>NC_133437.1:19879666-20519666 GCF_011762505.2 Arvicanthis niloticus
CGTACTGCCACATTCCATGGATGCAGTGCTGGAGCTCAAAGCGCCCCAGGTGAGCAACCAGTGGGGCGGGGTGCCTAACCACATCACATTTATTTTCGTCTAAAGCTTCTGTTTATGGAACGGCATGCCAGTTTCTCATGATAGACATACTTAAATTTAAAGTAAAAGATTATGCATTGCTTCTTTAAAGTGAGTAGTTTCAAGGAAAGACACAGACAGAGAGATGGTATAACGGCAGAAAGGCAGAATCTTAAAGTATGCTTTTCGTTTTGGTGGGGGAGTTAGAGAAGAAAATCCACAGGGTGATGAATCTATGTTCTAGTTCTCCTTGGAGAAGGGCCAGCTGATTTGGCTGCTATCTCTGGGATGGAGAATTTATTATAGGTAGCCAGTGTCTACCTTTTATCCTGTTAATTAGGGAATGTAGATCCTTTCCTGAAAAAGTCTGTCTTAAAGAAGCTGATGTTGACATTCCGAGTTTTGCAGAGAGCCAGGAGCAAGCACACAGCCATGAGCTTGGCAGGTCACGCAGCTGAAGAGCTGTGTCTGCCACAGACGCCTCCTCACTCAGACAACAGACAGACTGGGTTGTGACGCACTGTCCTGTTACATCTGCTCCCAATCCAGCACAAAGGCACTTCAAGTCAGTCACCAGCCCTGTCCCCAGGACCTGTTCTGTTTTCAATTCTTGTTAGCACAGGAGCAGATTGTTCTCTTTAAATCCCAGCAGTCTAAATGAACTCAGTAACATTTTCTCTCTGCCACCCGTGAGAAAGAACCTCGCTCTCAAAGGGAATGTCCCGCGACTTCTGCATGTCGACATTCCTTCCTGCAAGCGTGCAACCAAAATGGATCAAATATGAAATGTGCTTGTCTACTTATTCATTACAAAGTAATTTTTGGAAGCAGTTCATTGTTGGACACTTTTGATATTGATCTAGGGGGCCTGCAGAAAGGAAGCTGATTGACTCAAATCCACTCATTTGATTGGTACATACTGAGATTTTGCGGCAAGCATCAGACAAGTTCCCTGTTTCAGCCTTGCAAGACAAAAGTCAAAACTGGGTCCTGCTTTCCTCGAACCCCACATTCAAGCCGTGAATGTGCCTCGTGATGAAGGCTGGACTTCCAAGCAGCCAGTCTGCCCCAGGTCTGGGACATCTGAAGTACCGGGCTAGGTGTTTGTAACCTCTAGTGTTGAGTACAATCCAAAGTCGGATTTACTCTTCACTGAAATATCTTAGACTTCTAGAATATTGTGATATGGTGTGGATACAAATCCCTGGGATCATGAGGATGCAGGTTTGGATCTGGGTAGCCTGGGGTATGTTTCTGAACCATCCGAGGACCCTGTTTAGACTAGTAAAATTTAAAATTGTTTGTGAAAAAGTGACCTTTTCAAAACCTACTTCCCAGCCGAGCCTGGTGGCTCATATCTGTAATCCTACCACTCTGGCGGCTAGCCTAGCTACATAGAAATTTCTGGGTATAGCCTGAGCTATAGAGTAAAATATTGTCTTAAGCCCTCTTACCTCCCTCACCCCCAAACCCAAGTAAACAAATAATATTCTGGCTGAATCAGGCAATGGTGTGGTACAGTGTGGAGGTGCACGTCCGTGTGCCTGAGTGAGGCGGAAACAGGAGGATCTTGAATTTGAATCCAGTTAGAGCTAGCTAGCAAGTGTTAGTCTTGCCTTGAAAAAAAACCCAAAAAAACAAAACAATAAAAACTCCACAAACCAAACTTAATCCCAATTGTGTTTGAAAGCAAATTAAGCTCCAATTAGCAATTCAACCACTGGTTCCTGGCTTCTCTTTATCAGAAAGTTTGGAAAAACCACCCAAGACTTCCCGGTTCCTTCCTGGAGTCTGTCACTGCGGAGGGCTGGTGGCTGATTGGTGATGCTTGCGTGTGACACAGGCATTGTGACATGGCACAGACTGAAATTCTAAGAAACCCTGGTTTTAAAACAATGGCAGCCCATCCCCTGAAGGAGAGGGGTCCTTATCTGCCTGCATAGCCGGGTTTCCCACCCCACCCCCTCTGTGAGCAGCAGCACTTTACTTCCTGACCTTTTGGCTAAGATTAAGTGGTTGCATATCCCTGCATCAGAAAGAGAACTGTCTCCATTCAGCAGAAAATGGCTGCAAAAGTAAAAAGCACCCCTGAGAGGGCAGAAGCGAGCAAGTCTAGACAGCACAGCTCTGGTGGGTGAGCGAATCCCGGGCTTGTGCCTTCTTCTGGGTTTAAACTGTTCCTGTACCATGTTGTATTGCAAAGGTTAACTGTCCTGCTTGGCAATGGTTTTCCTAAGGTCCAGGAGCTGGGGGATAATTATGGGAGAAGTTTACTGGGTTTAAAAACAGATACATGAGCACCGGCAACTTCTGCTGGGACTAGGGACTTTCCAGTCTGATCATGGCCCAGGCCCAGACCCCCCTCTGACTTACTAAATGTGTATTGATGATTTCTTCTATTGAGATGTAAATAACTGGTTTGCTGACGGTCACCAAGTCTGTGTATTTGTCCATATTAAACTTCTCCTCTGGTTCAGGGACATCACATGCTTCTTGAAAATATTTCCTAGAAATAGGGAAAAAGGGGATATTAAGATAGAGTCAGATTTGTAACTCTACTAAACTAAGTTTTGAAATGAGCACCCCTCCACCCCAAGCTTGGGGCACTTGTTACAGTATCTTCCAGGGTGGCTCGTCAGTGCTTGGCCATGTTTCTGGATGCTGGACCTCAAACTGGTCCTCAGACGGGATGAGAGATAAATGTGGGCCTTGGCCCTGTGACTCAGAATGATCAAATTCATGGATGGGATTTCTTAATAATGTTATAATTTTAAAAATGACCTCTGGAATTTCAATGAAAATGTTAAGATGAAGAATTCCTTGGGGGTCAGGGAGCTAGCCCAATGGGTGAAGCATGAACCCCAGAGTGTGTAACTCAGGCACCACATATGGGTGTGGGTAGCATGTGCCTGAACCCGGGACTAATGGAGAGGAAGGCAGAGACAGGCAAATGCTGGGAGCTCATTGGCCAGTCAGCCTAGCCAAAGCGAGAGCTCCAGGTTCAGTGACAAGCCATGGCTCAAACATAAAGTAGAAGGTGACATAGCAAGACACCCGGTGTCAACCTCTTTCTTCTATATGCATGTGCATACACATGCACATGACCCACCCAATGCTTAATACACATACACATGTAAATGACTGTGTGTGTGTGTGGTATGTATATGTGTGAGCGTAATATGTGTGTGTAGTATATATATGTGCATGTATATGTATAATATGTGTGTAATATGTGTTTTATTCTATACAGTTTCAAGTGTTTCTTATGCCTGAAATCTTCTATGGCATGTTTTCTAGGGCACCTGAGACCTCTGTACTAGAACTGATTGTTCCCTTCCCAGCTCTGGGTTGGGGGGACAGCCATGTTTCAGGGGTCATTCATGCTCCTCAGTAAGGGTAGGTCTTCCTCTTAGGTTTTGCTTATAATTGTTCATGGGGTGTTGAGGAATGAAGAGAATAAATACCAGATTAAATATAAGTGAAAGAGAGAAAGGACACATTTAGGAGGATAATCTTGGGAAATCAAGAGACTGACAGAGACAACAAGAAAAAAGAAAAAAGAAGCCAGGTGTGCTAACGAGCACCTTTATTCCTAGCACTCGGGAGACAGAGGCAGGCTGAACTTTATGAGTTCGAGATCAGTCTGGTCAACAGAGTGAGTGCCAGGCCAGCCAGTGCTGCATAGGGAGGCCTTGTCTCAAACAAACACCTGAAGGAAAGGGAAGGGTTAAGAGCATTGAGGGTTTGTGAGGAACACGAGCGAGATCGTTTAGTTTCTCCTTAGTGAAGAGAACTAAAATTGGCTCTGAAGAAATGGAAACTTCCCACTGCAAGAGGATTTGGGGCAACCTTCTCATAAATGGCACAGACTATGGGACTAGATAGATAAGCTGTGAGCCCAGAGGAATGGGAAGTCCCTGTCCAAGTGAGGACAGAGGTCACACTGATGTCACCTAAGTCCTATAATCTGCTGCAGACAAGAAAGCAAACACAAGCCAAGATGGAACTGTCTGTTCAGAGCTTCCAGATGCACAAGTGACTGTCAGCAGGCCTCTCTCCTCTGTCCTCATGGAATTATTAGTGACAGAATTAGGAAAAAGAAACACAGGCAATAGTTAAACAACAATTTAAGGCCTATGTGGGTAATGGAGAAGGGCTTCAGGACAGGGCAGGCATATTTACACAGGATCCCCTATACATACAAAAGCTGGGGTTCCCCAGCCTTCCCAAAGGAATCACGTCATTTCCTACCATTGTTGAAGAGAAAGCAAATTCTTCCCAGTTGGAAAACAATTTTGGGGAAAAAAAATAGTTACCTTTTTTCAACAAAACAGAATCAGTTATTTTGAGTGTCTTATTTTAAACACTATGATTGGGTGTCCTACATCAGGGAGAGTGTTTTATCAGAAGCACAGATCCTAAAGCAGGAAGGACTCAGTATAGCAGGATGGAGGGGGTGGGGTGGGAACAACAGGCCTGAGTGGGAACATCTTGTCTCTTCCTTTCCTTCATTTTCCTGTGGCAACTGCTGGAGGGCACGCAGCCTTGTGGGGCTCCTGCCTTCCTCAGTGGGCTTGGTTCTATGTACAGAATATTCTTGTCTGTCTTCCCATGTGTTTTTTTTTTTTTTTTAAAGACTGGATCTTCTCACCTGAATTCCTGATAGGTGTCTGACAGATAATTGTTCATGGACGACAGATGCTCGTTCTCTCCCTCAAACAGCTTGTTGGAGGCTGCGTGTTGCAGAACCTTCGCCACGGATCCCAAGTTTCTCCTTTGGTTGGAGTTGATCTGACCTCCGGCTGTCATGTCAATGATGTCAAAGCCATCGGGAGCCACAATGGCTGGGTTCATATACCGGTAGTATAGGAGGTTTCCAACAATCTGCACAAGGGAAAAGGGCATTATAGAGACAAACCAGCTCCGGTTGCTTTTTATCTTTAAGTATACATTATTATTTTTTTTTACACATTTCCATTTTCTGCAAGAGTGGGTCATTTTCAGACACAAATCTTTTTTAGCATTTAAATTTTTAAGAATTATATTGCTTATATATTTATCTGTCTGTCTATTTCTTTTTCTTTTCTTTTCTTTTTTTTTTTTTTTTAAGATTTATTTATTTTTTACTTATATGAGTATACTGTAGCTGTCTTCAGACATACCAGAAGAGGGCATCAGATTCCATTACAGATGGTTGTGAGCCACCATGTGGTTGCTGGGAATTGAACTCAGGACCTCTAGCAGAGCAGTCAGTGCTCTTAACCACTGAGCCATCTCTCCAGCCCCGTCTGTCTATTTCTTTATGTGTATGTATATACGCATGTCACGGTGCACATGTAGAATTTGAAGAACACCTTGTAGAAGTTGATTCTCTTTATCTACCATGTGGGTCTTGACAGACTTGGTGGCAAATATCTTTACCCACTGAGCCCTCTTACCGCCTCTGACACGATTCCTTTACTAAGTATTAGACCAAGAAGGTAAACACAAGCCAGCACTAACATTATATGTCACACAGTTCTTTCTGGTGAAAAACAGGCTATGACCCTCAAACGTTCTAATACAGAGAGTTGCAGTGGTGTCTAAAGTTTCTCGATTAGCCTCAGTCGACAATAACCTCAACAGCCATTACACACAGACGATCTACAGCTATTGTCACACAGGAGGAAGAATGTTACACAACTGTCCCTTGGCAATTCTGGCTCAGAACGCCCCCACCCCCAGAGAAGCTGCGGAAAGGTTGCCCTTGAGAGTCTACCTTTAACAGCTCTTCTTCTGTGGCATCGGGGAATTTCTCACGGATCGAGTTCTTCAACACTTTGGCTATATACCTCAATCCATAACTACACGTGGAACAGATGACAAAAGAAAATAATGGGAAAAAGGCTAAGTGAGCAAAAGATGGCAAATTATTCCAGTCAACCAACGCTCAGCCTAAAAATTCAACATAAAATGAGATGTGATGGAGTCACGGGGTTTCCGTTGCCGGAGTCACAGGGCTTCCGCTGCCTCTAACACCTGAGCGCTGGGTGTGGCTATAGCCAAGGTGATGCGCCTTCATTAGAAGGTGCTCTGAATTAAAATCATTGTGCAGACCACCTTGGATTTCTGACTTTTGTTGTTGTTGTTTTAAGATAGGGTTTCATAACCATGGTCACCATGCCTGGCTCTAGATCATAACGCTAAAGAGCAAACACGACACAAGGGAGAATTCCTGTCGTTACTCCAGGGGCGTAGGTAATATTCCAAGAACTTCAGCAAAGACTGCTAAAGTCGCTACGAATCAACTTACGGCAGCAGATCGAGGGACGAAATGATGGAGCCCAGGACTTTGTCTGTGACCTTCCTCAGGTTTTCAATAGATGCCTCCAGTTTATTCTTCACCTCCGGGTATGTCAGGGCTTGCTCTGTGGTCACATCGTAAGGCAGCTTGCTGAAATACAATAAGGGTTAAAATAAACAGTTTCTGAGGTCCACATGTGAGCACCAGCATCCCACTAGTGGGCTCCGTGTCAAGCTTTGTGGGATGAGCTGGAAGAACTGGAGGTTGTCCATCACTCCAGCAACACGGTTTTGCTAAGTAAGACACACATAGTGCATCTTCCACTACTGATGAATCAGGAAGGACTCCAAGCATCCGACATAGCTCTAACGGAATGATAAAGGGTAGACCAGGTCATGTAGACTCAGCCAACACTTTCTCCCTCCCTCCATCTGTCCATCCCTCCCTCCCTCCCTTTCCCTTTTCCTGTTGATTGAACCTATAGTTTTGTGCATGCTAGGTAAATGCTTTACTAATGATCTACAAACCCCACCCCCACCCCCCCTTTTTTTTTTTTTTAAAGCTTCTGAGGATCTCACATAGTCCAGGCTGGCCTTTATGTAGGTGAGCATGTCAGTTACTTTTCTGCTGCTGTGACACAACATGATCAAGACAACTTATGATTGAAAACGTTTAATTCGGGGCTCATGGTTCCAAAGGGTTAGAGCCACAGCAGGGAACATGCGTGCAGGAAGGCATGGCACTGAAGCGGTAGCTAAGAGCTCATATGCAGGTCAGAAATCAGAGAGAGCTAACTGGGAATGGCATGGGCTTTTGAAGCCTCAAATCCCACCCCCAGTGACATGCCTCCAATGAGGCCACACCTCCTAATCCTCCCCAAAAAGGTCTACCAACTGGGGACAGAGTATTCAAATACATTAGTCAATTGGAGCCTTTTTCCTTCAAACTACCATACTGAGGCTAGCCTCAAACATCTGATCTTCATGCCCCTATCTCCCAAGTATTAGAATTGTAGGTGTGTTCCACCATGTCTGGCTTCCTTTAAATTTTTTATGCATTAAAAATCTTATGCTTTTATTATAGTAAAAAGAAAAACAAAAACAGAAAGAAACAAAAACCTGCATATAAGCAAGGAAGAAATTAGTACTGATTTTTTTTTCATATCTTAGTAAAATAACTTGCCAACCCCTTCTGTGTATGTATATATAAGCCTCACACACTCATGAATACAAGGAAATTTCGTACAACTGAAACCCTTGAAATCCTAGGTATATGCATATATGTGACTGATTTTTTTTTTCTTTAAAATGGGTCATTGGACTGAAGTATAAAATCAAGATATACCATGAACATATTGTCAGTGTCAATAAATACAACTCTACACTACCACTCCAACAGGCACTTACCCCATTATGTGGTGTAAATGCATTTACTAAGTAAACCCCAAAGTACATATTTCGAGTTTCACGACTTCTCACTATGACAAACAGTGCTATGATAGCAGCCCACATAATTCTCTGTGCTTCTTAATTACTTATGTCCTCTTGTAGGAAAACAGAAGCTTCGGCCCTTAGATTACAAACTCCCCTAGAAGAAGCTGAGCCCACCTGAACCATGGCTGCTTACAGCCACTGAGGAGGAGACTGACAAAGGATTTCCGCTCTAGCTTTAGAAACACAAAGAATAAACATGGAATGGAGTTAGAGGAGCAGAGATGGGAGCAGCTGCTTCTGAAATGTGAAAATACCACTGATGTCATGAAGAGGAAGCTGGGATCTCACTCAGCCAGCAAAGCGCTTATGCACGAGGGTGGGAACATGCGTGATAGTGCCAGAGCCAGGGATGGAGGACTCTCTAGGAAGAGAGGCCAGGGATGCTGATAAATCCCAGCTCTGGAGCGATAGAGACAGGAAGATGCCTGGAGCTAACTGATCTACCAGCCTCACTGAACTGTGAATTCCAGGCCAGTGAGACAGCCTATTTCTAAAAAAGAGAGTAGATAAGTGTACACACACACAAACACACACACACACACACGTCTAGAAATTTGAACAGCTTGGTATATTAAGGGAAGATTACATTTCAGATTAAAAAAATTACTTTTGATAGTAATTTTTTATTCCCCCTCAACAGGGCTTAAGAGTATACATGTGCAAATGAACACAAGAGGCTGCAGAGTTGGCTCAGAAGTTAAGAGAACTAGTTGCTCTTGCAGAGGACCCAGGTCCAATTCCTAGCACCCATATTGTGGGTTACAACCATCCGCAACTCTGATTTCAGGAGATCGGCTGTCCTGTTCTGACCTCTCTGGGTACCAGGCACATGCATACAACATGTGCCTGGTAAAATGCACACAAAATTCAAAACAAAACAAGACTCAACCAACCAAACAAAAACCTTTAAGAATTAATGGTACAAAGCGTGACAAAGGCAGCCCTTCATGGCCTCTGTTACCTGGCCTCTCCAGTCTGCGTTTCCAGTTGGTTCACCCAAGCCTTGTACACCTCCACAGGATTAGTGTTGATGACCAGGGCCTCGTCCTCAATGATCTCTTTCAGCACAGGAGCCAGGAGCTGGCGCAGGGTGTTCTGTCCCCGGGCACCTCTGTTGAAGCTGACAACCATCTTGATGACTGTAGGGTTGCCTGTCACTATGTCTTGTACCTGGTCCACCTTTGACCTAAGAAAGCCCAAGCCAAGACAAGATGGTTGGCTTCTCTGGAGAGAGTTTTAAACAAGATAGACTATCTGAGGCACCTAAGACCTTTGCGGAGTTTTATTTCTCTTCATACAAAACAGAATTGATATGGCTTCAACATAAACCGCCACTTGTAAGAGGTACATTTCTTACCTGAGCAATTCAAGGCCTGGGAAATTAAACTACAGCCTTGACAGCCTTGGTCTCATCCTACAGGGAGGGAGGAACTGCAAACGGACCGCGGCTAAGATAGCTGGGTGATACTGTTCCTCTGTTCACCACATTTTGAAGACGTTTTTCTTGGCTGAATGAACTGCTCTGACAGCTTCAGATCCCTCTTAAGTTTGTTGCCACGTGGCATCTGGCTGCATAGCATAGCTGAGCTACCTGGCTCTGAAGATTTCCTCTTATCTAAGTCTCCCTCTTTTGTACAGTCTGTTCTGGTCTTTATTGGACCTAGCCATTCCTTCATAGTTAAATATTCTCATTCATATTTATTCATATATTCTCTCTCTCTCTCTCTCTCTCTCTCTCTCTCTCTCTCTCTCTCTCTCTCTCTCTCTCTCTCTCTCTCTCTCAGTTTCTCAGTCAGAGACAACTCTGGCTGCCCTGAAACTTGATGGCCCCAAGCCCACAGAGATCCGCCTGCCTCTGCCTCCTGAGTGCTGGGATTAAAGGTGTACGCTAGCACCACGCCGGCCTCTCTTTTTTAACCAGTTGCCTGAGCTAGTAAGATGGATGAGGTAAAGTCAGTGATCCAGACAAAACCAGTTACTGATCCATCAAAGTCTGGTATGCTGTCCCCTCATTGACTGACACACAGAGCTTGAGAGAGTTCCTCTTTCTGGGACCTGTCCTTAGGTCTGAATTTTAAATCCACACCTCCTTCTTAGGGACCATTTTGGAACTTAATAGTTTTGTTTATATATTTTTACCAAAATGTTCTCTATTGTTCAAACTCAGAGTTTTAAACACACAAACTACCTTTTCCTATGACGCACCTCATTTTTCTGATTCATGTAGCTTTCTTTATGTCATTCAGCTCAGATTTTTTTCTTAAAAAAAAATCAATGTGGTCTCAAGCCTTTTGTAAAGGTGAAGAGAGGCTGGAAACGTGGCTCGGCAGTCAAAAGTGCTTTGTACTCCTCCAAAGGACAAGGGTTTGGTTCCCAGGACCCAGGTCTGGTGTTTTACTGCCTGTAATTCTAGGTCCAGGGATCCAATACTCTCTGCTGACCTTTGTGAGACATACACAACACACACATCATACCACATCACAACACGTACAAGACACACACATACCATGCCACACACATACACAACACACACATCATAGACATACACACCAGATACCTTCCTCCCCACCACATATCAGACACACACCACACACATACACACCCCAGACATATACCACACACACACATCACACATATCAGACATACACACCACACACACACACACCCAGACACAAACATACACCCCTAGATACATACACACACACCACACACATACATACATCTCAGATACATACCACACACACACACAAATCTTAAAATGAGGAAAGGTAAACAGAACCCCAACACCCAGCCTTCCCTCGGGGTTTCTTGTGACATGGACCCAGCCCAACTTTGCCGATTCACCCTGGCCAGACAAATCTACCTTCTTTTTGCTTCTACCCCTTTCTAGTTCTTACAGCGATGCCTCAAAATCTGGGCAGGCAGCTGCTCTCTCATAAAAATTGAATTCAGCTGACCTTTCCTCTATAGCCCTCTGACCTGGTGTGTGTCGCACACTCAGAACACTGCACTGCTGGCACTGTGCCTCTCCAGCCATCCTCTGAGGGTGCAGGTGCCCAGCTTATGTGCTTCAGAGGCCCCTAAGGGCTGGCAGAGCTTGTGCTTCCAGGAGGTTACAGAAGTAAGATCCACTCTTGCTGGGACACGTCTCAAGCATTTTGGGAAACTAATTTATTTAGCTACCTATATAATTTTTATATTAACTGGGTCAAAAAAAAAAACATATCAGGAAAATTTGCTGAAATTCTATTAAGAAAGGAAAACCAATTGTTCAGCAGAGATCGTAACCTCTGCCCTACTTGTTGAAGATGCTGCTACTCGGAATTAGAAAGTAATTCCTCTCATTGACTTCCAATAAGCCTCTGGTTTTTAACTATTGGAGACATTAGACAATAAAGGCTGATTTGGTTGGCTCTCCAGTAGGAGAACTCTGCAGCTAATAGCTCCAAAACCCCTCCAAAATTCAACTATCGATCAAAGTTCCATTTCAGCCCCACAAACCCGACGTGTTTCAACCATATTTTGAATGGAATTCTACTGTAAATTCCATTTAAACTTATGTACGTCAGCCTGAGCTAGCCCACCACTACCCAGAGGAGCCCTCAGCTAGCCCACCGCTAACCAGAGGACCCCGCCCTTGGTGCTCTCTTACGGACTTGATACCCACTTGATTTCTTCCTCCAGAGCGGTTTTGAAGAGCCTGAGCAGCAGGTACTCCTCCCTCTGATTAGAGGCGTAATTGTACAGCGTGAAGATGACAGTGTCCATGAATTTTGTTGACTTGTTCTGTGGCATCTGGAAAATCAGCTTAGCCAGGTATGAAGGCTTGGTCTACAAGAGAAGGCGGGAGTAGTCAGCCCTGTGAACTAGAGGCATGCATATATGTATATGTATATATATGTATATATACGTATATATACGTATACGTATACATATACATATATACGTATATATACATATATGTATATATACATATACATATATATGAATGAAAGCAGAGTGTGGCATCTGATTCTCTGCTCTTTCATGACTGAATGCGTCATGAGAAACAGATGAGTTCCCAGCACACAGCCTCTGAAAGAGATTGGCTAATATTATCCCAGCTACAGTGTTTGAAGGTCTGCGAGGTAAGTGTTGCTCATTACATGGTTTGTTTGCTACAGTCATCTTTTATACATTTTGTACTTTTAACCATATATTATAATGTTTATTATAGAGACACAGAAGAGGAGGTGGGCCCATAAAATAATCTGAACTGAGGAGAAAGGAACAGACTAAAGTACCCATGCTGCCCTAGCAAGATTGATAGGTAAATAGAAGGAAATACACACCATCTGTGTCTAAAAGGAAAAAGAAAAGGCCCCCATACACATGGAGACAGTGACCCAGCCCACCATGACATTCTCTAAAGAAGGAGAAAGAGTAAGGCTGAGAGGGTGGGAGTCAGGGGTCAGGATAGCCAACAAAAGAAATTCTAGAAAGAACATGAATCAAAACAAGGACCCCCCAGCACCCCCCCCCCCAAATGAAGTTCAAGAGATTGACAGGAATTTAAAGACAACAGAGTTCCACGGAAGACGGTGAAATTAGAGCTAGCCTGTGGTCTAAATGCCTTCCTCTGGCACCTTTGCCGACTGGGCCAAAATTAAGAGAGAAAACAGAGCGTGCACAGAGGGAGGAGTTCACACAAAGATGGACTATTTATTCTTCTCACTGCTTGTGAGAAAAGAAAATGTTCATGTTAATGTGATTGACAACTAATATTTGCCCAGGATGTCCTAGCCAAGTGGCCTGAAGGTTTCCAAGAAAAACCAGGTTCTGGTTTGTATTACTACTCTGATTTACTTTTGAGATCAGAGTGATGGGGTAAAATTTTGTGCATAAAATTCCTAGGACATTATTTTCTTTTTAATTTAAAGACTTTTAAAAAAAATGTCTATGTGTGTGTCTGCTTGCCTGTATGTGCATTTTATGTGCAGTTGTTGGAGGCCATGAGATACCCCAGATACCCAAGAACTGGAGTTACAGACATCCCAGAACTGAAGTTACAGATGCTAACTCAAGTGGATGTTGGGAACCAAACCTGGGTCATCTCCAGTGTTCTTGACCACTGAGCCATCTCTCCAGCCCAGGACAGTGTTTTATAGACTGCTAGCCTCTTTTCTACTGATAACTAAATGTCGGTATTGTGCTTTAAAAAAAATGTATTTCCCGTGTAGCTCATTGCTAAAGACACAAACCTAAGCAAAACCTCTCCTGGCTGGACAGCTGTGGAGAAGAGTCCTGACTAAAGTGTGATCAAAGGACAAAAGGAATCCAGGCCATTTTCTTTCCCACCACTCCATCACTGGCCATGGACTCAAGGAGAGGTAATGGCTGAGACTACGTGCGGCTGAGTGGTTCCTCCTCTCAGTGTGGCAGTTTCTGTAGGCTGAAGACTGATGTAAGTAAGCATTCTAAACATGTCCCTGGGCCTTTTCACCTAAGTGAACTTCATGTTATAACAGGGTAAAACAACACAATTCTTGGCGACTTCACTCGCAACCCCTCTCACACAACAGAAATTCTATCAAAGTCTGAAAACTTAAAGAAATCTACAAAAACTTTACAAGATACAAAAAGACTTTTCACGGACACAAGAAACAAAGTTGACAAGTGTTTAAGATTTAAACACTCGACCACGGTTTGACTGCTACTCTGAACTGGACAAGCAAAGTGTCTCTGCTTGGGGGGGGGGGGTGCTCAGTGGAGGTGGCGGTGGGGGTGGGGGGAGGGGCTCTTTGCTTAGGGAGAGGTTGCCAAGTCAGCAGTGCAGTGGCTTGCACAGGCAAAGCTAAGCATGGTCATTTTTCCTCCTATGCTGCCACACAGTGGCCATCGGAGGCACATCTATCCATTTGAAGATCTTCTCTAACCTTTGTACTCTCTTTGGGGCTAGTGCATGTTTACAGCTTGTGCAGTGAGCTTTCTCTCTGTATCCAATCTTACGGAAGTGCTCCAGCCAAGTTTCAGGCATCTGCCGGCCTGAAGTCACACAATGACTTCAGCTACTAGCCCACCTCTTTGGGGTTGGTTTTCCTAGGGTATGGAGCTTGCTGCTATGACTTGCACCTGCCCAGGTTCCTCTGTAACTAATCAGATTGTCAACAGGTAGATAAGAGTAAGTCACTGGGGGAACAAACCAATAGCTGGCCCATCCAAGTCCAACCATAATCCAGTGTCCTGGATGCAATGTCAAATTACAACTCATTCAGTTCACAACATAATGCCGTGAAAATAATAACATTAAGAGAGTCCCACCTCTCTGGCCCTGTCACCCAAAGGACGAGGTCTGGCCCTGGTACAGATATGTTTTTCTAGTGAGTAGTTCTGTCATCGATTCACATGAAATCTAGTAATACCATGCTGATGTCATCGTGATTAACTTCCTGTGGCTTCTGCAGTTCACTGAGGTACAGTGCAGCTGTGAAGTGAGCCAGCCTGAGGGCTAACTGCCTGCATGCTGCCTACCGTTTATTGGTTGGGTCTGAGGTTTTTTTTTATCTGCAGTATGGGAAGAATGACGTTATTTATCCTGACGCTCAGGCTAGACCAAGAATTCAATGAGTTAATCTATGTAAAGCACCTAATGTGACGGTTAGTACTTAGCAAAAGCACTTCCTAAGCTCTTATTATAAATGTTGTACTGAGCTGTTATTATGTTGTTCATATACGGCATGTAACTAAGCTGTTGGCTGGAGCATGGCAAGGAACCACAAACGTGAAACATGATGTTTATGCACAGGCCACAGTGGAGGAGAAGTGTGCTCACCTGTAGAAGGTAGAACAGTTGCTGGTAAGTCTCCAGTGTTTTCCGTCTCTCCTTACTCAAGCTTTTAATTCCCTGGTTGTCAGTGTTATTCAGTATTTCGATTTCACCACCTTTTTTCTTATTCAGCTTTTTTCTGTGTGAGATTACATCCTGCAAAGAATTTTATGACATCATTATTTTTACCTTGGTACCCTTTACCACTTTCTCTCTCTCTCCCTCTCTCCCTCTCCCTCCCTCTCCTCCTCCTCCTCTTCCTCCTCCTCCTCCTCCCCCTCCCCCCTTCCCCTCCCCCTCCCTCTCCCCCTCTTCTTCTTCTTCTTCTTCTTCTTCTTCTTCTTCTTCTTCTTCTTCTTCTTCTTCTTCTTCTTCTTCTTCTTCTTCTTCTTCTTCCTCTCTCTCTCTCTCTCTCTCTCTCTCTCTCTCTCTCTCTCTTTCTCTCTCTGTCTCTCTCTCTCTTTTTTTCTCTCTCTCTCTAGGTTTGAATAGGAATGGTTCCCCAAAGACCTCAAGTGCTTGGCCCATAGGGAGTGGCACTATTAGGAGGTGTGGCCTTCTTGAAGTAGGTGTGGCCTTGCTGGAGGAAGTGTGTCACTGTGGGGGCGGGCAATGAGGCTTATATGTTTAAGCCTTGCTCAGTGTGGAACACACTTTCCTGCAGCCTGTGCATCAAGATGTAGAACTCTTGGCTCCTCCAGCACCATGTCTGCCTGCCTTGCTGCCATGTTTGCTGCCACGGTGAAATGGACTAAACTTCTGAATCTGTAAGCCAGCCCAATTAAAATGATTATTTTTATAAGAGTTGCCTTAGTCATGGTGTCTCTTCACAGCAATAAAACCCAAACTAAGACACACACCACAACTTGCATTTTCTGCTTCTCTCATCTGGAAACAAAGGAAGAGAGAACCTTAAATTGAAGGACTGCACCTTGTGGGTGAGCTCAGGCTTTGCCATAGGCTTTACCCAAAGCTGTATTTGTTTGGTCTCAGGATTTAACGCAGACATCAGAAAAATTAAATGGAGAAAGAGTACTAAAAAAAAAAAAAAAAAAAAAAAAAAAACATGATGGTGGAAACAGCTAGATATCTACGTCCGTGAGGGAAGAGTCAGATCCCTACCTTACAGCACAAGGAGTTCAAAACAGAAACACATACAGGCACAGAAAGGAAAACTAGCCAACCATTTTGACTTTGGACTGGACAACATATTCTTCGATATAACACAGAACACATGTTACAAAAGTAACAACAAAATCAGCCCTCATCAAAACTAGAAGGTTTCATGGCTTTACAGGGTGAGAGAAAATACCTGCAGAATAAACAAGCTCTTACTACTAAAAACCAGAAAGACTCGGAACCCCAAAACACGCATTGGACTAGAGCTGTCACTTCCTGTAGAAGATATAAGATATGCACGTGGCTAAGAAGGATGAGATGTTCAACATTGTTTTTTTTTGTTTTTTTTTTTTTGTTTTTTTTTTGTTGTTGTTCAAGGAGCATGTCACAATTTTCTTTTCCTGGATTTCTTTACCAAGTTTCCTTTGATAAAGTTCTTTGATAAAGAAGTCATACTGTTCAAGTATTGTCTTTTCCTCTATTCCACTGTAAACCATTTTCCTGCCCTTAGTCTTCCATGCACTTTTTAGTGGTTACATAGTACACGTCAAGCTAAAGTCATGATTGAAATAGTTCATCTTCGGGACAGCCTAGGAAGATGCCTCTGGCATGTCTGTGAGGAAGTTTGCAGGGAGGTTTAGACAAGGAGGGAAGACCCACCTTCAAGGTGGTGGCACCAGCCCAGAGACTGAGGCCACAAAGGAAATAAAGAAGAAAATGGAGACAGTGGGTCAGCATCCACATTCCCCTCTCTGCTTCCTGGCTGTGGAGGCAGTGAGCAGCTGCCACACACTCCTGATGCCTCAGCTCTGGCAGCTGTCACTGCCACGCTGGACTGTGCCCTCAAACTGAGCCAAGAGACCCTTTCCCTAAAACTAAGTTGTCAAATATTTTTCAAAAGCAGCGAGAGAAGTAACTAATTCATTGACCCCCCCCAGTTATCTAGTGTTATAAGTTGTTCTTCATTTTTACAGTAACATAATATGCAAACCTCCACTGTTCTAACCTTACCATCAAATCAAATATGGAACTACCGGTGATAAGAAAAAGGCTCTATATTTAATAATCACCAATTTAGCTTTTAATGAATCTTGGGTGTACATTTAGTGTTTGAAAATATACACAGAAGGATGAGCTTTTTGCAGAGAGGGGACAGAATTTTGCCTATGCCCTATGCCCAATTTCCTGGACTAAGGTAATTCTGCCTTAGCCTCCCCAGTAGCTGGCATTACCTATGTACCAGTGTTTCTGGCTCAAAAAATTAAGTTTGTTTTACATAGCTATTGATTATTAATGAGTACTCTTAATAAAACAAACTCAAACCTTAAACATTTATAGAGATGTGGGCATCTGCCACATGATTGTATTTCCACAGGTACATACTGTTTAAAGAATCTGCCGATGTGAAACTAAGACTTTATTTTGAGACGAAAGGCATTTCTTGTTTATATATTTTAAGTCCATAAAAGGCATTCTGAAAGACCCTCTCGGATACATTACACTCTTAAAGTTCTCATGCAAATGAAAAGTGACAGGAAGATCAAGGGGTTTTCTTTTCTTTCTTTTTTTTTCTAGAAACATAACAGGTTGTAGTTTTGTCTTTGAATATTTAGACAACCGAACGAAGCTGGGCAGTGGTGATGCACGCCTTTAATCCCAGCACTGGGAGGCAGAGGCAGGCAGATCTCTGAGTTCTAGGCCAGCCTGGTTTACAGAATGATACCTTGTCTGGAAAACCCAAAAGCAACCAACAAACAAAACACCATAATGGATTCCTAATGTTACAAACTGCTCTCTTTTTTCTCTTTTCTTTTCTCATTCTCTTCTCTTTCCTTTCTTTTCCCTTCCTTTCCCTCCTCTCTTTCTTCCTTCTTTTCAGCTCTTTCTGGCATCTTTATCAGGTCTGGAGTCTAAGGGTGGAGTATTCCCATAAACACTTCCCAGGGGTGTCCCATGGCTCCCATCTGTCACCATATGCTCGATCACAGAGAACTGGTTCTCTGGCTCTGACTCTCCAGGGTCTCATCAAGCTTTCATGCTTCAGCTTCCCTTCCTGTCAGCTTTCTGAAAATGGGTGTGGCCTATCAGAAAAGAACAGGGCCATGGAGAGCAAGCCTACCCTAGGAATTCGTTCCCAGGGAACAATGACTCTCTTTCTGTAGTTCTAGCATGTTTCAGAGGTTGTGTGGAGGCCACTGGTGACACAGTGTCACTCTGGGGGGGCATTATGGAAACCACAGGGGTGTTTTGAGGCCATGTGTTAAGTGGTGTAAACTTCCATTAATAATTGGAAGACATTTGTGGTTTCTGGTTGGTGGGGGTCTAGGGATGGATGACAGAGGCTCTGCCTTTTGTAGGATGATTGAATGGTCTTGCAGGGTAGAAATTTTGCATGGCTTTCTACTCATTCATATAGGTGTGTTCATAAGTACTTAGAACTTGGATCTAAGTGTTCTGCATATATGCATAATGTATTTTTCCATACACAAAAAGGTCAATATGCAATTGGTTTTTTAGGATTGCAACTGCTGTGTATATTGGGAGCACATCACACTTGTCTTGCACTTTGCAGGGACTTGGAAACTAGGCCCGACTACACTACCCTTCAGTGTATCGGGATCATCTGCAGTGTTCTTACTGCAGTCATTAGTGATTCTGGGAAAAGACCTGAGTCCCGGCAGCCTTACCATGCTGTCTGCTGTCATCAGGTCGATTTATTTTCCTATTAGAACATGTATTTTTAAATGGTGAAATACTTACAGGAAGGTATGTATGGACATAGGTTTTATCGTATGAGAGTTTCATTTCAGAACCTATACCACCCTGAACGATGCCAATCTTGTCAGCATGGTTAAAAAGCTTTACAAATATGTCATAGGCAAGGGGCATGAAAAAGAGTAACTTAAAACAAAACAAAACAAAAAAAAAAGATAGACCTTGGACAACTTATGCAAAATTCTCAATGTGCTTTCCAGGACCAATCCTCCTGTGCACACGCATGCACACACATTTCTCTTCTGGGAGCTGAGGGGCTCACTGCCCACTGACCTCCAGTGTGATCCTGTTTTTCACCAACAGTCCAATCTTGATGTCCATCAGGTTCAGGTCCTTCTCCAGCTGCTGATTGGCCCTGATCTTAGTCACCACTTCTTCTCGTAGCCTGGCCACCTCCAGCTCCTCCTGGAAGTCCAAGTCACTCTGGTCCAATAGGTATACAAACTTTCGGATTACTGCTAATGGTGGGTTTTCAGAGCCAACTGTGGGGAAAAGCACAGGCATATTTTAATTGAGGATTATCGTGAACGGGCAAGCAGCTGGCTCTGTGATTAAAATATTACTACAAAAATACGCCAACTGACATATACAGTCTGTGGTGTGGATCACTGTCCATCAGTGAGAGCCGGATAAGCAAAGCCACACAAACAAATGCACAGAACTGATAATGCCTGGCCCCTCTGGGTTCTATTTATCTAATACTCATTAGTCAGGCCTCTCCCCCAGGGTCACCAGACTCAGACACTGAGCAGACAGTACTATCTATCCCTTATTGATGAGGAAAGAAAGTTAATCAGCAGGCCTTGACTCTAAGACCTGGTGGCTGAACCAGATAAGAGATTAAAATTCTGGCTGCTGGGAGCAGGAAGCGGTTCCTCTCAGCACAAAGGATCTCTGGGAAGGAGTCAGAATTAGGCAAAAGCCAACAAAGAACGACAAAGAAGAGGGGCCACTAGGGGCCAAGCAGGAATCAGCCCAAGGATGACTGAGTGAATGTTCTACTTGACAGAAGGATGAAGCTCTTAGAAACTGAAATTTGGTCATTGCCCTTTTAAGCACGTACCCACCGGGAGCTGCTGAGAACCCAGGAGCCAGCCTGTCTTGAGAGAACATTTGTGCAGAAATTCCAAGAGCTTCCGCATTCATTCTCTGATACTGTGACACTTCCACTTGTGTCATGAGATCAGCTTTGAGTAAACTGTAAAAACCAACCCTGGGGGTGACCAGTTAGAAGCAGTACTCGTTAGAAGAGTACTGTCTAGCTTCTGTAACCTGTCGGACAGTCCTCCTCGTCAAGGGCCCTGGTAGTCTTCCTTTCAGTTACAGTTTGATTCTCTGGTCAGTTTAGCCAACACCTACTGACTCACCAGGAGCCCAGCACGGACCACAGAAGTCATCTATCTTGGGATTCTACTTTTGAGGATCTGGGTTAGAGAGGTGATGCTGGATCTTGTCTGCAGTTACCATCATTGTGAGACGAGACTGGGTTCTGTTCTGTTGTTATTTTGTTTGCTTATCTTGAGACCACAGCTGAGGAGAGCCTTCAACTCCTGATCTTCTTGCCTCCATTTCCCCCACTTTGAGGTAATAGGCGTGCACATGCCACAGCCAGCATGTTTGGTGGCTTTTGATTAGCATTTTCAAAATTTCTTACATAAACATTTAATCCTTCAAATGAGAGCAGGGGGATCAGGACTGGTAATAAACTGAACATCTGACATGTAGCCGTATCTTCTTGTCTGTCTTCTTTTGATTCCCTTGAAGCTCAAGTGTAATATAAAATGGGATTTCTGCCAATTCCATTATTCTTGATGAAGAAATTATAGCCACTCTGCCTATCCCTTTCCTTGTGATACTCCTGTCCTGTCTGCCCCTGTGCCCACTTGTTCAGAACTTAGAGCCAGAGATGAACAAACTCTGGCAGACACTGCACTTGTTCTTGGTTCGTGGGACAGCCTCTTCAGTCCACAGGCTGGAAAGAAACATCTGCGCTGGTTAGGAAGGAGTTCAGGCTCTTTCCCAAGGTGCCCACTTACCGAGCGCTTTGTAGTCATCTCTGGCTTTGCTTGCCCGTAACAGGGATTGTATTTTCACGATTTCATTTTTCTGCAAAAACATTGAACAGGGGTCATGATCTCTCAGAGTCCCATTTGGTCCACTATTTTAGAATTTAAGACATTTAGGAATTTAAATGATTTAAGAACAGATGCTGTTAAAGAGCACTGATGTGGCACATTTAACATTTATTCCCCTATATATTTGTTAAGGAGTAAATTAGGTTAGTTACAAATATAGGCAGAACTGTAGATGTACTGTCTAAATAAAGAGAACTATAAGGGGAAGGATGTCCAGAACCTAAAGGATCCAGTCTATGATGACAGTTTTATTCTCTGAAGAGTCTGACATTTTCCTCTGAGTTTTGATTTAAATATCAGCTAGCAGCCAGAACTCTTACATCTCATGTTAGAAAATACATGACTCGAATCTTCTCTTTGGTGTTACTAGCCCACACTTGTCCTCTCACCATGTCCTCTCTATCCCTGACTCGGTGTGTCTTTTGAGTTAGAAAGTAAGCTCCCGGTTATTGTCACACTGAGTTCTGAGGTCGGTTTATTCCCAGGTCATCACTGGTATTGTTTAGTCAAATGTTTCAATGTCAGCGTTCAGTAACTATTGATTTAGTTCATTCTTAGCCCAAATGAAAAGCCATGTATGTCTCTTACATGATCTTCAAAATACTTCAGTCGTGAAAGGTAACTCTTCCTTGCTGTCACCATTCGGAACCAGGACTGAATCTGAAATACAGCAGACCAGAGAAACCATGACGGCCGGTACACAATCCTCAAGGTAGCCCACATTGCCTTCCTAAGAATATTATCTGCTGAACACCAGTAGCCTTGAATACCTGTGAATTGAGCACCCAGGAGGCTGAGGCCAGCCTGGGCTTCATACAAGACCCTGTGTCAAAGAAAAACCAAGGACTAACAGCCTACCATGCAATAGATAGATATCAAAGCCTCCCCTTCATTTCTCACTCATTTGGTTGTTTGTTTGGTTCTTTCAAGGTCTTCAAAACCCATTATATGTGGTCATTAACCTCACCACCTTAATAGGAAAGGGCTGGGCTAGTTTAGTTTTCAACCCAGTAACAGTCATGAAAGCAAGGCAGTTTTCTCAGCTTCAGTTTACCGAACTGTTTAGTCAGTAAATCAAACTAAACTAAATTCAGGGTTTCTTTCATCATCCCTTAAATGCAACTAATATGCCTTAGTTTTTTCTTTTTTAAACTGGGTTTATTCATTTGTGTATTGCATGTATGCCATGGGGCATGTGTACAGGTCAGAGGACAATCTGAGGGAATCTGCTCTCTTCTTCAACCAACTGAGTCTTGGGGATCAAACTCTAATGGTCAAGCTTGGTAGCAAGCGCCTTTATTGTGTGACTCAACTCCCCAGCTCCATCCTCTAGGTTGCCATAGAGAAGCGCTCAGGTGGTCTCAGTGGGGTGTTTTCTTAGGGAACGGGCATATTCCACAGTGGACTCAGGACACTGTGCCTTGAAGGAGTGAGAACACTCGGTGGGTCTAGCCCTGTCATTCTCCATCCCCATAGTTTCAAATATCTTTCCACTTGGCCATTTCAATTTCTTTCTGATTTCCAAGTTGTCTACAAGTTCTTTTGTTGTTGTTGTTCAATCTTTTTGCTTTTAGCTAAGAGTGGCCTTACAGTACCTTTTCTTTTTGTAGTTCAGAGCTATTCATGCACTGGGTTCACACAGGCTTTGTGTCTGCCTAACACCTAAGCTTTTCTGCTGGTATGTTTAAACACTCTTAAGGATTATTAGCAAATGCAACCAGAGGAACACGAGACCAGACTGGGCAGAGCAGAGAGAGGATCCTAGCTTTAAAATTAATTTGGATTTTCCAGACAAAGAGCTGGGTACAAAACCACTTTTACATCAGATTCTTATATAACTGCTTAAAGGATGTGAGGCCAGCACTTCAGCTCGCTTGAAGATGCTCCACCCCCAGGACTGACTTGCAAGGTTCACACATCTCTGGTTAACAGCTTTGTCTTCTAGCTCCAGGACAAAATGCAAGGGAATGTTTAAGCCGAGCACTCGATATGGTGGAAAGCGTTATTTACCTTCACAATAGAATCAACGTTACTAGCAAACACTTGTTGTCTGTGCAGGTACTTCTGGCGTTGTCTGCATCCCTTCCAGAAAGCCTGAGGGAAAGAGCAGGTTAAGAGTGACTGATGACTGACAGGTAAGCTTTGGAAGCTGCAAGCACAGAACACATCTCAGGAGGCACTGAGTTGGGACACCATGTTCATTGGTGGACACTTAACTGGGACAGAGGAGATGCTGGCTTATGAACAAAACAGGGGCAGAGTTGGAACAGCAGAGAAAGGGAAACCAACAACCAGCTTAACACCTAGTTTTCTACTTGAAAGCCTAATTTTACCATGACCCTGCACGACAAAAGCAAACACTAAAAGGAATCCTTCTTCTAGTATTAACTGGGTTCTATTAATAGTATTGTCTGGTCACAATAAAAAATGCTTGAAAACAGTGATTGATATGTGATTATCTTTACTGTCCCAAGTGGCCTATAGTGGGCTACTCTAGGAAGGTACTTCACTCAGTTGTGACTCCAAATCTTTAGAGATTATTATATTTATATTATATTCTATAATCTCTAAAGATATTGTGTCTATAATTGACCATTTACCATTTCATATGTCCCCATATAAAATGAGACTTATCTATGTATCTATCTGCCATTATTTCCACTAGTTTCTCTCCAGAGTGAGCTATTAGTTTTTTTTACCATGCACATTTTCAGATATGTACAACGTATCTACCCATATGCATATCACTATGTACTAAAATACAAAGTGTATATCATGTGTATATCATTTTCTTCCTTTTGATAAAAAAGAGTCCCAACAATATCCCAGGGTTTGCTTTCTCCTCTAAGTTATACGAAAGTCTCCAGTTAACACATACATAAAATATTTATATTAACAGACTCAGACAAAGCAGATCTACTGGAATTAAAACTTCAAAGCTTAAAGAGAAACACGTAGAATTCTGACAAATTAAATGTAAGGCATATAGTATTTTGCTTCTGTATAGCTGAAACCTCTGGTAACTCAGCTGCCTTATAAAGTATAAACTAGACTGACTTAGCAGTCTCCCTACAGAGAGGCATTAGGCTGTCATCAGGGTTTGTTTGTTTGTTTGTTTGTTTTTTTTTTTTGTTTTTTTTTGTTTTTTTTTTTTGCAAAAAAAGAAACATAAGAAACAGGCAAAATATGTATTCTATTTCCCCAGTAATGGAAGTCAAACCTAAGCAATTTTAAAGTCCCTAAAATTTTATAGTTTTTAAAATATTACTATCTGTACATTTATATAGCTATTAGTGTGTGTGTCAGTGTGTGAATGTGTGTGTGTGTGTGTGTGTGTCAGTGTGTGAATGTGTGTACACAACTTGCAGAAGTCAGTTTTTTCTTCCCTCCAGACAGGTCCTGGCAACATCTTCACCCACTGAGCAATCTTGAAGGTCTATTTTCAATTTTATTAAGGTCATATGAATTTATGTTTAACAGAGTTCATGATCTTTTAGGACAAGATAACACTATGTGGTTCAGGCTAGCCCTGAATTCACAATCCTCCTGCCCCAGTGTCCCAAGCCCTGGGATTGCAGGTATGTGCCACTATGCCCAGCTTCAAGATTTTTTTTTTTAAATGAGAATTATAAAAAGTAGTTATTTATTTCACGTGGCGGTGGCACATGCTTTTAATCCTAGCACTCAGAAGGCAGATGCAGGTGGATCTCTGAGTTCGAGGCCGGCCTGGTCTACAGAGTATGGTCCAGGACAGCCAGGACTACATAGAGAAACCTTGTCTCGAAAAACTAAGAGTAGTTATTGCACAAGGAAGTCAAATGACTGATTACAAGGTTGAAATTTTTTCTGAATGTCAAAAATAAAAACATATTAAAGATGTTATCCACATTAGCCAAGTCTTGAATACACATGGCAAACAAGAAAGGAGATAAAGGAATCAGAATTATAGTGCTATGTTTTGGGATAGATTAAAAGGCATCATTATAAAGGTGCCAAGTTCAAAAAGACCCCCCCCCCCCGATTTTTTTTTTAATCCAGGATGAAGAGATGATTCAGGAGATAAAAATACTGGCTGTTGTTCCAGAGGACTCAGATTTGGTTCCCAGCACCCACTTGGTAGCTCAACAATCATTTAGATTTCCAGTTGCAGGGGATCTTCTAGCCTGCAGGGGCACATGTAAGCACATGGTACATAATATAAGCTGGCAAAAGACCCATAAAAATATAGTTAAAGAAAAAAAATACAACCCCCTCCCAAAAACATGAACACACACACCAAAACAAACCAAAATTAAAAAACAAAACAAAACAAAACAAAAAAACCCCAAGACTTTAACACAATTGTTAAAAATATTGAGAAATGGGTTTAGAATTTTTCAAAGGACTTGGCAATATCAGTTGGTAAAGATGAGTTTCTGTGTGAATTTCATTAGCACCAGCAAGTTGGGATTCTGCAAGTCTTCAAAGCTTCCGCCAATGAGCATGCTGGAATGTGGCTCACACACTGTGAGCAGTGGAGATGTAAACAACCAGAGCTAAAGGATTCTTAATCAAGTGCCTATTTAGAAATGCTGCCATGGGATTGTGGCAGGGTGGCACTGCTGAGATGAGAGAGAAAGTGCTGTGGGATGCCATCAACAAGTATCCACAAAAGTGGCTCATGATAGAGATAGGGAAGTGTTTCCTACTGTTCCAGTCGCTGGGATTCCACAGGAGTATGGCCGTCACATGCCTGAGAAAGCTCTCAACAATTCATACATTTGGTGGGTAGTGCAGGTGCAATTATATGAATCTCTCTCTCTCCATATATATATATATGTATACACATACACACACACACACACACACACACACACACACACACACTTAACCAGCTACACATCGTGTAGACCTCCTCAGAATCTTTCTGTTAGAAATACTCGGTGCTACTTTCTAAACAAAGGTGTCTGAGTTAGCGGATATTGTAGCTTTACAGGAACAGAAACACTATTGAGAAGGCTAAGCTGACTCCATGACAGGCTTCAAATTGGCAGTTCAAGAGAAGAGGCCTAAATCTCTGTTTCTAAGAATTAGGCAAGTCCTGGCAAGTCTGGCCCTCAGAAGCTGTCCCCGCCACCTGGCCTGAGGCAAGGACAATGGGTCAGCATTAGTTTCCAGACTTCCTCAGCTACTTCCTCAACAAGTTTCCAGACCTGCCCAGCAAGTTTCCAGCCCCTACGCCCAGGTAATGGAATGCCCACAGAGATGGAGTGAGATAAAGGTCACCTACCCTGGAATCCCCTAATGTGCTTTAAATCAGGCCTTCGATTGAGCTCACATGGTTGTGTCTCTATCACAGTAATGGGAGACCCCAGCATGCTGGACTTCTACAGAATAAAACACTCTTTGTGTTTACATTACTATTTGAGTCCGGGGTATCATTCTTCAACAAACCATGGACCCTTACGCTATATGCCTTATATTTAATTTGTCAAAATTCTACATTTTTCTCTCTCAGCTTTGAACTTTTCAACCCAGTATGTCTAGCTCGTTCTATGTTCATCACCATAAACCACAAGTTCTTCCAATAAACAAGTACAGGCCTAACAGTGGAATAGAGAAGCTGACATGATGTAAAAGGAGACAAAGGTGTAAATCACAAAGCCAGTTAGAAACAGCTTTTTATAGTAAAATCATTCTCTTAGCTGCTATGGGAACTTGCAGGAAAAGTTACAGTAGCCACCTTCTCCTGTGGGAAACCTCACAGATACCAGCTAAAGCGAAGTCCTTCAAGCTCCGCCAATCACTGACATGCTTGTGTTAGCCTCTGGAGAAAAGGACACACATATAGACCCGGGGAAGCTGGCTGGTAGAGAGTGATGCGAGAATACAGGAGAGACATCTAACTCTGCCAAGTTCTTTTCCATCCCATGGGAAAGCTCAACTCATGCATTTTTGTTGTTATATCACAGTCTTTAAAGAGTGGGTGCTGATGATTTTTTCCTGCAGGCCTAAACAGTGACCATTATACAAAGAAGACCCCTGGAGACGTTAAATGTGCCCAGCTCATCTGTTCTTCTGTCGGCTCGGACTAGAAGCTTGACATTAATGACCATCCACTAACCCCTAAAACTCCAAGTTTAGCAGTAGGTGGACACGTGGAGAAACTGCTATTTGGAGAAGCACACTTTCAACCCCGAGCTGAGGTATCCAATCCACTCCAACCATATTGACGGAGGGTAGATCTGAGCAAGCCCTAATACTCTTCCGAGGGCCACAAGTTAAAACACGTCATCACTAAGGCAGTCCCCATTTTAAAGGCTTCTCAAAAAAGGGCAGGGAAGAGCCTGCATTGGCACCGTCAGAATGTTGGTAGTTGATGGTGCTATTTTCTAAGCATTTTCAGAAGACAGTACAATGTGCTGTATCTGTGGTGGGCAATTCACCTACAGGACAATTTGCTGTTAACTGCAGCACTTGATTTGCATACCTGTATTTTGACCACGTTCTCTGTTTGTTCATATAAGAATGCTTTCCTAGCTTCAAACTCCTTCCTCAGGATGGGTCCTGAGCTTGTGGCTTCAAAGCGGACAAGCAAGTCTTCTGAGGCAGACCACATGTTCTCACGGATGTAGTCTGACGTGACTTCCTCCACGATGTCCTGGCAAGAGATACATCTTAAGGTTACTTTCCACACATCAGGCGAAAGGAACAATAGAGAACAGCTTCTGGGAATGATGGCTTTTAGGAAACAAAAGGGGTAGTTCTTTCAAACTTGGCTCCTAGACAGATTTAACAAGAGCCAAGGGCTGAGCTGGCTTAGCTCTTTTCTAAGGGATGTGAGTTTTGAATCACAGCTTGATGGCAGTGGTAGGAGGAGGTAAAGAATGATCTCATGGGATGCTGGCCTGAATCACAAACTGGAAAAGGGTCAAGGCTGACTACTGTAAGAATGGACCTTGTCTCCAACTCTCTCAGGCTACTGGGGCGGGGATGGGGGGGGGAAGTGGCAGTACCCATAAAGTCCTAGGTTCCCATTTCCCTTTCCCCAGCTCCAAATGATATGCCAGGGGAAATCAGATACTTGAGGCAGAGAACAGGTGGGAGAGGACAGACAAATGTAATCAAGGGTAAACAAGAAGACCAGAGGAACGAGACAAAAGGAGAAGGGGGATCCTGACAAGTTTTCCTGTGGGCTCCTGATGGATTTCATTTTACACTTGTGTAGACGCAAAGACTGAACTCATTCCTATAGTTAAAGACTCTTCTTTCTTTCTCTTTTCTTTCTTTTTCTTTTCTTTTCTTTTCCCTGAGACAGGGTTTCTCTGTGTAGTCCTGGCTGTCCTGGAACTCACTCTGTAGACCAGGCTGGCCTCGAACTCAGAAATCCGCCTGCCTCTGCCTCTCAAGTGCTGGGATTAAAGGCGTGCGCCACCACTCACTGCCTGGCTCGCTGAAGATTCTTATCTGAGGTGCTTGCAAGCAGCAGTTGGTTCGTATAAGCAATAAAAGGGAAATCATTTAAAGGTACATAGAAAGCTCTAAGATAAGACATATGTAAGTGCACTCATTGAATAAAGACAACGACTTCAGGTTATTATTATTTTTAAAAGGCTGAGACCCTCTACCATTTAATAACGCAAGAGATGGATATTCAGTGCAATGAATGGGCCTCTTTGGATGCCACATGAGTCACTTTTTTTTTTTTTTTAACTTGAATCTTTAGCGCTACTACTTCACAGCTTGGCACATCTTTTCAATCCTGGCATGGGATTTGGGGGGAAAACAGCACTTGTTCATGATTCTCATATTCTTTGCCCCAATTTGTAAGCACGTTGAACATCTGAAACTAGTTAATAAACTACATCCTTCAGGTCTGTTCTTCTCATTGGCATTTCTGTCACACATTTTCAGGACACACTTCCTCCCTCGAACGTGTAGCACATAGTTCTATACTGCAGCATCCCCAGGGCTACTGACTTTTACTTTCAGTTATTTGTTTTTGAGAGAGGGTCTTAGTAGGTAGTCTTGGCTGGCCTGGAATAGGTAGAGCAGGATGCCCCCACAGAGATCCATCTACCTCTGCCTCCTGAGTGCTGAGACTAAAGGTGTGTGTCGTCGCACTCAACAGCCACTGACTTTAAAAAGTACTAATTGACTTTTAAAAGTACTAATATGATCTATATTTAAGCGTCGTATTTTTCTTCTCCAAGACAGAATAATTATTAGCAGCATCGTCTCTCTGAACATATTCTAACATCTGGATTCATCGGCAAGTTTCATGTCTTTTGAGTCCAACTTTTAGTCTCAAGCTTGAGGCAATCTTCCTGAGCATCCTTTCCCAAGTTTCCTCCCCTGAGAGACACCACTTATCCTCTGCGTCGGAATAAATCTGTTTCCTGAGTTGCATCTTGTATTATGAATCCCAGAGCAATGGCGCATCCTCAGATGTGCCAGCGGCTGCATTAGACACAGCGTCAATGTTGGGAGACTGGAAAAGTTAGATTAAAAACTAGAAGCACTGGGGGAAAGCCCCTGTTTGTTGTTGGCGTAGTCTATGCAAGCTGTAGAATTAATCCTAGTTCCTCCACCCATCCTACGCCTCATTTCCTCCACGTAGGAACACTGAAGTTGATGGTATATGCCCACCCCTGGTGAATGATATAGTGACCGCACTGACTTGCGGTGCCTTCAACAGCATTATGCTTTGTTTGAGCTTTCACAGGACCCATTTGTAGAGCTACTTACTCATTCTTGCTCTTGGGCACACTCGAGAGACTATTTCTGGCTGTAACGTACTTCTGGCATCTGATTGCCATAAAAGGGTTTATCCTAATACAACATCCCTCTGACTTTACTTCTATTCTTCACTGCCCCATGTTGCGGCCCGAGCTGCCCCACGTTTGGGGGCCAAAAATGTTGAGAACCGCACTACCCCATGTTTGGGGGCCAAAATGTCACAGGCCGCTCTGTCAATGTTGGACCCGCACTGCCAAAGCCTTGGGGGCTAAATTGTTAGAGCCTGCACTTCCACAAGCTGCTCCGGTCCGAGGGTCAGGGTTCAGCAAGAGAGAGAGTGAGGATGGACTCGAGGAATGGAGACCAGACAGAGTGTGATTCAATCCCGTTTATTCTTCAGTCTCTCTTTCTAGTCCAAGTCCCAAGTCTTGAGTTCCTAGTCTCTAGTCCCTAGTGCCTCCAAGTTCCAAGTTACTTCTTCCAAGTGCTAAGTGCCTAATGCCTAATGCCTAATAATTCTTCTTCCGAGTTCTCTAGTCCAAGTGTCTTCTTCCTCAATGCCTAATTCCTACTCCAAGTTGTACTCTAACCTAATTCCTAGTTCCAAGTTGTACTCTAAGTTGTACTCTCTAACCTAATTCCTAATTCCAAGTTGTACTGCCAAGTTGTACTCCAAATTGTTCTCTCTAGAGCCAAGTGTCTTCTACCTAATGTCAAGTAATCTGTTGCTTTCTCTGTCTGCCTCTAGCCTTTTATATATCTCACTTCTAAGCCATGCCTTCAGGTCATGCCCTTAGGTCTTGTCTCTAAATCTGATCTCTAAGTCACATCCTTAAGTCACACACCTTTAAGTCTCACACACCCAAGGGAAGATCCTGGGTATCTAAAGCAAGATGTTATCAGAGTATGTTCAGCTGTTGCAGGCTAATGCAATCAAGTCTCTTATCAGGGTATATGGCTCAAGATGGCTGCAAGGATGATAGCCGCCTTCTGTCGGCTCCCCAGCCCCCTTCACAGAATTCCGTGAAGAAGGCCATGTTAGTAATAGCTACCTGACCATCTACTTATGGCTTAGTTCTAGGTCTTTCGTTTGTTTGATTTTGCTTATTTTTTTTGAAAGGAAACTTACAGGGAATAGCTACTTATGTTCTAAGTACGTATGTTTTAAGAACTTCGTGTTCTTTGAAAAAAAAAAAGTAAATCTAATACAGGACAGTTACAGGGGCCAGTCTTTTGAAAGCTCTTTCTTTTGTTCCTTTACACAGGACAGGAGAATTGAAAATAAGAGAAAAGTGACTTAGAACAGAGCCTACAAAGGGTGCTTTGGACCGATGTCTTCTATTTAAGTTGTTTTTCTATTTTCTTTGCAAATATTTAGAACTGAGTTCTTGTACATACAAAACAATAACAAAACTACTGTGTGCTTGGGACTGCATTCAGACTAAGATGGACTACAGCACAGAGCCTGTAAAGGGCATTTTGGACCAATGTTTTCTATAGCATTATTCTTATTGGTTCTTTTTCCTTTGCAAAATTTTAGAACTGAGTTCTTGTACATATAAAACAACAGCAACAAATCGTCTGTGTGCCTGGGAATGCATCCAGACTAAGATGGACTAGGCAGACAGGAGAAATCACTGACAATCTAAAGCTTAGGCCGATGTTCCATAGAAGAGGAGAGACTATTAGACCAATGAATATTCAGACACTTCTGAATGGGCTTCATCTTGTACATAATACAGCAATGTTCTAATAGCCAACAATAATGTATGTATTAACACATGCACTGTTTCTATCAAACTCAAGTGTTTTGTTATATAGGTCTCTGATTAACAAAGGATCATGTAGGGGCAGTTCTGATGCTAAGGTCCTGATCCCCAATTGGTTCTTTATCTGTCAGTAAAGAAAGCCATGGGCCAATTGCTGGGAGGAAGCAATAGGTGGGACTTCCAGGTCCCTGGAGGAAAGGAGACAGATGCAAGGGAGGAGGGAGGTTTGCCATGTTTTAGAGAGAGAAGAACCAAGAAGCCATGTGAGGGCTTGGAAGGAGGGGGAGGGTGTCAGGGATGTTTAGTATCGACTAGATGTATCTTAGCACCTACGGGTTTAGGGCAGGTGGGAGGTGCAGAGATAAGAAATTGATAAGGGCACAATTTGCCAGGCAGGAGATAGGAGTGCTCAGTAATTGTTTCAGGAAGGCAAGTTGAAAAGGAACAATTGTGTGTATGTCTTTTATCCCAGGATTCAAGGGAAGCTGGGTGGGGGTGGGTAGTGTAGCCTGTTCCCAGAGCTAAGTCAGGGTAGAAAAAGCCACATGCAACAGAATGGGAAAGAATAGAGAAATTATTTTTGATAAGTAAAATATGGTCAGCTAAAACTTACAAACATGGGTCAAGGATCCATTCAAAGAGATCTCTAGTGGTAAAATAAAAGTTCAGATGCACTGTATCATGTTTAAATTTGGATTAGTATGCTATATGAGTACATGACTTGAATAAAAGTCAGGTATAAAATATTCAATTGTATCAATTGTATTTAGATGCTAGAACGTGCAAAGCTTCAAAAAAATGACATCAAACAATAAAAACATGCTGACAATTGTCTCAGAGAAGCAAACATTTAAAGTTTTTCTACCAGTTGATTGTACTTCAGTGTTGTCTGTTCCTAAAGCTATCCTGAAGATGGCTGTGCTTCTTTCTCTGTGGCAGAGATGCCCATTCCAACACTTCATGAGGAAAATGGATTTTACCGGGAATAGTTTCATATTAAGTGTTAAGCAAAGGGGGAGGAGGGAAGAAAAGACATAAAACATATCAACAACTAAGAAATTCTTATTAGTCAAATGTAACTTTGATAAGAAAAACTTGAAGGTTGACTTCTTAGACTAAGCTATCATCTCAGATGAATGGCGAGTGTGTCTTCTCCTTGTTCTTTTTCGTTTGGCTGTGCCAGGACATGGAAGTGTTTTTATTTAGCATGCCAGCACACTCAACTCCAGTTCAAGAAGAATATTCCTACACACTATTCAAACTCATTAGTCTCTCCCATCACTTCCATGATGAACAGACCAGCTATCACATGTCTCGTTATACTGCACAGTTTTTCACCAAACGACAACCTCCTTACCTCAATTTCTTCTCTTGTGAGCCATGATTCTTTGGACAAGCATGAGTCAGGTGGGACCCAAGAGCCTTCTTTGGAATCCGTGTTGTAATAGTAGTTATATTTCTGCTGCACGTTGAGTTTGACCCATGGACCTTCACTGAACTCTAAAGAAGAAGAGACTGTTAATGTCTAGAGAGGAACAGAGCTCTTATGCTTTCCTGTCAAGAGGCTCAGCGGCATTCTAGTCACGAGGACTCTGGTTAGAAAGGGGTGGGGAGTGGGAGGAGGCGACCAGTGTCGATAAGTCAAGTCTGGTAGACTAGACAGAGAGAGGTTCCAGTACATACAATAATGTAGTAAAACCATTTTAAACTAAGTGTTCAGTTGGTCTATGTCACCGTCACTAGAAATGACACAGTAAAATGGAACAAAGTCTGAGTGTTCAATGGCAGCTCCTTACTGCCCCACCTCCAAGTGGGGGAAAGAGAAAAATCTAATACTGACTCTGGATTCCAGCTCTTTCATAGGGATAGCGTGAGTCAAAAACGGCCAACGAAAATCAAAAGCTAACATGTAATGCGATGTTACCTGAAGATGCTGACATCCTCACAAGCAGATGGAGGGGACCAATGAGCAGAATGTATTTGCTAATAAAGTCATCCAGAATGTTCTCTGACGAGAACTGATTTACAAGAACCATGACCCATATTGAACGCAGAGATGAGCTACTTCTGGGGACAAATTTATCCAAATTACAAAATAAAAGGCGTGCGGCAACATGAAGGCCAATGAAAATAGAGAAGGCAGTTCCTGATTTGCTCAGGATGCTCTCTATAACCACATAAAAAGAGAAAAAAAAAATTGCTGAAAGAGTGTGGCTTGGGTAGGTGGGAAGAGGCTACAAAAGTCTGTGGCAGTCATGGCTTACATTGGTGGAAAGAATGTTTCTTCCTCACAAATCTATGGGCCACACATTATAGTATATTTAGACATCCTTACGTTTGTTAATTAGCCTTTAGTTCTGACCCAAACTAGAGGCCTAAGATCTACCCTAACCACTGAAAAGTTCTGACTAAACTAAGTCAACTTCTGCTAAGTGACCACTAGACTCATCATCTTTCCAGGTAAATCGAAGTTTGAGTGACAGCCTTCATAAAATGTTCTAATACATTCAAATAACTGGACAGAATAACCAAGTCATATAAGTATGTGCTCATTCTTTTTGGTTTTAAGTACTCAAGTGTTTAGTTTGTCAGTGTCCAAAAAAGTAACAGCTTTCTCTTTAAATGGGCTGTTGGACAACTGTTGGTCTTTTGTTTTTAATTAAATAAGTATGTGTGTGTGTTTGTGTATGTGTGTGTATGTGTGTCTGTGTTTGTGTGTATGTGTGTGTATATGTCTGTGTGTGCATATGTGTGTGTGTGCGTGTGTGCATGTGTATGTGTGCCTGTGTGTGTATATGTGTGTGTCTGTGTATGTGTGTGCATGTGTGTGTGTGTGTATGTGTGTGTCTGTGTATGTGTGTGCATGTGTGTGTGTGTATGTGTGTGTATGTGTGTGTCTGTGTATGTGTGTGCATGTGTGTATATGTCCGTGTATATGTCTGTGTATGTGTGTGTGTGTGCATGTGTATGTGTGTCTGTGTGCATATGTGTGTGTCTGTGTCTGTGTGTGCATGTGTGTGCATGTGTGTATGTGTGTGTATGTATGTGTGTATATGTCCGTGTATATGTCTGTGTATGTGTGTGTGTGTGCGTGTGTATGTGTGTCTGTGTGCCTGTATATATGTGTGTATGTGTCTGCGTGTGTGTGTGCCAGCACATGTATAACATGGCATATGCATGGGAGGCAGAGGACAGTTCTTTGGAGTCCATTTCCTCCTCCTATCATGGGTTCTAGACATAGCATTTAGGTCATCAAGCTTGTACATTGAGTCATCTTGTCAGGACCTACTGTCTCTACCCAACTTCTTTACTAAACACACTCTTTTCATGGTCATCTATACTGTAGCATGTATCTTCTTCATCCCTTTGGTGGCTGCTAGCATTGCAGTATACGAATGTCACATTTGCTTACCTATTCCCGCTTCATCTCTCCCATTTAATACTGTATAATTCATTTGTCTCAAGATGGTTAAATGATGGCAATTATTAGTATAAAGACATATGCTTATATCTTCTCAGTTCTATGATGTGACGTCTATGCATTACTGCTGAGATAACTGCAGCTTAAAAAAAAAAAGAATCTAGAAACAGTTCCTTTGTCATAGATGCTAAACATTTCAGAAATATTGATGTGAGAGCAATAATTGTCTCAAAATGTAAGAAATCACAGTGCCACAGACACCGCCACATGTGAAGTGACATGCTTGTGCTAAGTCATGGGGGATGCTCACCACTGTCAGTCTTTGACTCTTTCGCCTTCACCAGGGTATCAAAGTACTTGTTGGCACATTCTGGGAGTATGTTATTGCTATTACTAGAAGAAGCCTTGAGTGCAGTCAAGAGATGATCTGATTGTTTTCTATCCAAACACTCATTGACATCAACCACCAGTGTAACCCCTGGGGAATGAGAAAAGCAAACTTTTGGTTAGTCATTACTTTGTACTTAAATAAGATATATAATTACATAATCCAACCTTCTAGAAATTCATTGGTATTTTGCTATTAAACTTTTTTTCTTTCTGACAGTCTGGCCATACACACCTGGTCAATCACTAATTCACCCATCGGTTTGGGTTGTGAAAAGAAGGTTCTATGGGAGCATGGTGTGTTATAAGTCTAACATTCTCTGGTTAGGCTTGTGTAGGTATGAGGGCTAACTTGGTGGGGCTTGCTGTGATGTCATCTATTGAGTGTGCATGAGAGGGAAGCTTTGATTGAGGAATTTCGAAGTTCAAACGGGTGTGTGGGCCTCTCTGGGGGAAATTGTCTTGATTATTAATTGATGCAGGAGGACATAGCCCACCATGGTTGGCACCATCCTTAGGCTGGTAGTTCTGGGCTGTGTTTGAAATCTAACTAAACAGCAAGAGAGCAAGCCAGCAAGCAGCGTTCCTCCATGGTCCTGGCTTCCAGGTTCCTACCCTGACCTCTGTTAGTGATGAATTGTGACTTAGATAGAGTAGCCAAATAAAGTCTTCCTTCCCTTAAGTTGCTTTTGGTCAGAGTAAAACTAGAACGGAATACATGGTTGTTATCAAATTATGTTTGCACATGCCTAATGTCATGGGTAATACTATACACAGATGCAGCTGAAGGACTAAGAAACACATGTTGACTTTTGCTAGCTTGGAGGCAAAGCCCTATGAATTCAGAGATGCTCACAAACAGTATCAGGGAACTTCTCTAGCAAATCCCACTGGCTACTGAATGACAGGTACTGACAGCAGGGAGCCTTTGCTCTTGTGCCGAGGGGTGAGGTTAACAGTGGTGAACCTCAGCCATCATGTCCTTTTTCTTAGAATTGCTCTGCAAGATGAAGAAGTGACACTTGAGACATCTGTGGTCTCAGGGGATTAGGAGGGACAAGCAAGTGACAAAGACTTCCTCAAAGGTGAACTACACAGGACGGTTGCATCAAACTAACCTGCCGAGCTAATTTTCCTTGGAAGATGTCTGATATAGGTTCAAAGCTCTTAAATACAGAAATGTTTCCTGCAATTGAATAGATGGGCAGAGAGCTGCCACACAGGTTCACTTCCAGTACCAGCTGGAACTGTTTGCTATGAAGATCTAAAACCCTCCTCTGAAAAATCCCAACCAACAGGTGAGGCTCTATTGATCCTCATTTTACTCGTAGTCTGTGGTACACAGTAGGTGCTTAATGCTTGTTGAGTTGTACAGAACAAACTAAGTGATACTTTGGATCAGCACTCTGGGTTTATTTGGAGCAGGATACTGGGTTTATTTGCTTTAGCAATACATGTACCCCAAAGTCCTCAGGTGTCTGGTGTCACTTCCTGCTCACACCTTCTGCATGCCAGTGTGGCAGCCAAACTGTGGAGTTTGTGGCTTCTGCTAGAAACAATCATGGACTTTAGAATTATGTCTATGGGAAGAACAGGTAGGCTCCTGTGTCTGTCCCAGGGGTCCCCATCGAGAACACTGGATCAGTTCCAATGTCCAGGGATGCAAAAACATCAATTCTGATGTCTTTAGTGCTTACTCTGTGGCTTGTGGTTGAGTCAGAGATCGTAGAAGCCATCAGATAACTGATCTTCCAGAAGTCAAATACATTTCTGTTGAAAAATGTTAAAATCTCCTATAAACCTCTTAGGAGACAAAACAAAAACCCAGAGTTTGCTTTACATTTTAAGCCACACCCCAGTGGGCTCTCTCTAAGCAATGCATTCATAGGAAGATAAACACTCAAGGAAGCAACCACTGGTTCTTTAATGTGTAAAGCATGGGTTGACATACAGTACACAAATAGGTAGACAACATGTCTGTGGTATTGTAATGTTGGGATAAGGAAAAGTTAAGGGGAAATTATTTACTCCTTGGGGTACAATGATTAGGGAGGAAAGGTTGAGAAATACTGCCCTAAGGACTCAAATGTTGGGGATAGATACTCCAGTGAAAACAAACACTTAGGGCCTTGGTCCCTCTCTACTCTCAGTCTGGCCCTTGGTGACATATATGGGTCAATGCCCTTTGTTAAAAAATCTAGGTTTATTCAGACCTACAATGAGAGTTTGTTTTCATGCAAAGAAGGAAAACTATTTTTAAGCTAAGACAATTCCCATTGAAATCAGGACATTCTCATGTTAATGTCTGACCATAGATAGCTTTCACTGTAAAAACCAAAACCATCCTACTTTATCATTACATACTATAGGAGGGACCACAACTCTTGTAGCATGGGGAAGGACTCAGAGAGCACAGAGGAAGTTTTGATGGACAGGGGAGAGCAAGGAAACCACATGAGCAGAGAAACTTCAAATTTTCCTAAAGTCAAGGGACCAGGAGTCTCCATGTGAAAAACAGACCCGATGCTCACAGGCTCTGTGAAGGGAAAACCAGGAATGCAATATGTTTTAGATTGTCTGGGTCTCTAGGAAGGGGGCATTGAAGGCCAAGTGTCTACATAACAATCTCATTTCTTTCAAGTGACTTGGCAGACTACAGCTATCTTCAGTGTATATGCAAATGGAAAATGCTCTCACACCCCTCTTGAATGTATTTTTTTCCCCTTAAGCACTAGAGTCTTAGGAGAGACTTCAAAGTTCCTAAGGGCATAAAAGTCCAGGTCAGAAAAATTAACACTTTTTTTTTTCCAAGCTAAGAAAATAAAGTCCAGATGTTCCTTACAGATCCTCCACATCTGGGGAGGAAGACCAAGCTCTTCCCACAGCATTCTGTGACCTGATGGGATGGCACAGAATCTAATCATGCCACGGAATGGGGGGCGAATTTATACGTTTGGGACTCTCGTTCAACTCTGTATTAGGGAGACTGTTACTGTATCAACTTAGAAGCCATCTCAGATTCTTCTTTGATAATAGAGGTATAAAATACAATATCAAATTTTGATCCTTTGAATTAATGTAGGGATGCTGCTTATGGTATTTCAGAAAGGGGCAAGCAACCATAAGGTGTATTAGGCAGTCTCACTGGATCCCCTGGGGAGGGAAACCCCATCAATCACCTGACTTTCAAAAGCCCTCGCTCTGGGGCAGAAACGGTGACATTTTGGATCTGCTGGGATTGTAGTTCATTCAGAGCCAGCATCACTGAAAAAAAAATCTTCTAATGTCTTTCATGTACCACCCCCCCCCCCCAACCCCCCACCAAATCACCAGGCAGAAGCCTATGGGCCTTCTGAGAATCAGGTTAACCATACTATTTTCTGGCAGTGAAGTGACTGACACCCTGTCTCAAAGAAATTTGTCCTATCCTTCATCCATAGAGGCTGTGGGTTTGTCAACAGTATGGGACTTCGGGGATAGAACTGTTTTCATGATTCAAGTTGGAGCTTTTAAATTTTTTCTTACACATATATTTTTACGTGTGTGTGTGTGTGTGTGTGTGTGTGTGTATGCACACACATGGAGAACAGAGGACAACTTATGGAAGTCTGCTTTTTACCATATGGGTTCCAGGAATCAAACTAGGTTATCACACTTGGCAGTAAGCACCTTTCCCCACCAAACCATCTCACTGGCTTACTTTCGTTTTATATGACTCAGAACTCCTCCATCTATACAGCTCAAGAGAGAATTTCATAGCCACCAGTCAGCTTTGTGGATAAACAGATCAGGAACAACTGGCTAACTCCATCACTCTCTGACTGAGAGTATTTCAGAGTCGGCTATCAGATGCAACCACTCCCATCTGCCCTTGGTGATTAAGAGCTGACCCAGTCCCTTTGAGAGTCTGACCTTGCATTTTCCACTCGTTGCTTCCCCCAAGCCCTCCGCCTTCTGGTCTGATTCTGAGAAAAACTTCTATTAACAATGGAAAGCATAAAAAAATCGAATAGACATTTATTGTGAACCAATAGTTTTCTATGGATCAATTGAGGGGAAAAAGGATTCAATTTAAACATAAAATTTCAGTCTGCAAAACATTTTTGCTGTCTGAAATTTTTTTGGGGGGTGGGCAATACTGTCAAATTTTGTTGGTGATAACAACTGGTTACTGGGAACAGGGCAACTAGCTAGTGACATGTTGATTTAGATAAGCATCTGAGACTGAAAACAGAAAAGCATTCAGATCTCTCCAGATGTTTGAGTGAATGACTTCAGGTGCATACCCACATTTAAAAAAAGAAAAAAAAAAAAAAAAAGCAAGGCAGGTTTGGCAAGCAGAAGAAGGTGAGGACTTACATTGCTTTGCTCTGTTCTCGTCCACATTGGCCTCATGGATGGCTTGCTGTATCTCATCCAGCCAGAGAACTTTAGAAACACTCTTAGGATCCTGCAACAGTGGCATAGAATCAGAGAACAATGAATCCTGATGGAACTGGATCAACACCGCTCTTTGGGAGTCTTTTTATTATCACTTCGTACTTCTTATTCAGCAAGCACTAGGTAGCTCCACCATGCAGCACAAGATGGTGACAGGCAGGCCACACATCCTCATCCAGATCACTCCCTAGTTCAGTGGGTCTCAACCTGTGGGTCATGACCCCAGTGGGATGCATATGCATCTCAGATATCCTGCCTAGCAGATATTTACATAATAATTCCTAACAGTAGCAAAATTACAGTTGTGAAGTAGCAGCGAAAATAATTTTATAGTTGGGGGTCGCCACGACAGAAGGAACCGGATTAAAGGGCCACAGCATTAGGAAAAATGAGAAGCATTGCTCTCCATAAACAGCTGTGCTGCCGTCCCATGCAGCCTCATTGCTTCCAATTTGGTCTGCACCATAATTGATCTCTGTAAGAACCCACGCTCATTTCAAAATGGATGTCTCACTACACCACTCCTCTGTTTAACCTTAGAAAGCAACATAGGCTTTCTTCTCAGGACCAGTGATGGGGAACTTGCCTGGCTCTCAAGCTTCTCCTCCCTGTTCTAGGACATCCTTCAGGCCATAGCACTCTGCCCTTGCTGGCTCCTGCCATATCTCATAACTCAGATGCCATCTCTAGTAAAAAGCCATCCATGGCTACATAGTTAAGCACTCAGAAACCGTGGTGAGCAATCTAAGTGCCAAGATGCCTACATATGTCAGGGAATGCTTTAAATTTGAGGGAAACAGTGATACTCAATGTTTGTCAGACAGCTAGACAAAAACAAAAGTAAAGGTATGGTAAATGGTCTGAGGGAGCCTAGGATCTCTTGGAGAGGCCAGAAGCAATCAGAATATACTCTGTTCATGGTAATATTAGCTATGGCACTGTCAGGCCGTGGACATGAGGTCTGATCTCCATTCAACCTGTACCCTTCAGTCATGTACACAGGTGGGCTTGATAAACAGGCCCCAGGCCCTAGAGAGATTTACATACTAATAAGGTACCTGAAGGCCACAGGGTGGAGCCAATTAAGCATTCCTCCCCAGCCCTTCCCCCCTCTTCCCTTCCCTATTTAACTCAGGTCCGCCCTGGGTTTTAGGGGGTGTGCATCCAGATCCATCCACCATCCGTCATGCCAATAAACCGGTTTTGGAAACCCAAGGACTTCCTCGTGTGTTGGGGCTGTGCAGTGAGGAGCCGTGGAGAGGCCTTTAGTGAGCAGCCGGGCCTAACTTGAAGCCTGGAGGAACCCAGAGTGTTCCCAGACAACTACACACAGACTGGTGTGAGGAACCCTGCAGTTCCCCAGCCATTTTTACCTACATGGCACATGATTGAGAAGTAAGCAAGAAGGATGTAGTGGTTTGAATAGGTTTGGCCCCTATAGACTCATGTGTTTGAATGCATAGTCCACAGAGAATGGTACTATTAGGACCATTCTGACCTCGCTGGAGAAAGTTTGGCCTTGTTGGAGGAAGTATGTCACTATGGGGGTGGGCTTTGAGGTCTCCTATAATCAAGTTCAGCCTAGCGTGGAATGAGTCCCTCTTGGCTGCCTTCAAGTCAAGATGTAGAACTCTCAGCTCCTCCGGCAATCATGTTTGCCTGGAAGCTGCCATGCTTCCTGCCATGACGATAATGGACTGAACCTCTGAAACAGTAAGCCAGCCCCAGTTAAATGTTAGACCTTTGTAAGAGTTGCCTTGGTCATCGTGTCTCTTCACAGCAATAAGACAATAGCTAAGGGTTGATATACAGGAGAAAAAAAAAAACTGAGTAGTTATTAAGTGGCTTAAGAAAGAGGTGACAGCAGCAGAGAACATGCACGGAATTTGTTTTAGTGTCTTACATCTGTGTGAATTCTGAAGATTTTGCTCCAAGCACAGTGCTGGCAGATATTAAATGGGTCTTCAAGTTAATTTTATGAGCAGACATTAACTACGTTCAGGAAAGATTTAGAAGTCCACTTTTTAAAAGATTTACTTTATTTCTAATTATGTGTGTCTATGTGCACATGGATGCAATTGCTCTTCAAATCCAGAGAGGGCGTCTGATCCTGGAGCTGGTTATAGGCATTTGCGAGCTCCCTGACAGGAATGTTGGGAACTGAACAGGTCTTCTGTAAGAGCAGTGTGCACTCTGAGCTGCTGAGCCATCTCTCTAGCCTCTCAAATTCTGTTTTCAAATTGCGAGGGCTCGTTTACATGGAGGAATAAGTGTTGTGGTCTACAGTTGGAACCAAGATGCCTAGGGGAAGCTCTTGAGATAGCTCAGCTGGAAGCCCAAGGTCCTGAGTTTGAGTCCCTAGGACCGTTAGGAAAAAAAAAAAAAAGATAGCAAGCAAGCAAGCAAGCCAGGATTGGTAGTATGCCATTCTAATTCCTACACTGGGGAGGTAGAGACAGGAGGATTCCTGGGCTCATTGGCCAGTCAGCTTCACTGGCAAGTTCCAGACTAATAAGAGACCTTGTCTCAGAAAACCAGGGTGGAGAACATCTGAGGAATGACACCTGAGTTGTCCGGTGGCCTCCATATGCGTTTACATGCCTATGTGCACACACCTACTTGCATCTATGCCCCCCTCCTCCACATGGGTACCCACATACATAAGCATACATGTATATGCATACCCTCATGCATAGCTGTAGCACACAGAAGGAAATCAACTCTGGCATTGGAATCCTTTGGGGGTAAACTTCATCACTGAGGGCTCAGGAAGTGTAAGGGTCTGGTCTGGAAGGAGAACAGACATCCGCCAGCTTCCCTCGGGAGCAATGTGAGATAGTGTGTGTGGTGAGGTCTCATAAACCAGACCCATGCTGCTTCCTCCGGGGTTATTGGGGGAATACACAGTACTCTAAACTATTCGTGAGGCCTGTTTCCTGAGTCATCACCAGCTACCGCTGCCACAGGGGAACCATCGGCAGGCGGCATGGTAATTGCTTAGGAAATGAAATTTTAGAAGAGTTCCTCCCATCTCAGCCATCTTCTGAAGATGTGGCTTCCCTGCAGGAGACACCCACTGTTGCCTGGATGAGAAAATGGCCGTTCCCCCCCCCAAGATTCAAGTATTAGTCTCAGAAGCCAAACGAAAGCCCGGGCTTTGCAAAACAAAACAAATTAGAGCCAACAGGTTCGAGACCCTGTTTGTACTAAAGGAAAGCTAAACACGACACCAAAATTGAAAACAAAAAAAATGTTCCCATGTGAAATGAAATCCCCTTTTCAGTCACTGAACGAAAGACTGGGGACAACGATGCTGGGGCTGGGCCTCCACCAGGCTCCACAGCCAGGCTATGCCTGAATGAGCAGTGGATGGAACCAGCACCCAGGCCACATGCAAATCACACCACGCCTTCCTGAACTTGGGTGATGCCAAGAAAGATTGTCCCCACCCCCCAACCCCACACACACAAATTTTCTGGTTTTATTGCTTCTACAATATTAGAACATTCTACCTTAGTTTATGGTACCAGAGATTATGCAGTTGAAGTGTTAAATCTGACCGTTGGAAATGATGTAGTTTGGCTAAATTTAATAAAGATGAGAAAAGTTACTATAAATCTCTATGATTTCCTAGTTGCCTCTTCATTTCGTTTTAAGTCTCATATGAAGTTTGATTTTCTGATTCTTGCTGCATTTTAGAGGTGGGATTGCCTGCCTTGGAATTTAAAATATATCAAGGCAAATGTATTATAATCGAGTTTTCTTTTTTTTTTTTTAATACTTTGTTAAATGTACTTAACACTAGCTAACTCTACATTCTGATGGTTAAGATATAAATGTGATATATATGCTTACATATCATATTATATATTATATATTGTTTATCACATTACATATCACATGCTTATATATGCTTACATACGTAAGCGCGCACACACACACACACACACACACACACACACACACACGCTTATTATAACCAAGGATCTGTACACGCCTTAGGAGAGTCAGACCATAGTTTGGTTTGGAATGGTTCGGTTCCCCAGAAGGGGGCTCATTCATGAATTCCTGGTTTCAGCACCAAATGAAGAAAGAAAAAAAAAAAAAAAAAAAAAAAAAGAAAAAGAAAAAAAGAAAGAAAAAGGGAAGGAAACATGACTCCTAGGTTTATTGTAGATAAAAGGGAGAGTGTAATTAGAGTCAGAGATATCTGGGGGAGGACAGAGTATATGCGACCATACTGAGCTGTGCCATGTAGGGAGAGGGGGAGGGGTGGGGAGAGGGGAGAGGAGAAACAGGTGAAGCAGCCAGGAAGTCTAAAGGTACAAAGAGTAGCTAACCAAAATAGTTGGATTTTTTTAGGGTCTGAGCTGCCCAGGCCCCTGGACTGGAGAAGTTTAGGGTAGGGTGCAGGGTATGCCAGCCAGGAGGGACCTATAACAGGTACGGGCTGAGGGATGCTGGGAGATCCTGGTGGTCAGTGTTCACTTTGATCTGTTAAATAGGCATCTCAGCCATTTGTCTCAGGTATGAAACCTAACACTTAACACCAATGAACTGTACTTTATGATAGCTGAGATATAAATGTGATTTGTGTGTGCGTGTGTGCATGTGTGTGTGTGTATATCTATATCTATATCTATATCTATATCTATCTATATATATATATCTCAAAATGCTAATTATAGACCTGTTTATCAAGATTCATGGGACAACAAGCTGGCAATGGTGGTACACACCTTTAATCCTAGCACCCAGGAGGCAGAGGTTGGTGGATCTCTGTGAACTCAAGGCCAGCCTGGTCTATATAGATAGAGTTCCAGGACAGCCAGGTCACAGAGAAACCTGGTCTAAAAACAAAACAAAACAAAACAAAACAAAACAAAACAAAACAAAACAAAACAAAACAAAACAGACTAGAGAAAAAGCTCACGGAATAAAGCAAGTTCCTGTTCTTCAGTATTTCATTATAATTTTAATTTAGTTCCGTTCAAATAGGGTTTTTTGATTTTGAGACTATTTGTTACCTGACCCTACAGAGTTATTAAATGGTGTAGGACACACTGATTTACGGCAAATGAACCTTCTCCCCAGAAACAACAAAACTAAGTTCCCGACAGGCACTAAGGACTCTCAGGACAATGGAAGGCAGGTAGAGAATTTTCTTCTTCTTTCCCTCTGAGACAGGACCTCACTGTGTTCCCGAGGCTGGGCTAGAACTCACAACATGGTCAAGGGCGGCTTTCAGCTCATTACAGTGGCCTGTCAGTCAAATGCTGGGGTCATAAATATGCACTAGAGAAATTTAGAAACAGTATAGTACCTCTGATTCAATTTGAACTTCTTAATTATTTGTAAGGACTGAGGATGTAACTCCTTGCTTAACATATATAAAGCCCTGAGTTCAGTTCCAGCAACCCAGAGGGAGGAGGAGGAGGCCCAGGAGCTTAAGTCAATTTTCAGCTACATCTTGAATTCAAGGCAAGCCAGACTCTGTCTCAAAGAATAAAATAACACAAAATAAAAAATGGAGGGGGGGGTGTATTTGCTTTTCATGATTAATTTAGTTTATAACTATGTGATCAGTTTAGGGACTAAAATTTGAAATAAACTACAACTTCATTTTGACTTTTGAAAAAGAAATTTCATATTATATTTTGATCATACTTTGCCCTCTCCTCAACTTCCAGATCCTTCCTGCCTCTCTAACACTATATCTTTGCTATCTATATTTAAACAAATAATAAAAAGGAACAAACAAAAAATAAGAAACACACATACAAACGTCCAACAAAATGGAAACCCAAATATACAAAGAATAAGACCAATAAGACAGAAAAAAAAAAAAAAAACCCAAACAAAGCAATATGAGATGAAAAGTATACAGAAGTCCCACTGAATTCCCTTTGTGTGAGCCAACCACTCCTGGGCACAGGGCCTACCCTGACATGTGGCTAAGACACCCAGTGAGATTCCATTGGAGGAAACCACTCTTTCCTTTGCCAGTGGATAGCAACTGCAGAACTTTCTTGGTCAGTGGGAGCCCTGGTTCCCTTTCCCATCTCAGCTCTGGGACCCTCCTTGGCTTGAATCTGTGCAGGGCTTATGTGTGCTGCCATCTCTGTGAGTTCATATGTACACCAGTCCTGTTTTATCTGGAAGACACTTTTCTTTAGTGTTATCCATCCCCTTTGGCTCTTAGCAATCCTTCTGCCTTCTCTTCCGTATAGATCTCTGAGCCTGGAGGGGAAGGATCTGATGAAGACATTCCATGTAGGACTGAGTGTTCCAAAGTCTCTCACTCTCTGTCCATTACGGATCTCTGTGTTTGTTCCCGTTTACTGTAAGAAGAGGCTCTTCTGACCATGGCTGAGTGACTGATACAGAAGTGTAATGTCTGACCATTTTTGTGTGAAATAGAAGGCACCGTTCTGGAGCCAGGTTTCTGAAATGGGGAAGAGAACCGAGCTATGGAACCAATTCAAAGCTAATTGCTGCCCAGCATCTTTTCTCAGCTTTGTTTTGCAAGGGACTCTGCAATCTCTGCCATTATTCCAAGCCCCTGGGGAGAAATACAGCACCAGTTCAAAATGAAATAATGGCGGGGAGGGGGGGTGTGTGTGAGGAAGAGTTAAAGGGATATGGTAACTCTCTCCAGAGAGGCTCGGCCTGAGTCATACACTCAGACACAAACGTCAAGTGGCCACATCCTTTCTCTGTAGCGGCAGGACAAGTCCCTGCCACACAGTGCAGGCTGGCAGAATTCTCAGGCTTCCACTTGCTGCTCACACATGGAGCCGAGGGGAATCTGTCCCGTGACTCTGTACATTTAATAACATTCCATAATCGGGTCTCAGGACATGGAGATCAAAGTCCTTATCTTGGTTGCGACTAGGCTGCTGTTTCTGCCGGCCACTGTTTGCCAAGGTGGTAAGTCCCCTTCTTGTGGACTAGCATGGAGGTGAGGGAGGGGTGAATGGATGGTTTCCTCTGTAGGAGTCAAATCCCTAATTTTCTTGTTAACTCCTAGAAACTGTGAACCGAAAGGCACAGTTTGATCTGGGTTTTTAACCTGGTGTAATATATCATGGAAGCATCTCAAGTTTGTTCCCAAGTCAAACCTTGTCAAAGACCAACCGTTTTCTATTAGTAGTGTCTCTTATGTTTGTGACTTTATGATTAAGTCAAAAAACATTTTTTTTTGGAGTGAGAAGTGCTTGTATGTGTAGAGATGTAGAGAAGACTGCACTTTTTCGAGGCATTAAAAAATCTTTTCAAATTTCTAAATCTTATAATTTCTGTTGAGGCACCGGTGGGGAAAAATACTGTCAAGAAAAGTAATTTGGTTTCAGCAGCCAGTAATGTTAATCAGTGATATTAGGTGTTTCCAAGGTGAAATACCTTCTTTTCTTAATCTTTCAGAACCAGGGAGTTCTCTCTGTCCCTCCCATATGTATGTATATATGTCTCTGTGTATATATGTCTATACAAATATATATGCATATGATATCTTATGTATAATTTGGTTATGTATAATTTTAGAAATAAGCTTTTCCAAAAATAATTATTTCATTTTGAACGTGTCTTCTATCATGGTAGCTTGTAACTTCCTGATTGTTCTGAAATGAACTGCTCTGAGACAGGATTGTATCCAGTGCTCTCACTGTCAGGCCACAGGGCAATCAATCAGGAGGGAGAGATGCTAAGAAACCAACTTAAACAAAAGACAGCCCTCTGCAAAAGGGATGGTCCTTAAATTGAGGTCCCTGCTTAAGGGGACCCATGGCAGGGGCTGTACAAGCAGGGCTTGGCTAGGTTTGTGGTTTCTTTGAGAGGAGAAGCCAAAAAGCTGAGCCATGGTTACAAGGAAATGAGTTATGAGAAAGAGTTCCTTCCTGATGCTAGTCCTGCTTGGGAGAAGTGTAAAGTGGGGACTTTAGGAGTGGCGGGGCAGTGGACTCGCAGTCTGCCTTGGGGAGATGTGGTGAGATGCTGAGGGCCATTCTCTTTGGATTAGACTCTCTCCGAAGCCTTCTCCCAGGCCAGGAGCATTTCAGAAACACTGCCCCAAATGAAAACCAAAAAATCCTGGTCAGTTGCTTGTCTTTTTATGAATAAAATTTAACAAGGAATACTATTTTTAAGGAAAGTCAGTTTCTGACTAATAGAAGATCTAGGTGGTGCCAGACCTGAAATATTATGGGAACAATCTTCTTTCAGTGTGTTTGTGGACACGGGTCTTACCCAACCACAGGACTCTCCTGAAAGCTGACTAATACTTGGTTTCATCAGCTTTCTCATCAGACCTTGGAGGGAAGAAATTTGTATACAAGGTTCTGCTTCCTTTCCAGGCGTTGTTTTGAGTAATATCAGACTTGGCTTTATCCAAACGTGCATGTACAGAAGGACTTACATGGCCAATCTCCAATGTAACAGGATATTCCAATAATGCTCACACCTAAACACAGGCACACAGAGCGCTACCTTCCAAAGTAGTCTTTCCTTGAATGACACAGGGTCACCTTCATTTACCAGTTGTTAGGACAACACTGATTCCACCTGATACATTAAATTCAGCCTATGCAAACTCCGAAGCCTGGGAGCAAGGGCTAGAGACTAAATCAGGAAGAGAACGTGCCTCCGAATGAGGACAGTCTACTGAACGTCATCCTGGAATATTTAAAATGAAGGATGCAGGAGTTTTGTGTCCAGATCTCAGTGAGAGCTTTTCAAATGGGAATGTACCAGGCTTCCACTGGCATTTGCAGAATAACGGGAACCGACTGAGTTGTGCCAAGTATCTACAGCACATAGCTGATACGTTTCTTTCATTTAAAAAAAATTTCATTTTGCTGGGTGGTGGTGGATGCCTTTAATTCTAGCACTCAGGAGGCAGAGGCAGGCAGATCTCTGTGAGTTCAAGGCCACCCTGGTCTAGAGAGTGAGCTCTAGTACAGCCAGGGCAGTTACAAAGAGAAACCTTATCTTAAAAACCAACAAAACAAAACAAAACAAAACAAAACAAAATCATTTTAACACCTCAGGTTATCACAGTGAGTTCATCTTTTGATTTTTCTCTTTGTCTTAAAACCTGGCATTTCTCCTCAAGCCCATCTTTGCTTTTCTTCTTCCCACATCTCTCTGTAGGCTCTCTCTCCATAGGCTCTCTCTGTAGGCCCTCTCTCTACTTCCTGAGTTAAACTACAGGCTCTGTGAAGACTAAGAAAGTCACACTTCACATTTGCTCTTGGCTTTTGGGAATGCCACATCCAGTCATTGCATTATAACCACATGGCCAATTCTGTTCCCATCTCCTAATTCCTAACTAAATAACCCCCTTTCCCCATGGGATAACACATCATGGGTTCTAGGAGCTGGCAGGTGGAACCTTAGGTTGGGTGGAAAGTTATTCTACCTACTATAGTAGCTATATCTCTGCAAATTCTGTGCAGGGGGGTGGGGGGTGGGGGAAAGACAGGGCAGTGTGGCTCAATTACCAACATGTGGTGGCGGGGAGGGGGGTGGTGTTTATGTGCCAGAAGGTATGAAAAGATCGTGGCTTCAGAGGACAGTTTAGAGGTCCTTTGGGAGTTAACTGTGTGACCTACTTTCTCAAGTTCATCTCTTAGATGAATTTAGCACCTTCGGCCCTGATGTAAAGTGTTCCTTGTAGATGGCAGTGGAGTTTAGAACTGACACAGCACTGCCATGTAAGTATGCGACCAACATTTTCAGAATCAACTGACTGGCCTTTCCCACCCTCAGCTGATAGGCAATAACACATTTTTCTATAGTGTTCCAATGTGTGGTTTTAATTTCATCTAGCATAGTGGTTTTCAACCTTCCTGATGCTGCGACCCTGTAATTCAGTTCCTCATGTTGTGGTGACCCCCAGCCATAAGATTATTCTTGTTGCTACTTCATAACTGTAATTTTGCTAACTGTTATGACTCGTAATGTAAATAATTTTAGAGATAGTGGTTTGCCAAAGGGCCACTGATCTAGCACTATCATAAACTCCCGACATGCAGGGACCTGTCATCTAGTTGTTCCCACAGAAAAGCACAGTAGTGGAGCATAGGATGCATACTATATATGCACACCTGTGGTTTGTATCATCTATACTGATTTTTAAAATATGACCCCAAGTTCTATAACTATAGAAATCACATAGCATCAAACATTTCATTTTATTTTTATCCAAACCACAGGTGGGACTTGGTAACAAATCATATGCTAATATTTCCTTTAAATTACAGGCATGAAAAATGTTTCAGACGACTCGGCAAAGCCAGCCTTAACTATTAAGAGTTTTAATGGCGCTCCCCAAAATACCTTTGAAGAATTCCCACTTTCTGACATAGAAGGCTGGACAGGAGCCACCACAACTATAAAAGTGGAGTGCCCTGAAGAAAGTATTTCAACTCTCCATGTGAATAATGCTACCATGGGCTACCTGAGAAGTTCCTTAAGTACCAAAGTGATACCTGCCATCTACATCCTGGTGTTTGTGGTTGGTGTACCAGCGAACATCGTGACCCTGTGGAAACTGGCCTCAAGGACCAAATCCATCTGTCTGGTCATCTTTCACACCAACCTGGCCATCGCAGATCTCCTTTTCTGTGTCACACTGCCATTTAAGATCACCTACCATCTCAATGGGAACAACTGGGTATTCGGTGAGGCCATGTGCCGGATCACCACAGTCATTTTCTATGGCAACATGTACGGTGCTATTCTGATCCTCACCTGCATGGGCATCAACCGTTACCTGGCCACAGTCCATCCTTTCACATACCGGAAGCTGCCGAAACGCAACTTCACTTTGCTCATGTGTGGTGTGGTGTGGGTCATGGTTTTCTTATATATGCTGCCGTTTGCCATCCTGAAGCAGGAGTACCATCTCGTCCATCCAGAGATCACCACCTGCCACGATGTCCATAACACATGCGCGTCCCCATCGCCCTTCCAATTCTACTACTTTGTCTCCTTAGCAGTCTTTGGGTTCTTCATCCCGTTTGTGGTCACTGTCTTCTGTTACACAACCCTCATCCACAAACTTAACTCCCAGGACCGCAAATGGCGGCGGTACATCAAGGCGGTTCTCCTCATCCTCGTGATCTTCACAATTTGCTTTGCCCCCACCAACACCATACTCATCATCCACCATGCCAACTACTACTACAGTAACACCGATAGCTTGTACTTTATGTATCTCATAGCTCTGTGCCTGGGGAGCCTGAACAGCTGCCTAGACCCATTCCTTTATTTTGTCATGTCGAAAATTGTCGATCAGCTTACTTCTTAGTCAGCCATGGCAGGATCATCGCAGAGAACAAGGAAAGAGTTCTGGGAAAACGTACATGCTTGGGCCAACCTGTGCATGGCACCGACAGCTCAATTTTTAATTTTTTAATTTTAATTTAATTCCTTTTTTTTTTTTTTTTTGGAGACAGTGTCTCACTGTGTAGTTCTGGCTGGCCTGGAATTCTCTATTTAGACCAGGTTGGCCTTGAACTCACAGAGATTTGCCTGCTTCTGCCTCCCAAGCGCTGGGGTCAACCAGGCCTGGCCACGGCTCCATTTTAGAGCTCCCATGAAATAGTGCTTCACACGTCGAATGTAAAGTTATGAGGATTGAAAGAATATTTTGTATTTTGAGAGTGTCTTAATCGTAAGCAACATTATCGCTACTCCTATGGTAATGGACACATCTCTATTTGCCTTCCCGATTCTCCAAGCTATAAATTTCCCCTTCTTTCCAAAGAGTAACATGGGCGGCCTGGGAGGTTATTATCGCCATGGTTCGCCCTTCTCCTCAAGCAGGTATCCTGTCTTTGTTGTGTCTCTCACCAGGGTCCACTTCACTCCATGTCCTAACATGGCTGCCCTCACTGCCAGCTGATCCTCATTTCCACAGACCCGGTTAACCTTCCCTTGACCCTGGGCTGCTCCTGAAATGACAAACCCTTGGATGGCTTTCATTGCCGACTCCCTAACATGACCTGCGGAACTGTACCTACCCATTACTTACCCCTTTACATCAACTGTCTTCCCTCCCCGTCCCTGCTGCCCCGCTGAAGCCGTCTACCATCTTTGCTTTAATCTGTCCAGCTTTTCAAGTCTTTAAAAAGGCCCGTTCTTCCCTTACCCTCAAACCAGAAGCATCATTTTCCTCATCTGGATTTCCAAAGCACTTTCTTATAATTATGGTACTTCTAGACAAACAAGCCTGCTAAACTCATTTGCATATAGATATTACCTTTATGAGGAATTAGGTTCTTTATGTGGTCAGCCCTCTGTACCTGCAAGTTTCACACCTGTAGATTCAACCAACCACGGGCCAAAAACACTTGAAAAAAATTGTATGAGCTGAACGCAAACAGAGTTTTTTCTTTTCATTACTCCCTAAATAATACTAAAATTAAATAATAATAATGAATAATAGTCTTTGCACAGCATTCACACTGTATTAAGTATTTCTAAGTCATCCAGACATGATGTGAAGTGTATGGGGGACTATGCAGAGATTGCAACCACTGCCACAGGGATTTGGAATCTGTGTAGTTTAGTGTCTGCAGGGGTCCTGGAAGCCACCTGGGAGGTGTGATGGAGCAGGTGGCTTCTGTCCTCCCTCCTTTGAGGTTCTTGTGGTCATTCCGGGGCCATGTTCTGTGGTGCCTGCTGTTCTCTTTGCATAGCATGTGGCTGAATGAAAGAATAAAATCCCAAAGCACCTAAACAACATGGAGGCCTATGCAGTTCTTGCCGACAAGGGAGCATACCCTGCATGATGTGACTTCTGATTGGGCTTGTTTAAAGAGGAGAGATGGGAGACTTAAGCAGCAATATATTCATAAGGTCATTTAGCAAATATTTCCATCTCTGCTTGTTTTAATGGGAAATGGGATTGAATTATAAACCTCCAGATTATTCCTGTAGGTAAACTATTTCTTAGCTGAGGGAGCCAAGGGGAGATAGTAATATTTAGCAAATACAGAGAGGGTTGAGGGAACCTCAGCAAACACAGCATTGTTGAGACAAAATTGCAAGTAAGTAGATACACGCGTCTGACAAAACATTATAATCAGCAAAACTAAAAATGCATTTAAGTGTACACTGTTGAGTGTGTGTGTGTGTATGTGTGTGTGTGTGTGTTTTTTCCTGTTTCATCAAACTTGGATATAATCCTTGCACACATATTTACCAGAAAGCCTATACAAGTCTATACACCTCACAGAGACACTTGCTCATCCATGTTTTCTGCAATACCATTTTCACTGGCTAAATAAAGAACCTGGCAGGATCCCAGGAGCAGAGGAATGGATAAGGCAAACTCTCTTGAAAGCTTTTCTTTTTAGCAAGGCTAATTAGCCTCAAAGGAGGGGGAGTCAAGCCATTTGTGGAGGAAAATGAGCACATCTGGAGATCATCATGTTAAGCCAATTAGGTCACCTCAAAAACATACTGCACTTTTTTCACCCTTTTGTACACGTACAAAATCATGTATATGTGCCTCAGATTGTCCAAGGAGGACAAAGGACAAAGGGGAGTGTCAAAAGAAACAAAGTTGTAGCTATAGGTGGGGTGGGAACATGCATAATGAACAATAAATACTTATACAAAAGCATTAATTAAAAAGACTTTACAAGGTTACATTAAAAGGAAAAAAAGTCAGGGTTGACAGGATAGCTCAGTGGGTAACACTTGTGACCGAGTGTGACAGCCTGATTGGTCTGTTTCTCCAATTCACACTGTGGAAGAAGAGAAGTGACACCTGCAAGGTGGTCCCCACCTCCACACAAAGACTCACTCACTCACACACTGATAAAATACACAAATAAATGTAACAAAGTAAAAGTCAGATAAACCTTAAGACAAGCAATTAAAATCAATCTAAAGCCAGTTTTAAGATTCTAACAATTTCAGTAAGTCCTTATAGCAGTTTGTCTGTGGCAGAAAAACAGCCACAAATACTAGTTAAAAGCACACATAAATCCAGGAGCACATGCCTTTAATCCTAGCACTTGAGAGACAGAAGCAGGGTTGGAGGCCAGCCTGGTCTATATAGGACAACCAGAGCTTTAGAGAGAGAGCTCAAAAACACAGGAAAGCATCCAAACCAAACTAACCAACCAACCAACCAACCAACCAACCAAAAAAACCCAAATAAAAACCAAACGAACAAAGGCATACTTAATTTTTTTGGTATAACCATCCAAGAACAAACTCAAACATTAATGGAGTATAATTCACATGTCAAATAAAGCTGTAAATTTTAAATTGCTCTTAATTTGCTTTCCCCAGTGGGCAGAGTAGAAAGCTTGCTCTGTCCAGTGTGTGCCACCATGTTCTTTACTCAATGTTGGGACACGCTGGATACACAGTATCCAGAACCCTCACTAGCCCCTCCCCCGTCCTCACTCTGAGGAACCATAGCATCCATTCCAGGATGCTATCTATTATACTCTTCAATGGCTGTCTACTTTGCAACAATCTTTACTTGATACTGTAATGCCAGCAATATGTTTTTATTCCTATTATTTCCCAAGGCTAGGTGGTGGGAAGGCAATACATAGAAATGCCACCAAGGATGTACACTGGAATATTCTAGAAATCTAACAGAGATTAAGAAAAAAAAAAAGCATACCACAACAACTCGGCTAAAAAACAGAAGAATCAGATTTCTTTTTTTCAGTTAAACAGGCTGAGAAAAAAATGGATTGTGGCTGTGGATACAGCTTAGCAGCAAGGCAAGTGCCTAGTGGGTGTACGGTCCTAAGTTTGATTCCCAGTTCAACAAACAACGGATACATTTCTAAACCAAACTGTTTAAGAACAGCAATTTAACCACCCGTGACATACTCCTCCGACTTGCAGTGTTTGCATTCTGACAGCAATGGTCAATGCAATTCTTGTCCCTGATGCCCAGGGTAAAGGAGTTTGATTCCCAAACTTGCACCCAGAACCCTCATATCTGTGTTCAGCGTGCCAACACAGCAGCAATAACTGTGCTGCTTCTGCATACAGGCTCCCTGCCCAACATACTGCTGCCAAGATGTGGGCACTCAATAGAAACCTCCTTGTTGTCAGAAGGATCCTGTGGGTTTGGCTTAGATCTAGAGACTAATGGCAGGACATTCTGGAGGAGACCCACACTACCTGCCAGAAAAAGTTTTGGCTTTGGGCAGTTGGCTCAGCTCAAAGAGAGGGACCCAGATGTGTGGGCAGAGGATACCCCATACTTCAGAAGGACCTAAGCATCTCTGACACAGGCATTACCACCCGGGTGGCCCCAATAACACTAGGTAAGCCGGATTTTTGTTTGCTTTTGTGCTAGGCTTCATGCTAAATGCTATAGTTACACACACACATACATGATTGTACACATATGTAGTTATAAGGCTATTAACATATTAAAATATAAAACACAATAATATATAGTAATATAATATAATTAAATAATACATATTCTTATTTGACCCTTATTTATAATACTATACAATAAGTTTTTTTTTTTTTAGAATTTGTACTATTCATTCATTCATTCATTCATTCATTCATTGAGACAGGGTCTTTTTATGTAGTTCTGGCTGTCCTGGAACTCATTCTATAGACCAGATTGGCCTCAAACTCAGAGAGATCCATCCACCTTTGCCCCCTGAGAGTGCTGAGACTAAACACATGAGCTATGATGCCCAGCTACAATTGGCATACTTATATTTTTACTTTTCATGTGTGAAAATAAATGTATAGACACATGGGAGCCTCACTAAAGTCCCATGACCAGAACTTGAACGGTGCCTACCTATAGCAGAAGCAAGTAACCTGTGGACTCAATATAAGCTCTCAGTTACTGCTTCAGTACTGTACCTGCCTGCGGTCACACTCCCCACCATGATGGTCATGGACTCGCCCTCTGAAACCATGGGTCCCAAATTAACCATCTCCTTTTAAGTTGCCTTGGTCATAGTGTTTCGTCACAGCACTAGAACTGTAAGACGGAACCTTTACCTTCCCATTTACTGGCTGTATTACCCCGAGCCCCAACCTCATTCCTTCAGATAAGCTGCATCCACTATTTGCTAAAGCTTGGCTGAGCAAGATCTTTGTGAAGAGCAGTTCCTGGGAAAGCACAGCAGAAAAGCAACCCAGCTGCCAATGCTGACGGAACGTCCTGCCTTGGGTCAACCGATCTCTGGACTTCCAACGAGGCCTCTTAGTAGTGGGAAGCAAACACAGTTAAGTTACCAATGGAAATCCTACACGTGTTGTTTAGAAAATTTAAACCTCTAATCAGTGGAAAAACAGGTTCAACAACATCTCCCATACACCCCAGCCTCGAAGTCCACTTTCCAGAAGATTCTTCTCCTTTAGAAATATTTCACACACATTTAAGAGCCTGTCTCATCCTCTCAAGGATGTGTATCCCATTTTTATGTATACTCTAGTAGGTTATTAAAAATAAAACCATTTAGCCATCTGCTGGACTGGGGTTTCCCCCCAATGGTTAGTATACTTGTTTGCTACACAAGACCTTAGCTTTGATCTCCAGCATTCCAAGGGAAAATAATCTATTAAGGTTCCCCCCCCCCTTTTTTGTCTGTTCTCTTTGCTGTACAAGATGTCTCTCTCCACATGTCTAAACACACTATCATATGTCTCTCAGTCAGGTGGACACAGTCATGGTCCCAGAACCAATCACCTTTCAGAAGAGGGTTGGGGAAGCAGCCACAGGAGGCTTGAGCCATGCAAGCTACAGTTTTGCTGTCTGTTTTGGTGTTGGTATCCACACTATATGCTATGGCTACTCACATACACACAGTGCTGGAGAGATGGCTCAGCAGGTATAAGCCTTGGCTGTTCTTTCAGGGACAAGAGCTGGGTTCCCAGTACCCACACCAGGCAGCACACAGCTAGCTACCTGCTGCTCCAGTTCCAGAAGGATTCAACACCTCTGATCTCCAAGTACATCTGCACTCATGTACACATATCGACATAATTAAAAATAAATCTTTAAAAACCCACACATGCATATATTTATAATGCCATCAATATACTGAGATATAAAGGCACATTTATTTGTATATTTCATGTTCTGGTTAAACTGCCATTGCAATATTACAGGGCAGGTATTATTCTCATTTCAGGCATGTGAAAATAAGCATATGGAGATGCGGCAGCTGAGGCCACAGAGCAAGGATCTGAATGGTGCCTGCCTGTCTCCAAAGCAAGCAACTTTCCCTTTCAATGCTGTTATTTTGCTGTCTGCCACAGACACAGTTATTTAACTCCTAGTTCATTATCTCAGAACTCGTGATGATGGGGAAATGATTTCAGGGCTATTATGGGAATTAAACGAGAGATGCTTAGGTACCACTGTCGTGCCTACAACCCGGAGATAGATGCTCAGGCCATATCTCTAACCTGTGCTCTAACCACAGTGCCTCTCCTGCTCCAGAAGAGGTAGATCCTGGGTTCTGAAGGTATAGACAGGGAGCTACTATTCCTTCCAGCTGGGTTTGTACCTGAAGATACGGATGACAAGGATAGCCACTGTACCAGGCGGCATCACTTTCACTCTTGAGTGCTAGGTCCTACAGTCCTACAAGCCTCAACACTCAGCCCAGTTTCTTACTAAGATCAATAAATCTTCCTGAGACCCCCTCAGTATAAGTACAGATGTAAATGACATCACTGCTCTTTAAGAGGGCTCCAGGTGAGTCCCCTCCCATGCCTAGAGCAGAGTAAGGCTGGTACCATGCCAACCCTCTCATCTACCTGCTCAACCACCTCTTCCTTTTCTTCAGGCATGACTCCTGTTCTATCTCCATGGCAACCTCTCTTAAGATTCTGGAGCACAATATCTCAACCCTTATTCCCTCCACGCCATAAGAAGTAGCGGCTGCATCAGTAAGTTCCTGACCATTTTGACCACAAAGACAGAGAACTTTCAAACAGCATCATGTACCACTCCCCCTCTGTAACCACTCCCCCTGCCCTCACCAGATGCTGTGCAGTGCATGGGAACAGAAGATACACACAGGGAATGCCCAAGGAACTGAACTCTGGATAAGAATTCACCTCCAACTGAGTTTTCAGTGGAGGAGAAGCAGCAATTCTCTTTGGATCTGGATTTTTCTGTTTGATACCAGGAAAGCAGCCTGGTTTTATTTTCATTCACTGATTTATGAAAAAAAAATGGATCAGAAGTCTTCCCTTTTCTAAACTTAACTCAAGAAATAGAGCTAAAACCTACCTTGAGTTTCTGGGATTTTGTATGGAACAAAACATCCTGGTAGTGCTGGGCGCAGTCTGGGTGCACATCTCTGATATTAGCAGTGGGCAGCAGCAAGGTATCTAAGGTCTTCAGAGGGTCCCCTTTGTCGATGGCTTCATTGATGTACCCGAGAACTACCATTCCTGCAGAGAGAAGAGCAAGTGCTCTAAGTCACAGCACTCAATACCCACTCCTCATGTCGCAGGCTACAAAGACCTGAAGATAGGCATGGCGCGGCAGAGGTAAGAGAGGAAGGCAGAGAACCAATTGCACTTCTATATGTGTGTGATGTGCAACAGATTCCAGTCACAAGCCCACTTCAGTGGGAAAGCAATGCACATTTAGGAATAATTTAAGAAGCATGACACATGTAAACCAAGAACTAGGAAACAATGCAGTGGCAACCAAAACACAGGGAAAGGCATCTCATGGCTGTGGAGTGAAGACAATGTTGTAAAGGTAGACATACTCCTCCAGGGTTTGGGGGAACTGGGAGGAGAGGCTGCGGTAGGGATGTATTGTATGAGAGAATTGAAGGACAGAAGGAAAGAAAGAAAGAAAGAAAGAAAGAAAGAAAGAAAGAAAGAAAAGAGGGAAGGAGGAAAGGAAGAAAGAAAGGAAAGAAAAGAGGAAAGGAGGAAAGGAAGAAAGAGAGAAAGAAAGAAAAGAGGGAAGGAGGAAAGGAAGAAAGAAAGGAAAGAAAAGAGGAAAGGAGGAAAGGAAGAAAGAGAGAAAGAAAGAAAAGAGGGAAGGAGGAAAGGAAGAAAGAGAGAAAGAAAGAAAAGAGGAAAGGAGGAAAGGAAGAAAGAAAGAAGGAAAGAAAGAAGGAAAGAAAGAAAGGCAGACTCTTCAAATCCATATATAGTTCCAGGGAAACGCCTACAAAACAAACACACACCCAGGAGCCTTTCACTAAACAGAATGTGATAAACTGATCACAGGATGCACATAAGACACAAGGAGCCCGATCAACCAATGCAATCCTGAAAGAGAAAAATGCTGGGGGATTTCCCCCATTTCAAAAGTCATCACAAAGCTACAGCAACTAATTCTGCAGAGGGCTGGCATGAGGAAACCAAACAGATGAGCAACCAGAAACAGTCTCTTCTGCTTATGCTCAATTGCTTTTTCTGACAAGGTTGACAAAACAATTGAACGGGCAGAAACGGTCCATAAAGACTGCTGGTGTAGAGCACCGGTGCTGGGCCAACCACATACCCACCCGTGAACACTCGTGGACCTAAGTATTAAATCCTGCACATAAGCGGACTTAAAATAGAACCCAGGCCTGAATGTAAAGACCCAAACTAAAAGTTAGAAAACTCTTAAAAGAAAACACAGGGATATATATATATATCTTAGTGACTTCAGGCTAAGTAATTAGCTTTCTAGCTATGGTATCAGAAGCACAGAAACAGAAAGAAAAAACTAAGTACAGGGGATTTTTTTTTTTTTTTCAAAATCAGACCTCCTGTGCTTGAAGGTTCTCTATCAAAGAAAATGAAAGGGCAATTTAAAGAATGGGGTAAACTCCAGTTATTTATAACCAACACGGCTAGTGTGCTCTCTATATAAAGAGCTCCTATAATTCAACAATTAAAGGATGGTGACATCAATTTAAAATGGGCACAGGATTTAAATGCACATTTATTTAATGATGATACACAGACTCAGTCAGTATAGGCCAAACACACACACACACACACACACACACACACACACACACACACACACACAGTATATTATTAATTAGAAAAATGCAAGCCGAGTCACAGTCTGATGATGTTGTTTTGTAACCACTAGGATGGCTGTAACAAAAAAGGATCATCCATAATAAGTGTTGGTGATACTGGAGAGAAAGAGGAAAGGCTATACACTGCTGGTGGAGATGGGAAATGGTGCACACACATTGGAGAACAATTCAGCAGGCCCTCAAAATACTAAACATAAAACCCTCATGTGATCTCCCCCTATAAACACCCAATTGAAAATCCAGTTCCATACAAAACCTTCAAGGTTTATAGCACCATTATTTATAATAGCTAAAAAGCAGAAAAAAAAACTAAATTTATTAACAAATAATGAATCGATAAACAAACGTATTTCTATAGACTAGAATATTTTTTGACCCAGAAAGAATTATAAAAATACACCAATACACTGTGAATGAGTCCTGAAAACATACTAAGTTAAAAAAAAAAAAAGCGCCAGACACAAGAGGCCATATGCACTTTTAAAAAAAGTATGCATATGGCTGTTTTGCCTGCATTTATGTCTGTGCACCACATGTGGAGGCCAGAACCTGGACCAAGAGTTAAAGAGGGCTGTGAGCTGCCTTGTGGGTGAGGTGCTACGAATACAACTGGGGTTTATCCAGAGGAGGCAGTGCTGGGGCGTCTCTCCAGCCTCACCTCTAAAATGCAAATATTATAGTGATGTAATTTATATTTCAACAGACATATTTTTAGAAGAGGCATACTTTTGTATATGAACAGCAAGAGGGGAACTATTTTAGTATGATTTTAATTTAGACAATAACCCCAAGACAGTAGGTAACAGGAGGACTAGATAAGACCTAAATAAATTTAATACAGATGTTCAAAAATGAAAACGCAAGGCTAGAGAGTTTTGTGTATGCATTCTACTTTTTTTTTTTTTTTTAAATTTTTACTTCTCTGGCTGCTAAAGGGTCTTAGAACAAACAGTCCAAAATCAAGCCCTTTTGTACAATATTAAGTAAAAGTAGAACGGATAACCACACAGCTCGGAACTGTTCAGTGGAGTTCTGGGTAGTGATGGAAATGTTCGAAGCCATTAGCCACATGTGACTATGGAGCGATTAGCACGAGGCTGTCACAAAGGAAGAACAAAAGGTAAGTTGGCTTAGCTGCCGTTGTTTTAAATAGTCACATCATGGCTGGGAAACAGACAGACTCCAGAGAGATCAACAAGGGCATATTTGTAGGATAGCTTTCAGGTTCAAATATAGATAATGCATTTCTTACATCATTTACCTAAGGGTAGACATTATTAGCCTTGAACCCTAATTCAAGTATGTAACAGTGGGGGCAAGCAGACCCCGTTAATTGGTATAATGTCTAACATATCGAAAGATCTTAGGAACAAACTATATACAGGGCCAGAATAAGAAGCAGAGAAGCTATGTGACGGGGTCTGAAGATTTTATGCAGCTTGGATTAAAAATGGATCGATTTTAAGAAGGCCTCTTCTCATTGCTACCATATTATGAAAAGCAAAAATAATCCAGCACCCAGTAAGAGATACACGGCACTGGGTAAACGTGTGCACATACATGCACTCATACATGTGCAGTAACAGGGTGGGGGGCGATTTCCTCCTCCTGTGTCAGTGAACACCACCTGGTAGGGAAACCAAAAGCCAAGGAGCAGGAAGTCAGGAGACAACTGTAAACGACAGACATTATCATTGTATTATTTTTCATGAAAAATGATTCCCAAGATACTTGACAAATAAGCCATTTAAAAAAAAACAAAACCCAATACCTCCAAGTTTTAAAAAATGAACCTCATGCCTTTAATCCCAGCACTTGGGAGGCAGAGGCAGGCGGATTTCTGAGTTCGAGGCCAGCCTGGTCTACAGAGTGAGTTCCAGGACAGCCAGGGCTACACAGAGAAACCCTTGAAAAACCAAAATACACAAATAAATAAATAAGAATGAACCTCTATTTTGGCGTTCAAATGAGGCTAACATTTTTCTAATAGTTGACCTTACACTGCTCTAGGAATGCAGAGACTTAGCCCCCAGGGAAAAAGAGTTAGAAACTTTTTTAGACAGGGTTTCTCTGTGTAGTCCTGGCTGTCCTGGAACTCACTCTGTAGACCAGGCTAGCCTCAAACTCAGAAATCCACCTGCCTCCGCCTCCCGAGTGCTGGGATTAAAGGCATGCACCACCACCGCCTGGCTCAAAAACTCTTAAGAGACCATTCCAGGTTACAATTCTTAAATGTATTTGAAGTTCATAAAATCAACTCTATCTCTTTAACATTCAAATTAAATGAGTTTCAAATATGAGGTGAGCCATGGGAATTTCTACTGTTCACATTCTCTCCTACTTATAAACTGGAGTGTTCAGGAGGCGGCAGATCATTCACTGGACACCCCTGTGGTCAGGCTGTTCTAAGGACCTTCAAACACCCCATCCAAACATGCTCTTAGCAGAACCAAGTGTGAGAAGGATGCCCACATATCCAAAGGGCTGGTCACCTGGCAAGGCTTGTACTCCAGCTGACTGGATGGAAACCACCTGCTTAAGTTCTTGAGAGTGTATCTGACAACACAACCTGCTGAGGTCATAGTAAGTGATGTCATAGGGGCCGAGGAGCCTACCCAGAAGCCCTTGGGCACACCTGCCTCACTCTGTTTATACATGTACAAGGAAAATTTCATATGGATAAAGATGGCTGAGCCTCGGCCCATGACCTACTTCTTTTAATCTAAATATGGTGCTGTGACATTCCACTCCAGTGACAGCGGGTATTCTTGGAGAGCATGAAGTAACCTATAAGGAATGGCACTTTGCCACATTTTAAAAACAACCATCTCAAATATGAAAACTTTTTTTTTTTTTTCTGAGAGGCTATATGGGTAAAAAATGGGTAAAATACTATTCTTCTGTGGTTCTGTTGAGAAATATGGGGTTCCCAGGAAGATATCAACAGATCATCAGAGTCCGGAAACACATTTAGCAGCCTGGTATCTGATCCACCTTCCATTCAGCACGCCTCTTAGCTGCAGGCCCAGTGTGGGCCACAAGGCAGACTTGGGAGCAGACCTTTGACCAGCAGCAGGCCAGGATCCTGCTCTTCCATAATTTCCAAGACAATTCTCAGCTCTCTTGACGGTTTAATTACTGTATTGTATGACTCTCATTTAGTCAGCATAAGGCATTAAAAAGAACAAGAACAATAGGGGAGAAAAGGTCTGAAAGTGAAGAGAATACCCACGTAATGAAAACAGAGCAGGAGACTGGGAAGAGGGATTAGTCATGGGTGTGTGTGTATCAATGAGAGTGAAGCACATCAATGAAATGTAAGGAAATCCATCTCAGTATGTAAACCAAAACTTACTCAAAGTTTAGCTATTTTAAAGCCATCCCTTTAACCAACGATACAAACATAATACTTCAAAACTTCTAAACAAACAGGTGTTGGAGATGGGGAAGGTACTAGAGCATGAAGTGGGAAGGGGGCTGGGGCTAGAACGCAAAAGAGCGGGGCATGGAGGAGGGCCGAGAGAAGGAGCAGCAAAATGTTTGAATAATACCTTTAGGAAGGCATGCTGGCTGGTGTTGTGCCAACTTGACACAGGCTGGAGTTATCACAGAGAAAGGAGCCTCCCTTGAGAAAATGCCTCCATGAGATCCAGCTGTAAGGCATTTTCTCAATTAGTGATCAAGGGAGGAGGGCCCATTGTGGGTGGTGCCATCCCTGGGCTGGGAGTCCTGGGTTCTATAAGAAAGCAAGCTGAGCAGCATCCCTCCATGGCCTCTGCATCAGCTTCCTGCTTCCTGACCTGCTTGGGTTCCAGTCCTGACTTCCTTTGGTGATGAGCAGCAATGTGGAAGTGTAAGCTGAATAAACCCTTTCCTCCCCAACTTGCTCCTTGGTCATGATGTTTTGTGCAGGAGTAGAAACTCTGACTAAGACAGAAAGCTATTATTTTATATGCTGACTTTCAAAATTAAAATATTTTTAAATACCTCATTTTGACAACAACAACAAAAAAGAAAAAAAAAAAACAAAACCAAAGTACATGTAAATTAAGTTTGTATGTTAAGTTTCCCAAGTGCCAGCAAGGGGGCAATGTTTGAAGTAACCTCCCTGATGAGCACATGGCCCCCGTGACAAGATGTTGGTGGATTGTAGGAATGGCCGTAATGGTCAAGAGACTTTAGTTACAAATCATTTCTGCTTGAAAAAAGCCACTGTCTCTTTAAAGCATTCAAACACCTGATTAGTTCTCTTCCCAGCAAAGCAGAGGCTGAGAAGGCTCCTCCCCCTCAGTCATCGTGAAGGATAAAGAAAACAGTGTAACTGCGGCACAGAGAATAAACCCACACCTGGGTAGGCAGCAGCACATGCAGACATCCCCAAAATAGACCCAGAGAAGTTAGGAAACACAGATGGGACCTGAAAATTTGTTTTGCCTACCAAAAAAACCCTCTACTCAGTGGGGGCAGGGGGGAGTAGGCTCCACCCCAGAGTGGCAGGAAGCCAAGAGTGTAGATGTCGGAGTCCAAAGTGAGGGCGACAGGACAGAGGGCAGGGAGCATGTTCTGTGGTGAAACACAGACTCACAGATGTCCATGTATACACCAAGCAGTGACTTCCGCCGCCTGCACCCCCAGGATGCTGAACATCTGCTCAAATCATTGCTTCCCTGGAGTAACATCTGGCAAGAACTCCAAGCTCTCAAGCCAAACCCATTAGACAAATTACTCAAGGTGTCTTAATTGCAAAGATTTTACACACTTCAAGCACAGGAAATACAGAAACAGGCAACAGAGCTGAGCTGTCTCAAAAGAAGCTTAGATATACACAGGACATGGAAAGAACAGAATCATGACAATGTCCAGTAAATTCACACTCACTGCGCACCATGAAAGCAGTGGACATTTTCAGTGGGATGGAGACCAAGGGGGGAAAAAAAAAAACCCCTTGAGATGTCAAAATGCAAACTTGGCAAAGTGTTCCCAGGAAACAGCCAAGATTAGCTGATTGGAAGAATCGAGCATGAGCCCACTATTCCAGAGTTAGATGCAGCATTTGGGGACCAGATCTCACACCCCAGCAAAGCTCACCAGAGCAAGAGTTTAAGACTATGGAGAGAAGTGCCTGGTCCATCTGCAAGCTAGAGCAAGGCAAAGCTCTTCCAGCACTGAAAGCCATTCATTATCCTGACCTTGCCAACAGCTGGGTCTGAAACGGACCATGAGAGACTGGAAATGGTATTCTTACTTTTTAAACACGAACAACTTATTTAGATGTTCCTCCGAATACTGAGATATAGGGGGATGAACTTACAAATGAACTAAAGTACTCTGGGGTCACCAAGTCACAGTGGTATTGATGTGTGATAATTATTGCAAGGCCCATAAATACATTTCATAATGTCTAACTAAAAAAAAATAGTTGAAGCTGGGTCATGCGTGGGCGCAAGCCTGGAGAATGAAGGCAGGAGAATCTTGAATTTAAAGCCAGCTTGAAAAATATAGTGAGATCTTGATCATAAAAATAAATAAATAAATAAATAAATAAATGGAAGGAAGGTGGGGCACAGGGAAGAAGTCAGGAAGCCTGCGCTAGAAGGAAGGCCAGTGATTTGATTGGTTCGTATTCACTGCTGCTAAGGAGACCACACGCTTGGCTTGCTCTTATGATGGAAAGGACAACCCGAGGCCTGAACTCATTCATGCTGCAGAAGTGTGGTGACTCCGAGGGTCACCCAGCTGTCTGTTCTTTTACTGTTTGTGTAAGCCACAGGTGGAGAAGGAGGCGGCAAGCTGACGTCAGGCTGCATGCTCCTGGAACTCTTCCACTCCGTGCCTGTTCATCATCTTAGAAACAACAAATTATCATGATATTTGACCATATGGTCAGATTATATTCCAAATGTTCATTCCTAGGGCTGCAAAGGGCATCAAAGTTCAGGAAAACGTGCAAATGAAAGGCAAAATATAAAGATGACGTCTTCTTTACAGCCTAACTATACAGGTGCTTTGTAGGTTGACAAAAGTAGGAATTTGATTAATTTAGTTTTCTATCTTTTCATGTATTTTGGTATGAGCTTTGCACAAAACTATCATAATTGAGAGTTAATTGGATGCTCCCATGAGCAAACTCTTAGAACTCTCATCCAGAGACTCCGAAGCCCACACATGTTGTTCTCCGAGTTCTTTACAGAAGGAAAATGTTCCATACTTACGGTCATTTTCTTCTTGAATCTGGTTATTAATCATATCGATACAATTCTGAATTTCATTCCAAGTTAAGGTATCTTGCCCTTGGGACAATGCTTCTTGTTTAACCGAGAGTAGTGCATCTGCATAACTGGAAGAGAAAATAGTAAAGCCTAAGGTCACACTTCTCCCATTCCTCATGTCCTTGCTGCCTTTGAAATTTTACCCAGGGGCCAAGTAGAGATGTGGCAACCAGCCTGGCAGAAGTGAAGGTCACTTCTCTACTTCTAAGGAGACATTTTGTGTCTCTCAATCTATTAGAGTGTTCAAACGATGGAACCCAAAGAAGAGAGAATTCATTCTGGGAGAAGGAAAGTGTACCAGTCAGAAGGGGAACTTGTCTCCTGGAAAGAGACTATATGCAGTTCTAACAACTTGTCAGACTACCTTACAGGATGACACTCAAGCCGGACAATGATGGGTCACTGGTGAGTGGGACCACAGCTTCTCCGAAACTGCTTATGTGTGCACAGACTTGGTTCTCTATTTAAACTTTGATCTCACTTCAATACCCCTGAGATGGATGTGGAGTGTTTCTGGATCTCTTTGTGGCCACAGTGAATAACTCTTCTTTTCTGTTCTTTGCTTTTAACTTGGATCTTTTAATTGACTTGTTGAGGACAGGTTGTCAGGCCTAACTTGGGACACAGGTTGTGACCCCCATTATTCAATAACAATATCCTGAGGTTGGACAAAGAGCAGACAAGTGGGTAAAATTGTCGTGTACAGCTGTTAGCTCATGTTAGACTGACTTGTATAGCATAGATAGTTTTCTTTTTTCAGATGTATTTTATTTTAAAATTATGTGTGTGCGTGGGTTTCTGTGTGGATATGTGCCTGTCCAGGGAGGCCACAGGCATTGGATTGCCATGGAAGCAGAGACAGGCAATTGTGAGCTACTTTGACAGTTGTGTCAATGTTTTCTACGGTATCTTCTGCACCTGAGATTCTCTCTCCTATCTCTTGTATTCTGTTGGTGATGCTTGCGTCTATGACTCCTGATTTCTTTCCTAGGTTTTCTATCTCCAGGGTAGTCTCCCTTTGTGATTTCTTTATTGTTTCTACTTCCATTTTTATGTCCTGGATCATTTTTTCAATTTCTTCACCTGTTTGGTTGTGGGTTTTTTTTTTTTTTTTTTTTTTTTTTTTTTTTTTTTTTTTTTTTTATTCTTTAAGGGCTTTTTTGTGTTTCCTCTTTAAGGGCTTCTACCTGTTTACCTGTGTTCTCCTCAATTTCTTTGAGAGTGTTATTTATGTCCTTCTTAAAGTCCTCTATCATCATCATTAGAAGTGATTTTAAATCTGAATCTTGCTTTCCTAGTGATATGGGGAATTCAGGACTTCCTTATGTGGGAGAACTAGGTTCTGATGATGCCAAGTACCCTGGGTTGCTGATGCTTATGCTCTTGCGCTTGCCTTTTACCATCTGGATCTCCTTAGTGCTACCTGCGCCGTCTCTGACTGGAGCCTGTCTTTCCTATTATCTTGGTTGTGTCAGAACTGTTTGGGGTGAGTGTTGCTGCTAGGGTTAGAGCTGAGGCCCAAGATCTGCTCAGTGCTCGGGCCCAGACCAGAAGGAACCAGTGCCCTGGGCCAGGAGTGAATTACTGGGTCCCAGTGGGTCCCAGTGGGTCCCAGTCACTCCCTGTTTCAGTTGTGAGCTACTTAATGTCGGTGCTGAGAAATGAACTGGGAGAGCAGTATGCCGTCTTAATGCTAAGCATCTCCCCAGCTCACTGTTGAAACAGGGTCCAAGCATGAAGTTGTATGAGGAGAATTCTGAGTGCTTGTGAGAAAACTCTTAAGAAACCAAGACAACAGTCTTGTGACCCCATTTTCTTCAAACAACCAAAATTATTCCTTCCAGGTATGGCGGATAAGAGTGAGTTTACTTTAGATTATTAATTACAACTGGATATGGTTATTTGTTTACATGTCTCCATGGAAAAACATGTTTTGACACATGCAGACCGTCCTTGTCATTGTACACACTTGCAATCATGAGTCCTTTACTCAGGTGACCTCTCTTCAGCCGCAGAGTATAAACTGTCTGATGCTCTGAATAAAGTTGGCTACTGCAGTAGACTTTAGTCTGCCTCAGGTCCTGCTGCCTCTAGAGCAGCAAACACCCCACACTAGTGGCTTTTTATTCAAAGTATTTTTTTTTTTTTTTATGTTCATGAAATGTTCACTGTAATCAAAGCTCCTCACAATCCAATCTCATATCTAATTCAAGCAAAATTAAATCCTCAACTACACGAAATGACTCTCCTTTTCTCTTCCCTTCAAATTTCTCTTAATTGAACCCAAATTCTTGAGCATCCTGGGCAAGCATTCAGCCACTGAGTTATAACCCAAGGCCTCTTTTATTTTTATATTGAGACAGGGTCTTACTAAGTTGCCTTGCTGGCTTCAAACTTGGTAAGTAAGCCCAGGTAGCCTGTGACTTTACTGCCCAGAGTTCCTGAGCAACTGAGATTTGCAACATGCGCTATCATGCCCACCAAGAGTTCAAATGTCATGAACATACGTTTCCAAAAGCCTTGATGGACAGCTCAGATATCTGTGATATGCTTTCTCAGCATCGCAACACAGGTGTTGAATAGAATAGTCTAGATTCATTTGTCACCTGTCCATTTCTCTAAGAGTCTCATGGGACTAACTCAAAACCTTTGACTTTCATTGTCCTCTCCTTGCCAGGCACTGAGACCTCATTTCTGACCTCTGACCCTCCTCACTGGGTGCAACTTCAGGTTGATTCTGGCCAACTGTTTTGATTAGTTTTTATTTTAAATTGAGGGAAATTTTACCATATGTTACTATGAAACTCTCATATTTTTTTAAGAGTCAATTTTACCATTGAAAATTATACAGTCAATATGAACCAGTAGGTCAAAAGAAACTCAAGCATCTGTACTGTTTCATCTTTTGTTACCAGGGAAACAAAGAGCAATCTTTTAGGTACATGATTCACCTATGGCTTTTGACTGTAGACCTTGACACCTGTTAGCAGAGGAAGTTAAAAAAAATACTCCAGTGAGCCTATAAGTCTGTCTCCCTGGAGGTGACAAAATTCCTCAAAGTTCTTTATGCTTCCAGGTGACACTAAAGTGTCTTTTATACAATGTAGCTTAAGAAAGAAAAGTTCTTCAAAACAGGAAGCAGTGTTGACAAATGACGGCCTCCAACTGAGGCCGACCCACAGTAGGCCAAAATTGGCCAAGGATTATGCTTGAGAATTTTGCCTTACAAAGTCACAAAGAAGTTACATTAATGATATCTAACAAGTAGCACCAATAGCAGGGACCAATGGCGATTTGTACTGGGTAGCTTTCCTCAGAGACAAAGACTATTCTTTAAGAAACTATGACGCCTTTCTGGGCCTCTTATGGACTTAATAAAAATCTAGGTGATGGCTCTGTAGGAAACCTTAAGGATCGGCATAGACAACACCCATGGTCTCTGTGGAAATGTACACCAGTGAGTCAAAGGGAAAAGTTTTAGGAAGAAGCCCATAGGACTCCACAGGCCCCTCAAGTGAAGGCCCTTAGGAGGTAGCGTCTACCTCCACAAGCATGCAGAATGGTAAAAAGACACAAATTCCAAAAGGTCTTAAAAGGAGAGCAGAAAAAAGTCCAGGAAAGTAGAGGCAACTTTGACCAAAAGATTGAATGTCTGGAGTGGATGAAATGACCGTCAGTCAGAGGGCAGGCGGCCTGGTATGTGTGACAACTGCTTTGCCAAGGGTCACTGTTAGATTTAAACCTTCTCCAAGGGGTGGGCAGCCTTGCCTCCTACTCCAGCATCAGGAGGGCTCAGAGTTTGTTTAGAGTAGTGTGACTGACGACTGGAGGAGAAGAGGAGAGAGAGCTTCACTGTACTGTGGCTGCTACTGCATAGAGAGAGAGACACCACAGCTCTGAGGGTGGTCCCTGGAGAGAGACATCAGCTGGGCACAGTGGGCACGGACATGAGCAGGTCCCTCACAGCCTGAGGGTGCTGCCCAAGGGCAGAAGAAAACTTGATAACAGACTGAGATTTCTAAGCTTGGAGCAGAGTGTGATGGGACTGACAGGAGCAGCGGAGGGAGAAGTCACTGGCTGGGAAATACATGCTGGGGGCTGTATGAGAGCAGGAGGTTTTGTTCAAGGAGAACAAGAGGGAGGGGTTCTTCAGAAGACTAAAAAGGCAACTCCGTGGTCCCTCCGCTTCTTTTCCGCCATTTTGTACATGCTCAAGTGATTTGATACCACTTCCTCAGAGTCTAAGAACTCTCTCCCTTTCCTTATCTGCAACTGTGCTCGGATGCTGCTCTACCATCAGATACAGTGGAGCCAGTTTAGAATCACGGGCTAAATTTCCATCAAGATCTGGGTAGACATCTCCCCCTGGTGGTCACAGCAATTCAGGGGCCACTCATTTCCTTTGTCCTATCTGATCTCTCATTCCAGGGCTGAGTGCTTTGTATGTGTGCTAAGGCCCTGAGCTCAGAACCCGGAAGCAAAAAGGAGAGACAAATCTCTCGTTTGTCTTTTAATTCCAGCCTTAGTTCTCTCTCTAGATCCATTGCAGTGGTCCGCATGACTAGTAAATCAGTTGTCAGGAACCCGAAAGGAGAGCTCTCAAACTGATGAGATATGTATAGATCCATGGTGTTTACAAGGCTCTTTTGGTCCAACAATCAGAGGAGGGATTTTGGGGCCCCACTTAAGGTCCATAACCTTAGAAGTTTTCTTGTCAATAAAATGGATACATTGTATATATAGCTACTTCTAACTCTCCTAAAGAAGCCGGAAGGAAGGTGTATTTTCTTTTCTTTTCTTTTTTTTTTTTAAATTTAATTTTTTTACTTATTCACTTTACATCTCACTCACTATTCCCCTCCTATAACTCTCCTCTGAGCAGGTGGGCCCTCCTGGGTATCCACCCTCCCCACCTTGGCACTTTAAGGGTAGGTGCTTCTTCTCCCACTAAGGCCACACAAGGCAGCCCAGCTAGTAGAACATACTCCAACGTACAGGGGACAGCTTTTGGGATAGCCCCCATTCCAGTTGTTCTGAACCCACATGAAGACCAAGCTGCACATCTGATACATATACATGAGCAGGGAGGCCTCTTTGGTTGGTAATTCAGACTCTGAGATCCTCAAGGGTCCAGGTTAGTTGACTGCTGGTCTTCCTGTGGAGTTCCTATCCCCTTTGGGCTTGCAATTCTTCCCCTATTCAGGAAGGTGTACTTTTAACAGCTCCTCTAGGTATTAACTTAGGATAAAGTCAGTTAATATAAGATGATAATTTTGTCCCTAGGAAAGGATGATAAAGAAGGCCTCTTATGGCAGAGCAGACCACTCTTGAGAAAATGCAAGCAGGTTAAGTGGACTTTTCCCTTAAGGGAGTCCTTAATGGGGGTGGGGGAGGGATTGGCGAAGCACATTTTTTTTTTTTTTTCCACCCTAAAAGAGTGGTCAGGAAGTGCTCCTTACCGGTCCACATGTGCCTCATCCAGATTGTTGAAGCCTATGGTGGGACTTCTGAGTTGGTTCTGCACAGCCACGAGGTCACTGCTCTCCAAGGCCTGGTTTAGCAGAGCAACGGCAGACAGCATCTCCACGGCAATCAGGAGCTCCTCGTGGGCCAGGTAGTTCTGTTGGCAAACACAGGGCAAAGTGAGCTCCCAGAATCACATGCACTGCACACATGTGCTCTGGACACGGGATGCATAGGACAATGAGTGTGCCCACCTGCTCTTCAGTGGCTTTCAGGAAAGCCAGGTAAATGGCTCCTAGGTTCCCTTAGATTATTGTTTTGGGGGCTGTGTTATGTATAACCTACAGTTACAATGTCACAAATATTGTATCCCATGGCTAATCTCTACTCCCAGTGGTCCTGGCTGCCTACCAGGCTCCATCTAACCTGGTAATTAAGCCACTAGTTAGACAAAACAGGCTGAGAGGTCCAGTTACGATCTCAGTACAGCTAATGATTGGAAACTGGGCCCAGGAAAGAAGACCTTTTACTTAAACGTTATTAAATCTAGAAAAACAAACACGATCTGTAAGCTGAGGAAGTTGATCCTAACCCCCCCAAAAACTAATTTTGGTTTTATAAATTGGGTGGAAACTTTAAAATGTGGTATAAGATTTAGATATTTGATGTAATTTAAGGTAAAGCTTGCTTTTTTCCCCCCTTTTTGGTAAAGCAAGGAAGAGCCTCCAAATTTAGATATTCATAAACGTATTTGAAAATTCATAAATGTGTTAGTTTTCAGAGCACCTTTTTCTTTCAGTACTTTCTCCCATTCAGTACTTTGATCATTTTATATCATTTTAATCAGTTTCAAAAGGGATAGTTCTTTTGTTATATTGAAGGGAGGCAACTTAAAAAGTTACTTTAAAAACTGGATATAAAACACTGTATTTAGAATACTGTGTATGCAAAGTATACTCATATTAACATACACATTATAGCTTTCTGGATCGCCACAGAACATCTTAAAACAAACTGATTTCGGCATGATAAAGCACCGTTTTGTGTTTTATAGCAAACAGGAAACTGTAGCAACCAAAGGGGCATTTTATCTAAATGACACATATTGACTATAAATTTGCCTCAGGATGACGCTGTCAGACTGACTACAAGATTACAGCGATGCTTCCGTCCTTCCCCTCTCTCTTCCAATGCACCATTCACACCTCTCAAAGGTGAACACAAAAGGGCATGAAAATGGGAAGCAAGGACATGGCCGCCCCCGCAGGGATGGCACCAGTCCATGGCAGAGTTTGTGTGTGACCTGGGTGTCTGGGCTTCAAATCTAGAAGTGAGAGAGGAGTAAAAGGACCCAGGAATGATGCTTAAAAAAAATACGTTTTTCCTTTTACTACAAAGTACTTATTTCTATGTAGAAAATGTATGTGAAAGCGAGGGAGGTCTTGATAAGAATGAACCAACGAATCCTCTAATCCAGGGACTGGAGAGGCAGCTCAACAGCTAAGAGTTCTTTCTGCTCTGCCAGAGGACCTGAGTTCAATTCTCAGAATTGCTAGGAAATTTATAACTGTGACAACCAAGGTAACATAGGGAGACCCTGTCTTGAAACAACAAAAGAATTAGAAACCTTACTTATTTATTTTACATGTATGTGTGTTTGGCTTGCATGTATGTTTGTGCACTGCATGCGTGCATTGTGCCAGAGGAGGTCTGATGCCCTAGACTGGGGTTACAGATGACTGTGAGCCACCATTTAGGTACTGGGAATTGAACCTGGGTTCTCTGGGAGAGCAGCATGTGTTCTTAAACGCTGAGCTATCGTCTCCCCAGTCCAGAACTTTGAATTTTAAAAATTATCTTTACATTTAACTTCTAATTTTTTTTTTTTTTTTATTTTGGGGGAAAGGGAATGATGCTGGCTTCCTGCAAGCCAGGCAATCATCTAACCTAGAGGAAATTATTCTGAGAGATATGTGCTAAGAATTAGCGCTCTCTGACCATCTGGTAAACACTTCAAAGGACTCCATATTCAATAACACCTCCCCTCTCTACAACGTCAGCTCTTCTCGATGAAATTTTTGACCTTGCTTCCAGTGTATTTCATTTTGCCCCTCTCTGCTGCTCACAGACTTTGAGTAAAACATTCTGTTAGATAACGTCTATGAAAATGACTGTTTAATACTTTTAACACACTAAGGATCAAAAAATTTACAAAAATCAAAGCCATGTTGCTAATGTTCATAGCTGCAGATTTCTAGAAATGCTGATTTAAAGCACATTTCAATAGAGTCAAAATTATTCCACGTTACTTTTGATTATGTATCTCTGTGTGGGTCTCTATGTGAATATGTGTCTGCAAGCATCCTTCCCTTGGAGGCCTGAGGCATTGGGTCTCTCTGAAGCTAGAATTCAGGCGGTTATGAGCTGCCTGACATGGGTGCTTAGAACAGACTTTGAGAACAGCATGAGTTTGGAGCCCCTTTTCAGCCCAAACACATACACAGAGAAAATAGCAATAGCCTGTTCTCATGTGTGTCTGTGCATATTACCCCTGGACTGGCTATGTCTTCATCATTTTCTTCTTGGACTAAACAAAAGAGTTAAAGGGAAACTGAACCCTGGGATTGGCACCAGGGGCCACTGAGGCTGGGTCTGTGTACCAGCTGGAGACACCGTAGCCCTGACCCTGACTCTCCCCTTCTCTTAACAGCCTTCCTTCTTGCTGGGACTTGGTAAGAGTGTACACACAGCTGTGCCTCACCGATGTGTTCTGTTTCTGGAGGTTGAAGAGCTCGTTTTGGTACATAACAGCAGCAAACGGATAGACAGCTGGCAACTGGGCTTCCGGTTTCTTCAACGCAAGCAGTGTGTTCTCGGGGTCCCCTTCCCGAAGGATAGCATTGATGTGGTCCACAGCAGCCATCCCTGGAGGGTAGGGGGCATTCAAAGTGAGAATGTGTGCGTTCCTCTGCTGGCCTGCCCAGCCAGGCCCTCTTCCCAAGGTCCTGATGTAAGGCAGTCAATTTCCACAAATTCTGAAAAGCTATGGAAGGGGGCAAAGCTTTGGAAGTCAGTTCAGTGATTCAAGTCACTCAAATGCCTGGGGCTAGTTCAGGAGAGAACCACAGCACCAATAGACCTTGAGTTCTGGATCATTCTTGCCAGCGTGATATCCCTACAAAAGCCTGTGTGTGTGTGTGCGCGCGTGCGCGCACATGTGCCGGTGTGTGGGCACAATGTGGAACTCAGAGGACAACCTCAGATGTCACTCTTTACTTTCTTCCATCTTTGAGACAGGGTCTCTTTAGTCATTAACTGCCACTTACTCCCAGCTGGCCCAGAGGCTTCTGGGGCTTTGCTTGTCTTTCTGCTTCTTACCCCCCACCCCCATAAGAACAGTGGGGTTGTAGATGTGTGCCGTCTCATCCATCTCTTACACATGGGCTCTGGGGATTTGAACTCAAGTCTTCACACGTCTAAGGCAAGTACTTTACCCACTAAGCCATCTCTCCGATCACACCCCCAAAACTTTTCTTTCAGGAATGGCTCTTTTCTCACCTCACCTATGATGAGGACAAAGTACCTGTGTCCTGAGGATTCCCCATTTTGAGAATCTCAGTTACAGGTAAAGCTGGAACACAGTGTTCTGCATGTTTACTCTGTGCTGTTTTCCACAGTACAGGAGATCATTAAGGAACATGAAGACCAGGAGCAAGCCTTGTCCTGAGGCTGTAACCTCCCAGTGGATCCATACATCGTAATCCCACAGCAGAATTTGATATCCTTCTGCTCTATTATCTGAAACAACCCTAAATGCCTAATCCCTCTATCAGTTGTAACATTCAGGTGACAAGAGCTTCAGCACAGGGGAAGGCGCTGGCAGAGTTTTCAGAACACAGAAGCCCAACTGCTGACCCAATAGGGGGAATAAAAAATGATGTCCCAGGTCAAGAAAAACCTGACAGAGCTAACAAGATTTGCCTTCTAAAGGAAGGCATCTGGTATTGGGAGTACAGACATGCCCTAGTCTGTCTTCCTAATGCCATGGCCAGATGACCCTTTGTGACAGGAGGACAATTTGCCTCGCAAAGAGCTTCCCTGGAACTTTCTACTGAGAAATATCACTTAATAGCAGGAAACATGACTCATGGAACCCCTACCCCCAAAATGTACACTACGGTTAGCAGAAAGAATCCGTACAGCCCAAACATTTTTTCTTTTATTCTTAGAATTCACTTGGCAAAAGAAAGAATCCCCAAAAGTCAGGCTAGCGTTTGTGCTATGTCCTGTTTTGTTAGGATTTTGAAGCCTCCCAGCTGCATGTAGGATTACTTGGGGTTACCCTGGCAGGATTTTCTTCACCTCTGAGAACTTTTTAGATGCAGGTTGGTATGGGTAGTAAATAATTTTTATAAATATATTCTAGAAAATCATGTCCTTAAAGTGTCCTTAAAAGTATTTTTCCTTGGGGCTGGAGAGATGGCTCAGGGCTTAGGAGCCTTTGCTGTTCGTCCAGAGGGATGGGGGTTTGGTTTCCAGCATTTGTATGGGAGCTAACAACCACAAACAACACTAGTTCCAGGGGAGCTATTGTCTTCTTTTGATCTCTGTGAACACCAGACACGCCATGTGGTATACGCACATACACATAGGAAAAACATTTAGACATAAATAAAATATAAATTATAAAAAAAAAATCCTTCTTTTTCCTGTTTTTTTTTTCCCAACCCATCAAAATTGTCTTTTTTTTTTTTCATTCTGCATGAACAAAACTCCCAGTCCTAATGTTGACATAATATACCACATAGAAGGCCTGTGACAAGCCTGGAAGCAATGCAAACACAACTGAAGTCTCTGAGGAGGGGGCCACTGACCTACGCACCAAAGCATCTCCCAAGGCCATCAACCGGCCTCTGTGACTGCAAATGCTTCTGCATGAATGTAATAACCTTCAAGGTTGGGATGAGCTTGTAGGCGTTCCTATACTTTACCTGAAGATTTGAAAGTGCTCTAATAGTCCACCATCATACCATTGACTACATGACTTGCAGTTCCGTTGGACTACTTTTTCCAGAAGAGAAGAAAATTTCAGAAGACCCAAGCCAACAAACAAGACAGAATCCTTACCAATTTCAGCTTGTGCTGATGGTACAAATCACCCATTGCCCGGTATTTTAAAATAGAAATGAAAGTATAGCTGATTTGGTAAAAATCTGTGGTCAGGAAGTTAGGTCATTGGGTATCAAGTAGTTATTTATAGAGAATTTTATTAAACACAAAAAAGAAGGCTGGCTTAAGTTACAAACATTTCCAAGTCTATGAGACGGCTTCCTCTTGAAGCTTATGGAACTCAGATGTCTCACTGGCAGTATTAATTCCTTCCTGCAATGCATTTCTGCCAAGGATAATGAAAATCTCAACCCTCACAAGAAGCAGGAAGAAAACCCTGAAGCTGGGCTTCGCCTATCATCACGGTTTCTTTTTTATTCTTGGGATTCACTTGGCAAAAGAGATAACTCCAAAAGGAAGGCTCGCAATTGTGATATGTCCCGAAGCCGTCCATCTTCAGAATACTAAACAGGTAGCAAAAGAACACAAGCATGCGCCCGAAATTTGTAAGATGTCAATGCAAACACAGTAGCAGTGAGCTCTCATGAGCTTTGTGTGAGCTAAATTCTCAAGCTCAGATGTTCTGCCGGACACTGGCATGAATTGATCTGCATTGACATCCTTGGTACCTGCAGAACTAGACTCTCCAATAACTCAGGTAGGAGTGGACCTCTCAGTCAGTCCATCTAGGCAGTGACATAGAAGGCAATTTTCAGACTGCCCTGCTTGGCAGACACTCTAATATTAAACTTAGTACAAGTTCATGTGATCCGTTAAATGGGTCCAGTGGTCTTTCATGTATGAAGAGTTTGGGGAAAATATGGGCTATGTATATTAATATAGGGAAAATACATATCAAATAGGATTGCTGAATGCCTCTTCAGATGTTCAAATAAAGATAACTTTTACTAGAGAGAGGACAAGACTAAAGATTGATGGCTCTAAATTCACATTTGAGCATTTTTATCTACCTGAGTTTTCTGTTTTTTACAGTCTGGTCCAGTTAGCTTTAACTATCAAGTTGAAACAGCCTAGAACACCTGAGAAGGGATTCTCTTTTGAAGGAATGCCTAGATAAGACTGTACTATAATCGTGACCACCAGGGACTCTCTTGATTATTATGGATATAGGAGGGTCCAGCCCACATTAGGTGGTGCCCTTCCTTGGGTAGGTGGTCCTGTACCAGAAAGCAAGCTAAGCTTTCTAAGTACAAGCCTTTAATTGAGCTAGCAAGCAGAACTTCTTCATGGCTTTGCTTCTAGTAGAAACTAGTAGCTTGTGCTGGCTAGCTAGTCTTATGTCAGCTTGACACACAAACTAGAGTTATCTGAAGAGGGAACCTTAGTTGAGAAAATGTCTATAAGATCCAGCTGTAAGGCATTTTTTAAATTAGTGATTTAGGGAGGAGGTTCCAGCCCATTGTGGGCGGTGCCATCCCTAGGCTGCTGGTCCTGGGCTCCATAAGAAAGCAGGCTGAGGAAGCCAGGGGAAGCAAGCCAGTAAACAGCGAGTGCCACTCCATGGCCTCTGTATCAGCTCCTGTCTTCAGGTTCCTGCCCTGCTTGAGTTCCTGTCTTCATCCTGACTTCCTTCAATGAACAGCAATACAGAAGTGTAAGTCAAATAAACTCCTACCCAGCTTGCTTTTTGGTCATGGTGTTCTGCTGCAGCAATAAAACCCCTGACACTTTGCAATAACAAAGTGTTTCCCACTTTGACTCCCCTCGGTGACAGACCGTGACCTGTAAGGATGAGTCAAATGAATCCTTTCCACCCGTAAGTTGTAAGTTACATTTGGTCAAAGCGTTTTACCACAGAATGGAAAAGAAACAAGAACACAAGTCACCCAACTGAATAGGGTGCGGAGAGGAACTGAACTATGTAACCGCCACACAGGCTCAGGTGCATAGACCCAAACTTGCTATCATGTCACTGGATTTTGCCCTTCTCCCCTGCGCCCAGTAGTCTCATTCGGTTGCGGTAAAGCCATATAAGCTGGGAAAAAGAAAGGAAAAAAAAAAGAAAAGAAAAGAAGAAAAAGCCTATAAACAAAAACCCGTGAATGAACAAAAAGCAGAACTGCTTGTAATATCATATCTTGTAAAATTGCAGTGGAACACGATCACACAATCAAGAACAAGGAATCACTTTTTGTTAAGTTGCAATCTTTTGCTAAATAACTGTGTCAGTCCTACAAGGGACAGATCTAAAATGGCATACGCCACAGGAAGGCAGGAATGAAGCAGTTTCTAGACACTTTGAGAGGTGTGTGGACCAGCAACTATATCACTGAGGAAGACTCGTTGGGAAACCGTGGGATATTGCATCATGATGACAAGCAGCGTTGACAGACTAACTTCTCTTAACATAAGGCAGTTTTGCAAGGCAGGAGTGGGGAATTTTGCAGATTCTGGCAAAAAAAGCTTACCCCGTATAGAAATATCTATTCCCAACATAAACTCCATCACTTACTGTTGACTGTATTGATGTTGCTCTGAATTTCTGCCTGTGTCAGCAGCTCCTCATACACGTCTCTCTCTTCCTCTGAAATACAGCTGTTCTGCAAAACAAAAGCTTCACTGATTTCCCCCGAAAGCTTCAGTTCGATGTTTCCAAAGTAGGAAACTCAAAAGGTAAAGGGGACTTACGGCTTGTGGGACACCTGGTCTGTGCAGGGCTCTGCAGGAGGGACAACCAGCAAGAGGTGCAAAGACCAACAGCATTGAGGGGTTGCTCTATGAACAAGGCTAAGTCTCTAACAGGGAGCAATTAGAAGGGATCAGTCAATATGGCATGCTTACAGGGGCAAAACAGGGAAATACTGGAAATTTCATTTGAGTCCGGCTAACAATGTTAAAACCCGGAGATAACAAATATGCATAGGAGAGACTACAGTATAGTTAGAGGAATACAGTCAAACTCGATTAGAAAGAAAAATTTAAACCGTGGTAACAACCTGAGGCAAACCCAGAGGAGGAACAGAAATAAGCAATGGGCTATGGTCAGGTGGGTTTGGTTAAAAAAAAAAAAAAAAAAAGGCACAAAGTTTATTGTGCATGCCAACACTAGACAAAAGATGGTCTGTGTGTTGTAGAGACTGCCAACCAAACACCAAGCTAAGCACTTGAATTTAATTGAATTTGTTTGTTTGCATTGTTTTCTTGTATTTTGTTTCATTTTTTGAGACAGGGTCTCACTATCTGGCCTGGAACTCACTCTGTAGACCAGGCTGGTTTTGATTTTGTAGAGATCAGCCTGTCTCTGCCTTCTAAGTTCTGGAATTAAAGATGTGTACCATCACAGCTGGCCCTGTACTTGAGTAGGAAAACGAGAATCAAGACAGGTTTTTAGTGAGGTGATATCGGATCTGAATTAAACATGAATTTTCCCACCTCATCTTCAGAGAGGGGTTAGGTTGGAGGAGGATGATAGGAAACCAGAGAGATCCAGGTGGGAGGGGCTATGAGAGTCCTGTGGAAATCCTGGACGCCAGCCTGTGAGACTGAGAGGCAATGGATTCCAGTTGGTAGGAGGAGGCCACAGACTCCAGCTGGAAGGAGCAGGAGAGAGGGGATATTCTAGATAAGGTAAGGTGGCACTTCCCTCAAACCATAAAGGGAGCACATGGAACAGTGTGACAAAGGAAATAATGATTCCTCCGCGGTGGTTGATATAAGGTCTTAGGGATGCAGAATGCAAACTCTGCATGGGTGGTGGACAGGATGACTCGGGAGGGGCTCGAGGGGCTCGCTTAGAGCTATTAGCTCATCAACAAGTGGAAGAATAGAAAAAGATCAATGTGAGACTTGGGAGAATTCCAACAGAAAGAGGAAGAAGAGTTGACCTCCAGGAGGTCAATGCTGAGAATTGTTACAGCCAAGACTTCCACCAGGCAGGGAGCAGAGCCTCTCTGGGTAGGTGGGCCGCCGACATGCCGAAAGCTACCAGGCAAGGAAAAGTCATCAAAGAAGTAACGGAGCTCAGAGCTCAATGAGAGAAGAGTTGATGTGGAATACAAGTTTCAGTGTGGGCGAAGTTGTCGACCAAGACGAACCAAGAAGTAGGTGGGTTTAGAGTTAGGATCGGCATCAACAGGTTTTCGCCTTAGGTGAAGGGGATACTTTCAGATAAGATGGGTTTGATTGGGAAAATGTAGAGAGGCATGGAAAAACTTCTTTTCTGAGCATCTCCTTGTTGAACTATTGTTGTCATACTTGGCATTGAGCATGAAGATGATATCAAAGAAGGATGGCCTGACGCTGCTGTCTCTAAGTTTATAACAGGATATTCAGTCCTTCAGTGTCCGTCATGAAAGAATACATTATTGTGCTACTTAATTTAGGGTCTTCTGACTCTTCAATCCCACCCAAATCAAGAAAGACCACAGCCGGTTGACTCATAAATCACTGCTGTCAACATTAGTAACAGTTTTTTTGTGTGTTAGAACCTCATAGTCATGTCATCAGTACATGGATCACCAAGGCTTTAAGTACCTACCTTCAGTTTTGCGCTTTCCTCTTTTTTCTTTTTGGCTTCCCAGAGTTCTTTCTGGTACTCCTGTGAGAGGCTGTCATCCACACAAGTTAGCATTGCGTTGGGGTTTCTTAGTGTCATAATGGTCTGCTTGGCCACTCCCTTTTCGATAGCCTCGTTAATGGCTATGACGGCGGCATGTACTGAAAGGTAAAGAGAAAGGAGACTTCTTTTTAATCAGCCAAAGACGTTGACAACATGGATACCTCATGAACTCAAGCAGTTTGACGGGCTTCTTTAGCTTCCAGGAAGTAAAAGGTGTGGGGAGATAGCTCAGTTGGTCAAGCGCTTGCTGAATTCCCAGCATTGTGTAAGAAGCCAGACTTGGGGCATGCGCCTGGAATCCCAACCCTGGGGAGGTGGACACAGGTGGGTCCCTGGGGTTAGCTGGCTCAGCTAGCCTAGCCTAATTATCTAGCCTCAGGTCCCAGTGAAAGACCTTGTCTCTAAAAACAATGTGGACAGCTGCTGAGGAACAGCACTATATGCAATGCACTCACATGTGTATGCACATCTGTACATACAGTACAGCAAAGAGAGAGAGAGAGAGAGAGAGAGAGAAGAGAAGAGAAGAGAAGAGAAGAGAAGAGAAGAGAAGAGAAGAGAAGAGAAGAGAAGAGACGAGACCCGGGACAAATGGTGGAGCACCTGCCGATCTCTCTGCAAGCTTGCCTATCCTCAGTCTTCATTCCAGCATCTGTAAAGTAATCCCTATTTGTTTAGGCAGTGAGATGGACCAGGTGTGATGCCATCCACTAGGGCACAGAGTCAGCCCTTGCTTCCTGCTTAGGGCAACACAGCCCAACACAAGTGGCTTCTAAAAGATATCTACAATTTAGCTTGCAACATTGAAAGAGTCACAGAAGAATATACCCTGGCACAGCAAGTAAGAGAAATGTTTTACAGAGCGAAAATCACTTCTGAAAATCTCTACGTTCACATTGCACACACGCAAGGTTAAAGTCCAAAGTCAAACAAATACCCTCGAATAATACTAAGACCAAAAATGCCAGGGTTCTCGGTGTTCACTGCACTCTTGCAAATGTGCTGACCATTCCTGAAACTTGCTGGACTTTCTGCAAGAAACATGGCCGTCACCAGCCTCATAAGGGGACACTGTAGAAGAAGGACAAGGATTCTCTGCCCAGGGAAAGTGGCATCAGGTGGAAAGCAGCCTTTGGCTGTATGGGCAAACTAAGCCTACTCTGCTCCAAAAGGTTAAACCTGTGTTGAGGCTGGAGTCGGTAAGCCCACCTGCAGATCTTAACGGATGCTGCCTATAAGAGAGGTAGATGTTTTGAACTTGCAAGTGATAAGAAGAGAAAGGACCAGGTGATCCAGTTCTAGGCAGATTTGTGTCGTGAAGACAGTAAAATCATGAAGTTATTTATAGTCACTTCATTTGGTTACAGCCGGTTTTTTGGGGGGTGAGTAAACCAGAATCATCATCATCACCACCATCTCCATCACCATCACCACCACCAAAACCCCAAAGAAGCAAAACCTTTAAGGTTTTTAAAAAATATCTTCCAAGTATCCTGTTTTATGTCATTAAGTCAGCAAATGTAAATGGACAAGTTGCAGGCCGATGGCCAGCATGGCTCTGGGGCCGGCTTACATGCAGCTTCATCCACGGACAGTTCATTGGCCAGGATGCCGCCGATTTTGCTGAAAGCTGGCATCTGAATCCCGTACTTCTCCAGCTCTTTCCTCATGTTACTGATCTCCTCCTCTGAAAGGAGAACAGAAAACAAAAAAAATCAAAGGAAGTCCCCAGAAATGAAGGCAGGGAAGGGGATCTTCTGCCTTGGGAAGGTGGACCCGTTTCCAAACAATCTGAGCGTCTTTCGTGCCATAAACCCGGAGGAAGGGGTCCAGGTGAGCACAAGCAAGATAGGCCAGTATGGTGAGCAGTATCCATTGTCAGTTTGGTAGACTCTGAATCACCTGGGGGATGGGTGTCTGCCAGTGGGAAATGCTCTTGATTACGGTAGTCTAGGAGGGAAGCTCGGTCACTGTGAGTAGCGCCATTCTGACAGAGATCCTAATCAGATAAATAAAGGGAACTGGGCGGCACCAGGGATCCACCGAGCTCCTCTCTGACTGTGGCCACAATGTGACCAGCTTCTTCATTCTCCCGATGCCCTGGATACACCACCATGATAGACTGACCCTTGGGCCATGAGCTACAATAAACCCTTTCTCTTGAGTTCCCCTCATCAGGGTATTTTCTCACAGCCCCAGGAAGGAAACCAAGATGGCAGGTTTTCCCTTGTTGGTATAGAGCGGTGGTTCTCAACCTGTGGGTCACAACCGAGTTGGAGATCAAACAGCCCTTTCACAGGGGTCTCATAGCAGACATCCTGGCTTATCAGATATTTACAATAAGATTCATAACAGTAGTGAAATTGCAGTTATAACGTAGCAATGAGAATAATTTTCTGGTTGGGGGGTCAGCACAACATGAGGAACTGAACTATTGGGTCCTAGCATTAGGAAAGTCTAGATGCAGGAGAGAACCGGTAAAATCAAAGGAAAGGAGGCATCTGCCTGTTTTCTTATCACTGGGTTGTAGAGGCGGTGAAGACAGAAAGGATAAAAGAAGTACCTGTGAAATCCACTTTTCCCAGCAAATCCTGGATCTGGGGCGCAATCCCCAGTTTAAACAGATACAAACTGAAAGACAAAAATGCAAAGCCATCAGAGCCTTTATTATCCTACGTGCATATCGAGTGTACATTCGAGGAAAGAATACTTTCAACTGAGAAGGATCTAAGAGAGCTCTCAGAGCCTAAAGTGCCTCACAAGGTTCCACAGTCCCGGTGGGCACCACCAGAGCTAACTCTAGGCAACACCCCAAATACCGGTGTTCTGAAGCACAGGGATCAACACCCTTCCATCATTCATGTATAAGAAAAATAAAACCAACGCTAGTGGGCTGGAGAGATGACTCAGTGGATACTCACTGACTGCTCTTTTAGAGAGGATCTGAGTTCGATTCCCGGCAACCACTGAACGGTTTGCAATCATCTGTAACTCCAGTCTCAAGGAATATGATGACCTTCTGGCCTCCAGAGGCCAGAAGGCATGCATATGGTCCACAGAGATATGGAGACAAAGCACTCACACACATAAAATGAAAGGTTAAAATTAAAATAATAAAAAGACAGCTAATATGGAAGAGCCGGAAATAGATACAATTTCTATGGCTATTCCTTATCTGATTGATTCTCATTTGTCTGAAAGAACAGTTTAACATGGAATTTTTGATATTTACCTAAATATCTGATTTCATATTTCTGGACCAATAGACCACTAAAATTATCATGGATGGTATGATATTAAAAAGCCAGTTATGGTGTGCACATATTGCTAAGTAGAAGACATAGACTACATTGTGAATATTTAAAAGCTAATCACTTAGGTAATTAATGACGGCACCCACTATGCTACCCATAAGCTGACAAAAGGTGTAGAAGCTGGCATGTAAATTCTATCAAAGAGATTTTCGTATGTGCTGCCTCTACCCAGTTCCAGTCCCAGCTGGTTTCTGTTGCACATTTCTACCGACCCTTCCTACTTTTAATACAGGGCAGCATTCAAAAGAAAGCCTGGTTTCACTTCCTTATTCATTTCGTAGGTTTAAAATCCACGAAACTTTATTTGGAAGTAAAAAAAAAATTACATCAGAATATACATGAAAAAAATGATCTGAGAGTGGTTTTGATGACTTGAACATTTTAATATGAATACTCCCAACACTGTGTTAGATGGATCTCAGCAGTTTATAAAATCCAATAACTTTCAAATAAAGGAATTAAGATAAAGCTTTCTCAAAGGTAATAAACGTTCTTAAATATATGATGTCAATATAAGCAGCTTGCATTGAAACTGACTTCTTTGATTATAATTTCTACAAAGTATTTATATGAATATATGCCAGCAGCTAAAAATGAAAGATTGATGGTTAAAATATTACAAAGAAAATCACCACCCATCTAGGTGGGTACAGTCAGTTGCACCTACAGAACCAACCCACCCAGATGGGTACAGTCAGTCACACCTACAGAACCAACCCACCCAGGTGGGTACAGTCAGGCACATCTACAGAACCAGCTGAACAAAGACTGAGGACAGGAGATATAAGACTAGCTGAGACAACAGTGGGACCCCACCATGGAAAAAGGAAAGAGAGAGAGAGGCAGAGGAGAGGGGTGGGTAGGAAGAAGGAAAGGAGGGAGAAAGGAGGGAGGGAAGGAAGGAAGGAACAAGATAAGGGAATTATCATTCGGAGTTAAAAATTAAATTTCTTCATAAAATTTTGTTCAATTTGTTTTCTACCTATCTATACTTTAACTTAAGCACTAATTATGTGTATATGTATGAGGGTTCACACACACACACACACACACACACACACACACACACACACACGGAGACATGGACCTTTGTAGATACATGTTAAACAAACCCCTCTAAATAAAACTCCAAGCTAGAAAAGGTAAACACAGAACAAAATCTTTCAATACGTTTTGCCAAACTCTGTCTTACAAAGGCATTGCATGGCTGTGTATAGTGGTGCACATGAGGAATTCTCCAGCCCTTAGACATGGACGCGGCTGGATCTCAAGATGGAGGCCACCCTGGCCTACATGTGTGAGGGAGACCATGCCTCAAAAAAAAATAAAATAAATAAAATAAAATAAATAAATAAAGAATGGAAAAGATTGTATTCATTTGTCCTCTGTGATTAAAGGGTATTTTAAAAACCATTTTCTGGCTGAGAATGTAGCTTCACTGTAGAGAACTTGCCTAGTAAGTATAAAACCCTGGGTTTAATTTCCAGCCCTGAAACGAATTAACTCCCCAGGTTCAAGCCCCAGCATTGTGTCATTAGCAAAAATAGAAGCAGGGGAGAAGGAAGAGTGTGGTGGTTTGAATAGGAGAGGCCCCCAAAGACATGTGTTTGACTGTGTGGCTCATAGGAAGTGACACTATTAGAAGGTATGACCTTGTTGGAGGAAGTGTCACTATGGGGGCAGAGCTTTGACGTCATATATATATATATATATATATATATATATATATATATATATATATATACACACACACACACACATATGCATGCTCAGGCTACACCCAGTGTCCTTCTGCCGCCTTTGGATCAAGATCAAGAACTCTTGGCTCTCCCAGCACCATGTCTGCCTGCAGGCTGCCACGTTTCTGCCATGATGACCATGGACGAACCCTCTGAAACTGTAAGCCAGCCTCAGTTAAATGTTTTCCTTTCTAAGACTTGCCATGGTCATGGTGTCTCTCCATAGTAATGAAACCCTAATTAAGAGACAGAAGGGGAGGAAGGGGCGAAGATGCAAGGGAATGGGAGGGAAGAGGAGGGAGGGGGGAAGAGAGAGGGGAGGAGCAGAGGGAGGAGGAGACAGGAAGAAAACATCCCATGGAGACAGCAATCCCATGTTAAGTCCGCCTTTCTGTTTGTCAGTGGTGAGGCTAAATCAGCTTTTATGCAGGTACTGCTCATTTAGAGTTTTTCTAGGAAATACTTATTAATGAATGTTTTCATTTTCAGGATTCTGGGGAAAGGATTATTGACCTTTCTCTCATTTCCTCCCTTTTCCTTCAAAACCATACCAAAGGACAAAACAACAAATGGTAGGTAACTTTTATTATATTGTAATTTTTAATTTAGTGTCAAATTCTGTCTGGTCTTTCTCTTATCAGGAAGAGAACGTTCAACTGTAAACATTCCCCCCTCACCACCCCCACCCCAGCTGTGAAGAGCTATGTATTTGTAATTCAGAGCCAGGAAGGCAGGACACCTCCCTTAGGTTAAAGTCTACATCTTGAGAGATTATCAAGGAGCAAAACCCATTTGCAGTCATTGAAAACTGTGATGGTGAAGGTCATGCCACACAAGGTCACGAGGAGACCGTGGTGACATTTAGAAAGCCTTACTGTTTTATGAAGCATTTCTTAATTTACTGTTACCTGGGGAAAGCATTGCTGTTCTAAAAGGGAACTCGTGGGCTGTGTTGTGCTTAGAGCAGAACCACTTGCCTATCACACACCAGACCCTGGTTCCCTTCCCTGCATTGCAAAAGGAAGGGTAACAATAGAAAAGGGAACTCCTACCTCACGGTACAACTGAAATGCCAGCCCCTCGCTCCTCCCTGGGGACTTCAAAATCAGGCAGAACTGAGAAGATCTGCCACAGCTTCAAAGACACATAAGCAAATAATCGTTTAAGAAATGGGAAAAGGTAGTAAAAAAAATACATCCTGGTAGTCACGTCAGTTTCATTCAGAGTACTGATCTCTTCCATCTCCCTCTACAGGGAGTTACACCTCCTAAGAAAACTGAAAGAAAGCTAGTGAGGAAAATGAGAAGATATGCCAGCAAAGCACAAGTAGGAGGCGCCACAGAATATCGAGTAATATGACATTTTATGTCTCTCCCAGGTATAGAGTGTGCTGTCTCTTTAAGGCACAGCACCACGTAAATACTGTTAGTTTAACTTAATTTTAAAGCTACCCTGTCATACCCCAAACCTGAGCTAATTAGTAACCTTTATCCCTAATATAGGTCTATCTCTATTTCTCTATGCATGTAATACTAAGATGGTCGACACTTCAATTCTGCGCCTTTATTTTTGTATTTTGCCTTAAAAATTTAGGTAACAAACTTTACTAATTTCTTTCCTTCACCAGATTTTCTCTTCTTAATTTTCTCCTTGGTTCTGCCACGTTAGGTGCCCAAGAAATAATTTCTGGAATCGCGTAACTCCAGTGAGTCTTCAGAGGCTCATACAGTCATTTGTTTTATTGATGCTGGGACTCCCTCAACTCAAGCTTGATGTTTTCCTCACGGGGTCAGTTTTCCTTGAATATCTGATCTCTTTTGGCTTGGGGCTTTTGTCAGTATTTGGGTCTTGTGGTTCATCCACTGTGGACTGTGGCATCAGGGACTCTGTGGGGAGCAAGGGAAAAGATGAAGAGGTTGGTGTTACCGTCTCCTCCCGCTGACATCCGTCTCTCTTGGTGGCAGCTGCTGTTGAGGTATAGATAGGGTCATCTAGGTGGCTCAGTTTTGACTTTGGTTCACAGTCATTCAGACAAGCTCTCCCAGGTACTTGGATTACAGGTGTGTGCACCCGGCTTGGCTCCCCCCGCCCCCCATCTGTCTTCGAGCCTTTAGCTGTCTTGGGCACTGACATGTTCTCCTGCCATCAGTACCATCATTTGCCCCTCTTGGAACAGAGCCCAAGGCGTGGCCTGTCCAAGCTGATCACTCCATGCTTTGAACCTATGCACTGGTCTACCTGCCTGAGACCAAGGCTGTGATGGCCTCCAGCCAGGTGTGTCCTGTTGTTGCTGATTGTAGCCTGCGCCCATCTTGTTTCTCGATCCTGTCACGTCCACTTGCTTTACATCTTTGGCCACTGGGTGACATACATCTCTGATTTTATTTCAAAAGCTTTTTTTTTTTTTTTTTTTTTAAATGATGGTCTTATGCAGGTCATATGCAGGGAACCCCAGCTGCTGTGAATTCACCACTGTGACAGGCGTATCCTGCCAGAAAACTGAATTTTACAGCTCTCTGCCCATTTTCTGGCTTTTACATTCCATCTCTTTGTCTTCAATGTTCCCTGCGCACTGTAGTGGTATTGAATAGGAGAGGATCTTCTGTCTGTCTGTCTGTCTGTCTGTCTCTCTCTCTGATGATATGTCCACCAATAGATTTTTGATGTTACAGTAGATATGCCTACACCCATGCACATATGGGCAGCACTAACTAGACTTAATATATATTAATATATACACACATATACATATATATAATATGATGTATATATAACATACTAATGTATACAAATATATATTATATACTAATGTGTATATATATATATATATATATACATACATATATCTGCCTCCATATTCTCCCTAACATGTCTCTCTGTCAATACAAAATGAAACAAAGACGCAAAGTTGGGGGCCTTTTAGGGAGACTCTGGAGGCAGTTGGAGGGGAAGATGGGAGGTAGATATGATCATAGTTAATAGTATACACGCACGAACTTCCGAACGGTAAGCACAAAATTTTAAATTACCATTGTATTAATTTTGTCAGTTGTGAAAAAACACTCAAAGAGCTGTGTGAAATGATCTAGATACAGCTATTTTTATATTATATCTTGTTCATTAACTCATTTAATTGCTACTTTATTGAATGTGTCTTCTGTATATTATGCTTTTCTTAAATTAAAGCTGGTTTGAATATCACAGACATAACTTTAACTGGACAAAGTGGCACATAACATCAGCAGCCCCAGTGATTCAGGAGTCAAGGACTGCAGGACCTCGTGAGTAGAGGCTCCAAACCAGTCCTGGTCTCAAACACAGCTCTGTTGACAACATAAAAGGAAAGCTTTCCTAAGGGAACGTGGTGATTTTTCCTCATTCGTGATAAAGAAAGGTGCACTCTCCAATATGTCTCCATAGTGACAAATTTCAGAGAACAAACATCCTGATTAACTAGGAGTCGCCACAAGGTGGTGCTGGGAAATTAGCTTGGTGAGTGGGAAAGTCGGCTTTTAGGCTTTTAACTGTAAACCTGAGATTGTCTTAAATTGGAATGATGAAGTAGGTAGAAAACTCACTTGCATATGGCCTCTCAAACACTGCATCCAGAGAATAGGAACATTGTATTTATTTTCAACTTTCTGCATTTATCATCGCTGGCGTTGAAATTCCACATTAGTTTTTTAAAAAGATTAATTACTTCTTCCACCATGGGAGTTTTCTACCTAATCTCTGATTGACAGGTCTTCCAAGTAGATTAGTACAAAGAGGAAACACCTATCTGGAAGCTGTATTTTTCCATCACTCTCATGCTGAAAAGAACCATCCACCGAAACGCCTCTTTTCCCAAGCATCTTAAGTCCAGTGAGGCCCTCTCCTACCTGACAACAGAGGCCATAGGCAACTGAGACTTAATAGAAAAAAACAAAACAAAACAAAACAAAACAAAAAAACAAATCCATTGAACAAGGGCTGCTTGTAGCTGGCTCTCTGCTTTGAACTTGCTATGCACTGGTTACTGACTAACATCTAACATAGCATGCCAGTAGTATTTCAGAGCAAGCTGTGACATTGATGTTACCAGTACTGCCCAATATGTAAGAAAGCATTCTGGGTAGAGTTGGAAGGTAAACCATGCTTATGTTGCTAATCCAGGCCTGCACACAAGGGCCACCCAGAGCTAACTAACTCTCACTAGCCCATAAGGTAGCAGTTGTATAAATAATATCAGCTGAAGGCTGGGAAGTGAAAATGGAAGTTACAAAATACTATTAGTTTTTAAATTTATTATTACTTTTAATAAATCCGTTAAATATTCTGTGGTGATAAAACACCAACTTCAAAGGCAGGATGGGGCTGGGTCCAGTCCCAAGTTTCTGCATAGTACAGCAAACACCTCATTTTGGCTGTACCATGGACTATTCGAATTTGTCAATCAAAGCCACGACGAGGCAAGCCCTGGGTCTGTGGCCCCAAGCAAGGCACCGAGATGAGCTTTCAGTGTAGTGAATGGCTAGGCTTAAATAACTTCCCAGGTTTCCTCCAGTATCCAAGTTCCAGCATTTTTTTTCCCTTTAAATATTTCAGTCTATGCTAAAGTAAGTGCAAGTCTGATACTATTTTATAAAATTTTGGCCTAAAGCAAAAAAAAACCCCAGAGGTTTCCATATGCAAATTAATTCAGGTAAACTTCCCGAAAAAATAAAAAAAAGATAAACTTTAAGGGACTTTAAGCTTCAACTAATGGAAAACCATGGAATTATGGTAGGTTTCCTCAAATGGTTCACAAGCTCAAAGAGCTTAGCTTTCTGTAAGACCATCAGAGCCTCATAGTAATTCAGACAGGTGGGCCGAGAGGCATGGCATTCAGACCAAGTGGAGGGTTTTGAACAAGGAGAAGTTTGAAAGCTACGGAGAGGAGCAAATGCCTTTCTCACCTTAATCTCCAATACTGCCATCTCCATATGTCCCTTCCAAGACCTGAGGATTCTAGTCTGGCTTTAAGGCCAATGATCTGTCTCCAGAGAGCTTATCTGTAAATTCAAATGTACACTGCAAGAATTACAATCAACCCGGTATTTTAGAGGAAAATTCAGTGAATCGGTTTCTTTGGGAGAAAGGCCTCTAGGAGAGGGAATGTTAAATCAATGCAGGTTCTACATTAATGCCTGGGCAACATGTCTAACACCTCCACTGTAGGTCCAGGCAGCCATGAAGCTGTGGGAAGATCCAGGGAAAGGAGCCCGCTACAAAGCAGTCAGGAGATTTAGAACAACTGGTCAACCAGAGGTGGTCCCACCACCACCTTCCTTGCAAATGCAAGCCCTACAGCTCCCTACTTCGCTACAGCCGTTGCAGCCAGGATAACACATCACTTCTAACTCTGTGATGAGAGCAAACTGCACTTGTTAGCTAGTGGATGCCAGTTAAGCATTGGTACCACATTTGAAAACCAGGGAGCCAAACAGGCTGTAGAAGTTTCAGTGCAGTAGTAATGCTTACACTCAGGGGAGACCTACAGGTTTCCACCGCAGCAGAATTGTGATGGTCCATCAAACGGAGCAGTAAGAAAAGTTGCATCCAGCACCCTTAGGATGCTAAAAACTAGAACAGTCATGTGCGCCTGATTCTGGAGGCATTTCTTGAACAGTAGTTGATTCCATATCTTCAAGCAGTAATCAGGGCAAGGACATCTGGTGTGTCCACAATCAAGGGTTTTTTTAAAAGAAGCCAAGGGCAGCGTTACGGAGACAAAGGGGCTGCCCTGACTAATCAACCTCAGACTGTCTATTCTGTGCAGAAGGTATTAGACAGGCAGGGTGGCCCACAAATGTAATCCTAGTACTCAGAAGGCTGTGAGTTTAACATGATGACATGAGAGACACAGAGAGACCATGCTATGAACAGACAAGAAAACAGTCATCTTGGTTCAGGCTTAAGCACAGAGTTCAAAATGATTGACGGAGTATAACACACAGTCTACAAAAGGGGAGTTGTTGGAGATAAATAGTTTATGCACAATTCTTTGTTTCACTTTTTCACAGGGGAATCATTAAAGCCGAGGTACTTTGTTCTTTCTTTATGGAGCATAGGTAAGTCCGTGTTTTTATACTACATATACTACAGGAAATAATGAAAGATCAGGAACTTTCAACTAGCCAAAAACCGTCTCCCTAAAGCAAAGGAAGTGTCCCAAGGTAAGGATGAACTGCAGAGGGCAGGTTATGACAGAAGTAGCCAGAAGGAATGGGAATCCAAGAGCAGTGTGCACTGAGCAGACAAGCCGAGAGGCAGATCTGAGAAGGCAAATCAGCAACGGCATGAAGAACACTCAGCTGTCCCTCCCTTGTCCCCCAGGAGAGGGAAACCTCTAGAAAGTCCAACTATAATTTCAAGAAAGTGAAAAAGGCACACATAGGCTTCTAATAATGTTAACAGGTCAGGCTAATACATCACCGTGACAGGACAATGTATTGTACAACACTGGCCAAGAGAAACTTAAAGAGTGAGTCACTGTAGGGTAACAGGGAGGGGTAGACGGTAAAGAAAAAAAATCTACCTGACAGCCACAGACATAGAAATGAGAACGGTGCTGACTTGTAAATCAAGTAAAGTTTAACTTGATGCTGTTGGCCAGGTTCTGACTTACCTTGAGACAAGAGCCCAAGAAGAAGAGCCATGTTCAACAAGGACCAGGTCAAATACTAGACTTAAAGGTGTGCCCTTTGATTTCTAGTGACACTGAAATCGTGTTGCCTCAGGTTGGGTATCAGGACAGAATAGCAGCCCTAGGGCGTGTGAACAATGAACACAAGAGCAAAACAAAGCTGGATCTTTCCCAGCTGGTTGCAGTGTTGAGCGTCTAACCCTGACAGGGCAGTCCATCTGAGCTTGAGGGAAATGAAGGAAATCACTTTGTTTTCACAATCACATTATGGTTTAAATCATTTCAACATATCCAATCTTATAACTGTTTAAACATTTAACAGTTGCTAAATGTCACTTGTTATGTCTTTATAAACAGAGCACCATCCGACACACGCTGTTTTTCTGTGTACATAAAAGGGCCTCCAGACATTTAAAAAAAAAAAAAAGTGTAGTATCTCAGCTAGGCTTTCGGAATGGCTTTCTTTTTGTTGCATAGGTTTTAGAACATTCAAAAAGAAGCCACAAAAGGAAAACATGCCCCATACAGATTTTAAGTCCAAAGTCTCCAAAATAGTAACAGTGGTTTTTGCGTGATTTTGCGACACTGACTGTTTTAGCTCTTTTAAAAACATTCTTTCTACATTTTCCAGTCTTCTTTCCCCTACAACGAGACTATGCTACTTTTTTTTTTTAAAGGAAAAAAAAAAAAAGATAAATATTTCCTTGGAAAAAGAGGAGGCCACCCACCAAGAAGGCAAGTCCTTCTCGGTTAGGCCAAGTTTGAAACTGCCAAGCTAAGTTGGTAAAGAGGTCAGTGGTGACAGGCAGTGAGGAGACTAGGATCGGGTACCAGACTAAAAGGTAAGGGGCAGGCAGGGAAAGAAAGCAATGACAGAAACCCAGGGATGGTGGGTTGTTAACTCCATATCAGACTCCTGACAAGTTTGGTCAGTGTCACAGCTGAATATGTAGGTCAATCAGTCCATGGGCTAGTCCAGAAGGAAGTCAGGGTCTTAGAAGCAAAGATGCCTGGAGTAACCTTCCCTCCTGGCCCCTGAGGTATAATCAAAACCTCTGACCTGCCTAATTCTCTACCAGGCAAGGACAGCTCTCTACTCCAGCTATGCTACAGCAGCCAGGATAACACATGCAGCCAACTCCGCAACGAGAGCAAACTGTACTCGGTAACTAGAGGATTCCTGAAAGCTGTTCCCCAGCTTCCTCCCCAGCGTGCCCTGCATCAAGGAATATCAGCCTCCTGGGAGTGACTGACAGCCTTCTAAACCACCACAGAGGGGAGCTGTATAGAAAGGTCTCAGATACTCTTGGGATTTTTCCGTTCCTTCCTGAGAGGCAGTCGCATAACGTGAGGACAGAGAATAGTGAAGGACAGTTGTCCATGACAGAATGTGGTCATATTTATGATATACATGACACAGTACGTATCCACTTCAGGATGTCAAAAGGGCACAAAGACATCCATGAAGAGTTACTGATAAAGGTCCAGAACCATGACATCGATGTCTGTACATACATGAAATAATAAATGAGAAAGAACCCATTCTTTGTTTCAGAGCTGATTAAGCTGTTATTTAAACTATAGTAAATGTACATTTGTGAACCCCTATGCCATTCTATGTAGCTTCTTAGGAGTAAAGACTTCTCCTGAAAGGATCTTAGCATGCTATCTCTTTGTAAGTTGGAGAACGTATTGGCCCAGGTGTCTACTTCGGCAAATCAATTGAAGCTCACACACACACGGCCCTGGGAGCCCGCTATGGATCTGGAGATCATCGGTTCGATATAGGAACATGACGGGAGGTTAGTTTAGCAGGTCATAAAAGCAGAACTAATGCATAGCGTTAAGTGACTGCACCAAACTTTGACAAGAACTCCCTGAGGAACTCTTGAGCAGCACATTCAAAAGAATAGCTCAGAAAAAAACCACACACAGAGTTTTAAGAGAACCTATTGGGCTGGGTGGTGGTAACGCTTGCTTTTAATCCCCCCTCCCCTAAGGAGGCAGAGGCAGGTGGATCTCTGTGAGTTCAAAGCCAGCCTACAGTCTATAGAGGTCAGTCAGAGCCATGCTGTGGGACCTCATCACAAAAAACAAAACAAAACAAACTTCCTTTCCATGCCATCACCAAAGGAAGTCCCATTGGCATACTAGCCCTTAGGCTACATAGGAAGAGACAGTAGCAAAGTCAGAAGCTCCCTACCTGCTGCAGAAATTATACCTTATTTTAATTATTTACTTTTAGATATTTTAAGTTATAACAACAACAACAACAACAACAACTAGGCCTGGCCTGATGGCATGTCCATAGTCTCAGTTCTTGGTCTCAGTTCATCTGCTGAGGCAGGAGGATAGAGAGTTTGAGGCCAGCCTGAGCTGCACAGTATAATACTGTCTCCACAAAAGAGGGCAACAAGACGACCTAGCAGGTAACAGTACTTGCCACCACGCCAGACACTGTGGTGGAAGGAGAGTCAGCCAACTTCTGTACACTGTTCCAGAGCGTTCTCTTGTGTGTAGCGGGGCACAAGTATACATACCCCGTGTGTGAGTGTATACATATACACCAGAATAAATAATAAAGGAATAAATGTAAAGAAGAGAAGAAAGAGCAAGAAGCCCAACATTTAGCCTCTATCATATCCCACCAGTTGTCATATTCCAAAGCTGAGTCAAAAAAAAAAAAAAAGATGGTTAGGTGGTGGGCTGGGGGTTGAATCCTATGACATAATCAAAGTTTCCCCTAGAAGCCCAACTTTGTAATGAATTATTATGAAGACTTTTTTCCTTTGCAGAAGAAAAAAGCCAGGAAGAAGTTAATATAAACCCCAAGACAGAGGGTTCTGCCAGGAAAATGACTTCCAGTGATACAAACACAAGGCAGATGTTGTAAAGGAATTTAAAACTTCATTACACATGAAACCTCTCAAGCTTCACCTGCGCACACAAGACAACGGCCACAGCCGAGGTTCCATGATGGCTGCCGTCTGAAATTCCCAGTTTTCCCAGGCCCGTTATTAAAAAAGAAAACTCATCTGTGAATTAGCAAGGGTTTCAAGACTTTCAAAAACCACCAAAAGCAAGATCACTTTAAAACAGTAAGTATGTCTTGATCAAATTTAAAACAACTCTCGTGTTTCTTTTTTCTTCTTAGAGTGTAAATTCTGTTGAGTGGAAAGTCGGAAGACATCACAATTGTGTTACGTTTTCTTATTGGTGAATTTAAGAGGAGAACTTAATGAGTCGTTCCAGCAATCGCAGCGACCACGGCTCTGCTCACTGATGTCCTGACATCCGCATATATCCCGACTCAAGCACAGCAGCACATTCCTAACGGGTCCTCGCTGTCTCCAGTTTCATTCTCTCCTTTTCACACTTAGGTCTTCTATTAATTTTTCTGGGCTTTTATACTGAATAAAAACCTCACAAGTGTTTTCAAGCCCAAGGGTGGCTTTGCGCAGCAACTATTTTAAATTCTGTACCAACAAATTTAAAACGGAACCTGATTTCTAAGGCTCTTGAGATTGCTAAACTCACTTAAGATCTTTTAAATGGAAATGGAAGTTTACATCTGTCTGCATTTTCCCCACCTTAGTGCGTGAATGCAATAGATCATCCTTGGTATGTTTTTACGATCGTAGACATCTGTTGTTTCTGGATAAAATATCTGGAAAACAAAAGAGACAATGAACTTACTATGTTTCACTTCTCTCCCCAACCAGTCCAGGACTGTCATTGCTAGCCTATAGCTATTTAAATTTGGAAGGATCTCTAGGGTTGCCTCAACTCTATAGAGCAATCCCAGCCTATAAACCCTTGCCTGGTGGGTGGCTCGCCCCCTAGTGGCCAATCCCACAGAGGTGAGGCTCACAACCAGCCCTTTCTAGAAGGCTGGGTAATATCCTCACTCATGTGACCTGTGAGCCTGAGAAGGAAACCTTTAATGACCACTTTATTACATTGTTAAAATCTTGAATATTTATATATAATTCATGAACATTTATGCAGATGTTTTCTGCTTAAAAGTATGCAAAGTCTGAAGGAAAACTACCTATACTCCATGTTTCAGACTGTTAGCATCCTGGTATGTTCTTGGTGCTTTCTTCTCTTTCTCTCCATATGCTTTTATATATATATATATTATATATACATATACGTATATATATATATGCATACACATATACTGGTTTTCACACGTGTATAAAGTTTATATATATATACACACGTGTATAAAGTTTATATATATATATTTATATATATATTTATATATATATAAACTTTATACACGTGTGAAAACCAGTGTATGCAGAGCATAAACCTTCTGAAAGGACTTACTAGAAGCTGAATATTTTCCATCCTTTCTATTACTCTATGTGTACATAATTTCTGATGAATACTGATAATCTCATATTTCTGAACCACAGCTTAACCACTCCCCATGGCTGAGTGCTTATCTGGCTCTCCGCTCTCTCCCTGTCACTGCACCGAACACCTTGCATCTATATTTTCAGAACATCTGACTCTTCTCCTGGATGACCATCTAGACATGGATTTACCAGACCAGATGGTTTGAACATCAAGGCTTTTACATGCACACCCACACTGGTTTTTCCCTTAGTTTAAAGCTAAAAGCTTGATAAGAAACAGATTGCAGAGCGGGGTACCAAACTTTTATTTCTGAGCAAGGAAAAAAAGTGAATAATTGAGCTCGAAGTCTCTAACGTTAAGATAAGCACATCATCATCACTTGCTTTCAGTAAATATTTTATATAGCTTGACATTAAAACTAAAATTAAGTCATGTACCATATGGTAGTACTTTGATACTCAAGTGCTATTTTTCCACTGGACATTGGAAAAAATAGAGAAGAGTGTTTCTCAAGCGAACAATGTACCGCATGGCTGCTGTGTGCGTGAAGAAATGTCTGTCTGCAGCCTGGGAAGTCTCAATGCCCTTCCAGCTGTCTCCCAACACATTTGCTGTCAAGGTGTTGGTGAGACAAGGGCTTCGGACTCAGAAGACTGTGTTTGGGTTTAAAGTTCTAACGACTCTGGTTCTTGCTTCACACCTCACTGTATTGACAGCTAACTCTCCCTAGGCCCCTTTCTTCACACAAGCACCTTCTACATTTATATTTCTGCTGGGAAGTCCTTATGGAAATGCCTTCCTGCACCAGAGAGTCAGAGTCAACTTCTAGTTCATCAGACCGTCACACGCCACTCCATGTCTCTAGCCCTTCGTGTGAAGCTAAACATGGAATGGGCACTAAATAATAAATAAATAAATGAAGGAACTGACAGCCGTTCTCTACAAAGTCAGCCCAGGGCACTCTTGGCCTCTATGATATCATCTGTCAGAGACTTCATGGCGAAAGTCAATGTTAAAACAGTTTGGAAAGATTCAGTCAAGTCTTTCCCGTGTCATGAAACTGCCCTAGTCAGATGTTTTTTTCACCAAGAAAACTTCTAGTTGAAGTTCTTTGTTGATTCAGCAACCAATCCCTCACTTAGCACTTGATAAGTCAAAACTAATGCATTTTTTTAAGTGGCAACCAGTGTTCAGAAGGGAGCAGCATTTAATGTTTCAGAGACTAGTTTGAATGAAAATTAAATGTTGAGAATTTTGAGGAAAATAAGGCTGACATAAAAAGAGCATTAGTACAAAGATGTTGAAAACATGCCACCATTTGGATGCGGAGAACTGAATCGGTGACCTCTGAAAGAGCAGCCAGTGTTTTTGACCACTGAACCATCTCCCCAGGCCCTTTTATGGTGGTGTTTTTGAGAACTGAGCCCAGAGACTTATATATTAGCAAGGTGCTTTACCACTGAGCTGTATTCCCAGCCTATTTGGGTAATATTTATTTACCAGCAAACCTGGCTCAATAGGAAAATAATATCATGGGTATTTATAGGCCAGCTTTTTCCTCTGTCTCCTTGTCTTCAAGATGACATCTTATAAATCATTTCCTTAAAGTAGCCGTGCATACTATGCAGTGCAAAGGACTGAGCCCTGGACACAAAGGAAAACATGAGAGATCTCAAGCAAACCAACCCCAAAATGTGGCTCACCATATGATTCCAATAATATTAAAAAATATCACAAAAATGGCAGTGATGGAGAGCATTTAGTGATTGCCAGGGATAACCTGGGGAGGGATGTAAGATAAAGCCCACTTCCCTGTGGACTGTGTCTAGATAGCAGTAGGGGGCACACAAATCCATTCATGGGCTAAAACTGCACACCCAGAACAATACACTCACACTCTTGCAAACAAATGCATGTGAGAAAAAGAAAAGCTGAATAAAGCCAGTGTTCTAGTTTATATTCACGCCCCAATTTTAACTCAGGGGGAGAGCACATGCGATAACCTCACTATTCAGAAGCTGAGGCAGGAGGATTCCACAAGTGTGAGGCCAACCTGGGACATACAGTGAATTCCAGGGCAGCCTTAGTTACATAGAGACTCTGCCATTTAAAATGAAAAAATAGAAAAGGAGAAAAGAAAAAAAGAAAAAGAAAATACCACACATAAAATGCTCAATTTCTATCTAATATGGTTGGTTCTACAGTTACAAAATGTCAGTTCTGGGGGAGCTGAACGATGGATACACAGCGACAAACTATTTTTGAAAGTTCCCGTGATCCTATAATCCTTCTGAAATAAAAGTAGTCCTACAGTTTCCACCCAGTGTAATTTCCTCATTTCCCCCATCTGCCTATTTCTTCTCTCTTTGAATTTACCAAGGACTGAATGCTTGCTGATTGAATTTTATTTGGTAGATCTATTTTAGGAGTATGAGCTACAAGCCTCTAACCTTTCAAATTTAAAGTGAGACCATGATATATAAGAATAATTATAAAAATAAAAAATGTGGACCAAGGAGATGGCTCAGCAGGAAAGAATACCAAATCCGTAAGCCTGATGACCAGAGTTTGATCCCCAGAAACCACATAAAAAGCCAGATGGTGTGGAATGCAGCTGTAATCTCGGCACTCTGACGATGAGGTCGGAAGTGGAGGCCAGAGAACTGCCTGGAAATCCACAGCCCAGCTAGCCTGGAATACGCAGCGAAGACGAGAGAACTTGCTTCAACAGGTTGGAAAGTAAGAACCGACTCCTGAAAGCGGTTCTTTGGCCTCCTCACACCCTGGCCCATCTGTGTCTGCATGTGTGGACACATGTTCATAGACACACACACACACACAAAATTTAAAAAGTCAAATTACAATAATTTACAGAAAATGTACCCAAATGAGTCAACTACCTTAAGTTAACTCTCAGCTGAAGCCGGTTCTAACCTTGTTTAATTTAGACACACTTTTACTTGTGTGCTTTGCAGCTGCATCCTACTTCATTGTGAATTCTTGCCACATGTGTCCCCGGCCTTTCATCGTCTCAGCCTGACAAATCAAAGCGAGGCGCTTGCCTTGCACTGACTCTTTGTCTTCCTGGGTTAGCATATGCTATGGGAGAGCTTACCTTGGGCAGTCCAATGGCCTCCATAGCCCTTAACCACTGCACGGTGTTATCTGTGTGTCGAAAATGAAGGCCAGATTTCTACAACGATAGGAGAAAGAAAAAAAAAGGGAGATGAGATCACACAGAAAATGAGTCATTTGCAATATATATTTTCATGACCAGAATGCAATTCAACTGTGCTTCTTCAAGAACAGTCACGGATGTTCATATAACACTCATCCAGACACAACAGAAAGACTAGGCAGTTTTTCAGTACCACCCTCGTTATCTGTGATGGGCTACACTAGTCTCTATGCTTCACATTTCAAGGTAATTCTGAACTTGGATTTCAAACACCACGTAATGTCTACCATACACCTCGGCATGTTTTGTGAAACATGTATGTACAAGTACATGTTCGCATGGCATAAGAGCTTCGTAATTACGACTGAGAAGTCTAGCAATTTCAAGTAAACTAGATGGAATTTTAACTTTAAGTGATTATTAGTTTTTTTCCTTCCTTCCTTTCTTTCTTTTTTCCCTTTTTCCTTCCTTCCTCCCTCCCTCCCTTCCTCTTTGAGATTAGGCCCTACTATGTTGCTCTGGTATGCCTAAAACTTGTTATGTAGCCTAGGTTGGCCTCAAACTTGGGGCACTTCACTAGCCTCTGCTCTCTGAGTGCTAGAATTGCAGGCATGCACCACCACAACCCAGCTCTACACAGGATTTTTTTTTTAAAGCTAAATGCCTGTTTGTCTGGCTGGCTGTTTTGATCATGGACATCTATCTCTACAGAAAACCTGGAAGATATAAAGAAGAAAGCACAAACCATAATGCAGAGCTAATTTCAATATACATTACTTACATTTTAATAATAATCCTGGCTTTGTACAAGAAGTAAATATTCAGCAGAAATGGCATAGGACCTTTTTCTACATCGTAAAAACAGTCTTTCTGTGTGTCTTTCCTTTCTACTTTACTGTTCCAATCAGACTGCCACTTCATGAAGTGATATCAAGTAATGAGCCAGAAAGAGCCTTAAACTAGCTTGCATTTTTCATTTAATGCATAATAGAACATAATCTATTTCACATTAATTTGAAACGAGTATGCAAAAAAGTAACTATAGCAAGTTTTATTATATAATTAACACCCAATGAAAGGATAATCACATTCAACAAAACTGGCTCATTCTGCCTTCTATGAGCTTCCGAACCTGAATAGTTTACTAAATCAAAGGTGTTCTCATTGCTGCTAGAAATTACAAAACATAAGCAAATTAATATTCAATGACTGCTTAATAAAACTCACTAGTCTTGATTGCACAATGTGTTTCAAGCACTTGATGTAAATTATTTCTAATTTTCCAAATACCTTTCAGCGTAACGGCTAGTTCTACTTTTTAAATATGGGAAAAGGCAGGTCAAGAAGATAAAATGATTCGTTTAAAGTTAAGTGGCTCGAGAGAGCTTGGATCCATACATGATGGGGTCTGTAAAACCTTCTGAGTGCTAACTCTTCCCACCTCCCCTCCCCCTCCCCCCCAGTTGGGGGGGGGGAGGGCGGGAAAACATGAAGTCTAATGATTGGTTATTCTTCAGAGGGAGGAAATCAGTTAGGTGTTATAAAACAGCTGGGAATAGAACGGAGTGGGGGAAGGGGGAAGAAAAAAGATAAATTAGATAAGAAAGAGGAAACTATAAAGTCAGTTTTCTGTTGATGGTCAGGACATAGTATCTGTTTATAAGGCAGAAGCATAAATGTTTGCAGGATTCCAGCAGTCCTTAGAGAAGAGCAGTCTGTGACCATGGGAGAACAAGACAGACACAATGATTGAGTCTGAACGGAGGCGTGGATGAGGGCCCCCTGCACACAGCTTAACTAAAGGTTTTCCAGCCTAACATGCAGTAATCGTGGAATGTGATGTAGTCTCTGTTATGAATGACGAGTAAAAGGCTTCTGTGTAAAAATGACCACTTTCTGTTAATACCCAAAAGAAAACTAATCTGTATGTTCTTAAGTCTGTATTAGCGTCACCCAGCAGAAGCCACGATCTGTGCTGAGACCGTGCCTCCTTCTCCTTACTGTGTCCTGAGTGTCCATTTCTTTTCTTATTCCAGTGAGTTAATTAAACAACTTGAGTCAGGTGGAGTTCTGGCAATAGTGGTTTGGGCTTCAACAATCCCAAATCGTGTCGTGAAAAAAAAATTCCATCTCTCTTTTTTAGTGGTCTTGTTAGGTAAGTAATCTCAGAAAAGATGCAAATTCTACTGTGCCTTCCTTCCTCAGCCTTACAATGCTATTCCGAGCTGGGGAGATCACAATGAGAACAAAGAGAGAGAGAGAGCCCTTAGCAGCAAAGTATGGCTGAAAACACAGAGGGAGGGCGTCAGCCATTACAACCAGGACACGCCTTGCTAGGCTGGAAACTTTCCCTCACATGTAAGGTCAGACAAAGGTCTTTGCTTCATACACGGGAACTGACTGACAGGGTGGGCATTTCTACAGAACTCCAACAGATTTCCGTTCCTCAGCTCAAACATCTGAGAAACACTGACTTCAGAACCTAGAGCTCTGTATTCATTTGTTTAAAAACTGTGTTTCTGTGAGTGGAACTGTCTCAATCTATGGACTTTCTTCAATCAGCATGAAAGCTGGTTTTCTAAATGGGCTCAAAAATAATCTCCTCCATTGTAGTTCTTTTAGAAACCTTTTTTTTTTTTTTTTTTTAAAAATCAGTCCTACATATTAATACGTGATGAAATGACATGGCTATTTTTAACCAAAGATGCTTCTGTCTAGCTGACGTGCTTATATTTCATGTGGAACAATATATTCTTTCTTCTAATTTCATATTACAGGTGTGTGCTCACTTTCTATTACTGAACTGTTTCCCTGCCAGGAAATGAAGTTCACCCTGTTCCAATCACATAGATGAAAAATTATTCAAATCTTCTTTGCATCTAACTTCCTGCATATTAGAACCAGAGTACTTTAGATCTACAAGATAGTCCAGACCTGTAGCAATTATCCCACAATGTTTATTTTGATGAGGAAAACAGAGGGTACAAGTGTGCATGATACCCCCAAATGGCATTCACGTTGGATGTAACAGACTCAGAGTAAAGGCTCTGTGATGAACAGCTTTGTCAATTTACCACAGTCTTTAATCACCAAGTAAGAAACTATCAATGAGAGATTATGTAGATTATCTACCTAGGTTATATTAGTTGGACCAATGGGCATGTCTTATGGGGGCACCTTTGATTAGGTTAATAGATGTGGGAAAACCCGGTCCACTGTGGGAAGCACCATTCCCTGGGCTTGTGTCTTAGAGAGTGGAGAAGATGAGCTGAATAGCTGGCATGCAAGTCTTCGTTTCCTTTTGTTCATGAGTGAGATGTGACTAGCCGGCTTAAGCTCCTGACACCTTGATTACACGCCCCCCCCCCCCCCCATGCTGGACCTTAACCTTGTATTGTGAACTAAAATAAACCCTTTCTTCCCTAAGTTGCTTTTTGTTGGGATAGATTATCATACTAACAGAAGTTGTTAAAGTAGAACAGGCTCTTTGTAGAGCCCTAATTTTGAATCCAGACACTGGTCATGCTGCTGCTGACAGTGGGTAAGATGTAGCCCCTCAGGGAACAAACACCAGTTACTCAGCTTTTCAACCACAGCCATTACCTGAGTCTTTTACTAAGACCGATCTCAAAGTATTCTTTCTGCACTCTTCCCTGACCATGCATGGATGAGGTGATAGTTAACATTGACTGTCAACGGGACAAGATCTAGAATCAGCAAGGAGACACATCTCGGGGCATGTGTGAGTTTCGGCATTAGGTTAATTGAGATGGAAAGCCCCACCCTAAATCTCCTCTGGCTGAAGGGCTTGGGCTGAATAAAAAGGCAAAAGCAATTCTCCTTTGCCTCCCTCCTTATTGCAGACACGGTGTAACCTGCCATCTGCTCCTTCTGCCGCCGTGACTTCCCCACCATGATAGACTGCTCCCTCAACTGGGAGCCCATATGAAGCCTTTCTTAAGCTCCATTTTAGAAGGTATTTTGTGGCAGGGACAAGAAATACATAGCTTTCTTCTCATTCTAATCTCAGAGTAAATCTTCCAACAAAGAAGTCGAGTTCCTATTCATTGCCATCCATAGCTGCATAGTGATATCGTATCCAGTCACAGACACTGTAACATCAGAACTGTCTGCTCTTCTCACCTAGAACAGGGCACAGGGCAGGAGCTGCTGAGTGTCACATAGAAATGAACTCTACTCCATGCAGAAGGAATGACCCTTATCAGATGTCCTCGGGATCAGAAATGTTCCAGACTTCAAAGTTTTCTGAACCTTGGAATATTTACTTAGATGTTATCAGTTGACAATCTTTAGTCAAAAAAAAAAAAAAAAAAATCTAAAACCAAAATACTCTGATGTCTAAAACCCTTTGGTTCTCAGAGTTTCAGACTCGAGACTGTTTCAGCGTTTAGACTTTCAAATAGAGATATTAACCTGCACATGCATCTCTTTTAGAACAACTTCACCTTTGTGTCCTGCATTACCATTTTTATGCCAGTCTATTCAAGCAATGGCGCTCGGACCTTACTACAACACAAGACGCTCCTATAGGTGAATCTCCTCAGAAAATTAAGAGATTGGTAGGTACTCCACTCAGCAGTGAGGGGCAAGAGTTCAGTTTGTGTACACACTCATCAGGTGGCCCTGCAGTAGGCCCTCAGAGGACGCAGAAGGTTAGGCTTTAAGCACCTTGAGTGAGTTCCAAGGTGTAGTGGCTTGAATAAGAAATGTCCCCCTTAGGCTCAGGCATTTGAAGACTTGTCCCCCTGTTGGTGGCACTGTTTGGGAGGCTTAGATGGTGGGGCTTGCTGAAGGAGTGTCACTGGGAATGAGCTTTAAGAGTAAAATGCATTGCTATTTCTTGTTTGTTTTCTCTGCTTCATGCTTGGCATTCAGGATATATGCTTTTAGCTTCCTATTCCATCTGTCCTGTCTAATGCTTGCTGCCATGTCTCTACCCTACCATCATAGACTCTTATCCCTCTGGAATGGTAAGCCAAAATAAACCCTCTCTCTTCTATAAGTAGCCTTCCTTGTGGTGTATTTTCAAAGCAACAGAACAGTGACTGAAAAAACGGTTCCTGATAATGAGCTGTTGCCTGACCATGTTGTTCTTGGGAGGAATGTGGAAGGCTTCAGAACTAGACTAGAAGAGAAGACTAGCGCTTCAAGTAAGGCTCGACGGGTTGTCCTTGTAAGAACCTGGAAGATGGTGCAGAGAGCAAAGTAGACTCTAGAGGCCTGACTCAGGAGTTTCCAGAGGGAAGCAAGGATTTTTAAAAGAAGCTGGGCTAGAGGCCCAGGCTGGCTAGTTTTTAATGTCAACTTGACACAGGTGAGTGTCATTTTGTAAGGGGGCACCTCAGTTGAGAAAAAAATGCTCCCATCAGACTGGCCCATGGGAAACACTACTGTGTTTTTTCTTGTTGATAATTCTTTTGAGAGGGACCACCTCATGTCAGTGGTGTTACTTTTGGGTAGGGTGGTGGTACTGGGTGTTATAAGAAAGCAGGCTGAGCAAAACATGAAGAGCAAGCCAGGAAGCTTCACCCCTTCATGGCCTCTGCTTTAGCTCCTGTTCCCATGTTCCTGCCGTGAGTTTCTGCCCTGACTGTTGGGGGCCGACTTTTAGCAGAAAGCGGCTATCAGCTTTGCAGCCATCTTGAGCCATATACCCTGACATGAGACTTGAATTACAATAGCCTACAACACCTGAGCACACTCCGATAATCTTGGTTTAGATACCTTGAGATTAAAGGTGCGTGAGATTAAAGGTGTGTGAGATTAAAGGTGTGTGACTTAAGAGTATGACTTAGAAGTATAGAGATCAGAGTTAGAGACAAGACCTAAGGGCATGATTAAAGGTGTAACTTAGAGGCGTGGCTTAGAAGTGAGACATATAAAAGGCATAGACAGAACAGATCAGAATCAGACTGAGATCAGAGAATCAGACACATCAGACATTAGGTAGAAGACACTTGGCTCCAGACAGAATCAGACACATCAGACATTAGGTAGAGTCTGCCCTCATCCTCGCTCTTGCTGAACCCCGACCCGCAGACCGGAGCGGCAGCTTGGGCTGGGATACAGTGGCCTCCCAAATGTGGGTTGGCCCGGGCCTCAACATTTTGCCTGGGCTGCGACGTTTTTGGCCACCCCAACGTGGGGCTAGTGTGGACCCCAACACCTGACTACCTTTGATGGTGGACTGGGATCTGAGATTGGTAAGCTGGAACAAACCCTCTCCTTCCCAAGTTGCTTTTGGTCATGATATTTCATCACAGTCATAGAAACTCTAACTAAGACAATGGCATTCCTGTGATAGTTTGGCAAAGTATCTCCCTGTGTGCTGCCTGTGCCCTATGAACTTGCCTGAGGCTACACGTAAGAGAAATGGACTAATTTCTTTGACAGAGGCAATTCCAAGGCATCATAATATTGAATCTGTTGTGTGGTTTTATGAATCACTTTTATGCAAGTCTACAATGAAAACAAACAAGTAGATACAAAGAAATATAAAATATACAGTCTGAAAAGAAACAGAGTATACCAGGAAACTCAATTGCTGTGGCCATGACTTGTGCTGAAAGAGATCAGATCGTCATCAGTGAGTAGAGAAGCATGTCCTATGTTGAAAGGGAGGGATACTCTCAAGGCAAGACCACACCTATCTAAGCTTTCAGCTTGTGAAACAGCCTAAGGTGTTTTCTGCTCCTAGAAAGTAACTGAATAAAAGCCCAGATGCTAACGTGGTTCAAGGTGGGTTGGGGTCCCAAGCTGGCAGCCACACTAGGCAATGTCAGTCACATGATGCTGGCTGCAGAGGCATAAAGGAGGCAAGAGTGAAGAGGCTCTGTTTTCTTCCTCTGCAGTTTTAGAGAGCTACTGAGGACAGGAAGCATGCGGCAAGGAGTACCTGACTGAAGACTCCAAAAGGCCATTGCAGGAAGCTAGAAAAATGAAGAAGCTCTGATTACAGGGGAGACCCCAAAATGTTAGAGATGGGAGATGTAGGACATATGCCAAGGAAAGCAGCCCAAAGGGAGTGGAGCAAGCCCAAAACGAAGATGCTCACTGTGGGTAGCAAAGCTGGAGGAGAGGTTCACCTAAGCCTTACGAAATTAAAGTCCCAGACACGGGACATAGTATTTGGTGTTTGCTCTGCTGGGCTTCTGTCTTGCTTTGGTTCAGGATTTCTTCACTATGCTGCCATTTCTCCCTTTGGGGATGACAATGCATGTTTTGTGCCACTGTATGTTAGAAGTATGTAATTTGTCTTTTGATTATATAGGGGGTTACAATAAAGAAATTGCCTTGAGTCTGGGAAGAGAGTTTGAAACAGTGCTCAGTCTGTGAAAGACTATGGGTACTTTGGAAGTTGAAATAAATGCATTTTGCACTATTATATAGCTGTAAGAGTATTCGGGGCAGGGAGTAGAATGCAATTGTTTGAATAAGGCATTTGAACACTTGGTGGTATTATTTGGGAGTTTTAGGGAGTTGGAGAAAGTATATCACTGGGGTGGGCTTTGAGAGCACAAAGCCTTGCTATTTCTAGTTTGTCCTTTCTGCTTTGTTCTTGACTTCCGGTGTATCTGCTCTCGGCTTTCCATGCGTGCTGCTATGCTCACTTCTCGTTGCCATGGTTCTACTGAGCCATCACAAACTCTCACCTCTGAAGCCTAAGCCAAATAAACTGTCTCCCCTAGTAAGTTGTCATGGTCATGTCGTTTTATTACAGCAACAGAAAAGTGACTACTACACAGGAAAGCAGAGAGACACAAGGAAGGCTTCTGGCTTCCTCGAAGCTGCCATGCTGCCCTTCATCTATTCCACAAATCCCTCCCAGAGGCCAACCCCTGCACTATTCACTATGGACCGAGCACAGAACAATCTTCCAAAACTTATTTTACATTCATTTAATTTGTGTGTGTATGTGCATATATGTACAAGCCTGTATATACCACAGCACTTGTGTGGAAGTCAAAAGACAATTTGCAGGAGCCAGTTCTCTTCTGCCACCATATGAGTTCCAGGGACAAAACTTGAATCATCAGGCTTGGCAGCAACTACCTTTACCCACTGAGCCATCTTGCCAGCTCTTAAGAGAATCTTTCCCATATACTTATTGTGAGGTGTGTTGAGGGTTGGTCGGTTGCTATGTGTTATAATTCTAAATTCTATACCTGAAGGTTTAGGCCTAAGAGGGACTTGCCGCATTTACAAGCTTTTGTTGTGCAAATCTTATTCCTTGAGTTAAAACTATTGGTTAAATAATATTGGCGACAGCCAATTTCTGGAGGGATTAGAGGTAGGCAGGTTTGAAGTGACCTGGCTGGAGGAGAGAGGCAGGAGAACAGGAAGAAGAGGAAGAAGAATGAGAGGGGGGATGGACCATGAGCATGTGGCCTGGAGAAACAGCACATACCTGGGGTACACCACTGGGGAGGTAGCCAGGGCAGCAGTTAGAAGAGTAGATTAGGGGTTACCACTCTCCCAGTAATTGTCAAAGCCAAATAAAACATTATAGTCTGAGTCTCGTTTATTTATAAGCTAGTTGGGACAAGCTTAACTGGTTGTACTACAAAGTGCTCAAGAGAGATGGTAACAGATGCCACAGCACGTATAACATGGCCACATATCCTAGCACAGCATATGAAGTTGCCTACAAATGGAATACTTGGATATGGAAGGCTCAGATATAGCACCCAGGACATCCTCCTCACCCTGAATCAATAAGGCACCAGGGTTCTAGACGGGCTGACAGAAAAAGGAGACTGGGAAGTGAATGGCTACCATAGCATTCTGCCTAACACTGTGCCTGAGAGACACCAAGGACATGGCCCTCCTTGGGGATGTGTGTCTAACAGGAAGGTTGTGTTTTACAGCTGCAGTAGGAACCTGTGTTTTCTGAACGTAGGGTTTTCCAGATGGCACACCGAAGTGCCACATCCATGTGAGGGGGGGTATCCCTTATGTTTTAAACATCTTTACTGTCATCTTACAATGGAGGGACCCTTGACGAGACCATGCAGTGGGCTCTTGCCCCAAAAGACTCAAGAATAGGAAGTTGTATCATCTACTCATGAAGGTTTATCTCTTTTTGTTATTATATCAAAAGCAAAAGACTCTAATGTGAAATTTTATGATAACATGGAAAGCTACTAAGAATTTCTGTCATGAAAATTGTGCTCTCCCGAGATTCCATGTAGGGCTGGTTTTTTTTTTTTTTTTTTTTTTTTTTTGGTTTTTTGAGACAGGGTTTTTCTGTGTAGCCCTGGCTGTCCTGGAACTCACTCTGTAGACCAGGCTGGCCTCAAACTCAGAAATCCACCTGCCTCTGCCTCCCAAGTGCTGGGATTAAAGGCGTGTGCCACCACCGCCCGGTGTGAGGGCTAGGTTTTTACACATCCTGTTTTCTCTGTACCTCAGTGGCACAGAAGGCTGCAGCTGGCAGCAGCCTCCCTCCTCCTGCCCCTTGCTCAGATCATTTCTGCACAGCTCTGTCTTCCAAGGGCCTGCTGGGTTGTGGACAAAACCCAAACACTTTTCTCTCTTATGACACTTCACTTACAATATCATCATCTACTTGGGCCCTTGTAAATCCTGTTTCATAACAAGAGACTGACAATGTAAAGAGACCTGTCCTCATTCCAAGGAGAAGTTGTTGTTCATTTTGATAGTGGGCTCTCTAATGCCTAGAGGTGTCTGATACAGTACCCCTGAGGCTACTGCCATAGGGATCTAGAGCTGACGTGGAAGCAGACGCCAAGGTCTACAATGTGCCAGAGAAAAAAGAGTCAGCCTGGAGGGTCTGTCTCCAGACTTGAGTCTTCGCTCACAAAGCCAGAGGGAAACTCCTCAGTTTTCCCTTCAGGGAGAGATGGCACCTAATCCATTGACATGATACTGAGTCACTAACAGGCCTTGGTCTTAATAATAGCCACTTAACAACAGAGTCTAAAATGTGGGTTCGTCTTGTGGACTGGGTGTGTGTGTGTGTGTGTGTGTGTGTGTGTGTGTGTGTGTGTAGGTTTCCTCTATGATTCTGTAATTTAGAGATTTCCTAATCTCTAAAACTTAAAAAAAAAAAATTAAACCTGGATAAGTTGCTATTTTACTAGCCTGTCAGGAACCCAAATAGCCTTTAATAAATGCAAACATTTGTTCCTAAGAGCATTCCAGACATAAACCTGTGCTAGGTTAGGTTGTCTGTCTGTCTGTCTAAGGCAGTGGTTCTTAATCTGTGGGTTGTGACTCCTTTGGGGGTTGAGTGACCCTTTCACAGGGGTCTCATATCAGATAGCCTGCATATCAGACATTTATATCACAATTCATAACAGTAGCAAAATTACAGCTATTAAGTAGCAATGAAAATAATTTCATAGTTAGGGGGTCACCACAACACGAGGAACTGTGTTAAAGGGTCACAGCATTAGAAAGACTAAGAAACCACTGTTCTAAGCAATGACCTTGGACTCCCAAGACATTTGCAACAGGCCTCTGTGTGCTGTGAGTTAAAAGGTATTGAAGTATTGATCTGAATCCAATACGTACATTCAAGAATACATGTTAGAATAACAATTGTCCTGCCTAATGTAACCTTTTTAAAAGTCCATTCATACAGAAAATGTATCATAAGCCATCAAGCACGAGGGGATGTAAAAAGTTATTTGTGCTTTAATAAGAAATCAATTTTATCTAAGCTATATTGCCCATTTATTTGATTTCCAGCCACATTCTATATTTTCCTTGCAGTTGTAAGAAAAATAACTTTTAAAGATTGCAAACAAAATATCAATGTTACAAAATGAATATGGGCTGGGGATATGGCTCAGTGTTAGGAGTCCTTGCCTAGCAAGTCGCAAAGCCTTGGGGTTTGTCTCTAATAAAGAGAGAAGGGAGAGAGGGATCGAGGGGAGGAAGAAGTGGACAACTCTAAATGGGCTGGCAGTGTACCTTAGTGGTTTGAGTATTTGCCTAGTATATGTGAAGGCCTGAATTGGAACCCCAGCCTCAAAAACAGCAACAAATATATGAACTTGCTTAAGAGAGTAAAGGACCAAGCTTGGGCTGAGAAGACTCAGAGGATAAAAGATTTGCTGTGTTGAGACCAGGGTCTGGATCCCCAGAACCTACACACATGTCAAACATGTATAGCATACTTATAATCCCAGCACTGGAGAGGAAGAGTCACCGGGGATTCCTAGGGCAAGCCACCTAGCTAGACTAGTGAGAACCGGTGAGCTCTGGGTTCAGAGGGGCTCAGCCTCAGTAAAGTGGACGGTGACTGTAGCCTTGATGCGCATGCGCATTGACCCCAAGCACATATACACATGCAGACATGCAAAGATGCATGCATGCCTATCATACACACACACAAAAGGACGGGGGTTAGAAGATCAAGTTGCCAAGTTGAACCCTTGACTTGTAGCAGACAAGCTAAGGCGTTTTCTGTAACAGACCCACCACCCATTCTAAACTGGACCCTGCAGATACATCCTCTGGTGTTTTCTGTAACAGACCCACTGCCCATTCTAAACTGGACCCTGCAGATACATCCTCTTCTCGACCAGTCCTTCTATTTTCCTGTCTTAATTTTTGGCCTATGCCTCCCTGAGTCTAATGAGGGTTACTTACAGGAATGAACATGGGTAAGGGGCTAGGTAAGGTACATGAGTCACTTTCCAGTGGTTACACTACTGAAGAAAATGTCTCTTTCTCTCCCAGTAACCACTAACTGCCTGCCAACCCTCAGGGAAGAGTTAAATTTGAATATTTATCTTCACCAAAGCTGGAGGACCAGTAAACTGTATTGTGAAATGGAGGTACAGTGTGGTTTAAGGTTTGTATTATGTTAATTGGGTCCCCCAAACTGCACAAGAATCCTACATGTAAGCCGCTGAGGGACCCTGCCCCCAGTTGGTTTTAATGGGTAAATAAAGTTGCTGGTGACCAATAGCTGGGCAAGGTGTCAGAGGCAGGACTTGAGGATTCCATGCTAGGAAAGGAGAAAGACCAGGCCTAAGAAGTGTAGGACAGAGAGACTGTCAACATGTAAGAGTTGGGGATTGTGGCCCCAGGGGGGCTGCAGGGCTGAGTCTGGGGTGGCCAGGATGGAATGATGGAATATAGATTTTAGTAAGTAATAATTCAGGAATATTGGATGGGAAGTGTTAGCCATGGGAAGGTTTTGGGGTGGTCCAGCCATTGAGCTGTTTAAGAAATACTAAACTATAAGGAAGAATGTGTGTGGGTCTTCCATTGAGGAACACAGGACACTGGGGCAGGTAGTGAGGAATAAGAATGGAGCAGGATTATCACCTATAGCAGCAGTGTCCTCTCACTTTTACAGTTACATAATAAAGTCACGAACAACCTCCATGAAGGAACAACGGTGGTGGGGCAGGCTTTGGGAACCCCCCCAAACAGAGGCCTCTCAGCCTTTGTCTGGAAACGGAAGGTATTCTTTCTTAAAGTACTTCAGCCTCAGTAATGACTGTTAACAGGCTCCAAAGACCAGGGGATACCCCCACCCCAAGTCCTTACAGAAATACAGGAATGAAGAGGAATAAGGAAAGGGCTTATCAAACATTTGTACTTAGCTGGAAGCCAAGAGCGCTTAGCTCCCAGTTGGTTGGTTACCTTATAACGAGTCTGTTCCACATCATAGATCTTCTTCTCTGACACCATTTTCGGAGCGAAGAACTTGGCTAACTTCGCAAGGTAAACCCCATTCCGGAGCCCTTCTTCCAGTTCAGTGGTTGGTGGCAATTCTTCAACTAAGCAGACTTCCATCCATCTGAAAACATCATAAAATATTAAAGTCAGATTGATTCCAGGCAGGTGACACTTCATAAAGGGAGACACACAGTGCTTTGTGCTGGAGACACTGTGGAAGAAAACAGGCCTCGGAGATCTTGCTGCATACAGGCTTTCTGGGCAGAACAAGGATTCAGGACATAAGGTGAACAAGAGGGTTTAGTTTAGAGGCACAGAACTCACTAATGTGCCACAGCTTGTCAAAGTCACCTTTGTCTGAACCTTTGCCAATTCCCAACAGAGCCAGAGAGGGGATAAAGGCCAAACCATTTTGTAAGGGTGGAATTAGTCCTGCTGACATTAAAGAAAAATGACTTGAGGCTTATGAGCTGGGCAATCTTATAGAGGCTGTGCCTTAGGGGGGTACAGTCTAAGTACTACACTCAGTGCAGAGCGGCTACTGGGAAACTGAGGACTATGGGAAATTCAGCGAGCGGCTTAGATTTCCCATATCATATACTGGAATATGTTAAACATACCCACATTTTGGAGGAGCATATAGTACCTACTGGGCTCTAAAAACATTTTTTTAAAAAGATCAGATTAAATCTTAGGGCCCTGTGCCAGTACCAGTACTTCAGAAAGCAGAGTGCCAAGGTCACTGCCTGCCTGAGGACACACAGTGGGACAGAGGCCAGACAAGCTCATGTTTCACACTGTGTGCAGAAAATCCTAAGTAAGAAGTGAATGCTCCTTCTGTCCCTTCCTGGGTCACACCTGCGAAGACTGACCGTTCTTAGAAGGAAAGTCCCAGCCCTGTCACCAAGCTACTGATCCGCACATCAATCCAGCTGTTGGTGTGAGCCCCATGCCTCTCTCCACAGACAGGCAGGTTCCTGGAGGTTATAGACACCCAGCCTCAGCTCCCCTTTACATGTGGGAGACAGTGAAGCTCTGTGCTGTGATTCTAACCTGGCCTGACCCAAACTGCAAATGCTGGGCATTTCTGTTCTGCCTGTGGCTCTCAACAACGTTGAAAAGCTCAATAAACTCCTAATAAGTCAGGAGGAATTACTGGATGGTTATTAGGCACGTTAAAAAAAAAAAAAGAAGAATATATGAGAAAAATATAAATAAAAACTCTTGTTTGAGGAGCAAAAATTATAAAATTTTATTTTTATTAATTCGGTGCCTAGCTTGGGCTCATCCCTGGAGTATTTCAAAATATGTACATATATACACATATAAACATGTAAGCATGCATATATGCATACACACACACATACACACACACATACATAATTGAGAATACAATGCAATATCGAGGAAAAACAAGAGAACCGTGTAAGAGAGGCTCTATATCTACTACTACATGGTACATGGTAGGACACAATAGGAAGGCGTAGGGATGGATAACGGGCAGTATATGGTTATTTCTGGAAATGAGAGAAAACTTTAGTATGGGATAAAGACCCAGACTTGGCCTATATGAGCAGGCAGGGAGAAGGTATACACCTGGGTGTTAAGACAATCCCTAAGCATAAAAGGAACATGGCTGACTCGTGTGTGTGTGTGTGTGTGTGTGTGTGTGTGTGTGTGTGTGTATAAAACCTTGCAAGCTGGGTTCTGGAGGGCCTAAAAGGGGGAAGAAGTGATGACATCCTGTTGCCATAGGAAGCAGGAGCTCCTGGCAGCTTCACAGAAGAGGCGTGACATGTTGACAGCGGTAATTACAACCAATTAATCTGTATAATAGATGCCTCGGAGACACTGCTGAGGGACTGGGCGAGATGGAGGGAACTGGGAAACGGTTTAAGGAGAGCATGACAGGGCTAGGGGAGAGCTTCGGCAAAGGGTCAAAAGGAAGTGCAATATGATGAACCGGGGAGGGTCACAGACAGGCTCTGCAGCCCCAGACACCTGGCAGATTTCTTCTCTGCTAAACACAAGTGGTAAAGACTTTCTCTGTTCTAATATCCCAGGGGCCCGTGAGCTGAAAGAACAGGACAATGATGGACTGCGTATCATACATAACATGAGTGGGAGATATCTGTTGTACATGAACCTCGCTTTGTAAACCTGAACCAAGATTACAGACCTGGAAAGAAAAAAAAGGAATGAAAAGAAAGGAAGGGAGTGTTGAGTTTAAAAAAAAAAAATTGGGCTATGTTAAGAACCACTGTACAAGACCAAGCATGTCTGTCAAGTTAGCTTTCCACCACGATAACAAAATACCTGACGTAAATAGCTTATGACGAGAAAAGGCTGGATTCTGTGGAGAAAGTCTGTAACTTCTTTTGGAGGCTGAGACAGAAGGACAGAGAGTTCAAGGTTAGCCTGGGCAACATAGCAAGATCCTGCCTCTAAAACAGAAAGGGGTAGGACAGACAGACAGACAGAAAAGGGATATCCTATCTCAATTTCAGTCCAAGACTGGATCGACCCATGGGGGTAAATTCTCGTAAGGGTACCAGATAGCAATGCCAGAGGGTGTATGGTGAAACGAGTTGTTCAATTCATGGATAGGAAACACAACAGAGAGATCACATTGTGGAGGAGTCCCACAGTGCCACCCCTTCACACACACCAAGGCTTCTCCTAACACAGGTGTAGAGCACTCCTCAATGGACACACTCCAGGGACTAAGCCTCTCATGCATGGACCCCTGAGTCCATTCTGCATCAAACGACAGCACCAAGTTTCTAACTTAGATAAACTAATTGGAACATCAAGCTATTTCACAGCAAAATAAATCTGTTTTCAGCCAATTATGTTTTCAAATAATTACCCTGAAAAGTATATATATATATATATGCTCTGTAACAACTTGGTAACTGGGGTGCATGGGGGTACAATATATTGACAACTGGTAGGTGGAATACAGAGAGATATGTTGACAACTGAGAGCAAGGGTCCAACATTCTAAAATAAAACCAACACTAAGTATAATATCTTAGGTCTGAGCTTGCTTAAAAAAAGAAAGATAATTGTGCTTGTTTTGTCTGTGGTTATATGCATGCAGTTGCCTTAAAATACTTAGGATATAAAAAGCTTAGGTTAGCTAGAGCCTTTCAAAATCTGGACAAATCTGGCAAGCTAGGGATGATGCTTAGTTGGTAGAGCACCTGCCTGGCATGAATGAAGCCCTGGGCTTGATCTATAGAACTGAACAAACGGGGTAGGGTGGCTCATGCCTGTAATCTCAGCATTTAGAAGGTAGAGGTAGAAATATCAGAAGTTCAAGGTCATCCTTGGCTTCATAGAGAATTCAGGGTAAGCCTGGGATACATCAGAATCTGCTCCAAAACAAGGATGGATAGATAGATAGATAGATAGATAGATAGATAGATAGACAGACAGACAGACAGAGATAGAGAACACAGTGTACATCCAACATACACTTATTTAATGATAACTTTTGTCTGGTTTGCCAAGTATCATGTTACACTGCAGAACCTTATAAAGTGCTGATTTGAATACTGGATTTCATGCCTCATAGGGAATACCATCCAGTCTTTGTGTCCAGCCTGGAACGAAGAGCTGAGGTTACCACTGGCAGATGAGTTTTGGTATTTCTTGGATCCTGACAATTATGTGAGAAAACCTGGCTTTCCTAAAGCTCTTTAAACCCCAAGGACACATATTTGGATGGTGAAGGAATTGATAAAGTGGCCAAGGGTTTCTGCTAGTGGATTCCCAACTTTTAACTTCCCCTATCTCACCAACAGAAGAATGTACCCTTGCCGTCCAGAACCACAGCTTGTTAACATGTGTTAACAAGTCACTCTTAGCTTCTTCCACAGCAGAAGTCATGCATGTCATGGCTTGGAAACACAGTGTGCTATCCTCCCAGCATACAAGCTATATCAATGTTAGAGGGAGCAGGTACTTGGGGCGTATGTACTTGCTTGGTCTCCATTTGTCACACTTGGTAACAGGCATGGTCAACAGTCCAGGCTACCTCTTGAGAGAGCAAATAGGGCAAGAGAGAGGCCGGCTACGTGAAGCTAAAAGGCTGTCTGAAAAGACTGCCTGACAGGGACTGCCACAAACCTACACTGCATCTCACAGCTCTTCTGGGAAGATACAGCTTAGAAACTGCTACCAATGACCAGTCAATATATGGTCAATACCCTGGGACAAGGTTGATTGGACATAAGCCCAATCACCTGGGACAAGTGGCAGCTTTTGCTAACAGAATCAGGTTGGGAAAACTGATAGTGATATAAAAGTATGAAAATACTTCATAATGAAGTGGAAACAGAGATGTGCACATTTGTAAAGAATGAGTGTCCTCTTGGGGTAAATATCCCTGTGATGTATCTCATTGAAGTGTATAGATGAGAACTTCATGTACATACACTGTATTGTTCAACCCAAAGGCTAGGAGACAGCTGTGAGTAGGTCCTGCTCAGGGTCTGTATCCCAGCCAACTGTGGCTGGTACAGCTGGCATGTGATATACAGGGTGGGGGAAATGATGGGTACCCACACTGGGCCTGGCTCATACAAACCTTCCATGGAGTGTTTTTTTTTTTCTTTTAAAGATTTATTTATTTTATGCATATAAGTACACTGTCGCTGCCTACAGACACACACCAGAAGACGGCATAGGATCCCATTACAGATGGTTATGAGCCAACATGTGGTTGCTGGGAATTGAACTCAGGACCTCTGGAAAAACAGCCAGTGCTCTTAACCTCTGAGACATCTCTCCAGCCCCAATGGAGGTTTTTAAAAACTACAATGTTTTAGCTAATTAATTCCTTGAAAATTTTATGCGTGTATACAAGGTATTCTGATCATAGTCACCCCTCCCTCCATCCCTAAACTTTTCCTGGATCCGCCCCTCAATTCCCCACCCTCTCCCGACTTTCTTCAATGGGTAATTCCATTCTTAGACCTATCGTGTCTTATCTATCCGCTCTTCAGTGTGTGGACCACCGGTTCACATCTCACGTCTGGGCCATTATGAATTAGTACTGCTACAAAACATGTTACTGCATGTGTTTTTACCAGGAGTAGAACTGCTAGGTCATATGGTACGATAATCAATATCGATGGACAGCTTGATGGCACTGCGAATCACCATAGAAACAAACCTCTGAGCATGTTCACGGGAGTTATCTAGATCAGGTCAACTGAGGTAGGAACCACCCCACCCCCACCCACGCCTCACTAAGGGGAGGCGATGCCATTCTATGGGCTGTGGTCTCAGACTGACAAAAAAAAAAGAAAGAAAGAAAGAAAGAAAGAAAGAAAGAAAGAAAGAAAGAAAGAAAGAAGTGGAACACAAGCATCCCTGCTTCCTGACTGCGACCCAGTGTCTAGCCACCTCCTGTTCCTCCACCATACTGTCCCCTGCCGAGATACACTACATCCCCTGGAACTTTAAGCCCCAATAAATCTTCCTGATAGTGTTTTTCTCACAGCTACAAGTAAGTAACTCTATGCTTATCTTTTAGGGCCTTATGCCTGTTTTTCTAAAGCAGCCATATACGGTGACAGGAGAGGCCATCTTGATTCTCTTGGATGTGTGTATACATTTATTTCAGCACCATATGTTAAAAAGATTACATTGGTTGAATAGCCTCGGTACCTCCCACACAGATCAATTGCCTGTAAACGTAGTGTCTATTTCTACATCTTCCGTTCATCTGCAATGATCTATCATGTCTGTGGTTTATGTATGGGTGACGCACAAAGCTGGCAGTAACCAGTTTGCCAAGACTCCCTGTGCTATCAAGAAATGCTATCAAATTTGGCTCAGAAACTGGACTGAAACTGCAAGTGGCCCACCTCCCTTCTGCTGCCTCTGACTTTCCTGTGCTTTCCTGGTCTTTCCATTAATTACTTTTACTGACCCAAAGCACCAAGGTGTGAACGTCTCATTTCCAAATATAGATTGAAGCTGGGCGTGGTGGTGCATGCCTTTAATCTCAGCTCTTGGAGGCAAAAGCAGGCAAATCTCTGTGAATTTGAGGCCATCCTGGTCTACACAGTGAATTTCAGGGCAGCCAGGACTACACAGTCAGACCCTGTCTTAAAAACAAAACAATACAACAACAACAACAACAAAACCCTAAACCCACCAAACAGGTTAAGGCTACTTATGAACACTGTGGGACTGCTGGTGGCTTTGGTGTTAGCCTTGTTGCCGGAAGTGGCTTGGTGTGCTTGCTCATACACAGCCGTTGTACATTGTAGGTGTGAGCAGAGGAAGCTCAAGATGGGTGGGATGGGGGGCATGTCGGGATGGAGGTGAGAGGTGAGAAGAAAAGGTTTTTCAGCTCTGGATTAAGGTCGAAAGACAAAAACAAACAAACAAACAAAAAAAACCAAAAAAACAAACAAACAAAAAAACCAAAAAACAACCAACCCCCCCCAAAAAAAACCAAAAACAATCCCCCCCAAAAAAAACAAAAAAAATTATAATTTTGTCTCACAAGAGGCAAAAACAAAGAAAATAAAACAACAAGTAAGCTATAAAAATCCTGGGGGCAGAGTCCATCCTTCTGCACGGTGCTGTGCCTGAACAGGCGATGGGAGCAGCTGGGACATTTGCTATGGTTTTGACTCAGGAAATCACCAGCTATAAATCTTCTTTTTTTTTCCTCATGCAGTAGTGGATGGAATAAACTGTCCCCAAAGTAAAACTGCTGGCCAAGATCAGAAAATGTGTTTTGTTTTGTTTTGTTTTGTTTTTTTTCCCCTGCAAAAATACCCTGCTTCATGAGGTGCCTATTTCCACTTTCAAGTGCCTCAGGTCCATTTCTCAACCCATTGTTTCGAAGAAGCAGCAGCATCAAGCAGAACGCTTTCCTCTAGAAAGAACATAAAGAGCTCTCTTCTCTGCTTTTATATAAAACGTAATTGGCTGCTCTTTACTCTTTACCTTTTGTCCCCATGGGAAGTAAAAAAAAAAAAACCATCAAAACTACAAAATTAAGAAGCCAGGGATAAGTTTTTCATGAGCTGCTGGGCAATGTAAGACTGCCATCACAACTCTAGCAGCGTTATTAGCTCAGAGGAATGTGGGTGTAGAAAACCGATGAACTACGGGGTACCCAGGAGTCCCCTTCCTATGCTGTTAAAAACTGCCTGGCTCCTTATAAGAAAGTGATATGAATCCAGTTAATTTCTTTAAAGCACAGGTACACCAATGCCATGAACAGAATCAGACGGGATACTGTGGTGAGACATACCTGTAAGCCCAGTACTCTCAAGGCTGAGGCAGGAGAATCTCAAGTTTGAGGCCAACTTTGGCTACAGAGTAAGCTCATAAGTAAATAAGTAAGTAAATAAATAAATAGAAAAAGAAAGAAAGACCTGGACCCTTGGGGGCTCTCAGAGACTGAGCCACCAACAAAAAAAGCATACATGGGCTGGACTAAGGCCCCCCCCCATAGGTAGCAGAAATACAGTCTTCATGGGGGTCTCCCAACAACTGGAGTGGGGACTGTCCCTAAAGCTGTTGCCTGTCTGGCAACATTCCCCTTACTTGTCAGCCTTGTCTGGCCTCAGTGGGAGATCCCCAGGGGGCCCCATCCTCTCAGAGAAGGAGAGGGGAAGGGGGGGGGGTAAGGATTGTGTGACAGGAGATGAGGAGCAGGGATCAGGATGTAAAAATGACTAAATAAATAAATAAATAAATGGGAGAAAGAAAAAAGAATACATGACTTTAATATCCATAAAGAAACAAGCTTTAGGAAGATGATTTAGCAGAATCTGTTGAGCTTGGCAAACATTTTTCCAACACTGTTCCATGGAACACTGGCTCAGTTAGACTCTAATAGATGTTATTGGTAGAAAAATAGGTAAAAAAGAGGATTTGGAAACGTCTGAGATGGACTTGAAGAATGATGTTGCATATTGAATAAAAGGTCTCCATTATCAAATGGGCAAGCACTTGGTTGACCATATTCTGGTATTTTGTATAAGGTAGCTTTTCTGTGTTACCACCATGGATGTTCAGTTGAGGAGACCGCTAAGTACTGAAAGCACAGTCTGGGTTCTCACTTATAGTAAGCACAAAAGTAAAAAAATAAAAAAAAAAAAAAAAGTGAAAGAAGAAATTGTTAAGCCAAACTAAAGAGAACTTGAAGATTTGGAGAAGAAAAAAAGAAGAGGAAAAACATAGCCGATCCATATTGAAAAAAAAAAAATTAGAATGCTCTCGAAAGATTGACCTATCAATCCCTGGAATTGTCCCTGGATCCCCTGGAACTGGAGTGAGCTGCTTGTCCTGTGGGTGCTGGGAACTGAACTGGGTCCGCTGTGAGAGCATTAAGTACACTTGAAGTTGAGCTGTCCTTTAGGACCTTCTGTCGGCACATTTTGTATGTGCAAAGAACAGAGTTCTTGAGGGTCTCCAAGCATGCCTGAAATCGTATGTCAAAGCCATAACCCCTTGTATCTCATAGTCTGACTATATTTGGAGAGAGAGCCTTTAAAGAGATGATAAAATGAGGCCTTGAAGGTGGGTCTTACTCTAGTCTGTCTGGTGTCTAAGAAGAAGGAGAACTTAGAAAGAGCATGTGGCAGCAAGAGAAGAAACCCAATGCATATCAGCATGGTCCTGGATCTTTAGCCCTGTTTAAGCACGAAATGCCACGGGTGTTCCACCTACCCTTTTGCCATATAGCTTGAAGGTAATTTTATGCAATTTTAGTGTGTGTGGATTTTAACTCTAATGGATACTGATACATGAGGATGAGTGGGGAGTTTTCCATGTGGGATTATACTAGAAAGTTTTAGATTTTGGAGTACGTCACATTTTTATTAAGGGTTTTAGATTATATGTTGGACATTGCCACCGAGGGTCCCACTCTGTGAGGACCTTGTTTGTCTTGAGAAGTGCACAGCACAAACTTCAGAGTAGAGGTTCTTAACCTGTGTGTCAAACGACCCTTTTATAGGGGGTCACATATCAGATACCCTACATAACCGGTATTTGCATTATAATTCACAACAGTGGCAAAATTCCAGTTATGAAGTAGCAATGAAAATAATTTTATGGTTGGGGGTCACCACAAAATGAGGTCTCATGCAGTGTTAGAAAGAAAGAGAACCTCTGCTCCAGAGTAAGATGTATCAGGCTAGACCAATGCTCAACTCTGATGAGTTGTGTCTCCCCGTTGGCTAAGCCAAGTCTCAGTTCCCTCCTTTGGAACATGGGGATAACAGGAGGGTGGATGAGGGTTTATTGAAGCAGAGCTCTCGTGTCCAGCACATGGAAACACCTCCACTAAGTAACAGCTATTGCAGCTTCTCAAACCCAAGGATCTTTCTCTGCCCAACTGCCAGCCCCTGCCTGCCATATAGACTCCAGGCTACCAAATGTCTATGCCAAACTACTCTATTGCCACGGCCTGCCCATCCCCAGCGAATCCACTTTGTATTCTATTGCCTTCTACAAATTATAGCCTTCACTGATAATGAATAAGGTATTGTAAATATTTGCCTATGTTTGTGACAGCCAGGTTTTCTCTAGAATGAGCCGATCACAACAGAGGAATGACAATTGCAAACAACTGCCATCCACGGTTACTTAGCACGTTGGCTAATGCTTAGCATGTAGTTGGCACCTCCAGGGATGTATTCTTATACCAGTTCAAGAAGCAGAGAGAGGCTGAGAAAGCCAGTAAACAGTGGGGCTATGATTTAAATTCAGGCTGTCACCTCTGCGGGACACATCTTCGCCACACTCCACTCTGTTCTGACAAATCATTTAAGATTAGTGTGGTGAGCAGGGCTTAAGGCTCACTCCCTAGAAATAACTACTGATTGAGCAGAAACTCCCAGTAAAGCCCTGTCTAAATGATTCAGATCTGAACTCTACCCCGCTAAAGCAAGGAGTTTCTGCCCTTTAATACAACACTAAGTTGAACACACTATTTGCGATTTGCTCGTGTTTCTAGAATAGTGGTTCTCAACTTGTAAGTTGAACGATCCTTTCACAGGGGTTGCATATCAGATATCCCGTATATCAGATGTTTACATTATGACTCATAACAGTAGCAAAATGACAGTTATGAGGTAGAAATAAAAATAATCTTATGGTTGGGGGAGGGTCAACAAAACATGAGGTAGTGCATTAAAGAGTCATAGCATTAGGAAGGTTGAAAACCACTGTTCTAGAAACATCCGTGGAGTATAAATATGCTCTGGACATTAGAAACCCGACTTTAAACATGTTTCTGCAGCTTAGTCATGATTTCTTTGGATCACAACAATTGTCCCGGGTCACATTGCCGTCCTTGAGAAATCTGGGTCTAATACAGCTATGCTACAGAGCCACCATGAAAATGAAGAGAGATATCATACATAGAATCATCCTGTAAAAAAGAGACCAGCATGCAACAGGTGCTTAAAAGATAATTGTTCCCCAGAAATACAAAGAAAGCAGGAAGCTGAGCTTGGCCTAAAGATGCTCCAAAGGACGTATCGTCCTGTCCTCCATGAAGCAGCCTGACCACAGGTCCCTCAACATCTATGAGCTAAAGTCTGTTTGGTGGAGACTGCTGGGACATAGGACACCCTACAGGAAAACATGGGACCCACAGAGCTTCAGAGTATAAGTACATCCTATGGCTTCTCTAAAACGCTACAAATGGGACTGAAGCATGGCGGGCATTTGCAGTGCAAACCTCTTCCCATACTGGTAGATAAGCATAGCAGGGTGCAGAGGAAGAGAAATGAAGAAAGAGGAAGAAGTACCGCAGTCGCTCCCTGGCACATCGAGTGAACAAATACAGTGTAAATAGCAACCTAGGATGTGATGAAGCAGCAGCCTCTCTTCCCAGGCTTGTCTGCGCTGAGTACCTCCTCTAGCCAAACACGATCTCCCTCCGTGCACTTTCTAACATTTCTTTGCTCTAAGGTAGGCAGGCAAAGGAAAGCGACGTGCAACGTGCTTCTGAAGACTATCAACTAATTTGACCAAATTCCTCTCTACCCTTGAGTCCCAAGTCCCTGTTGACAGTCACCTATATCTTTCCCAAGTAAATCTTCTTTAACATGGACTTGTTACTCCATGGTCATTCTGAAATAGGAGAGAGAGAGAGAGAGAGAGAGAGAGAGAGAGAGAGAGAGAGAGAGAGAGAGGAGAGAGGGAGAAAGGGAGAGGGATGGGGAGGGGATGGGGAGGGGAAGGGGAAGATGGAGGGGGAGAGGGAGAAGGAGAGGGAGAGAGAAAGAAATGACAGTAAAAGCCAGGCCATGGAAGAAAGTCATCAGGCAGAAGCTATAGCCAGCATTTCCTCTCTTCAACAGTCTAAGGGACAAAGAGACAACTGCTTGGGGCAGGTGGGCTGAAATATTTAAGTGTGAACAATGATTTCAATGCCATAGCCACAGTCCCCTTCTCCTGTAGCCACATCTCAAGTCCTTTCCCCGTCCTTATTGATTTTCCCCACCCCCCACTACCAGCTGTACTAAGGAAGTGACAAACGGGGACTCACTAGATGCCATCAATCATTGTCACCAAGAGCAGAATGAAAAGAATCCAACATATGTTCTTGCAAGTGCCGCCCACTCTCCTCCCCCTCCCCCTCCTCTTCTCTGATACACACAGTCTTTCCAAGCAGACAGCCACTTTTTAATTTCCCTTCAGTGGAGACGCATGAAGAACAGGGAGCGTCCAACTCTGATTTCTTTTTTCTTTTTCCACATTTGTTCACAGGTATGAGTTCACAGTTCGCAAAGGCCAGCCCGAGGAGGGTGCACACCCACACTCTTGCCAGCCGAGATCTGTGAGCAGAAGTCCTGAGGATGAAGCCAGTGCCTCTCTAGCACCAGGTGGGATGGCTGGAGAGAAAGGCTGCACAATGCAGGTGGCAGATGGTCCTCTCTACAGCGTGTTCTGGAGACAGAGAACAGGAGTTCCCCATTGCTCGGCTGACCACTGTGACACTTGATAGATCAATTTCTATGGCAACGACTCTAAGCACAATTCACTAAAAATAAAACGGGAGGTGTTTTAAATGGAAGATAGATGCTTGTGATTGTCTCCGGGGATGTTGCAAAGGAGCAGACTGTGGCCGCTGGCATCTCAGGCCATAGACAGATTTCTCTTTCACTCTGTAGTTCCCTACTGGGCATCTAATCTGGCTAAATAATGGAAGAAAGTCTACAGCAATACGGAGCAGCTTTGAGAACCAATGGTCTGAGGGACTGATCACAAAGACTTATAAAAACAAGCAACTTCCAAGTCCATTGACAGGGACTGTACTATGTGGGGAAGCCCTACGAACATTTTACTTGTAACAGTAAAACCAAGGCAAGGGGGTGATACAAACAAAAAATAGCACAACATTTGTGAAGTTTTTGTTATTTGAATCCACATATGAGATGGCACAGTTGGAGTTAAGATGGAAGAGCTCAGGGGTTTCCCAATGAATGGACTAACCAAACCTTTGGCATAGTAAAAATGCAGGTATATAAGAAACACTGCAAGAAGATGAACCAACATAGACAACACACTTTTTATGTAGCAGGGAATAGGAGTCAAAGGAAATCACTTTTAAGGGGCCAAGCATGAATCCGTGAGTCCCAGTATGATGCTCTGAGGTGTGGGTCAGCTCAGCCTTTGCCCCTGGCATCCTCCAGCAGGGCCAGGCATGGCTTTCAGGTTGCACTGTCAAAGCAGCAGGCACTCCCACCTGTGAGATATCTCCTACTCTTGGTTGCCTTATATGACACTGCTTCTGTTGGGTGCCAGGCTCTAAATGCCCTTCTGCTTAAAAGCAGAATAACAGGCTGAAGAAAACTGTCATTACTGAGAACTATTTAATCATGTTGCCAACTGTGTACACCACTGTATTACACAGTGATATACTAACCGTACATTACTATGTATGTATGATATATTAAGTATGTATGCATGTAGAACCCTAACTGTATATGGCTTTATATACAGTAGTGTGCGGATATAACCATGTATAACATGGTGATTTTATTATATAATGCAAATGTGTCACACTCATATACAACTGTTCCTTGTCCATGAAGGGTTAGTTCCAGGACACCCCTGAATCCCCAAATCCATAGATGATCAACTCACTTCCACGAGCTATTTACATACAATATTTGCATATAAATATTTGCATATGCAAATGTAAAAAGGATGTAGAGAATGCCTCCTCTCCCATATTTAAATCACCTCTAGAACACTTTAAATACCTGATGTAAGTATAAATGGTATAAATGTTTAAATCTTATAGTTTAGGAAAGTATAAGAAGAAAAGTCTATCTGGGTTCAGAGGATCTTTTTCTCCAGAATATTTTTTGAGCCAAGGTTAGTTGGATTTGCAGGCACAGGACACATAGAAATGGAGGGCCAACTGCATCATTACGTCAGTATGAGGTCATCATTCAATATTCATCAATCTAGTTACAGATATCTGTCCAGATACTATCCATAGTAGGCTCTAAAAGACACTGGGAGGTGTGCTCACTAATGGGGAGAGCTGGGCACGAAGACTTAATTTTCCCTGTGTGCCCTTCCTTTGGACCTTTTAAATTTAATTAAATGTGTGAATATGGAAAGTAAACTGTTACAGCTCTTAATTAAGGTAGCTACCCACTCTGGACATGGGATATAAAATAAGAAGCATAATGTTCCAGTACCCGAGCTAGAGGGAAGCTAGCCAGGTCCTGCTCTCCAGGCATTCCTGCTTTCCCTAACCTTCTCTCACAGGCCTCTGCAGGCAGTGCAACCCCAAGCAGCTCACGAGGGGGCAGCATTTACTGCTGGGTGACCTGCTTCTACTTTTTGATTTTACATAGAGATTACTAATTAATGACAGCCCTGCCACCCAGAGTACCTTCCTAGGACCAAAGTCATCTGGAGAGTGTCTTCTCTGTCACGTGTGTCTGCCCTGGTGTCTCCGCGCTAGGAGAGTATGCATTCTGTTCTGGGCTGGGCTACAAAAGCCCTCGGGGCTACAAGCCTCACACCTCAGAAATCATCTAATGTTTCTGTAACTTAATAGGCTGCTTTTTCCTGTCAGTTTTTGTTGGTGGTGGTTTTTCTGTTGTTGTTGTTTGTTTTTTTTAAACCATCTACCAGCTTTGTGGTCCTAATAGCAGCTCTCTGGGGTTGAGAGGTCATGAGAACAGAGAGAGAGGAAGGCAAGCCCAGTCTGGAATTGGCAAAACAAGTCTCTTTAGCACAGTACAAGCAGGACCTGACACCTTAGTGGCTAACCGCCATGGATTCTTACCGAGAGCCTCCACTTTGTGGAGACTTTCCAGACAGTGAGGTATTGTTTCCCTTGTCTACAATGTCATCATTGCCCTGCATTAAACAGTCATCAGAAAGAAAATTTGTTCTTGAGGCATCTTCTTACAGATAGAGGAAATGGAAGCCCATATGCATAAAAGGTCTTCTCCACCCCATCTCCTTGGGGAAAAGGTAGCAGGTCCCTTCTGAGGGAGGGGAAAAAAGTGACCAGAAAATAAACATCTATGTCATAAGAAGTTCAAAAGGACATCTCTACAAGTGGATACTATGCCTAGTTAGAAGTCAGAGCCAGCCAGATGGCTCAGCTGATAGAAGCCCTTGCTGCCAAGGCATCCCTAGAATCACATGGTAGAAGGAGACCAACTCCTACAAGTTGTCCTCAGGCCTCTACTTTGGTATTGTGAGTGTGTATATATGTATGCAAGCATGTATGTATGCATGTATGTATGTGTAAACAAACATATTTAAAAGAGCAAAAACGACAGACCAGAATAAAAACCAGATAGATACTCCTCCTCAAAAAAGAAAGGAAGAAAGAAAGAAAGAAAGAAAGAGAGAAAGAAAGAAAGAAAGGAAGAGGCTGAGATAAACATTGCGCTGTGCTGTGTTGTGCTCACACCCTGGGGATACACATGACACTAAGGTTTCTAGCTCAGTTGCATAGACAAATGACCAAAAGAGTTTCAGACACCCTGCAGAAGAAGCCCTCTCTTGGAGAGTGGCTGGAGCAGGAGGGTGTCCACACTGAGGTTTGCCACCACCTCCAGGCTTCTTGGACTAGCCTCAGGTAAATCCCAGTGTCACTCACTGGCTTCACCTTCAGTGAGGTATTTAGTGACCACACAGAGGAAGGCCGAGACCATGTGACAGTCACATGAAGGCTTGAGGGAACAGCAGCCGGTTATAAGAGACCTCTACTCTACGCGGGCTTCTTAGGTTTCAGGAAATATGGCTTGAGCGACAGCACAGCCAGCGCTGTACAATAACAAACCCTGCTGCGAGGGTGTTCTGGGCCAGCTTGGGTTTCACAACGCCTCCTCCCCCACACTTCCCCATGCTGGTTATGGAGAAGCTGTAAGCGCAGAACCGGGCTAATTCACAAGCTCCCCACTCACAGGCCTTACTCCTTCCCAACAGATACAAGTGACACAGATAGCTTCAGCCACAGAACACTACATGACAAGCACACACACACACACACACACTCACTCACTCACACATGTATGTTTGCAGACGGGAAGACGAGACATGTCAAGAGCATCAGCATCGGAGGACTACAGGTAGGGTGACTAAGGAAAGAGCCACTAGATCATCCCAACAGTTTCATCATGGCAAGGACTCAGTAGAGGAAATTAAAGGACATCAGGAGACCAAGTTCTACAGGTAATCGGTCTCGTCCACGGACACCTCCTGGTCCATCTTCCTAAAGGACAACACATGTCCAAAAGCGGATCTAAAACACACACTCAAATTACTCTAGAAAAGAGGAAACAAATGTAAGGTGATTTTCAACCGGTCGGATGTGCTCAGGGCTTGCTGCCACCAGGATGGAGGCCTGCATGGGAATGAGCCGCCGGCTGGGCTGTAGATGTTTATCGGGGAGGAGTGTGTCGGTGGAAGTGCCGAGCGGCAATATAGAGTAGGGACATTAGTCATGTCTATCACCTAAATTATTTATATGATTTCGAATAAATCCAGACTAACTTTAGCCTCAGAAAATCTACCCCAGCCGGTTATGCAAACAGATACCTGTCTGTGGGGGTGAGCCAGGCAGGGAGGGAAGTGGGCTGGGTGGGGGCTGCACAGGACAGCTCCTCCTTCTCATGAATGCTTGGATGCAGTTTGTAGAACACAACCTTTGGGGTTTCCTTAGAATTGGGGAGTTCAGCTTTCAAATGTTCATTACTTGTTCTCAACTAATGATGACACATCTAAATGCTCCGTGTTGACTGAAACACACCTGAAGTAACATTTATAGTGCTCTCTTTTCTCCCTCCCTCCCTCCCTCTCTCCCTCCCTCCCTCCCTTCCCTCCTTTCCCCTCCCCTTTCTCCTACTCTGTCTATGAATTCATTCTCATATAGGTGCAAGTTGGTCATGAGTTCACAGGGGGACCAGTTGCTCTTTCCAGCCCATTCTTGAAAACTATAGCTTTCTTACTGATAAAAGTACAACATAAAAGTACAATGGAGAGAAACTAGATCAAACTAAATGAGAGAAATCTAGGCATACACCAAAACTCCACTGAGACTGCACTGCGCACGCGCTGGCGTGACTGACTTAAACTGAATGAGCAGACACAGTAAATGTTGCTGAGAATGCAGTGACACCAAACGCTCCTGCCCTTTTTCCCTTCCTGCCGCAAACCTGGACCTGGACACTTTGCCAGGTAGCTGGAGTCCTCCCTCTGCATGATCTAGGTTTCAAGCAGCCGCCAGGTAGCTTGCCCTTGTGAGCTAATAACTGGATAATCACTCCCCCCCCCCCCTTTTCTCTTATATCTGCTGAATAAATGAACTAGACGACAGTTTCCTGGAGCCCGATTCCCACGCAATTGTCATCTCTGCTATTTAAAGTGAGCCTACCCAAGGTCATTCGATTTGCTGCTTTCTTAGGTGAATGCAGGAGGGGGCAGTGACTGGAGCAGTCTGCCCAAGAGAACACATCTTTGGAGCTCCAAAGCTCCAAAGCAATGAGTCAGTAGGAAAACTCAAAGAAAACCTGGAGAGATGTGAATCTCCTATTCTTGTGGGCAATCAAAATAATGCCATAGCAACCCCCATGACGTCTTTAGCATCTTCCTGAAGCAAGATACACTGGCAGCCCTGTGTTCAAATTCTACATGAGTAGTCGTGAGGAGTGACAGCTTGGGCCCGCCCTCTCTGATAACAGGACAGAGTGCACAGGGGGACATTCCAGGCACTAAGTTCAAGTAATGACAGAGAACACCAATGTAAACGGGACACTACTGAGTGGGACTTCTTCCATATTAGAGTTATAGCCAAGCCCAAAGCTGGCCGTATTGGGGTGGATACCGTCCCCTACCGTCCCCCTACAGTGTGGTAAGAGGACCAGTCTAATTCCTTGATAGTTCCTCCTACCCAAAACCCAAGGAAAGAAAGGCTGGTTGATGGCCTGGTGGGGACTGAAAGTTTCTAGTCCAGGCTACTGCTCACCTCTCAACAACTTAGGATCATGGGACAGTTTCCAAAAGAACCACTGGGGACATTGCCCTCCTCCTCGCCTCCACGAGGAAGATGGCTACCCTGGCTACTGTGAGAAAGAGTTGAGACAATTTAACTTTCTTCCAATAGATTGGGGGATACCCGAGGCACAAGACTGGGACCCACTTCTGAACTAGACATTTAGAAGATGGAAATTTGCACAGGATCCCTATGCAAATAGGCCGGGTGTGGATTTCCAGGAAAGAAAAATACCACCCCACCCTAGGGCTATGAGCCTTGAGCATAGCACAGAACACAGCTGTGAACTAGGCTGCTTTTGAAGAGAGGTGGAAGGGGTAGTAGGAACTTCATGGATTCCTGGCAGCTGCTGATCATGAAAAGACCCTCACTCAAGGAGGATCTGGAGGCACAAATGTGGCATTAATACTTAGTGGTGTAACGAGGACCTTGTTTAACCTGGGAATAACTTCTTCAGAGAGGAAGCGGGGTGCCACTAAGCAGCCCCAGGGGAGTCGCACTCACCTTCAGCATCAGCATAAAGCCTGCAGAAGCCGAGACTGGCAAGAGGTGCTAACTACTGTTCAGTGTATCAAATGTCTACCTGCCTCTTGTTCTAGATCCCCATACTCTCTCCTCTCTGCCCCAGCAGCCCAGAGCTAAAGCTCGGAAGCAAAGAGAGCACAGGGGGTGGAGGTGTTGCCTTAGCTGTGAGCTAAGGAGTTTGTTTGGAGACAAAGTCTAATGCTATCGTTCAGGCTAGTCTCAAACTCATGGCTGTCCCACCTTAGCTTCCTGAGTGCTGGGATAACAGGTATGACCTACCACACCTGGCAGCTGAGGACTTTTTATAATGTGCCCAGTATGTCGTTCAGAACCTGGAAAGAGGGCATAAAACAGAGTACAGCTGGAAGCCATGCCCCTGGAAGATCGACCCTCCCCTACTTATGTTGTCACCTAAGTGAGGCTTAAGAAATCACTGACACGAACACCAGGGGTAAATACACATTTGCCGTTAGCTCCCTGACAAAGCTGTGGGTTTGAGGACAGTCCACCAGGACTTTCCAGTAGCTTGAGGAAGTCAGAGGTCAGCTGTGGGTCCCTGTTTGAGGCAGGGCTTTGTGACAACTCTCATGGTCTGAGAAGAGAAAGAGTAGGGGCCCCTGACTCAGAGCTCTGTACCCAAGCCTCATCCTCCTAGATCAGTTAACACATGCCCCATAAGCATCGGGAAGCAGGCAATATGTGCTCCTTCACCTAACAGCTCTGCCAGGGAATGGCTGCACCCACGTTATAAAGATACGTCATCTGAGTGTAACACCCATGGTCCAGATGGCAGCCTAGGATTCCAACTCTGCTCCCTTCTAAAGGCAAACGCAGGCTGGCTCTGCCCACATTGCTGACCTTGCTGTCGAGGGGGACCAGCAGTCAAGTGGGCACAGATAGCTATGAGTGTTCGCAGTGACTTCAGAACCCGCATCTGCTCGCGAGGAGCTGGAAAATGGAGCCATTCGTGGATATTGCTAAATCTATAAAATCTGGCCTCGTGCTAGGTGGATGAGAACATAAACACTGAATCAACCCATCTACTCTGTTCCTTTGTAACTCTGGGAAGGGAACATGAGGACCTGACAACTCCAGTCTGACCTTTAGCAGAAGGACAAAGGCACCATTGAAGGGGAAAAAAACCGAGTCCCGAACAGAATGCACCAGAACTCACACTTGCCAAGCTGTCTGCACTTTGGAATTTTGCAGTGTTTAATGTCAACTGTCCCTAACCGGCCCTGTGGGTCTCTCTGAAATTCCACTATTAGAACTCAGCTCTATATGAGAGTTTTAGACAATCAGAAGTCCCTTGAAACCTCTGCACATTAGGGTGCTCAGATCAGGCTTCTGTTAACCTTTGAAAAGCTTACACCAGGGGCTTATCTCAACCAAATTATCCAAGCAGCAAGCCTGCCCGCTGCTGAATCACTATGCAAATATCAGGGCCCAGTCATTGAAAATGACAGAAGGGACGAGGTTTGGTGAGCATGAAGGTGTCCTTACATTCGGCTCTCTGCATGGGGACAAAGACACACCAACTCAGCTTCTACAGATGACCAAGACAGGTCTGATTTCAAAAGACCCGGAGCCATCAAGCTGGACAGCTGCCAGCCTTCCCTGTGTGGCACTGGCAGGTGACCTGTGTGTTCTATCTGCCTTTCTGTGTACTCTTCTAGTTCTTAGGCTTAAAGAACTTTATATTTTGTACATCTCTTGAAAGGCTCAGACTTCGGAATCATTTCCCAGAGGGACAGAGCAATCAGAGATGAGTCCTAACGTCCAAGTAGAGCCGAAAGGTTGGGTTACTGAATCTTTATTTTAAAAAATAAATAAAAGCATGGTCTGCAAGATGGCTCAACAAGTAAAAGTTCTGACCGCAAGCTTGATGATTCTGGGCTGGATCCCTAGAACCCACAAAAAGGAAGGAGGAGGGGACAGACTTTATAAAGCTGTCCTCTGTTCTCTATACACATGCTGTGGCATGCACGTGCACACACATGCTATCAAGTTAGATTTTTAAAAACTTGGTCAAGTGAAATTAACAGGTAACACACACACACAAAGCAAAGATTAAAATGCTTAGTAAATACACGAAGAACTACTTTGTAAACTAAAAATAAAGATGACACAGTGAGATGCATAGAGAGTTCTGTTCTCTGAAAGATCGGCCAGAAATTTAAACATCAGCTTTCTGAAGTGCTGGGATCCATGTGGCATATGCATAAGACCTTTCTGGTGAGGAATGTAAAGGCTTTCCACTATAGGATCCTTAGGACCCAAGAATCTCACTTGTAAGATTGAGGTTTGGCTTTTGCTTGTATTGTAATGCTAAATACTGAACCCCAAGGCCTGGCTGCCCCAGGGATGAGAGAGTCTTCACAAAGACCCAAGAGAAGCTATATAACTGTGCCCCCCACCCCAAGTTATTTTCCAATTTCCAAGTTAGTTTCGCCAAATTCTCTGATTGGTGAATAAAGAAGCCTACAACCAATAGCTGGACAGAAGAGACATAGGCAGGGTGGTGGGTTCCTGGGCTAGGAGCTGGAGGGCACTACGAGGGGGAGAGGAAGGTGGGAGATAAGAAAAATATCATAAGTTGGGGTCAAGAAAGCATGGCCATGAGGGCTGGCCAATGAGTTAAGAGCAGCCCAGATGAAACATAATAATAACTCAGGGTTATTGATAGGAAATAGGTTTTAATAACATAGACAATAGACATCTTCCCAGCCTTAATGCTGACTAAGGCTTATTATTACTATTAAAAATTATATGTCTTTTATCCAGGAACTGAATGATCAAAGGTGGAGTGGAAACTCCAGGTTGGGATTCAATATTTCCCACAACATGTAAGTTTCTAGTGTAAAGACAAACTCACACACATGTAGCCAGACGCTACCCTGGAGGAAGCTCTGGTGATACCACAAGATCCGAGTAACCTAGAGCCCAGGGTTATCAAACAGTCGTCCTAGAAAATGTACAAAAGTAAAAGGGCTGGGAGACAAGCGTGAGTCCCTTTCCTGCCGTGGAGGCCCAGACAAAAGAGCTGAGAGAGGACAAAAGGGGACATCAGTATCTTAACCCATGGTGGGAGTTTTAATTGGATCAGTTAGGGCTTCCAGTTGAGTCCTCCACATATAGGGCGATACAGAGCTAGTATTGGACTTCTCTGGAATTCTAGAATGTAAGAGGAAGGGTAGCTAGCTGCCTTGGCAGCCACGGAATGATGGAAAGGGGCAGCTGCTTGGGCTGGCCCATTTTCTCAGCCTAGTAGCGAGGATGGATTGGTGCTCCCTGGGACACATAGAACAGAACAAGCCAGTACAGGGGTAATGTTAGGGCTGGTCCTTAAGGACTGTTTAGAGGAGCAATGTGACCTCAGGAGGCAGAACTGGAGACAAGACCACTGTACCTCCATATTGAGAAGGGAAAGGGTTAGAGAATCTTTACAGAGTCCTCACGAGAGTCCCTTGAGCCAGCAGCAAACTTTAATCAAGTATGTAACACGGGAGGCCAGTCAGCACAACACAAGCTGTGGAAAGATTTTCCAGTTCCTTTATGTCAGCCTTCCACCTCCCTTCCCAGGAAACTGATGAAATAAAGATGCTGACCCGTGTTCCCCAAGATGTACAGTGTGGACGGGGGTGGGGGATGGGGGAGTGATTTTCATTCCAACCCATGTGGTTTATATTAAGAAGCAGACTTTATGAACACTTACGCATATAAACACATAGGAAATGTTTAGAAAGATGCAAACATGGATAATAACGTTAGCATACGAAAACAGGTGACTGCCGAGCATACAGCCTTAAACCAGGCTGTTATACCTTCCCTTCCAAGGCTCAGGAACACTGCCCAAGAGGGATCTGGAAGGCGGGAAGAGCTGGAAAACAGGGATAAAAGCAGCAACATGCAGCTTCTGTGCAATATGCAGCCACTGCTATCTCAGATCCTCAACAAGTACGGTTGAGTGTGCTGGCTTCACTCAACAGCCAGGCAAGACTGGAGGAGGGACTCAGGGGACCTTACCCCTCATGGCTCAACTACTCCTTATTGATGGATTCAGGAAAGGAGTCAGTGCCTCCCATTGTGTACCCATTGGTATCCCGTCAACCTCCAGTGGACAGTCCCAAGCTAATGCTCACACAGATAGCCCTGGTTAAACTAGATGGGTCACCCAATGGAACTGAAACTCAAGAATCTGGAAAGGGACAGAAAGGGAGGAGGAGGAGGAAGAAGAGGAGGAGGAGGAGGGAGAGAGACAGAGAGAGACAGAGAGAGACAGAGAGAGACAGAGAACAGAGACAGTGGGGATGGATGGAGCTGCCAAATGACATAATAAATAAAAATCTCTCTCTTATCTGTACATGTTATTGCTAACAATGTGAGGTTCCATGAAAACGTCACTTGGTGAATTTAAAAATAACTAATTCACAATGTCCCTTATTTGTTCACAAATTATTGATCAAACCAGCTAATGAAAAGAAAACAGAGAAATTAATCAGACACCATCTATACACATTCTGACAGGCCCTAAACATCTTTCCATATGATCCTGACTCCTTACAAGTGCTGCCCTTCTTGGTGTTACACATTCTCTTCAGCTTGCTATTGTCATCTGCTTGGCCAATGGACTCCATCTGTCCCCTACTGCGGGTTAAATCTTAGCTAATACCATTACCTAAGCTCTCCCCCCAGCCAATGCCTTACTAAAGAATGCTTTCTTTAGTGTAAGAGTATTTTGCCTCTATGTATGTCTGTCCATCACTTGCATGCCTGACACCCAGAGAAGCTAGAAGATGACATTAGATCCCCTAGAACTGGAGTTACCGGTGGTTATGAGCTGCCATGTGGCTGTTGGATATTGAACCCAGGTCATCGGAAAGAGTAGCCAGTGCTCTAACAAGTGAGCTATCTTTCCAGTCCCCCAAGCAAGGCCTTTTTAGATCTACTCATTTTATATGTATGAAGGTGTGCCCGCAAATATGTATGTATGTGTCTAGTGACCAAGAAAGTCAGAAGAAAGTGTCAGATTCCCTAGAATAAGAGTTACAGATGGCTGTGTGCCACAGTATAAGTGCTGGGAAGAGAACCCTAAATTATCTTCAAGAGCAACAAGTACCCTAAAGCTCCACAATTCTCCAACCTTCACCCCAATGCCTTTTGATTGTGTTTTGTTTGTGTATTTGTTTGTTTGTTTCTACTTTCCTCTGGCTTCTCAAACAAACCAAATCTGGACTTTAGGACATCACCAATTAGATTTTACTCCTCGATTATAGAATGTCATTCAGTTCTTAAGAGGCCATTTATGAGGAAGGCACAGAGCTAAGAGGCAAGAGCGTGGCATGGTGTCCCTGCAGTCTGAGTGGCACGTTCTAGGCTTCAGAGCTAATTTAAACAAAGCATGGCCCTGGACTAACCTTCCAGGAGGTTGTTACCAGGGGAAGGGTCCCCTGACTGGCTGATGCAGAAATCAGGACTATCTATTTATTGAACACTTATTTGTGTGTTGATGTTTCAAACTGCAGTATATTATAATTCAAACGCAACAAAGTTATAATCTATTATGGAACTTCAGCATGCCGAAGAAAACAAGTCACGTGAAAGACTGAAAGACCACATAAAGCTACACACATAACATGACTAAACTGTGGAGGAGAGAGCAAGAGAGGCACGTGAGAACCAGGGGAGGCAATGTGGGCCAAGAACACATATAGAAGTTGGCCAAGTAACAAATGTCACAAATGAGAGGCAGAAAGCCACAGGAGAAACCTGAAGATGAAAAATTACCTTTTGTCAGGCCTGGCAGATGGACCAGTCTCCCCAGATGCTCCACAGGCTGTGGCTGCAAGTTTGCAGGTTTGAAACCAGCCTCACTACATAGTGAATCTGAGACTAGCCCGGGGCAACTTAGTGGGACCCTGTCTTAAAATAAAAAGAAAGACAAGGCCTGGGACACAGTTCAGTAGCTGGGCACTTGCCTCACGTGCACAAGCCACTGGCTTCCACCTCCAGAACTGCCAAAACAGAACAGAATGTCTTAAGAAGACCGAAGGTTAATGACGCAGAAACAGAGCACAAGGTGGGTTAAGATGTAAAGGCATTCACTCAGACCAAGATGGCCAGACAAGCTAAGAAGCAAATGGGTAATCTTTGAACAAGAGGATGCCTTTAATCCCAGAACTTGGGAGGCAGAGAGACAGGTAGATCTCCGAGTTTCAGGCTACTTTGGTCTACAAAGCAAGTTCCAGGACAGCTGGGACTACACAGAGAAACCAAGGTCCATAAAACAATACAATAAATAAGATAAACAAAAGGAAGATGTCATAGTCCAACATTTGAGGAATACTCAACCTGTCTTTTTTGCTTGGACCATTTGGATCAGAAGGAAGCAAACCATGAAACAAAGACATTAGTTGGCAAGTTGGTAGAGGATACAGCTCGGGCTAAGGCACTCAGAAGTGCAGATTAATGAAACAAAGGGCAAAACCACTGTAAACATCCGAGAAACACAGACAAGCCTTTTCTGCTATTTCCTTGTTTGCAATGCTTGCCATCTACATAGGGGTCCAAGCGGTAAGCCTCAGAAGATGACAATGATGGCAAAGAGACAGCAAAGGCCAAGGGACTTTCTGAAGTCCTACCTATACCCTCAGCCAATCACATGCCTACTACAGACTTCACCATTGGTGACTCATTTTATGTCGAAGTCATTTTATGTTGGAGAACAGCGTATTTGGTAACTGTAAATTCCAAGTCCCATCTCTCTTGCAATCTTTTTTTTATTCTGTTTCTGCATTCAAAGGGCCATGAAGGGCAGGAAATGTGGTCTGTGGGTGTTTTGGGGGTGTTGGGCTGGTAGAGGTTCTTTGGGAGGGATGGGGAAACCCTTCAGATCCCCAAGTGGCTCCTGATGCAAGCAAACCTCATGGACGGCAAGCTAGTACACACCTTTTCGATGCTGTTTAGACACCGTCTCCATCTGTTCCCCTGCACAGCTTCCTCCGACAGAGCCAATGCTCTCCCTCCTTATCTGGCTTGAGTGTCTGCCAGGCTGTTTTCATAAACATCACTAACTTGGCCAGACACTGGGAAGGAAGCGAGACGGCAAATATGGTTTTGATGAAAAGGAGACATTAAACGAAGTGTGAGCCCTGACCCCGAGGGACAAGGAAACCCCGAGACTCCATTGTCTCACTGACTTCACACCCACACTGAGGGGCTGGATCACTTACAGCAGCCTGCCATTAAGTCCATCAGAGATGAAGGATGGCTTGCCCAGCATTGAGCCCACACTGTTCAGTGGCCAGCCAGAAAGAGATGATAGTCTTATGTTCTGTAGGTGTGTTTACCTAAGGAAACACTCAAACAGAACCAGGTAGCCACCCTTCTGAGTTTCCCCCAAAGTCGAGTCATAAACTGGGCCATGGTTATGTTTTAACCAGACTTCGGTGGTCCTTCCCCTTGTACAGCTTGCAGCCAATCAGTTCTTGTCAAACAAACAACAAAATCAGGTCTGGGTGGCAGTGCTATTTTTAGATACTGCCAAAAACCTTTACAAAGAGCAAATGGTTATTTCTTTGTAAGAAAAGCCTTTGCGTGGATAAAGAAAGAAAGGGTTAAGAAATCCCTGCCTGCATATTTTCTAATATTTTCTCTTCCCTACATTAGCTCCACCCCTGAGACAATGTAGAGGTAACAGGAGATCTGGACTCCAGTATTAAATACCTGTGTCCCTGCCTCCAATCAAATACAGTAAATGTCAAAGGAAAACCAATTAAAGGAGCCATGTGTCCCAGGTCACTTTGTCCACATGAGGCCACCAAGGCATGGTGTTCGAAGGTCTTCCAACAACTCAGCTAACAGGGCACTGTCATCAGTGGTACAGATGGGAAGATTTCCTTTTTTTTTTTTTTTCCTTTTTTTTTGGGGGGGGGGTTGTTTTTTGAGACAGGCTTTCTCTGTGTAGTCCTGGCTGTCCTGGAACTCACTCTGTAGACCAGGCTAGCCTCGAACTCAGAAATCCACCTGCCTCTGCCTTCCAAGTGCTGAGATTAAAGGCGTGCGCCACCACCGCCCGGCAATGGGAAGATTTCTTAAAGACTACTTTTGTTTTTAATTATGTATATGTCTTTGTGTAGGTATGAGCACATAGAAGCTAGAGGTGGCAGATGCCCTGAAACTGGAGTTGCAAGTAGTTGTAAGCTGCCCAACATGGGTGCTTGGAACCAAAGTCGGATGCACTTTTAACCATTGAGCCATCTCTCCACCACTCACTGCCCTTTTTTTGATGGGAAAGACTTTCTGAGACCTTAACTCACCCAATGTCATGTAACCGTTACATGGCCAACTCCATACTTTAGCCAAGTTCCTCTAAGTCAGGGTGGTCTTAATCCAAAATCCGTGGGCTCTTAACCATGGACTAGGATAGGAGAACAAGTACATTTGATGACTTCTCATTAACTTTAGCTAAAATAGAGCATTTTCATTGATTATCAACTGAACACAGTATGTTAATTGGTGATGGGCTAGAACTTTGTCTCCAACAGACTATTTATATTTTGTGTCATTTTATAGTTAGGGATAACTTAACAACATTATTTGTGCTCATTATTATTTAAGTATAGCAGTAGCCATAAGATTCTTCAATAGCCCATTTTAGCAGCACGTACCCTAACACATGATGTTTGCCTGTTAGTCCAATAATTATTCTAAACATCCCAGGCTCCTACTGCACCTCTATTAATTTTATTTTACATGTTTTATTGTTTCTTTTGTCCTTTAAGTCCAGGTTGACCTAAAACCCTTGATCCTCCCACTTCAGACTCCTGAGTAGAGGAATTACAGGCAGGGACCATCATGTCTGCATTATTTTACATATTTAAAACGTTTTTCTCAAAGGAGTTCCACATACATTTCTGCCGGCTGGCTACACAGAAATCATATGAGCTCCTCTTCTACCTCCAAACCTCATGTCCTTTCCCATCTCCCCACCAAGCCTGCTTCCTAACACGTCTTCCATCCTGTCTCTCATTTTTAAACCATGTTAAAATATTCCCTGCACAGACTAAGTCACTGAAGAGTCAACCAGTAAATGAATAAATGCACTGCCTCCTATTAAGCAGTGTATATAAATGTGTATGGTTCCAGACTTTAAGCCCTGAATTAGTTTTAAGTATGAGGGACAGTAATTTAACTTATCATTTTGCTGACACAAAGGCCGGTGGGTCCTCCATTTATCGGAAACCCAAGAACCCAAGAATCCAAGAATCGCTTGTTTCATTTCCATCAGCAAACAATGGCACTGGTGAAAAAGCAAAGTATAATAAAACAGCAGTAAATTAACCCAGAAAGGGGTAGTGAGCTTCAGCCAAGATTCACTGAATATCAGGTAACCATCCTTGGTACACTGGAAAATGCCAAGATGTGGTTTCCACCCCAGATCCACACTTGCAGCATTGTTATACGGTCCTATAGAAGTGCCAGCCTCACATGCACAATGCATAGGCATGAGTTACCTACCCCCCCCCCCCAACCAAGGGAAGAGAGAGGAAGAGGGTGCTTCCTCATAGAGAGTACTGGCTCAAGACATGCGTCTTGAGCCATAGGTTCTGGTATAATCCCAGGGGGCATTGTCTTGATGCTGCCATAAACACAGATGAGATTAGTAAGAATTTAAAAAACATATCTCAGATTTGAAATACTGAGTGCTACATTACAGAAAGCATCCCTCGATCTTTAATGAGGTTATTTATGCTCACTTGCTTTGCAAATAAACCCCTCACTCAGTTCCACTCAAGAAACTGGAATGCCCTAGTTAGAATGTTAAAGGGTTTCTTTAACATAAGAATATTTCTCAGCTGATTCAAATAAACCATGATATCACTTGTTCCTTGGGCTTGTTCAACTCCGCGTGCGTTCTGATTTTTAACAAAGAAATTCTTTGTGGCTTCACATTAAAAATGAAGGGAGAAATCATGTCCCCACTATGCCCTGACACCTAGCTTAACCAATCAACGCCACTTCTGATTACGTTTCCCCACAATCACAGAGGTCTAGTTTGTGCGTCATTGGGTTGGTATTAGCCGATTTTCAAGTACAGAGTGCCTTGGGAGAAAACCAGCGACGAAGCCTTCCCAAAGATCCTAGAGAGTTATTAAAACTCCCCTAAGAGGCTTTACAGCAAATACTCAGCTACAGTTATCTCTGGAAGGTCAAACACAATTGAGCAGATCATAGTACATAGGCTACCAGGTACAGATTAGAAGTCAGGTTGTTTTAATCTAAGACCAAAGGCTTTTTTGAGTCCCTGTATTTTCAAAAACAACATAAGTCTCCTGGGCCCTAAAATGAATTGGAAGGTAGAATGTCCTACGTGTTACTTGGAGTGGGCAATGCAACGAGATCTACATTCATCTGAAAGCACATACCCCATATTTACAGACCCATAAGGAGATTAGAGCCTGCAGACATTTCTACCTGAGTTTAAGGCATAATGATTTTGTAGGTAAAAGGTCACAGGGCAAAGGGCACTTGGGAACTATCTAATCCTATCTTCTTAAACAAACACACAGACCCCAGGATGTGTGGAAAATCCTGATGCTTCCTCATGGACCCCTGTGGCTTCCCCCTAGGTATCTCAATTTAACCCAATTCAAAGAAAATGACTGTTAAGAGCTCTTCACTATCTTCTCAACTAAGCTCTTTAGAAGACTGTGTACCAGAATAGAACCTGACAACTCTCCATCCTATTCAAGACACATTATCTCTACATAGCTGATGGGGCAGAAAGAGGTTAGAAACTCACTCCACTGACTACATTTGCAACATGGTACCTCCCCACCTCCTATGCTGCCATGTGTTGGCCATTCCGCATCTGTAGACGAAAGAGAGATGGGACATGCTGAAGGCACACACACAGTCCCTGTTTAAGCATGGGCAGTGGGAGCTCCATGGAGATGAGAACAGAACTTGAACCACAGACATTGCTATAAAATTGAGACGGAAAAAGAAATGAAGAGATATGCTAATTATAGGTCCTCCACCTTTGTCATCAGGGTGTCAGTCATGAGAACAAATTCCATGATGAGAAGACAGCATTCATGTGGTTGGCAACAGATGGACACATAGAGACAAGATGAAGATGATAATCCCCAAACTACTCAGTTTCCCAGGTGTGTTGGTTTGAATATGCTTGGCCCAGCTGCCAGGCCTGGTTGGAGTAGGTACAGCCTTGTTGGAGGAAGTGTGTCACTGTGAGGGTGGGTTTTGAGACCCTCCTCCTAACTGCCTGGAAGACAGTCTTCTCCTGGACTGCCTTCAGATCAAGATGAAGAACTCTCAGCTTCTTCTCCAACACTGTGTCTACCTGGACACTGCCATGCTCCCACCTTGATGATAATGGACTGAATCTCCGAACCTGTAAGCCAGCCCCAATTAAGTGTTGTCCTTTATAAGAATTGCCTTGGTCACAGTGTCTCTTCATAGCAATGGAAACCCTAATTAAGATACCAGGTAAATAGATTCACCAGTCAAGTAACTGAATCTTCTGAACTGGTTATTGAGTGTCCATAGCACACAGAACACAGATTTACTTGACTGACTATTCACCTTTCCACCCTACCCTGCTGTTTCTGCTCCTTCAAGACACATACGAATATATCTTTTGGTAAATTGATTTATTAAGAGCTAGGGAGATGACTTAACAGTTACTAGCACTTGCTCCTCTTCTAGAGGATCCTAGTTTGGTTCCCAGCATCCATCTCAGACAGCTTGTAGGCCGCCACCTCGACTTGGCTGGTCAAGATGGTGCTGGCTTCCGGTATGATCTACTGGTAAACAAGTGCACTGCGCATGCGATCACCCTTGGGCCAACTCAGTTTGGTGCCAACCCCTCCCTAGTGGGAAATGTTTATGAAACACTGCAATTCTGACCAACCGTGCTCCTCCACGTGCACCCTCCCACTGGGGCTGAGCATATAAGCAGCTCGCTCCGGGTGTTCAAGGTCCCCGGGTAAATAATGAATGAAGTACTTCAATAAAGGTGTTGGGAAGGATCCAGTTGCTCGAGTCTTTCCTTGCTGGTCGAGGCAGGGTGCGACAAGAGCTCACAACTGCCTGTAACTCTAGCTACAGGCAGGGATTCAGACACCCTCTTCTGGCTTCCACAGGCACCTGCGCGCGCGCACACACACACACACACACACACACACACACACACACACAACTTTATATCCCCTCATATGTACCATGGTACACAGATAAAGGTCAGAGAACAACTTGGAGAAGTCAGTTCTCTCCTTTGACCTTGTGGATCAAAGAGGTCAAACTCATGCTGCCAGGCTGGCCAGGAGGCAGCTTTACCGGTGGCAAGCATTTGAAAATGAGTGTGATACAACCACGCAGCTGATACACCCCTTTTGAAGGATGACTGCTTCTTACATCCTGGTTGAGTCTTCTTTCACTCTATAAAATTCAGCACACACACATTAAAGAAACTCAAGCATCTTGGACCTTCCTGAGTTAAAAGAGACTCAGATTTATAAGAATAATAAGCTATTGAATTTCCAATAAGGTCCTGCTCCATCCCAGTTATAGGAGAGAAGGCTGCAGCAGGGAATGTGACCGGGCTTCCTTTCCTCCCTTTGCTTGGATGATGGGTGGGGCTTACTCCCTAGAGGAGGGCTCCTGCTTGCCTGTGGGAACCTGAGAACAAATCCACACCGCCTTATTACCTGCATGAATGGTTTTGCTATAAACATACAAAGTCTTAAGAAGACTTCGTACTTTTAAGATTATTGATTCTTATTAGTGACACGAACAGAGACATTATAAGAAGGAGCCTTCAGGTAACCTCCAACTAGTAACCTCTTTGAACTGCTAGAAATATGAAGTTTTAGACCCATCTCAGACCTTAGGAATCAGAAGTCCTGGGAAGAGTCCACAGAAGCTTGTGCTTCATCAGCTTTCCAGGGGATTTTTGAAGCAGCTAATATTTGAGACCAACGGAACTAGAATGTTCCAAAATGCTACAGCGACGTGAAGTGAGCTGATGGACTGTTACGCCTGGCACACACACATGAGCGCACGGCGGCTGCCAGCTCAGAATGCCTCTCTACAGGGGCTGCACAGCTTCTACAAACCTTCAAGCTTATCCGAGTTAGATCACTTCCTGGCAAGCAGTGACAGCAGACGCTGCCTAAAAATGAGTCATTTTCCAAAGTATGGAGGAGTTTTATGAAGACAGAATTTGTGACTCAGTTCTCTATTGTTTAAGTGGACAACTAGTTCTAGCCGTTACAAATTAGATTTTGCCCGCCTTTCACCAAACATAGACTCCGTAGCTGTAAATAAGGAGAAGGAAAATCGGAAACAGTGATGTGAATTGTGTCTTATGGGGAGCTGGGCCTGATCGATGGAAGTTCTATACATGGTCACTAAGGTCCTAGGCAAGAAATGTGTGACTTTCTTAGTAACATTGACACAGTGAAAAATGAGAAGAAGCCCTCATATTAGTTCTTCACAAACATTTTTGTCAGGAAATAAAAAAATGCTGGTTTCCAGACGACTGAGCTCAACAACAGACCCACCGCATTCATGGACTGTGGGATTCAGCAGTTAAGACATTGGTTCCCCTCAAATTGACCTGTGGATTTAACACAATAGCAGTCAAAATCCTAGTGGAATTCTTTGGAGGGCACAGGTGACATCATAGAAAGACAAACCAATTGAAAAGAATTTTTTTTTTAAAGTTAAAGAACACATCACTTAATTTTATGACTTACCATGGCCTTGGTGAGAAAGCCAGATCAGTGAGAAGGGACAGAGTCCAGATACCGTCAACTGAGTTTTGGCAAAGGTATTAAGACAACTCCGGGAAGAAAGGCCAGCCTTTCTGATTATGTGCTGGCACAGTTAAAAGTCCACATGCAAAGCAAACAAACCTCAGGTGCTGCCTTAAGTTATATCCAAAAAATAACTCGCCAGCTGTGACAGCGCACACCTGCAATCCTAGTGCTTGGGAATCCGAGGCAGGAGAATTGAGAGTTCAAGTCCAGCCAGGGCTATCGAGCAAACCTCTGTCTCCAAAATAAAATCAAAATAAAGTAACTCAAGATGATATCAGTGTGAGACATAAAGTTACCAGAGCTGTTAGAGAATGGGATCTCCAGACCTCAGATGACACCAAAAGCCAAGCCATAACAGGGAAAAAGTTGACAAACTGGACTGCACCAAAAACTCAAGACATTTACTCCCAACAAAGAACCCATATTCAAAGATTTGGAGAATCACAAAAGTCAACAACATAGAACCTAGGCTTTCTTTAAAAATAAGCAAAATATTTCAGTAGATCCCCTACTCAGTGTGCACATGGAAAGATCTGCCAAGAGGAAAATGCACCAACAAGCTCTCATAGCTGTGACCACACATCTACCAGAGCCACCCAGACAAACACAAACAGACCTGCAGATATCAAGCGCCACGAAGTGCAAAACAGCCAGGAGGTAGTCATCCCAGAAAAAGGTTTGACAAGGTCCTGTCAGCATTAACCATATTCCTTCCCCATGACCCAAGTCATACCTAGATGGTTTTTCTGTAGAAATAGAAAGCAATGTCGTTTAAAAAGCCACCAGTACACAAATACATGGAACGGCTGAATTTTAGCCAGCAGTAACTTACAGCGCATTAGCTCCCTCCAATCGATTATGCAGTAGAATAAAGAGAAACACACGATACATACAATATGGATATGTTTCCAAGTGCCGTATGATGAGTGAAGAAGCCAGTCTTTAAAGTCTACATGATTAATAACCCCATTCATTTAAAATAGTGAGAAAGAAAAAAAAAAATCTATAGATCAGTAACTACCGTGTGTTAGGGAGAGAGACAGTTGTGTTTGCCACATAGGGAGATTTGAGGAATAATGTCAACGGTTCCTAGTACCAAGAAACGCAAACATTAAAACTTGTAGGATTTGATACCCAAAAGTGAGTTAACAGTGAATACAAACTTAAGAATCAGAAAAACAGATCTGAACTTCAGGGCTACCCTGAGTTTCCTGGGAAAGCCGACTCATTTCTTGCTTTCTCTGGTGCAGGAATGTATCTTAGGTTCAAGTGATACATTTCTAATTGAAATTTTCTGACTCATACAGATTTAAGTATGTGTAAAACACAAAATTAAAACTCAATCACAGTAACTCTGGAATGCAAAGTCATTTTGACTAAATGTATAAAGTTTCCTGAACTAATTTTTAATATTCCCTTAAGTATTCAGAAATGAACATTTGCAATAATTCTTCTTTGTGGCTCTACCTCATCAGACGCTTCTGAGAGACAGCTGATAGCTCTACATGGACCTGGGCAAGTGACCCCTGTCCAGTTGCTACCAAAAAGCAATAGAGTCACCATACACTGATATACATTGGAGAAGATGTTTAAACTTGCCCTGCTTATCTGCCTTCTACTTCTCTTGTCATCTGAGAATAGTTACATTAGGATTTTAGCAGGCTCTAGTACAAAACTGGGGCATTTGATAAGGTTTTGAAATTTTTAAAATTTATTTTTAATTAACAAATGATAATTGTCCATCTACGTAAAAGACAGGGTAATCTTTGAAGAATACATTCTAGAAAGACTCAATAAGCAGAATAAGATTCCTATGGGCTCAGTGGCTTCTCCTTTCTTCACGGTGAGAGGATCTTTTTAGTTGGCGTACTGAGAACATACATTTTCACCATGCCGCCCTCTTTGATTCTCCCTGGCCTCTTTCTCAAACAGCACCTGGAAGCCAACGTCTTCACTTGATCTCGAGAGCATCTTAGTTTCTAGCTGAGGAAGTTTCAATCACACAATTCAATGGTGTGCACCTAACTTCTAGTCTCTGCTACCCATGAATTCCTTCCTAGATGCCAACTCCTCCAGTAGACAGAGGGAATGAGAAATCCCTGCGTCTCCTTGTCTACAAGATTTGGTAATTGCCGAAACATAACAGATTAGAATGTAGAGCCAAGCCAACGACACTCCCAGCAATGTATGCATTACTTATACGTGGTATCTTCTGTCTAGGCATTCGCCTATTGGTGAATAAAGTTAGGTAGGACCAGAACTCATGACAACTGAGAGCCACTTCAGTAGGAGCGGAGTTCACACCCACTTCCCAGAAGTGACATCACACAGATGTCTGTGCATTATGTCCATGAATCTAGTGACATACAAATACCCTTGAAGCGTCAACCTGCCTCAGAGGAAGCATCTCCCATCTCTCTTGGTGGATTAGGCGAGTCACGAGTCATTATTGACTACCATTACTTGACTCTGGCTTTGGAGTTTTCTCTACTTTATTGTCAACAGTTTCCTTAATATGTGGCTGCCTGGAGTTCACATTGACAGAGAGAGGGCCACTGAATATCTCTTCTCCTCTTCTCCTCTTCTCCTCTTCTCCTCTCCCCTCCCCTCTTCTTTCTCTTCCCCTCCCCTCCCCTCTCCCCCTTCTTTTCTACTCTCTTCTCCCCTCTCCTCTACTTTCTCCTTACCCCTCTCCAAACAGGAAGGTGTTTGTCAATTCTTAAAATATACTGTTTTCCTGTGCTGGGAAGAGCATTTTAAGATGGCAACACTCCTTCAGAAAGCAACCAGATCCCAAGCATGGCCACACAGTGTGTTTTCTTCTCTGTAAAGCACTAGTACTTGCACGGGGCAAAACCTCTCTGTAAACATTTAAAGAATGTTTACAGTGAATGTCTCCCCATCCCGTGAGCCTTCTTAAAGTACTAGGACTGTGTTCCTCAGCTTTCCACGTCTTACGCTCCCTTTCCTAAGGAGTTCATCAGAAACCTTGGCTGAATAGGTTTCTATTAGCTTGGAAAATCAATAACTTTTCATTGAGATGTAACCCAACACAGAACTGAAATCATTCTATCCACTACAAAGGCCACAGGCTCCAGGGCTGTAGACTTGAGGTTTTTATTCGACAGAAATCTGTAGCACTAGACACCCTCAGAAGATGTTTTCTTCATCCTCAAAACAAGGGAACATATTAAAATGACTGAATGTCACCCACACTGCCTTATCGATTCGGATTAATTTTTACAGTCAATTAAAATCTCCACACATTGTCACAAAACTCAAGCACCTTTTACAAAGATTAGCCCTGTTTCTCCGTGAAGTCTCTAAAGGCTTTAAACCCACTTCTGCTCAGATTTTCCTGCTGGTATCTACACTGGCCTTTATTGTTAGAGAAACAAAACAAAAACTATTTTCTTCTTCTCAAAGAATAGGCATATTTAGCATCTGGAGCCCTGCCATTAACATCTGGACATCTCTCAAGTTGAAATCCAGCTTGGTGAAATGTGCTTTGCTGGGGCAATTTTTGGAAGCGTCCAAGAAACAAATTTGTTCCTATGGACGCATGTTTCATGAAGACGGGGATGAGAAGCAGATGACGGTGTACTCTTTAAAGTCAACTACTCCTCCTTAAGGAAAACTGCTACATCAGAGGCAATATCTGTCGTCCTAAGAATTTCCTTCACTCACACTCTGATATGGTTGAAAGCCTTTTAGTGGGATTTAGCCAAAAGCATCTTAACAACAAAACACCAACAACAAACCTCCAAGAGAGAACTGTTTAACAAATCTGTCACAGGATTCCTCAACTGTCTGAGAATGTACAGCTCTGAGATCACAGTAACGGTCATTTAAATATCCCCCCTAATCCAGAGGACGGACAGGAAAAGGCATGGGGTCATTCTGGACTAAGAATTTATTTTGGAAGAACCTGTGAATGGACATTTGAGAAACCCAAAATGTACTGGTTAAAAATGAAGACCAACAAAACTATTAATTCAGGACACAGGGCACACAAAGGTGGAGCAAAAACCCCAGTAAATGTGCCAATGATTAAATACAAACCCCTCCCAGGAGCCCCATGTCAGAAGCCACACAGTGGTGGAACTGGGGTTCATTAACCACCACCTAGCAGGTTCCTCTTCCTTTTTTCCAATGGTGGAGCCATGACTGAAGAGACAGAAACAGATACACATTTCATTGAACGCATTCCCTAAGAGGCAGCGGTGTTTTAAGCACTAGAAGTGATTTAGAAACAAAAGTAGAAGGGAAACTTGGACTTAGCCATCCGATAACTCACAGTCCAGTTGGGTGGGGGAAGGAGGAAGACACAATTCAATAATCAATCAAAAGATCATCAGAACCAATGTTCAACAAAAGTACTCTAAGGTGCTATGGGTAAAAGAGTTTCTGATGGCAGCAAACAAATGCTTTTCTTCATGGTGTATACGCTGGTGAACAAAGTGAGATGTGAGAGGGGCGTGCACAAGTATCTGGACTGGAGATGGATCCAGCTGGGGCTAAGCTGTGTACACATGATCTGATGGCAGTCTGCAGGGGCAGGCTGGGAGTGCGCAGACCTCATGCAAGCATGCATCCTGACAGCTGAAAGAGAAAATAAGATAAGGGCCAGCTCGGCCACAGAGCTCACAAAACAGAGTGAGGACAAAGCTGAAGAGTTTTAGTATTTTATTTTATTTTATTTTATTTTATTTTATTTGGTTTTCAAGACAGGATTTGAAAAAAAAAACAAAAAAAAACAAAACAAAAAAACCACCTGTTTCTGGCTGTCCTGGAAGTCACTCTGTAGACCAGGCTGGCCTCAAACTCAGAGATCTGCCTGCCTCTGCCTCCTGAGTGCAGAGGTATGCACCACCATGCCTGGCTTCTTGGAAGAATTTTAGACATAACTAGTATTTTAGAGTCTGGAGTCAGAAACTTCAGAATTAGAGAATACCTTGATATTGGAAGGAAAAAAAATCAGTGGCTTTTGCTTTGTTTTGATTTTATTTATTTATTATTTATTTATTGTTTATATATTTATTTATTTATTTGTTGGTGGTTTTGGATTTCTAGAAAGATTATGAGAGAAACACAGAACTCTCTTCCACCTCTCATTTCCCCCGTCACTCGCTCATGCATTCATGTTGTGCGTTTGTTACAGGGATAGCCAATATCAACATGCTATTATTAACCAACGTCCCTCATTTCCCTGAAAGTTCCATTCTGGTTTCTACCTTCTACTGGTTTTGACAAATGTTTTATGTCATGCATGTGTCTACCATGGTAGTGCCATGCAGAACAGTTTCACTATCCTGACAATCCTGGCATCCCACTATTCATCCCCATACACACACACACACACACACACACACACACACACAACCCTGGGAGCTTGGCCTTCACCTCACTGTCTATTCTGCATCTAGTTTTATCTTCCCCTGAGGTAGCTGGAACAGTGCTACAGGGAGCTCTGGGAGGCTTAGCCTTTTTTAGATGGCCAGCTGGCCCGACAGCTCCCATTAACCCTTTCACTGTAGTAGATGGGAACATTTGTGACTCACCTGAAGGATAAGAAGTTAGGGACTCGGTAACAAAAAAACAAACTTCATAAGGAATTCTGGGAAATTAAGGTCTACATACAAACTGGTATTCCTGTTTGACGATGCTGGGCCTTAGCACTTCCCAAAGCGTCATCTTGTTGTGAGGGATGCTGTGGTAGCAGGCAGGCCCGGCTCAAGCCCAGACCCTGAGCAAGCCTGTCTTGGCATCTCAGTGGTTCTTAATGTATTTTGGGAACACGATTCTATTCCTCAAACGAGTGCTGTAGGGCCTAACTGAGACAAGATGCGTGAAATGGTTCACATGGCGCCTGGCATGGCCCAGCACTCCAAAGATGGTAGCTATTAATGCTAGTGATCCCGGGAAACTCTGTCACTGAAGTAACATTAAATTTAGCCAAGTGAAATGCAATATTTAATCACTGTTTAATAGCGAAACACTATAATTGCTGGGATATATTTCCTGATATAATTTATGAAATCTGTGAGTTCAAAATTCAGTGGCCATGCATGGCTTCAGCTGGAACCAGGAGGCATAAAAGCATTCTGGTATCTCTGTGGTTCTAGCCAGGCTTTCCTGCCTAATTCAACAGATGATATCACAGTACAGAGTTGGACTTCCTTAGAGACAAACACTACTAAGTGTTGTGAACCACTTTGCCCTACACTTGGGGGCCAAAATGTCGCAGACCGCTCTGTCAATGTTGGAACCTGCACTGCCTAAAGCCGTGGGGGCTAAATTGTTAGAGCCCGCACTGCCCCCAAGCTGCTCCAGTCCATGGGTCGGGATTCAGTAAGAGAGAGAGTGAGGACAGACTTGAAGAATGGAGACCAGACAGAGTGTGATTCAATCCTGTTTATTCTTCAATCTCTCTTCTTCTCTCCAAGTCCCTAGTTCTAAGTCTCTAGTTCCTAGCACCAAGTCTCAAGTCCTAATCCCAGTTCTAGGTTACTAGTCTCTTTCCCAGTTCCAAGTTCTCTTCCAAGTCTCTTTTCCAAGTGCCTGTCTTCTGTCTGCCTCTCACCTTTTATATGTCTCACTTCTAAGTCACACCTTTAAGTCATGCCCTTAAGTCACGCCTTTAAGTCTTGTCTCTAAATCACACCTTTAAAGTCATGCCTTTAAGTCTCACACCTTTAAGTCTCACACACCCAAGGGAAGATCCTGGGTATCTAAAACAAGATGTTATCAGAGTGTGTTCAGCTGTGGTAGGCTGTTGTAAACAAGTTTCTTGTCAGGGTATATGGCTTAAGATGGCTGCAAGGATGATAGCCGCCTTCCCCTTCTGTTGGCTTCCTACACTAAGAACAAGTTACCTCCTAACTGTTACCTGAGAAGAGTGCAATGAAAAGCTTTTCATCTCAAGGACTTGAAAGTTGTGCATGCCTGAGCTCAGAACAGAGAACAATCCTAAAGACTCATAGGTTCCTAGGAGTTTCTAAGTTCTTCCAATGAGACAAAAGCCTTCCTCAGCATGGAAGCTTCATGGTTCACTTGCCTTACAACCCTGTGTCTGCAGGATCCAGAGGCAGTCTTGACACAGGATTTTCGTTTCTCTCCTGTAATAGGTAATTCTAGCTTTGATTGAGTTCTACTAAAAGTTCTCTCCTTAAATAGGTTCTAACTCAAAGAGACAATGAAAAGAAGAATTTAAAAAATCCATTCTCTTGGGAACATGTTAGAGACTCTCAAAACACACTCTATACCAGAATATCAGGAGTTCGGAATGCTGTGGGTTTGTGAAACTGTACACTGTCAAGTTTCTATTTTAGGTACCACAAAAAGGTAATTGATCATCTTGCAATTCTTCACCTTCCTCCTATTCATGCCCCACCCCCACGTCAGCCACGGACAAGCCATTCTTGCTGGATTTTATCTTTTCCATAACACTGTGCAGTTAGAATAAGTGTCATCTTTGAAGCTGCTTTTTTTTTTTTTTTCGAGGCCTGATGGTACATTTCTTTGTTAGTGCTGGGTAATATTCCTCCACATGGACGGACCCCACTGTATTTGTCCATTCATTTACTTATTTAAATACAATTTGGTTGCCTCTAGATTTGGCAACAATGAATAAAGCTGCTTTAAAGATCTGTGTTCAGGTTTTTAGGTGGACGTAAATACCAAGTAGCATGATTGCACGATTACCCAGTAAGACCATATCAAATTTTCTAAGAAACTGTCAGACTGTCTCCCCACACAGTCGTATATCTGATATTCCCAGCAGCTGAGAGTGCATTCCCGTTGCTGCACATTCTCCTCAGCACTCGATGGTATCCATGACCCAGATTTTGGCTTCCCAATAAATGCTCAGTGATGCCTCCCTGTGGTTTCACTTTACCTTTCCCTGGTGCTAAAGGTCCAGAAAACCTTTCCATGTACTTATTTGTCTTCCATCATTTCTTTCGCCTTCTATCTGGCTGCTCACATCCTTAGCCTATTTTTAAAGTTGTCTGCTGTGGGGTCAATTGTTGGTATCAGGCTCCGAACCCAGTGACGTCACATCTAGGCGACCCCCCACATCGTTGCTAAGGCAACAGCCGCACACTCCCAGGATCCACCTGCCTACCTCACCTTTACCTGGGAGATACTACGTCACCGCCCATATAAAACAGGCAGGACCCCCCCCCCCTGACTCGCCCTCTTATCTCTTCCACCTTCCTCTCCCCACCTTTGCCCTATCCCCTGAATAAATCTCCTCCCCCTTGGAACCGCGTGGTCTGGAGTGGTCTGTTCGGAGCTGCAGTCGGACTTTTTCTTAAAAGAACTAATAGTATCTATGTGGTTCTATCTGGGCTATGCTTTGCCACGCTGATATCTCTTTTCCCCACCGCTACAGTGTCATGATTATTGTAACTGCATAGTGAGTCTTAAAGTCAAACAAGGGCCAGTCCTCAAACTCTGTTCTCCTTCATTTCCAGGCCTTGGCCTCTGTATTTAGACTTTGAAGTAGTTTACCAGCTGAGCCGACTAATAGGCAACATGTGAGTATATAGCTTAAGTTAGGAAGCACTCACATCTTTTTTTAAAAATAGTCAGTTGGTTAGTTAGTCAGTCAGTCAGTTAGTTAGTTGTGTGTTTGCCTGCATTTATATGTATATACCATGTATGTGCCTGGAACCTGCAGAGGTTAAACGAGTCAGATCCTGGAGTTTCAGGTAGGTGTGAAGTACCACGTGGGTATGGAGAACCAAACTCAGATCCTCTACAAGAGCAACAGGTGCTCTTAACTGCGGAGTCCCCTCTCCAGCCTCCAAGAGCTGACATCTTAACAGCACGGGATCATTTTATTTGTGAACATGGAATCCTGTCCATTGATTTAGTCCCTCTTTGATTGCTTTTGTCAGAGTCTTATATCTTATATGTATTTTTGTTGGGATTTATACATAAGCATTTCATTGTGGAGATGCTAATGTAAATGACAGTGCTTGTAATTAATTCCAAATTCTATTTGTTCCTTGCTGGCATGCAAGAAATTGACTAAATATTAATGGTATGCCACAATCTTGCGATAACTGCTCCTTGGTTATAAAATATTTTCATCCCTGTGTAAAAGCAAAAGGGAGAAATATGAAGTCATGAATTAAAGAGTAAATGTCCTAATATTCTCTTTCTAATTTCTGCTCTGGAGACCCCTGGTTTTGTTTGTTTTGTTGTTTTGTTTCTATTTTAGACTAAACTATTATTGTCTTAACTATTAGGCCAAATTCAAGCTGGACGGGTTGATGTGTGCTCAGTGGTGAATATTTTCCTATTAAGTTCATCTAAAAGATTAAGTCACTGCTCTGTGAGGACAGGCAGTGATATAGACTGCTTACTAAGTGCAAAACTTCACTGATAAGTAACTTCACTGACAGTAAACTGGATGTGCTCAGAATGGACCAGGCACCGGGTAAGAAGGTCAGAGAGGAAAACACGCCAGGTCTGTTCCTTCATGCTAAGTTTCTTCAGCCACTTTTGTAGTTTTAACCTAATACCGGACCAGGCATCAGAGCAGTGCAGGTGCTTGAAAACCTGCAGCACTTTGGTGTCTCCCAGAACACTGTAGATGTTTCCTGTCTTCACAGGAGTTCATCTGCCTATCCCTGCCTGGTTGATGGTAGCATAAGGCCCTGAATGTATCTCTTCTTCGCGGCCAACTTTGACACAGTGCCAGCTATACAGCAAGTGTCCAATCTATGTTTAACTAAGCGCCGAGATTTAGAACTAACAACAGTCCCTGTAAAGACTTGGGAGTTGCTGACCAGAGCCCCCAATGGTGGGGATTCTTGACAAGAGATACCTGTGTATCCTCCATGCCAGCTGGAACATGATAGGTGCTTTAAAATATCCCCAATCAATAACTGGGTTCTAAAACAATTATAACTAAAATGGTAGATGGGAAAGTAGTGGAAGCAGTTGGGGTAAACAAAAGCGCAGGAGGTCAGGAATGTACCTGTGTGGCTCTGGCGACCAGGCTAACTCAAGGATTAGAAACGCGCATGTCACTTTGGGGTCTGAGAGTCGAGTTGTTGATCTAGCCCTATAGCTCACACTGTCTATTTACAAGAATTTTATTTTAAGAGCCTAATTAAGAAAACTGGCATTTGTAAAACACAAGTTTCTTTCCTCATGGAGCTAAGGATTAAACTCAGGTGTCGGTCAAACCCTTTCACAGACCACAGGTCTATCACTGCCTTAATTTCAGAGACCCCTTGGCCCTTCATCCTTTTGCTCAGCTTTTTGTCAAATAACTCAAACAGCAGTGATGATTTCTCCCTCAGGGAAGCCAGACAGCAGAAATAGCCTGGCAATGGGAATGAGCATCACCAAGCATCACCATTGGCAGCTGCTGCTATGCTTTACTCCCGTGTGGCCATTGAAAGTTCCTTCAGCAACCTGGGTACTATCTCAGGGTTGAATGAAATAGCAGTGTCAACCACTTGACACCACGCTGTTTATTTATTTACCCACCAAAGTCCAATCACTGCACTTACCTGGCATGCCCCTGTTGCAAGCCCTGCGTGTAGGATGAGTCAGGACAGGACTGAGCCTAGGATGTCCCTGAGTCGGGACAGGACTATAATTCCTAAGGGACTTTAGCCTACTGAGGGCTGGTTCCACACAGGCCCTATGACATTATGTCACAGAGCCACCAGGTCTCAGGATGAGAAGGTTCTCCCGAGGAGATGGTTGGGGATAGCTGAGATGAAGCGGGGAATGAGGCAAGGGCCAGATTGTGTGGACCTTTAGAGTCACTCAAAGGTAGGGCTTCAGAGCCGTATGTGGTCGTATGTGGCGAGTGCTGAATAGACAGGATAAAGGACAAATTATAGTGCTGGCTCCTAGGTTGTGAGGCTCAGAGGATGGATAAAGGCTGCACAGAGAAAGGGAGAGAGCACATAGCGCAGTTGGTATAGTGCTTGCTTTGTGAGCATGGGAACCTGAGTTTGATTCTTAGAACTCAAGTTAATAAGCGAGGCACTGTGGTGTGCATGTGTAATCCCAATGCTGGGAAAATCCCTGGGGCTCATTCACTAGCAATCTGGCCTATTGGCAAGTTCCAGGCCATATACCCTGTATTTCTAATAATTGATGATGATGATGACGACGATGACGATGACGATGACGATGACGATGATGATAGTGTGGACAGCACCTAGGGACTGATACCTAAGGATTTCCTTGGACTCCATATACAAGCACATACTTGTGCACGCATAACTCAACTGCCCACAAAAAAAAAAAAAAAAAGAGTACACAGAAGAGACCAAATTTGTTATTTTGTGATGAAGAAAAGGGCGAGAGGGGGCTAGAAAATCCTGAATTTAAATAAGCACATTTAAAGTCTGAAATATGTCATGCAAGACAAGAAGGGTGAACTCACAACCCCACCAATCTGGACCTCAGACAAGTGCCCTGGACCACTATGCACCTTGGGAGGCGCCCCAACGTTTCTCTCATGCCCATTTATCTCATGAGAAGGAAGCACAGAGCAGGGAGACACAGGTCTGTGCCTTGAAGAGCTGCACTCCACCTAGACACTCGCCAAGCGGAGCAGAGTGGGGGGAGAGTAGCAACAAAGATCTGAAAGGACAGGACCACAGGAAGCAAAGACTCAGCAGTTAAGGCTAGGATGCTGCTTCACTTGGCCCACTTTGACCCACTCAGTCATACCACAGCCAGAGACTGCCTATAGCTCGCTCACACTACAGCAGGCACTGTCAACAGGACTTGGTGGCAGAGGTATGGAGTGGGAGGGGCCAATGGGCTCCACTGACTTGTCACTTTGACACAGCTGCTGAGGCAAGCGATTCTGTCAGACCCAGCTCTAAAAGTCAAGGCCACTAATGAAGTCAGTTTGAGCTTTGATCCTTCCGAAACCCAGCTGCTTTAGTAGAACATCTGACAAGAACCAAACAGCCCAGCCAAGGCTGGAAGGCCACCAGATTCAAGGCAGCTATCTCCCAAGAGTACCTGGTAACAGAGAATGCCTACACCCCAAAAGACAATCAGTCCAGCCTAAAACCAAAACAACCCATTAATCTTCCTTTCCTACTAAGATTCCACACTTATCCAACCGAGTAGAGCATCTGAGTGTACCCCCATAAAAATAGTTTTAAAGTGAAAGTAAATATTAGTAAAAGTCCATCTGAACTCACTCTGGGTTTATCATTTTCTGGAGTAACCTCCCATAAGAAAAAAAAAAAATTACTAACCTTAAAAAAAAATTAGTGGGGGCTGGAGAGATGGCTTGGTGGTTAAGAGCATTGGCTGTCTTTCCACCGGACTGGGCTTCAATTCCCAGCACCCACATGGCAGCTCACAACTCCAATTCCAGTGGATCTGACTCTCGGACACAGACATGCAGGTAAAACACTAATGTACATAAAGTTTTTTTTTTAAACGTTTTTTAAAAGATTAATTTAATTTTATGTGCACCAGCATTTTGTCTGTCTGTATGCACACCAGGTACTTCCCTGGAAGTATTGAGGAGGCCAGAAGAGGGCAATGGATCCCTTGGAACTGGAGTTATAGAGAGTTATGAGCTTCCACGTGGGTGTTAGGAATTGAACCTTGAAGGTCTTCTGTTAGAGCAGCAACTGTTCTTAATGCCCGAACCATCTCTCCAGTTCCAAGAATTACTTTCTTCTTTTAGAGAGAAATTTCTTATACTTTATGAGTTCAGCCACATAAATCTATGTTTCCTGTCATATTATTCCCGTGATTAAATTTTAGGAAATTCATTTTGATCCAGGCACGGTTAGGATTGGCATTATCTCAGGTTAGACACCGGTACAAGGATTCAAACATCCACGCAAATGATGGCTGACTGTCATCCTCCAAATCCTTTGGTTGTTCTCAGCAAATCGTACTGGCTGTTGGCATTTAATGGCCATTGGAAAAGAACAGTTCAATAGTCTTTTTCTTTGTCATTTGCAGTGATTTTTTTTTTTTTTTTTTTACACCCTACAAAGACATGGTAGTAAAGCCTATGGTGATACCTCAATTAGTAAACCAATGGGTGAGTGCAGCACTGCCGCTAAATTTAATAACAGCTACACCACACTATGTGAGAACTAACAGTTATACACAGCAACCATGCTTTTCTGTCTGAATCAAGCTTCAATCTTACTCATTTCGTTTCTTGTACACCTGTGTAACCCAGCGTGGGACCATGACTGCACCTGTGGAATATAATGAGCAGCCATGTCTGGGCTCGCTCTCTTTCCACACAGAAGCAGTACAACCTTCTAGTCAGCTTTGAGCATGACAATGTAGTTGCCATGGCAACCAGAACAACCATTTTATTCTCCTAGACCTAGCAGGGCAAATGTTTCCATGGGCCGAACAAGCTCCCCAGACATATCAGGATTACAGAGGCACCAATGACAGAAAAGTACAGCAGGGGGCTGCCCAGAACAGAAAGGCTCAGACTTTGCAGCAGCATGGGGGTGGTGGGAGTTGGGGTGACAGAGCTGGAGACCCTCTGAATACAAGAAGACCTCTGCATGCAATACCACTCTGATTACTAAGAGGCCTCTGCAGCCTGGTGTGATGGCTAGGGCATGAGATTCAGCCTCCAACCCAGCCAACCAAGCAGCCAAACACTAAAGCCAACCCTTCCCACCCCCCCAAAAAATAATTAAGATTTTTTAAAGGACAATTTCTTTTCTAAGAATCTTACAGAAGTTTGTCTTCACTTGCTTTTTTTTTTAGAACCTACATAAACACACACACACACACACACACACACACACACACACACACTCACACACACTATCCTTGCCTAGAAGCAGGTAGAAACGCTACACTTAGTGTTCTTTATGTTTCTGACATACTATCCAGAAGAAAGTGGTGGGAAAGGCTGAGGCTTGGAAGGGCACTTAATTTAAATCCTGATTTTGATTCTTTAGCTACATCACCTTGGCAATTTATAGAAACGTTCTGAAACTCAGTTTCCACATCTGTCAAGGGGGGCTACACCTGCAGTTCTGAGGGAGCCATAAAATTAAGTAATACCTGCCAAAGATCAGGTCCCCGATAGCAATTATCATTAGGATAAGGCTAGCCCATGACCTGTAATCCATCACCTTATCTTTTAAATGTAAGAAATCAACCTAAAGGAAGATGAATGACAGAGTAGAAAAAGAAGACAATGTCAAACTACAAAAATAGAAGCTGCTACTCAAAAGGAAAGGGGCTTAACGCATGCAGCAGGAAGGCGGTCTCCTCCGGAGTCAGGGGAGGAAGACTTACATGTTCAGTGCTCCCTGAGTTGGACCTATACCATCTATACAATTTTGTAGGCATGACATACTACACACACACACACACACACACACACACACACACACACACACAATCTAGAAGTCAAAGACAGACAGAGCAAAGACAACAAAGTGGCTTAAAGTAAGGTTTGTAATAATGTATTTTCTTCTGCATTTCAGTCATTTCTGAGAGTTCTCCCACAAATAACACTTTAAAGTGGTGACAACGCTGAGGGGACAAGCCCTGGCCACACAGCCAGTCTAGCTGAGGAAGGACTCCCCATTTCCTAGGTCCTCCGTCTGCATTAATGAACAATTGCTGGTACTCCAGGCCCGGGGATCATTCTTTATAAATCACTGGCGGAGAGAATCAACATTGAGAAAGCAGTGCATGGAAAAAGGGGAAGAGAAAGAAGCCTGCTAAGTTTAGGGAAGAGGAAACGGACTTGCTGGTCCTTGCTTTCCACTTAGACCCTATTCCCATGCATCCCTAGGTTACTAGCAACTAGCCCAAGAGTCAGCATAAAAAGTAAACTTCCTCCCCACCCCCCACCACTGCTTGCTACTGTCTTACCTTCACACTGTAGCTTTCTATAAAAAACTGGTCAGGCCCGGCGGTGGTGGCGCACGCCTTTAATCCCAGCACTTGAGAGGCAGAAGCAGGCGGATTTCTGAGTTCGAGGCCAGCCTGGTCTACAAAGTGAGTTCCAGGACAGCCAGGACTACACAGAAAAACCCTGTTTCGAAAAACCAAAAAAAAAAAAAAAAAAAAAAAAAAACCTAAAAAACAAAACAAAAAAACTGGTCAGCATGAGTGCATGCTTTAGGCAAGTTACAATGGTTTGTTTGTTTGTTTGTTTTTAACCTATTAAGGCCTCAAGCAGGAAGGTGGAAAACACTTCCTACAGAATCAGTTTGTCTGTTTTGTTTTTCTTTTCATATTTTTATTGGCTATTTTATTTATTTACATTTCAAATGTTATCCCCCTTCCTGGTTTCCCCTCCACAAATCCCGTATCCCTCCCCCCACCCCTTGCCTCTATGAGGGTGCTCCCTCACCCACCCATCCATTCCCTTCTCACTGCCCTGGCATTCCCCTACGCTGGGCCATCGAGCCTCCACAGGACCAAGGGCCTCCCCTCCCGTTGATGCCAGATAAGGCCATCCTCTGCTGCATATGCAGCTGGAGCCATGGGTCCCTCCATGTGTACTCTTTGGTTGGTGGTTTAGTCCCTGGGAGCTCTGAGGGGTCTGGTTGGTTGATATTGTTGTTCTTCCTATGTGGTTGAAACCCCTTCAGCTCCTTCAGTCCCTATCTCCTCCATTGGGGACCCCGCTTGTTTTTGATGACAGAGAACAAGAGATAAGGACAGGGACAACACAGGCTGCGACATAGCTTAAGGGTAAGTTTTGTGAGAGTTCTGTAGGAAGTTCTGTTTGACTCAGAGACAGGGCAGAAGGAGCCGCCTGTTTGAGTTCCAGAAAAATACCCCCCCTCCCCCCCCACACACATTAAGTAAAGATGAAAGATGATGGCCAACTGGATACATTGTAGTTTGTGTGGTTGGTATTAGTAGCGCTTGACACGAGCTTTTCCTGTGAGGGTCACAGTGGTTGAGCAGAATGTACTCTAATACAAGGCAGTAAGGATTAACTACTGCCAGGTGACATCACGCCTTCTCTGACGTCATAGTGCAGGAGCCCATCACTTCCTACTCTCTTTCTCGAGGAATCACTAATACACCTAAATAACCAATCAAAGCACAGACTGAGGCAAACCACCCTGTGGCCCTACTCTCCTCCATCCCGTATCAGAGCAACTCTCTTGTCTGGGATACCAGCTAGAATCCTGGAAACCACGCAGGGATCTGTGCAAACCCCACAGATACCTTAGCATTCTCTTCTCCACAGCCTATGAGTGACAGGCTGAAAAGCCTTGATACCTTTGAGAGGGAGACATCACTGAGCACGCCCAATTATGCCACTAGACTAGGTGTTTGTTGAGCGCAACATGGTTTACAGCATCAGCTGTCAATCACTGAGTGCTTGCTGGGTTTAGGGAGCATATCAAAACTTTCATTTAACCTTCATTCTCTGCTTTTCACTACAGCTCGGTAACACGATGTGCCTGGGATTGGAAATGAGAAGGCTGAGGCTCTCGGTAACTTCCTGAACCTCAGTTTTCCCATCTGTCAAGTGGATGTGATGTCTGTCACTCGCCCTGGAATTTGTGTGCATCCAGTGAAGAGGAGACGGGGAAACAATTTGCAGAGTTAAGCATTATGCAAACATGTGACATTAAGAACATTCTGGAGCTGGGCTCTGTCCACATTCTGACATGCTCTGGGTAGTCAGCATGGATGAAAATGGTGGGCTTTCCACAAATGCTCTGGCCTCGATGTTTGGTAATCGAGTGGGAGGTTTGGTTTTATTTATCAGATGACCGATGACTTAGCTATGACTTGCTAAGTTTTGTCAGTAGGACATGCAGAGTCGGGGGTGGGGGGTGGGGTTATGAAACATTTCAAAATCTAATTCTCCAAGCTTGTGGCATTGTGAGACAGGGAGCACCCAGCTTGCCTGCGTGGAGGATGGTAAGGAGTCACGGGGAGCTTAGCCCTGTAAGACGTGTATCCAGCCATCCTTTCTTATCTTCTAGATTACCGCTGCACTACCCAATCACCACTTTGTTTTATATTCAGACTAGAGTCTAATCACTGCTCAACGTTTTCCTCCGGACAGAACTGACTCAGCTGAGCTAGGATGAGAAGGAGCCAGCAGAGAGCACTCGGCGTTAGAATGCCGGTTCCAAACAACCCCACAAGGCTTTTTATTTAACACGGAGGACAAATGAAAAGGCAAAGCGAGGGAATGACTCTGAGTGAAACAAACGATGCTTATCTGCACTGTTACAAAGACTCCACAACAACAGACGAGACTCTAACACACTGCTGAGGACGGCTGAAATCATCTTGGAAGCACTGTTTAATTACTCACTCTTTACAAAGTGATTCCTGAGCTCCAGAGACATTCCCCAGATAGGAAGATCTCAGATAATAGCATTTTTTTCCAGGAGGAGAGCCATAGGCTCGAGGTGTTCCAAACTGTGGAGGGCAGAAGGCAGTACTATCAGCCCTTCAGAGTTAATTCTGAGCAAACACAGTGTGGCTTCATTTTGCTTTCCAGCCAATGCTATTAAAATAGAAGCCAAAGCTTTCCTCAGCTATTCTCCACTGTTTTCTAAAATAGCGCATTTGCCTGTTCTGTGCTTGGAATATGTGAATGGCAATGCCATTTGCAGGCAACTGATGCTTTCTATACCATCCCCCAGGGAGGCCACACCTCCCCAGGGAGGCCACACCTCCCCTGACCTGTGCTGGCCTCTACCCATCATTATACTGGCAAAGGGACAGACTGCCACTTTGGTAAACCAGGAACTAAACTGCTTACTGCTGTTTCTTGCTTGTCTTTCTTGCTTTCTCCTGTTCCTGGCTTGGAAAGGCAAGTTGCCACGAATCCCATGACCTCAGGGACCTAAATGCCACCAACCAAAACAGGAACAGGATAAGTGTGATGCTTTGCTAGCAGAGCTTCCTGGTGAAAATCAGCCTCAGTAACACTTTCAGGGTAGCCTTGAAACCCTACTTAGAGGACTCCATAAAGCTGTGGGCAGACTGCTGTTCTACAGAACCAACACATTGAAAAGAACAATGCAGTGTACGCTATTAAAGTTTATAAGACAGAAAGCAAACACACCATTATCATGGTCCTCCATAAACTGATCCATCACTTACCCATCATGCTTTTCTAGTTTGATTCTTTTGAAAGAAAGACCATGCCTCTCCTGCAAGCATGTTCTAATGAGACCTATCAGGCTGGGCATGGTAGCCCACACCTTTAATCCCAGCACTGGGAAGGCAGCCAACCTGGTCTATACAGCAAGTTCCAAGCCAGGCAGAGCTACACAGTGAGACCCTATCTCAATATGAGAGAGAGAGAGAGAGAGAGAGAGAGAGAGAGAGAGAGAGAGAGAGACTAAAGAAGCAGAAAAGTTCTGTCTTATTTCTTTCATAATTGATGGTCAGAAATCTTTAACTAAAAATTGTAAAAACAATGTAAAAAGATATAAGAATTTTCCACAGCCTAGAAACCATGGCTGGGTCACACAAAACTTATTGGAAACTTTGCTTGTTCTAAGCATTTATAGAAGTAGAGAGAAGTAGAGAGAGTCAGAAAGAGACAGACACAGATATAGATAGATAGATAGATAGATAGATAGATAGATAGATAGATAATAGATAAATAATACAGAGAGACAGAGAGACAGACAGACAGACAGAGGAGCCATCAGATAACCAAGGCACTCTATGCTAAGGGTTCCTATATACCACTCACTCCAGCACTGCCTGGCAATGGTCCTATGAGGAGAGGAATGGCTAGCAGTATTTCACAAGTGGGAAATTTTCAGGTCCAAGAGTATAAAACAACCCATTAAAGATCGCCATGCAACCAGGAGTCTAATCTGGGACCTGGCTGCTTGAAGTGCTTGTTTCTTCTACTATTCTACCCTGATTCTATTTAGCTCTCTGTTTCAATAACCTGTTACACAGTGCAAATAACATTGGGGGCATTTATTAATCAAACCGCTTGCCCTTTGTAAACCAGTAGGTAGAGCCTTTAAAGAAAGGCATTATTAAAGTATTACATTAATAAATACTCTATTATATGAACAAGAATTCTATTTCTATATTCCAGGCTATTCAATATTTAATAATTTTCCTGAAAATACAAGTAATTTTTCTCTATTATAAAGACACAAGGGATTCTAAAAAGTACCAAGATCTATAGTTGCTTTACCTACCAATAAATATAATCAGCATCAGGCAAATTTATATTCATTCATACAACATATAGCTTACATGTTATTTTGTGTTACACAAAATCATTACTCTTCAGAAACTTAATTTTCAATGATCAAAACCACACCTTCACATTTATAGGATGTCACTTCTTCCTAAACCCACAGAATGTTCGTTTCTCACATCTGTGAATAACGTGGTGATGAGTGCGCCTGGAGAAGAATCTGCTGAAGCACAGGAGAAGCATCTTCTGCCAATCCGCTCTCCCTCGGGAGTACCTGTCACTTAACTCCCGCCTGAGGAGCACCGATGTCTGTTTCCTTCTCTCTAATCGTAGCCTCATGCTTTAGTCCTTGCCAATCTGATAGGGGAGATGGGATGTATTTTATGATTTGCATTACTCCAATTTGGTGAGGTTGTATGTATTCACGGTTCTTACTTCTTTAGTGTGCATGGTCCATTATTAAATCAAGAAAAGGGTTCTGAGAACTCATCTCGTGTTCTTGATGGTCATTACCCACCACAAATATTCAAGCCGGGAATTTAAGCCTCATGAGGCAGCTGAAGGCTCTGCATAGAGAACCCCCATCACAGGCTTTTGTGTAACAGTCTCAGGACATCCTTAGCAAAGGGAAGCCTTAGCAAAGGCTCTCAGGTGGCGCATCTTCCTCTTGCTAAAGAAGGTAGCCAGGCAGACATGAGCAAGATGGAGGGTGATGTCATGAAGATCTACCCCTTTTGTGATTAGGTACATCCTGACCAGATAGACAAGTAGTTAGCAGGATGTGAAGTAACCAAGGAAACCACGCCTGTATTTTGGTAGCTGTGTCTCCTGGTGGTTAAAAACGTCCCCATTGTGGCTTGGTGCCCTTGAAGCTAAGGTTCGGTTCTTTCAGTTGTATTAGAAAAATGATGGTGACACAGTGTTTTCCTAATGTCTACAGATGCCACAAAGAAACATTCTGATAAGCAATCAAGGAAAAACTGCAGGGGTACCTAGGGACCAGAGCATGTACAGGAGAGTCAGATGAACCAAAGTGGTACCCAAGGGGGGAAATTCAACGCTTGAATCAGAAGACAGAGGGACTGTGAGAAACCTCTTAAGAATCATAACGCAGAGCCAAATGGCCTTGCCACTTCCTCTCTGGCACAGCCTGCTCCAGTCTCTCTCTCTGGGGTGCTCTGTGCTTTGCTTTCGATGAGTAAGATTCTGCCTAAACTGTATCTCCAAGCTGGATACCTTCCCTCAAGAAGGCAGGAAGCAGGGGAAATCTCCAGTGGGTAGCAACACAACCTTTGGGGTGATTCAGCAGATGACCCAGGCTGCCTGCCTTCAGGATCAGAGCCTCTATCCCACCAAGCTGCTCCACACAGTTCTGCTTAGTCCAAGAGCAGGATGTAGTCCTCCAACTTCTCTTGCAGGACTTTGAAATGGAAATGAGGAGACTGGTCAGTAGCAGGGGACCCAAGGAGAAAGACATACAAAGACATTAAAGGGAGTTATACAGATGGCAGAGGTTTAGAGTTCAGAGCACAGCTTCCTGCTTCTGGAGGAGATAACTTACTTACTGCACCTTTACAACATTCTCTCTGATGCCAAGCTCTGCTTCTGACTCTCCTGGGAGGCCAGTAAGTGCCTTTCAAGACTTGAGTTGAGTTGGCATGAGAAATCTTAAGGTCCAAGGATCTTGGGTTTTTGTTTTTGTTTTGTTTTTTTTTTTTTTGGTTTTTTTTTTTTGTTGTTGTTGTTGTTGTTTTTTGATAAGCTTGTGTTGCTCATGCCCTAGAGTGTGAATCTCTCCTTTAGACTATCAAAAGCACATACCCCTGCACTCCAATAGCCTGAGTGAAGAGCAGACCTCAGATGCTGCCCCCTGAGATAGCTCAGGCCATAAGCTACCATTCCCGCCCTATCCCCACTTTAATAAATAGACCATGCACACTAAAGAAGTAAGAACCGTGAAATACATACAACCTCACCAAATTGGAGTAATGCAAATCATAAAATACATCCCATCTCCCCTATCAGATTGGCAAGGACTAAAGCATGAGGCTACGATTAGAGAGAAGGAAACAGACATCGGTGCTCCTCAGGCGGGAGTTAAGTGACAGGTACTCCCGAGGGAGAGTGGATTGGCAGAAGATGCTTCTCCTGTGCTTCAGCAGATTCTTCAAGCCTACTCTGACTTTTCTCCTGACTTCTCTGTTTTTTTTTTTTTAACCCATAGATATATTATACATCAACTTTTGTGCTGTGTGAATATCTGTAATTTATACATAAAGAGGGTTTTTCTTCTTTCCTGGGACCAGTGTTTTACCCACCTAAAGGAGATAACTACTCTGATGTTATCTTATCTGATGTTATCTGATGTTACCAGTAAGATGGCTTACTGGTCTATGCAACAAACAATACAAGAACAGCTCCTAGAAAACACACACACGTTCTACATAGAACCTGTTTGCAGCAAGCGAGTGAGAAGATAGAGCAGAGCCTTCTAAGTGATTTAGAAGACAGCGGGCGGTGCAATTCATAGCCCCCAGTAGCTTCACCCATCTCCACAGTGTCTTCTCTGAACTTCTGAATTTCCTTAACACCTTTCCTTTTTAAATAAAGTGGGGGTAGAGTAAGAGTGTATTGGTGTGTACGTGTGAGTGTGCTTGTATGTGCGTATACATGCATGCACAGATACACATGCTTGTGTGTATGTTCACAGAAGAAAACCTAGCTAGGTGGCGAGACATCCTGACACATATAAAACGCCAGCAGAACCGTCCGTGTCCTTTCCACAGTGTCTTATTTCATATCATATGTTTGTTAGAGTTGTGTGGGGTGCACGTGTGTGCTGGAATGCTAAGGGGCACATGATTGGGGGGGGGGGTCAGTGAAAAAGGCCCAAGATGGAAATGAGGGAGCTGTCACTGGTTCTACAGGTATAGAGTACCCCATGAGACTGTGATGGCCTTATTGCCTTGCAGATTACAGGCGCTTCCGAATGTGTGGTTTAACCCCTCTGCCAAGGGGCTTTTTCTTTGAGAAGCCACCCTCACATTTTCTTCCCTAGTTATCGTACATATTTTACAAAACTACCCTTAAAAAATCCCAGAGAGAAAATGCCATTTGAAGAAAAACAAAAAATCAGGAGAGATACATAATTTATTTTTACAGAGGATCTCATAAAGTTTGATCAAATGTTCTGTCTTATGATGAGAATCTACTCTGTAAGGGGAAGTTAATTAGACCACATTCATTATGGCAGATAAATCCACAGTTTACTCAGCCGCATCCCTGGGCCTCTCTCTTTGAGCCAGACTGGTCTTGCAAGAAGTAGGTGTAAGTGATATTGCTTTAGACACAGGCAACACGGGTTGGACAGGGGCTGAGATATGGGATTGGGAGGGCAGGGGACAGGTCCCAATGATTTTGGTTTTCTCTTTTAAAATCTTTATTAGCTTTTTATTTCTCTAAGGTTGGTATAATGCTATCTCCTCCTTATTTTTTGTCTTACAAATAGCTTTTATTTATATATTTAATTTAAATTTTTCATACAGGGGTGAGCAGGGTGGTACAACATTTCATCCCACCATTTAGGAAGCAGAGGCAGGTGCATCTCTGTGAGTTTGAAGCCAGCCTGGTTTACACAGTGAGTTCTAGGTCAGCCAAGGCTACACAGTAAGACTGGTCTCAATCAATTAATTCATTTTTATATAACTCTATTTCACACTAAGCACACTCCCCTCCCACCCGCTCTTTTCTCAGTCCTTTCTCCTCCCATTTCTCTTCTTTGTTCCTCTGGATGGTTCTGTTTCGCTTTCATTTTGCATACGTGCGCACTCGATGAACCACAAATGACAGAAACACGATATTTGTCTCTCTGAGACTGGCTTAATTCATTTCACATGACTATCTCAAACAGTGTCCACTTTCCTGCAAATGACACTATTCTATCCTTTACGACTTGAGAAATCCCATTGTGTGCCCATTACTGCATTTTCTGTATCCATTTCTCCGATGGTGGACATCTAGGTTGGTGTCATGGCTAAGCTATCATGATAAACATCAATATGCAAGTATCTCAGTGGTGTGTTGGTGTGGACTCCTTCAGATGAACACCCAGGAGTGAAATAACTGGGTCACGAGACAGAGATCTACTTTTAGATTTGGGGGTTGTGGTGTTAAGTCGCATGGTTGGGTGAAATGTGACAATTCTGCTTAAGATAGGTGATAATCTGACATGGTGACAGGCAAGCTGAGGGGAAAGCCCAAGGGAGAGTGCTTCGGGGAATGTGAAGAGCCTAGAGGAGGTCGCTTGCCTAGAGCAGATGAACAGAGTAGGAGACAAGGCTGGAAAGGTGATGTGGGGTAGGCAATGCCTTGCTACAAATTTTCTTTTAAGTTGGAGTCCGGCAGGGGTCATTGCAGAGTGGAGACAAAAGCAATGTTCTCCGACTTAGGATCCAAAAAGATCCACGGAATACATTGTGTGAGAAAGGATGGTGGGGAGAAAGAAGAGGCAGAAGGTAGATCAAAGGGGCTGCCGCACATCCCTCTGAAGCACACAGAGGGCACTGTGCATTACAGTGTGAACAAGAAGCAGATCTGAGTTCCTGAGAGCCTGTGATCCTGAGGCTGCTCAGATCAGTTAACACTGCAGTAGCACCTGTGGATTAGCCTCCAGGTTGCTATTTTCTCATGATTAGGTAACAGGTGAGGTGCTTTTGCTGTCCCCTTTCCTAAGGGACTTCTGTGTCCACCTCACCTAGCACAGGACACTCAACTTCTTCAAGCACATGCATGGTGGGCCCAGTGCTTCGCTGGGTTGCAGTGCCTCCTGCCCGGGCCACTCGCTGCCAGAACTTCTCAGCTCATTCTCTTACTTGGTTCGTCAGGGCTCTGCTTGCTTCTTCCATCTCTTGGAGACTGTGAAACTGATACCAGGGATACCTAAACATCTTAGCCTGGCAACCATAGCTCTCCATGACCACCTGCCTAGATCCTTCTCTGCCCTCCTTCACAAAGTCCGGAACTGGAAATCTCTGCTCCAACCTTTTGCCTAAATACCCTGATCCAAGAAACACTAATCTTTTCCTTGTGAGCCCTCCTTCCTCCCCACAGTTTATAGAAAGCCTATTCATCCCAAGGCAGGGCCCAGGGCCACCTTTTCACAGTTTCTGATTCCTGACATATATTTCTGTTCACCCCCACTGGGGGGGGGGAGGGGAAGGGGGCGGAGCCACTCCTATAACTCACACTTTGGAGAAGGCACCAGCAGGGCTGTCTCAGTGTACTTTGTGGTACGGTGATGGCTACCCAGGGCAGCCCTCTTAGGCTCGGAATGAGCCCTGTGTGTGCAGAGCCACCATGGCAGGAGGGGGGTGGGCACCAGGAGCACCAAGGAGAACTTTGGGAGGCCACTAAGCCCAGCTCAAGTGACCTTAGGATATGTTGGAATTAGTCACACAAGGAAGAGGAGGGGTGGTAGAGGAAAAGGCACAGCATGTTCGGAGGCAGACGACAAGTTATGCAGAGAACCTTCAGGCACACTGTCTGCAAGCAGGAGGCCAGTGTGTGAGGAGGAAAGGGGGGGGTTGGAACAACCGGGGTGCTGGATGTTCCTCTCATCTTCAAGGGTTCAAGCACAAGGCAGGAAGCACAAGTTAGGCAAAGATGAGGAATGCTATAAGGGGTTCTGAGCATCTTCTCAAACTTTTTGTGGCAAAGCCCCACAAAAACAAGCACTGACCAGTTTTCTACTTGGCACAAATCATAGGCTGGCCCATGCTGTTGCGTTGGTCCATATTTTCATGAAGTCTGCAATCAAAAGTATTCTCATTTTTTTAATCATATTTGTTCTAATGAGATGCCCCATTTACTCCCTTTTTTAAATTTTATTTTGTTGAAGTTGTCAAGTGAATTTTTCTTTTTATAAGAATTTTAAATTTTTGAAATTATAGTTACATTATTTCCCTCTTTCTCTCCCCTCCTTCCAACTCCTCTCATGCACCCTCTTGCTCTCCCTTAAATTCATGACCACACATCTGCATATACATACATGTAAACATATATGTATGCATATACATACATTTATTCCTAAATACATGAGTACAGCCTGCTCAAGATTTAGCAGAGAAGGAGCACACACATGCAGTTAGGGATGAGCTATCACAGAAGCAGCCACAATGACGCCAACTGGCCTCCCATGACTACATGGCCATGACACACACCACAGCAAGGGCAAGACCCAGGGAGAAACCCGCCTTCCAGGAAGAAAAGAGACAAGATGAGGCGATCTGAAAGGACACACAAATCACGCTTGTTCCTGTGTAAATATGCAAGCATGTCATTGAAACTTTCCAAGTGATAAACTCAAGGTCTTAAAGAAACTTTAGGAATCTCTAAAAATACATATTCTAAACAGCATCCTCATTTTAGAAGACTTCCTTTTCAGAGGTGCTAAGAAATATACCTTCAAACTTGTATATTGAAAGCAAGATGTCTAAGAGTAGTTTGGCCCCATGATACTACCACCTTCATGTAAACTGGTTTCCTTAAAGATACGCTACCACGCAGATGCCATGGTAGTTTTACCACGACAGAAGCGTCATGTTTGAAAGCGTGAGAGTACAGTAGTTATCAGCTGACAACCTGAGAAAGGATATCACTGCATAGAGTACTACCCACCTGAACAGCAACAAGGAGGACGGCTTCGTCTAAGGCCACAGTTCTGCCTTAGGTCTTGTCCAGGCTGCCTCACTTCAGTGGTACGTTAAGGTTTTATGTAATTCATATCAAATCTTTCTCTCCCTCTCTGACTACAAGTCCCTATATTCTCTGAAAGCACTCCAAACACTGTTATTTTTACATTTAAGGCATCACTTGTGGATCACTTCAGGACAATCACTGGTAGATGAGGGAAAACCGTAAACTGTTGAGGGCTACTCAGGAACTCAGGAATGTCACTCAGCTACAAAGTCATCCTCCACAAGCCACCAGCCACCTCTCACTGTGCGAATGCCCAAACGGCCTTATACTGTGAGCTACCTCAGCAGTAGGCTCGATTTGTCTTAGTGAATCATCTTCAATCTTGCTGCACACTTAAAAAAAAAAAAAAAAAAAAAAAAAAAAACAGTTCTTTTCAATGCTGGCAGGCTCAGCTGAGTCTTTCTCCAGGGAAGCCAAGGAGCTGCATAAGGTAATTTCCATTTCAATGAAAACCACTGCCTAGACTGACTGGAGATTTCCACCCAGCCCTCCAGTCTGAGGCGTACACTGAAAACATCAAGTGGGCTGCCTACAGGACTCTCCTCTCCCGGTATGTCAAGAGCAGAGAAATGTCCCTGCTACCAGATTAGCAAATCCCACTTTGGTGTGATTCATTTGGAAGGTGGGCGGTGCGGAGCCTGGTGCGTGTGTGCTGTGTACACTGAGCGCATGTGGCCGCGGGGGTGACAGGGAAAGGAGAAACGGGGAGCCAGGATGATTCTTAAGAAAACCGTAGCTTAATGAATTCAAAATTTCTCAAGAAAAACTAGTCTTTCAAAACACTCAGGCAGGAGAGAAAGGAGGGAAAGATGGAAGGTCACCTTAACCAGCAAAAAAAAAAACCCACTTTTCCTACAAAAAGTTGCCTCTCGGTCTAAGAAGCAGCCGCAAACACAGGAGTAAGGTCCAGAAAACAAGACTGCATGGCGGCTTTCTTTCTTGATAAAAGTTTTACCTATAGGACTTATGGCTCCATGGGCAAAGGGCCTGCCTAGTAGGGGTGTGGGCCTGGGTTCAGCCCCTGACACACATGCACAGGCACAGGCACAGGTACACACACATACCAGGTATAACTTACTTATAATAGCCTCATATGCCTGGGAACAACACAAGTCAACCAGATCACTTTGGAATTTTGACCTGTCATGTCATTGAGCCCCACTCAGGATCAAAAGGAAAAAGAAAAAGAAATAACATAAAAGAAGGAGGGCCAGGAAAATGGCTCCTCGGTAGTGCAGCATGCTTGACACGCAGAAGGCCCCTGGGTCCCATTCCCGGCACTGCTCAAAAGGCGAGTGACAGTACACAAGTGACAGCAAACAGTAGACTATCGAATCGCACGGTTCCTGCAACAACATGGGTGGATCTCACAGGCATGGCGGCTAGAGGAGGAAGGACACAGAAGATGACAAACTTTGGAGCTTTACAAAGCTCAGGAAAAGTTGATGGATAACGGAGGCAATAAAACTAGTGAGACCGGGCAGGGCTATGCACCCCTGCGATCCAGGGGAGCTTTTCCAAACCGTTTCAGTGCATTTCGGGGCTTTCTGTTCACGAGGGGAGCTGTACCTTACAGTAACAGCGCCAGGAGTGGATAAAAGGCAGGCAGATGTGGGGTCTAGCTGAAGAGATCGCTACCCCAAGATCATGTCTAGCACTTCAGAGGGAAAAGACCCCACTTTCTAGTCTCCAATCTTACTGCCTAAGAGGAGCAGGAAGGAGGGAGAGAAGGAGAATAAGAAGAGAAACAGAGAGGAAGAAGGGAGAAGAGAAAGGAAATATTGGTATAAATAACTCAACTTTCATCTTAGTGTAATCCTAACTGTACCCCTTATTCAAACTGACAAACTAAATATCAATAAACATACACAGACATCAATCGTTGAGTAAAAAGCAGCACCCTTCAAAGTGACAGACAGTGTTTGGCAGAGAACATCTTGTCATAAGGGTTGGTGACTAAATAAGCATCTAAATACCTTACAGTCCAGAGAGACTCTGGTTAATGCTCGTTAGAGAATGTGTTCTGTGTGGGAAACAAGAAGACAAGAAATGAGAGCAAAGGTGAGAATACAGAAGAAGCTTCACTTCAGTTACCTGTTTTCTTGTAATGCCATTCAAATAAACAGCTGGCTTCTTTTAAGTGAATGCTATTACTGTGGTTTCAATGAGAAGCGTCCCACAGCCTCGGGCATTTGAACACATGTTCACCAGTCAGTGGTGCTATTTGAGGGTGGGAATTAGGTGCTGGGGCCTTCATGGAGCTTAAAGCCTTTCCTTTTTCAAGTTTACTCTCTCTCCTTTGTGCCTGAATTTGAAGAGTAAGCTCTTGGCTTCCTGCTCCTGTTGCCAGGGTTCCCCTCTGTGATGGAATCTTATCCTTCTGAAACTGAACGCCAAAAAATGGTCTTCTATAAGTTGCTTAGTCATGATGTTTTATCATAGCAACAGGAAAGTAATACAACCATTTTGAGGGTATGGGAGCATTTTTATTCCAATACTGGAATCCTTGTTTTAAAAGGTCACAAAGAACTGAAGAGATGGATGGTTCGGCAAGTAAAGGCATGTGCTGCCAAGGCTGATGACCTTACGATCTGAATTTGATCCCCAGGTCCCATAAGATGGAAGAGAGAAATAACTCCTGCCAGGTGTCCTCTGACCTCAATATGCACAAGGTAAAATGTGTACCCATATACATATGCACACACAAATAAAAGTGAGAAATATAAAAGATCATTGAATTACAATAGTCTTCTGTGCTGCTAAGACTAACAATCCATTATAGGTCTACACTGTAGGCCTGAGGATATGGCTTAGTGGCAGAGGGCTTGCCTAGTATGTGTAAACCTTTAGAAGGAATAAATTCTATAGAACTGACATATATATATGTATATATGTATATACACACATATATATGCATATATATACACATATATACATACATATATGTCTCCAAATATGGATATATATATATATCCAAATATATATATATATATATATATATATATATATATATATATGTATATATTTGGATAAACTTGTACCTAATCAGATGGTGAGTTTGTAGAAATACTTAATATCATATTTTGCCAACATTTTGCCACAAGGTCTAAAATTTATGTGTCAAAGAAGAAAATGAGTTTATTTCAATCTCAAGCAGTATACTAATATAAGCCTGAACTATAATTAATATTGTAAGATAATCAATGGGTAAAATTATATGGTGGGTGGGAAAAAAAATGAACTAGGCAGAATTTTAAACCCATGTTGCATAGATCAAGCAAAATCTGAGTTGATAATATTTATGTAACTGAATGAGACTGATTTTACTTTAAAGATGGCTAAAAATTTCCATGGCAAGTTATACAAGCTATAAACCTTATATATTTTTAGTCCCTGACAACTCTTTTCTTGAAGGTTCAGTGGATACCGTCATGCCAAAGCCAATTCTTCCTCTGCATGCTACAGGAAATCTACTGTGCAAACTTTTTTGAGCATATTTGCATTAGTATATGGGTTCCATCTCAGGAACGTTGCCATAGCAACACTTGCTAATTGGGCCTTGGCTTCATGTTTAAGGGTAAAGAAAGGTGAATCCAAACACTAAGTACTAAGTTTTCACAGAAATCAAAACCAGAATGAGTGTTGGGGAGTCCTTGATAATAGGCTGTAAGTAACTCCAAATTAAGACGCAAAGGAAAGATGTGTTTTAAATATATCAAGCATCTAAAATATAATTAATTGGAAGTTAGACATGGTGGCACAGCCCTGTAAACCCAGCACTCCTGTGGCACAGGTGAGAGTATGGGGAGGTCAAGGCACACCTGGGCTATAGAGTGAGACTTTATCTCAAAAATACAATATAATACAATACGATACAATGAAAAAGCTCACTCCCAGTCTCCACCCCGAAGCTATGGGGGACAGGAGCTTCTGGCAGTGCACACCTGTCTCCCATTCCACTCATCCAGCTCACCAGGGAACAGTGAGGAATAAAGAGTGGTCAAGAAGGGCACAGTGGAACATACCCAGCATCCAAGCAGCAGCTCAGACCTCCGAGGTTGCTTCCTTCTCTATGGTCATGTGGTCTTGACACCCCCTTCTACAGGGACAATGCCATACAGAGAGATGGTTTCTACCTTTTAAAAAGAGACAGAACACTCCACAAAGGATGAGGGAGCACTGGATGTTGGAATTGGGGGAAAAGCATCAAGCCGATGGACAGAAACCAGCTGGTACCCAGACAACCCTCCTCATGAGGGGTCTTTCTAGAAATGCACCTAGCAACCACAATCCCACTAACACAAGTACAACAGCTAGACTAGAGGATTCTTGTTCACCTGACAAGGTGCTGGTGTCTGTGTGAAAGCACCCTCAGAAGCCTTGACGGGGCTGCTCTCCTCTGAGCCTTTGAAACTTTTCTTGGCTTTTTTTCTTTAGGACATGGACATGTGGCTCAGATACACATTTGGGAAAAAAAAAAAAAGGGGGGCTGGAAACCTACCCAAAGAAATGCCTGGGGCCTATGATGGAATCAGTCCTGACCACTACAGATTTGCTGGAACTCAGATGTCCCATAAGGAATAGACGTCAAAACTTTGCTCGATGACATAGTCTCTGACCTCAAAGGACTTGTAGTCCTTACGCCCAAAGCCAGTCTGCCCAAACTACACCACTAGTTACTTTAAATAAAGCATTCACATTATTCATCTGCAAAAAAAAAAAAAAAAAAGCAAAAGAATTATACGATCTAAAGAGAAAACAGAGTACTATTGAGCTGTTAAGAAAAATCTAACTTTGAAATTCACAAATATATAGATGGAGAAACAGTGGATGAAAATACTCATTCTGAATGAAGTAACCCAGATCCACGTTCTTCTCTCACTCATGAGCACCGAATCTTCAAATATGGTCCATTCAGAATACCCATACAGGTTAGGAAATTGGCAAGGTGGTGGGTGGGGTGTGATTCCCAAGGGATCGGAGATAGAAACAGTGATGTGAAGGGATACAGGAGAATAACAGGAGGTTAAGTTAGAGTTGGAGAGGGGAGGGAAGGGTACAGGAGGAAAAACATGCAGAGACAATTAACACTAAGGACAGTTTTGAAAAAGTCATATGGAATTTACAACTGTAGAAGCTTCCTAAATACCCCCCCCCCCACACACACACACAAAACACAGAGTTTCAGTGCAGTAAACCTATAATAAGCCAACAATGTCCCTGCTACATTTTACAGGTTAACAAAAAGCTCAATGCCAGAAATGAGTTACCTCTCTTGCAGTTATTGGAAGGGATAAGGTCTCAGAGACCCCGCCCCCAAACATTACAGGCTAGTATCCATCAGAGGTCCACAACTGGTCAAGTTGCAGAGAAGAGACTTCAAAGTGCTCCCCACTAAGTATCAGACCCCACCATCCAAGGCTTACAGATTATTGTAGACACTGAGAAGGGAAGACTGCAAGAGCCAGAGGTGATGGGCAAGTACAAGGAAATGGTGGTATCTGGACACCTCAGGGCATTTGCACATACCAGCTTACAGCAGCTGTGGCAGTATGCACAAGATCTGTACAAGCTCAAGCCAGACAAATCCCAGCATGGAGTGGGAGCTGGGTACCCCTAGCTGAGGAGGTATTGGCAATCAGTAGCTTGTAGGAGAGGAGAAGCCAGTTCCCTCTAAGGATGTGGCCTCTTAGAAGGCGATAGTGGGAAACCGTAAACCCAAGAGTGTGTGCGCAGCACAAATTTGACTTAGTGAGTTTTTAAAAAGAAAGAGATAACACAGAGTTAGGTGGGTAAAGAAAGGGGGTTAGATCTGGGAGGAGTTGGGGAGATTTGAATATAGTCAAAATATTGTATGAAACTCTCAAAGAACTAATAAAGATAGAGCACAGAGAAAAAGAACAAAACAAACAAACAAAACCAAAAAACCAAAGCATTCGAAATACCTAAAGCTGGAAGGTTTCTTAGTGGAAGGTTTTGTAGGAGGGGAAAGCTATTCTCCAGATCCTTAGCCATCTCCTCCCACAGGCTCTGAGAGCTAAGGAGTTATTTACTGGCATCTCTGCATGGATCAGAGGGATGGGACAAAGCCTTACGACCAGGCTGGGCAAAATCAGGCGTGCACAAAGCCCATCAAACTAGAGTGAGAACCTAACGCTTGTTAAGAATTCATAAAAGATGGCATCCTGTCCCTGTGTTCCCAATTCAGAAGGGAAATCTGCCACCTTGATGCCCCTGACACCAGGAAGCCCAGTTAACCTGCTGCCCAGGTTATCTATGACAGCTGGGACTAAGGTCCAGCTCTGCCCAAGTCACAGTGGGTCAACTCTTTTCAATCCCCTCATGTTCCTTCCTGAAGTAGTCGATAGGTCTTGCTATAAGCTGAATTGGCTCTTATTTGGTCTGAGAATTTCCTTGATGGTAAATTTCATTTACCATAAAAAGATGTAATTAAACCATGTGTATGGATTTCCATGTTTAAATAATTAGCTCCTTCTCTCTGGGTACTATAACTAAGAATCCTGTACTGAGTGTCAAGAAGTGCTATTTACAGAAAGAAGATTGTCCTTCTAGGACATTCCAGTATCCCCATTTCCCTCTTCATAACCCACTCCACCTATATTTGTGCTAGACTGAAGTAAACGTGCAAACAGCACCAATAAAAAGCAGCCGAAGGTGCACATTCTTCAACACTAATTAAGCCAGGATGCCTGATTCACAGCTGTTCCTATTACTGAAAATGTTTTTATAATAAACAATGGGGCTTAAGAGTCATTCCATTCTCCATTCCTCCCGTGAGCCCAGTCAGCTCCGTATAAGTTATCACTTACTATATGATCAGACTGACATCTTATATACACACTCTAATTCATACAGTGTACACTAACATGGCTGCTTGATTTTTTTTTGGCCAGTCTTCCCATTATAATGCTGCAGCAGGCATACATGGAGCAGGTATGTACTCTTTCACAAAGGTGCTCTGCTCAAGATCATACAACTATTGAGAGAACCAAGAAAGAGATGCTCCAGGCTCCATCTCTATTTGAGAAGAACAGCAGCAGCCAGGAAGCTCCACACCTCGCAGCCAAGGCCAATGAGTGTCTCCTCTGCTCTCCCTGTTCTTGTAACCCTGCCTTCCATTGTCTCTGCAGCCATGCATAGAGACTATCTGAGCCTGGCTCTTGCTGTGAATAAAACCTGGCCTGTAAGTTAGTACTGCCCTTCTCTGTGTTCTAGTACCACCCTTATAAAATTAAGTAGTGTGGATATGTCTTATCTAATTCTAGCATCTAAAAATAAATGACTAATTTTGTCACAGTTTGTCACTAAGTCACTTATTATAAGAAAAGGACAAAAGTAACATAGGATTATGCCCAGAGAGGTGCCTGTCAGCCTAGATGTGACTTTAGGTCACTTCCTGATGAATATCATCCTTCATCTTGACCTCAGCTTCAGGAATTTTGTCATAGCAGCACAGCAGATAAGACAGCCGTGCACCACCAAGGTAAACCGTGTTTCATGAACATGGCAACTTACTTCTGTACCCAAGCAAAATCCCCCAAGGAAGGTAGGGGAGCTGGAAAGGTCATCTGGGAAGATCGGTCAACTCACAGGAGAACAAAACAAAAACAAAAACAAACAAACAAACAAAACTAAAATATGTGAAGCTACCTGCCTATGCACGACACAGGAAAGCTGAAATTTCTCTACCTGCTATTTTATTAACAAAGGTCCCAAGAAAAGAGGAGAAAGAAAAATGATTCTAGAAAGAAAGACTTAGCAAACAAAACAAAATATCAAACAAACGCACAAATGATGGTAATCAAGGAACAGGGGCTTTTGGAAAAAAAATCTGCCTCTCCATGAGCCCGGTCAGCTCCATATAAGAAATTATCACCTGCTATATGACCAGACTGACATCTTATGTGCACACTCTAATAAAGTCTTTGCAGATTTCCCTGCCCCGCCCCTCCCCTACACAGCCATACTCTATTGGTATAGAAAATGACTCGACCACCATTTTACATCTCCTCCTCCTGTCCTTGGCTAAGCCTGTGTACTTCCTTTTTGTCCCTGTGGCCTGGGAGAGCCACAGGAAGAGGGAAGCTCTGTCCACTCATTTTTTTTCTCAAGTTTTCCAAAACCAACATAAAATTCTGTACCATGTAAATAAATTGATTTCATTCTTTGCCTTGGCTGCTAGATAGTCAGTTCATTGTGTATGCTTGGGGAGCCTGTGCTAACCTATCCTCAAATCTATATGCTTCAGAATGAATGTGGTTCTGATCACTCTGACGGTGGCCAAGGACCAGGACTCAGTAAGTTCAGAGGTCCTTCAAAAAGCTTTCATAGTGCAGAGTGGCTACCTGACAGACTGCCTGCATGAACTGAAGAGAGGCAGCACCCAGTTCTCCAGGATCAACACCTCAAAGATACATGAAACATCACTATGGTATGAATGTGGACCCCAAATTTCATGTAACTGAGGATACCCAGTGTTGACCTCTTTCTACACGTATGTGCACTCATGTGCAATGCATCTACGTGTATATGTGCATACATGCAAACACACGCACATACACACATACACTGGATCATGAACTTGTCTAAATTATTTATTAAAAGTATATATTGCAGCTAATGAGTTAGCTATACATCTGGACAAAAGTCTTTGATGGGTCCCTCATTACAGAGGAAGCAGAGTCCTCCACACTCTTCATCTAAGCTGGGTTGGAAAACTGGGGCATCAGCCATAGACGCTAGTCCCTTTCCTCCAGAGCAGCGTGGGTTAAATTTTACAGGAATGGTTTGTCACAGTGGGCACCTCCTTTTGCACCCGAGAGCTGGGCCTGCATTCATTCAACTAAACTTGTTTGGGGTGGTTTTAAGCCTCTCACTTAGCTCCAGTGGTCAAGCTGACCTAACACGCTTCTGGATACACTCATTTGCCTCCCTCAGTCCTCCCCAGTCTCGTTCCAAATCTACCCACTCCTTCCCAAGTGCCTCTGTAGTGCCTGATCTGTAGGAAAACACAATGTCACTTTCAATTGTTTAAACTTGCTCTGCCTACTTAACAGCTTTCCCTTTCCCCTTTCCCTTCATGATACCACTTCAACCCACTTCACAGGCAGCTGCTGTCCCCCACGTCCACTGACTCACAAGACTGAAGTACAGACATCACTGTCTTCCCCACGGTTCCTCCTAGACCACACTACCTCCATTCAGGAAGAATAGACTATTGACTGTCAAACCCTAGTCCTGTCCATCCTGGCCTGAGCTCCAGGACTTTCCTTTTGCTCCACACTGTGTTCCTTTCAGGCCTACTTGGGTCTGGTGGCTTTAAGGTGGATGACCTTGGTAGCACCCAGAGGCCCAGCTGGGAGACTTCCTCCTCTGTCCCACCTCCAGTGCAGCTCCACCTAGGCTCCACCTAGGCTCCACCGCACCCTGGCCATTATCATTACCTGGAAAAACCCCACCTGTGCAATGCAGGCTCCCAGATCTCTGACCACTGCCTGTGTTTACCGCTTTCCACTTCCTTGTTCTCCGCCCTTCAGTCCTTCATCCTGACCACACCACTCCATCCTATCCACCCTGGCTTCACCAGCCTGGGTAACCGGATTGGACCTTGAGGCTGCCCAGTTTCAGTGATGTTTACATTAACACCATGGGGTCTTGGTATCCGAGGACTTTGTCAGAACCAACATCTGATCCTGAGGCCTGGCTTCCTCATTCATTTCCCCATAGGTTGATAATGAAAGTTACATAAACCTGATGATTAGCTTTGCAAAGAAAACTTAAGACTTTAGTTGGCACCTCCAAACCACTCTGGCTTCCTGTCTATCCCTGATTACAGCACTTCTGTACCACACTCCCATCCGTTTAGTAACCCTGGATACCCTTTCTCTCTCCTCCCATCCCACAGTAAAGAGGAATCCTTTATTCTTTCCACCAAAGCCAGGTGGAAGGGCCAGAAGCAGAGACGGCGTCAGCTAAAGGTGCTTCTATTTCCCCCCTCAAAAACATGATTCTCAAACTCCAGGTGGCCAAAAAAAGTTCACCTGGGTAACGTAGTAAAATAGAAATTAAACGCCTTTAATCCCAGCACTCGGGAGGCAGACACAGGCGGATTTCTGAATTCGAAGACAGTCTCATCTACAGAGTGAGTTCCAGGACAGCCACGGCTACAGAGAGAAAACTTGTCTGAAAAAAAAAAAAAAACAAAAAAACACAGAGACCAAATATATATGTTCAATGGATCCATTCCTAAGAATTATCTGTGTGGGGAAGTCTCCTAAGCAATCTTGTCACCTTAATGCAGGATGTAACTGAAGTTGGGGATCACCTCCCTAAATTTCTTTCTCATAAGTGCTGTAACTGTCTCACCATATGTCATGAAAAATACCAAAGGCGACTAAAAGAATACACTAAAAATTAAATGACAGGGGAAAAAAAAACAAAACCAAGGGATATTTAACCCAAGGCAGGCAAGACCTAGTGGAAAGAGTCTGAAATAACCAAAGATGCTAATTTCTAAACCCTTGTTCTAACAACTAAATGGATTTAAGTTTGTCACAAAAAAAAAAAAAAAAAACCCAACAAAACTAGACAACAACAAAGACAAACACACAGGAGTTACCTTACTCCCCATGCTAAAAGTTCAGTGTCAAACTAAGAACTTAAATGGAATTTATCAAATAAATGCAATATCCATTTTCACTGTTGAACTTTCTAATATTTTCCTGATCAATAGGACTCGGAGAGACTCACGGAGGGAAAGAGCGTTACTCAACAGTCAGAAGACTTGCTTCCTCATCCCAAACTTTCCCCTAAACCCACCACAGATAGAGATGTCATGACTCCGAGGCTAGGTGTTCTGCATGTGAATTTGGGACCTGGCACCATCTGAGGAAGGCATTGCTTTACTGAAAGCAAAGAGACCACTTGACATTCTGCAGCCATTCTGAGACGGAAGAGCTAAGGAATCTGCCATGACAGTCAGGATCCTACAAAGCTCCCCCCTCACACACTCCCCCCCCCCCCACAACACACACACTACTGCTTTTCCATCAGAGCCTGCACCATGAATAAAGATATTGTTTTATGAGCTTTAAGTGTCACAGCATGAGGTGGCATCTGGTTCATACAGGAAGGAAGACACTGCAGTGGTGTTTGCTATTCATACCTTTTGATGTCTCAACAAAAAGCCAAGCACACTGTGAAACCAGTCAGAACAGTGACAGAGCGAGAAAGATGGCTGATGCACTGGGTGGGAAATCCAGACCCAAACAGCACGAGGGATGAATAAAGCCTCTCTTGAATGAGGAGGAGAAAGTCTGAAGTATAGAAAATAAAATTCCTATTAAAACTTGAAAAAAACTAAGAGATAAGGGAGGAGAAGAAAGAAAGAAGAAGCATACAAGGCAAAGCCCTCCATAATGAACAAGTCCCAACTGTATCACTCAGAGCAGAATAGCCAGCTATAGCAGTGACGCATGCTTGGAATCCCAACACAAGGGATGCTGAGGCATGAAGGCCATAAAGTCAAGGCCAGCATGTGCGATGAGAGAGAAAAACAAATAACAGACACCACACAAAAGGGAGGGAGAAACAGAGATAGAGAGACAGAGAGGAGAAAGGGGGAGGGAGGGAAAGGAGAGAAATAGAGAGATAGAATGGGGGGAGGAGAAATAGAGAGACAGAGCAGAGACACAGACAGCAAGCGGGGAGGGGAGAAAGAGCCCTAAATGGTCAATGACATGAATCCCACTGAACTCATAAACTAAGAAACAATCAGGAGCTGGAAGCACAAGGCCGTGAAGAGTAAACGCCGAGGCCAGTGTGAACATACACCGATAAAGACATGACCAGGTGGTAGGAGTGAGGTATGCTCATGGATATCTGTAATCCTGGGACTTTAGAGACTGAGGCAGGAGGATACCAAGTTAGAAGCCAGCTGGGGCTATATTTCTATATACAACCTGGGCAATACAAGACCATGTTTTAAGAGAAAGAAAGAGAGAGAGAGAGAGAGAGAGAGAGAGAGAGAGAGAGAGAGAGGAGAGAAAGGGGGGATAGGAGGAAGGAAACAACCTGGGCAATACAAGACCATGTTTTAAGAGAAAGAAAGAAAGAAAGAAAGAAAGAAAGAAAGAAAGAAAGAAAGAAAGAAAGAAAGAAAGAAAGAAAGGAAGGAAGGAAGGAAGGAGAGAGAAGAAAGGGGAATAGGAGAAAGGGAAGAAAAAAGGAAGGAAAAGAAAGAGAAGGTGGGGTAATATTTTATTGCATGCAGTGTGACATCAGCACTATACCTGGTTATAATGCTTTCTTATGGCTTGTTGGCTGTGACTTTGAACAAATACTAAAGTCTTTCCAGGACTTGGCTTCTTCACCTATAAAATGAGGGTGGCCCATCTCCCCAGGACAGCAGGGAGACTTGAGACCACAAGCAGTGAGCGCTCAGAGTACGGTGCCTGTTGAATAGTCACTCATGTGACACCCTTGTTTGTAAAGTACATTTGAGCCGGTGGAAAGTTTCGAGCCCCTCCCAGGCTCCCAGCTTTGAAGAGTCTGAGAAACAAATACAAACAGTGGGGTCAAATAGCAGTTGCTTAACTTGTCCTTGGCCTGAGATTATTAACATGAACAACCTATCTGCTAGGCGCCTATCCAACATACAGCCAAGGCTAGAACACATAATATACGACCTACAACAACAACAATGGCAATGACAATGACGACAACAATTACTTCCAAAGAGGTGTCTCATGACCAGGCTTAGCTGATAGAGACCACAAAGTGAGCTCCACTGAGTCACTAATCAGTCAAGCATACAATTTTCCAATGTCCTCTGCTGCCCACACCTGGTCCTCTGCCAAATTCCGTGGCTTCTTTCTTTATATCCTTAAACACCGTTCCTTCCACTACAGTTACACAGTACCTCCTCCTAGTCACCACCCAGCCGGTGACTCTCTCCATCTCTTCTCTCTAAGTACTGCAGGAAGTCCGGGAGAGTTGGCTGGCATCTTGTCTCCTTCTGTCTCACGAAGATACATAGCCATTAAGATCATCTCTCACTCTTTTTCAAGTTAACCCACCTGAATCCTTTCTTCGAGAAGATTCCTTTTCCCCTGCTAGGATGTTCCCAGCCTTGGCCTGCCTAAAAGGGTAGAACCCTGCTATATGTGGCTGCCAAAACATATTGGTTGGAAAGCAGCCCCAAACCAGCCAGTCCTCACAGCAGGCCTTCCTCTCTCTCACCTGGGAGCCAGATCTGAGAGAGACCACACTGTGGAAAATCTCCACTTCTTATCCCACCAGCCTCAACATGGGATAACCCTGTATTCTTTCTCTTTCCCTCAGCACATCTGAGATCGCAGCCAGGGGAGGACAAAGATGGGGGAGAGACATAGTTACCACTGAAACAAGAAAGTTGTTTACAGGCTGCAAACACAATTAAGAAATTCCTTAAAATACTGTATAGAGTAACAAGTCCCTTAACAAGCTGCATACCAAAGTATTACCCTCCAGATTCCAATTTTTTATTAGCTGTGCTTACAAGCACATCCAAGGATAGGGTATCCTTAAAGACAAGGACAAAGAGGCCCACGAATGAAGGGGAATTCAGTAGATTCTGTGAAGGATTTCCCAGGCACGACCATGTTTTGTTAAGGAAGCACAATTATTCACTGTATACTGAAACCACACTTGTGGCTTCTCCTTGCTTAAACATTTGAAGCACGTTTTTTTATTTTTGTTTTTGTTTTTGTTTTTTTTTGTTTTTTGTTTTTATTTCAAGCCCAATTCTCTAGCACACTTGCTAGATCAGGATAGAGCTTGGGACTTGAATTAATCAAAATGGTGTCCTTCTGGTGTCTGTATTGTAAACAGGACACAAAAAGCAATCACACCTATGGTTTGCTTTCTTTCTTTCCAGGGCATCTTTAAAACGAAAACCTATCCCAGGCTTAGGCATACAGAGAACAGCTTTGCTCACATTTAGTTCTATCAAGACAATCTCTCTAAACAGGCCCTTCACCGAGGGAAGCTCCTCCCCCCTTCCCCCCCCCCCACCTCAACACACACACACTTATTTTTAAACTCAGTGCAGAAATAAATAAGCACAGCAAAAATTCGTGTGTGCATTTTCTTCCATCCTTAAAACAGAAATAAGATACCACAGGAACCTTCCTTGGGAGATACAATAGTAGGCTCCATTCATAACTATGTGCTCAACTGTAATGTCTAAATTCCCTGTTTGTTTCTTGCCAAGATTTCTCTCTGACCTTCATAATGGCCCCAGTTGGATTTCCTGACTCCTCAGCCTAGAGTTCTCTCAAAATGAACCCTCAAACTCAAGTTTTTTTTTTTATAGCTGTCCCCAACAAAGGACTCACTTTCTTAAAATGTATTCATTTTCATGACTCAAAATACATTTCACATAAATTAGTAAGAAGTGCTAATTCCTTAAATAAAAGGAGTGACTTTTCCAAACAGTGGGGTTTCTGGCAACAGCAAGAGCCTTTCAAAGCCCATAGGAGCAGCACACGCCTGCCCAGTCCTGTGTCAGCAAAATCTGTACCACAAAGCAGCTATAAAACCAGCTTGCAGGATAGCTGAAAGGAAAGTTTCAAAGTCCATTTAGTCATAAGTTATAAGACAGAAGAGTGAACTAGCTCAGGGCCGGGAGTGTGGCTCACTGGGAAAGTGCATGCGTTGCATGGAAGGGGTCCTGGATTCTATCTCCATAGTACTTAGTACCCATTACTTAGTACCACATCATCCAGTTCCTAGTTGGGCTAGGATACACCACCTTCAGTCCCCAGCTAAATGTATCTGTTTTGTGGTCAATACCAAAGAAAATGGACACATGGTCTGAAATGTAGCTTCTAGGATGGCCCCCGGAGGTCTCCTCTTCAGATTCACAGCCCTGTGCAAGCTCCTCACTCTGAACATGGCCTAGCTTTAGAACTTGATTCTAATCAGTAAGACATACCAAAAGGGAGAGACATCACTTCGGAACGTAGGTTATAGACTATCCTGCCTTCTGTCGTGAGCACTCACTCTGTTAGAAGATGCTTGCTAGCTGCGCCCCAGTGACTGGCACCTGAGAGGAAGGCTTCTGCCCACCAGCAGATAGGAATGGAGATCCTTGGTCCAGAAGCCTGGGAGGAACGGAGTCCTGGCAATAGCACTAAACGAGCTTGAAGTCGATGTGCCCATTGGGAGCCTTGAGATGCCTGCTGCCTCGTGGGAGACCCAGGACCCAAGCATCCACTCAGGCCCTGACTACATAGACAATATCTGATCCTGGCATCCCACCAAGAATCAGTTCCTCTGCTTTACGGACATCACTGAGGACCCTGTCCATGCCTGCCTGCCTAAAAGAACTTCAATCACTTTTTAAACATAATAACACATCATATGGCATCCTATGATTTCTTTTTAAAGTGTGTCCCCATCACTATGTTCAATTTTAGAACGTATTTTTATCATCCTCAGCAGAAATCCCGACCCATCCCGTTAGTCGCTGCTGCCTGCCAGCCCTCACCAAGCCTTACCAAAGCCTTCGTCTCTACAGATCTGCATATAATACCTTTGATGTTCATAATTATTATAACATAAACCTGGCCGGGCGGTGGTGGCGCACGCCTTTAATCCCAGCACTTGGGAGGCAGAGGCAGGCGGATTTCTGAGTTCGAGGCCAGCCTGGTCTACAAAGTGAGTTCCAGGACAGCCAGGACTACACAGAGAAACCCTGTCTCGAAAAACCAAAATAATAATAATAATAATAATAATAATAATAATAATAATAATAATAATATAAACCTGTGCATTCTATTTCATATGGAATTTTTTATATTTTTATATTTTATATATTTCATTATGCAGACATACTCTATTTTGTTTTTTCATTAATTTGCTGTAGATGGACTCGAGTTGATTTTTATTTTTTACTAATAGAAACAATGGTTTATATCCACACTTTTGTGTGGATATAGGTTTTCAGGGCTCAAGAGTATGTACCTGAGATTGGGATTGTTACATCCTATGGCAACTCTATGCTTAATAATTTAAAGAATAATTTAAAGAATGCTGGATACTTCTAAAATAGCAGCATTATCTTACAATCCAACCAACAATACACAAGGCTCCAAGCTCTGCATGGCTTTGGTGACATTTGTTACAACCTGTCATTTGTGTCACAGCTAGTAGTAAAAAATGATAGTTCCCTGTTTTGATTTGTAGTTCCCTAGTAATCAGTGTGGAATATCTTGCCACACTTTTACTGGTCCTTTGTTTATCTGTTTTAGAGAAGTCTGTTCCTAAACTTTACCCATTTTAAAATTAGACAGCTCTACTGGTTTGTTTGTTTTGAGATGGGGGTCTTCCTTTGAAGTCATGGCAGGCCTGGAACGCTCTATATATCGACCAGGTTGGCCTTGAACTCACAGAGATCAGCTTGCCTCTGACACCCAAGAACAAGGATTAAAGTTGTGTGATACTATGCCCTGATGACCTCTCTCCACTTTAAAATTAAGCTCTTAGCCTTATATACTACAAGCCCTTAATTAAATATACTGTCTTTGTACTTCCTAGTTAATTTTCCATGCGTGCTTTAGCTGTATGTCTGTCAGTGCACCACGTACATGCCAGGTACCCAGAAGAAACTGGAGTTATAAATGACTGTTGCCCACTATGTGGGTGCTGCGAACAGAACCTGGGCCTTCTGTAAGAGCAGCACCTGCTCCTAATCACTGAGCAGTTCTCCAGCCCCTGTGCTTTCTTTATGGAACCTTCTGACTAAAAACAACAACAAAACAGCAACTGGAACTTAGCTGGAGATTCACTGGGTCTCTAGAGTAATATAAAACCTTGTGTGTACATGTAAGTACGCATGTGTGTTTTACTGTGAATGTGGGTATTTAGGTGCCATAGCACAGGTCCAGGGTCAGAGGGCAACCATGTGTGTTGGTCTTCACTGGCTTCGAGACAGAGTTTTATGCTGTTTACCACTGAGCATGCCAGGCTAGATGGCCTGTGAGCTCCAGGGTTCTTTTAGCTCTGCCTCCCATCTCACTGGAGATGACCACGCCCAGCTTTGGGATCCCAGGAATCTGAACTCAGGTGGTCATATGTGTGGCAAGAGATGCTAAGCCATCCTCTCAGCTCTGAAAACTTGATATTCCTACTCTATTACTTCATAGACACTATTTTAAAAAGACGTTTTCTTCAAAGAATCTGGGATTATCTTCATGACAAACTCATAAAAAGAGAAAAAAAAATATTCACTAATGAATTCCACGAATACCGAGGAGGTTAACAGGCTGTAAAGGCTCGTCTTTGCCACTTTTGACACACTGAACAGAAAGCTACGCTTGTGCAAGTGCATACCACCAGATGTCTGGTCCAAACCAACATTCGCAGAATACTTTTCCCTTTTTCAGTGATTCTTTAAAAAAAAAAAAAAAATCAGAAGGAAAGTGAGGCCGGTGGCAGTGTCTTTACTATGCAATTTACAGAGAAAAGTGGGTTTTCCCCAAAGGGTTAGACAACCTGCCCATAGTCACACAGGCCCAAGGTAGGGCCAGGAAATCAGGTCTACCAACTCTGGGTCGCACTCCTCGGTCCCACGGCGCTCTTTCCTACTTACGTAAAAAAACGAAGCACATATCTACGGAGTGGAACGCAAGTCACAATGAAAAGCGAAGTCCTCCCACTAATTCTCAGACTTGGTCATGGGATGTGTGCGCCATGCTTGGGTGCCTAGGAATCTCTTCCTTTATTTTATCTTTTAAACAAGAATTTGACTAAGTGTGTGTGTGTGTTCAATAATCTTAGGCTGACAAGGAATCTTCGGTGTTCTCTGACCTAAATGCGGACTGTGTAGACATGTTAAATAATAATCATGCGGCACTGTTAAAAGCTGAAACAACACTGAGAACTCCCAGCAAAGCAACGATGATGTCAAATTAGACCCCAGGCTAGTATTATATAAAATAGGAAGTAAAATCCTCTTTCTTCCTGCTCATCGTTAACACTCATGTGCATTTCACTGTGTGTTTATTGGCTGTGTCGATTAAGAGGGCACCTAGCCCTCTGTCTCACAAAGCAGTATATGAAATGCTAGCCAGTGTAGCATTGGCTCAGCAAAGGGCAGAGTCCTCCGGATGCCTCCGATAAAGAGGCATTTGCTCTTTGGACTCTTTATCTTCACTTTCTCTTAGGAGAACTCAGCCAGCATTTACTTCCGAAGAGTCTAGAACAGTCAATGTGGTTTTTTAAACAGCATACCCAGTGCCCACACACCCACAGGTTAAGGAGATTGCGGTCATAAACCTGCTTCATAGTTTAGTGGCCCATGGACTTCAGTCACACAGATTACTGTTTTATTGAACATTTACTGTCACAGGCAGGAGGTGAGTACAAAACCTGAGGACACTCTTGGGGAGAAGAAGTTGAGTTTAAGTTACTGTTGACACCCCTGGTCTCCAAGCCAGTGAGCTGCAGCATCTGAAATCTAATTGGTCCTGTAGTTTCCTGGGAGGCTCTGAGGGAGGGAAAAGGAAGACTTGCCCCCCTGGCCCTTGACCTCGCTCAATTCTCCATGAGCAGAAGTGGTATCTCATTGGTTTACCACCAACCAGTCCACCAGTGAGCTATTATCCAGCATATGCCCAGGTGAGTGTGGTGCCCAACCAGCTGTGATCAAGGGGTGATGAATAAACAGAGTGTGTTCAAATCTAAATTATAGGTGACAGTTAAAGTGTCATAATAACCCCAGCCATCCATAATCCTGATAATCCTTTGAGGTTGTTGGTCCACTCTGGACTTTCTTGTCATCAAATCCCAGTCTTACCCCACGGCTTAGCTCCATGAACTAGGATACAGACAGACAAAGCCCGGATCTTACCTCTTGGCTTCCTCTAGGTGACACAGGTATTCATAGGCGATGTTCTGTCGCCTCCTCTCATCCATCTCCTCTGCAGACAGCCTTTCATCATCCACGATTGCTAGAAACACAGGGGAACAACACGTTCCTTAAAAATGCCTTACTCATGTTAATAGCACAGTAAATTAGACCTCTACTTCATGGTTTTATCAATAAATATTTCTTCATTTCATTTGCAAGGGACAGATGCTAGCTCAGGTCATGTTTTATGTCTTGACCAAGAGCTGTGGTAAGTTTAATTCTGTAGATAGCACTCTAAAAACGGGTTTCATTCTGATACATATGCCACTACACGGAGCGCAAATCCATCCTCACCTCCTCTCATCCCTCCTCCTTTCTCCAGCTGGTCCACTTCCTTCTCACTTCTGCTCTCATCACTTACACACACACACACACACACACACACACACACACACACATAGAGATAAATACACTGACACACACAGAGATACAGAGAGACACAGAGACACACACAGACACACACACCTGCACATACAGATATATACACAGACATGCACACACACAGACATGCACATGGAGACACACAGACACACACACCTACACACACATGCACAGACATGCACACAGACACACATACACACACACACACCATTAAAGGAGTCACAGCTTCAAGTCTGAACACCAGGCCACTTCCTAATTGTTCTCACTCAAGTTGTCTCCTCTCTCAGCACTTCCTATATTTTAGTTTACTTTTAAAAATGATTGATTGAATGTTTGTCTGCATGTATGTATTTTCACCGCATCTGTTCAATGCCTGAGGACATAAGAGAGTGTCTGATCCCCCTAGAATTGGAGTTATGTATGGTTGTGAGCCACCACGTGAATGCTGTGTACTGAACTGGGGTCCTCTAGAAGACTGGCCAGTGCTCTTAACTACTGAGCTGTCTCTGCAGCCTCAAACTGCCTACATTTCAATAAAAATAAAAAAAAAAATCACAGAAGATACATTCTATGTCACAGTGTGCAGCGTGCTTCTCATAATAAGGTTGAATGTTCTCTGAAAATAATTGGTAAGTAATCTCTTATCAAGAAAGGCTAATAAAATTGCCCCCAAATATCTGTACGAAGTCATTTTATTTTGACCTGTTTGTAGAGAGACAAAGGAAGTTAAGTTGCAAACGCAGGACCATCCAATAGATTCTGCTCTTCTCACTTTAATTAGTAGGCTTGAGTCAAAACACCAGTCGAGAACTAGACAGACAGGAGTGCTCACCCTCAGGGCATCCCCATGTGGGGAGTCTCTTTCCTGCAGCTTCCGCTAGCCTGGCCCACTGTTCTCACCACACACTTCAACCTCACCTGCCCCTCGGTGTGCAGAGATCTGTGATGACCTACCACCCAAGGGCAAGCCTAAGTTATGAGACTGAGAAAGCCTTCACAGCTGCTGGACTCCAGAGGGTGCTGCAAAGACCTTTGCCTTACTCACTGTTGGTTCACGTAGAGACTTCTGATAACAGCTCTTGGCATGAAGAGTGGCCCTGCCATTGAAAGAGCCAAGATGAAGCTAATAATTCACAGCGGACTTGACTTTCCTGCCCACAACGTACTTTCCCATAAGTTAGTGTGTGATTCTCACAATCAGGCGAGGCATAGGCCCTATCTCTTACAAATTAGGAAGCCAAGGTCGATGAGGGGAATGGGGATGCCTACAGCTATTCTCTGGACCAGTGACACAGCCAGGGCCTGAAATGACATCCTTTGGGACCACAGTCCGATGTTGTCACCACCACACCAACAATGTCTCCAGGGAACCCAAGGCACAGGTCATTCAAAGAGTCCCTTCTCTTGGGAAAAAAAAACAACAACAAAAAACCCCTTGAGTATCCATGATTTCTTCTGAGGGGCATTTTCAATCACTGCCCGAACTCCCCAAGAAACATGACTTTGTGGAGAAGCGTTTCCTCCAGTATTATGCCAACTGGCTGGCAAGCTCGGTTGGTTAGAGAGTGGTGCTACGGAGAACAAAATGCTGAAATCGGGCTGATACAGACTCAGAGACGGGAGCGATTACATTCTATGGCACTCGTGTGAGAGAGCTTGTGCAGAGACACAAGAAACAGAACCAAAAAGAGCTTCCGGGTGGAAATGGAAGGAAACCCGAGTCCAATGCCAAAAACACCCACACAATGCAACATAAAACTAGCCCAAGACCTACCCTTTGGTAAGGTGCAGCCACTGTTTAACTGCCCCTACCCACTCACTACCTGATCCCTTCACACAGATACCAAGGCCACCACATCCTCTGATTTCAATCCATTCATCTGTTCACAAATATTTGAGTGGCTGCTTGGTGCCAGCCAGTTCGGACACAATGTATGACTCACAAGGTCTCTTCTGGAATTTTTATTACAGTTGCACAACTGAGATTTGGCATCATGACAAGGTGCTTGGGTTTTGGGAAATACACTCCAGGGAGGGTTGGCAAGAGTATCCATAACCGTGCTGGCTTCATAAGATGGCATCATTTGGGTTGTACGCCTTTAAGGAAAATCAGATTAGAAGTCTGATAGGAATAATCAATTCGGAGAAATACACCCACCATTTAGTATTTTAAGTACACATTGTTATTCTGTGTGACTCAAAATTCTCTACCAAGAATCCTAAATATCCTCAGGTATGTAATTCAGTTGGGTGTGGAGCCATATTCTATGGTTTGGGAACTGCATCGCCTTAAAGGGAACACCTAAACAAATAAGAGACAGTGGTGGTGCACGCCTTTAATCCCAGCACTTGGGAGGCAGAGGCAGGCGGATTTCTGAGTTCCAGGACAGCCTGGTCTACAGAGTGAGTTCCAGGACAGCCAGGACTACACAGAGAAACCCTGTCTCGAAAAACAAAAAAAAAACAAACAAACAAAAAAAAAAAAGACCTGTTCTCTCAGAGCTTAAGTTTATAGGTGGTGGGCTGCACTGGTAACCAAGGAAGACACAAGAAGGGACAGAGGCAGAAGGACAGGATAAAAGGATAACACAACCAAATTCTGGTTCCATGCCAGCTGCCTGAAGCCTTCCATGGCTATTTAAACTCTAAAGGACCCCATGGAGGGGGGGTGGGGGAGTGTTGGCAAGCCTGCAGCATGTCACAGAGATGCTGAGGCATACAGATGCCCTAGGAGACAGCAGGTACACAGTGAGAGCTGCTTGGGCTTCAAGGCATAGGCATCAGATCCTCCCAAGTCTCACGCTACCAAGGCCATTCGGGTTAGGCAAAGCTGTAACAGTCTCTAAACCCATATTTTAACAGAAACACACACACACACACACACACACACACACACACACACACACAAACAAAAGAAACTGCCTAAATCTTCAAATTTAGCATTGGGGTAATTTCTGAGATGTGGCAAGACCAGGCACTGAGGGTAAGTAAGCTACCAGTACAAACAACTGTCACAATCCCGTCTCATTCTAGTGTCACCAGGGTCGAGAGGCATTAAGAAGCATCTATGTCACATCTAAACAGGAAAATGGAATAGGAAATAGGTCGGGCCTTAGGAAAATAACCGAGCCTTTTCTGTAAATGAGCTTATACTGGCCAAGACCCACAGAGAAGCCAGCATCATGCTAGCAGATACGCCTGCAATCCCAGCAACTCGGAGCTGAGGTCAGGAGCTACATAATGAGGCCAAGGTTGGCCTGGGGTACATAGCAAGACTCTATAAATAAAACACACAGAGAAAGAGAGAGACAGAGAGACAGAGACAGAGAGAGACAGAGACAGAGAAACAGAAACAGAGAAACAGAAACTGAAAGACAGAGAGAGGATATGCTAGGGGATACGGGACAGAAAAAGAGACACAGAGACAGACACAGAGAAGGAGAGAGGGTTCTTAGATCCCATGCATGCAAACATATATTGTGACCATTAAACCTGAGCATGCAGGTCTGAAGCGGACACTCATTGCTAATTCTCACAGACCAAAGGAGAATTCATTCTGTCCACTATAAACTTAAACAGGACTCTATCACTTCTCCAGAATTTAGAAACCCAGTACAGATCATGATGGGGTTAAGGTGCATGGGATGAGAAAGGGAATCCTGGGGCTTCTCTCAGTTTTGGAGAAGAACAAAAGCCAGCGATTCCTAGATTTGGGGTTATTCTAACGCGCCCCCCTTCGAGCTTTGTATCCGCGGAGAAATCACGAGACGCAGAGAACAGGTAGTTACTGTGAAACGAGGCTTTTTAATCTTTATCACCCACGTGGAGAGACGCGGAAGGGTCGAGCTGAGGAAGGGGTCCCGCTTAAGTACAGTCCAGAGTGACGTATTCACTTTTGATTGGCTGTTCGCTCACCACCCAATATGCCTCGGGATTGGCAGTGACTAAGGAAGCCTATCTGCCTAGCAACTGCGCAGCTAACAGCAGCTTCCTACAGGTTATATATTTTTTATTTGTATAATAGTAGTTTTTCAAGAACTATTTTAGAAACCAAATTATCACTTGCTGTCAGGAAGGCCCAGGGAATATTCCATCCGACTACTGCTTCCTTTTCACACCTCATCACCCACATTCCTCACAGATCTCAGTGAAGAAGAGAGAGTGTTAAGTTTCCAGGAGCAAATTGAAAGTCAAGACTCCAATGGAAGAGGGCACTTTTTAAATCTGTTGCTACTGTTTCTAAACAATGGGGAGGAACTTAGCTCAGTTCACTCAGTATGAGCCCTGTGCTCATGGGGTTCACTGTTAAATGTCTAAATTATTTAGATCCAGTCCTAAGGTGATGCATACTATTCTCTATAAATAACTCAACTTTAATGCCCTCTAAGAATAAGGCAACGTTAGAACCACTAAACAGACTTCCTAAATTAAATATCAACAGTCTCCTGAGCTGATCCTAAGAAAGTCACTAACTAGTACTTGTTCCTGGTCTCTCAAAAGCCACCCACCATATGCTGGTCATGATGCTACAACCAGCTTTGGAGAGGTAAAGACTTGGAGGATTCTGAGTTTGAGATCACCCTGGGCTACATAGCTAGTTTCACACTAGCAAAGGGATGGGTGGTAAGATGCTATCTAAGAAAACAAAACAAAAAACCAAAACAAAAAAAGCAAAAACAAACAAACAAAAAAACCCCCCAAGAAAACAGATAATCACCCCACACAATAAAACATCATGGGATAGTTCTACAAAGCTGAAAGATTTAGAAGACAGGAGGATAATGAATCATACCTGGTCTTTTTTCCCCCTTGATTCACTGGAGAAAATAAATCAACAAAGCACAAAGAAACCAATGGTAAGCACAGAAGAAAAGACAATTTCTTGGTTCTGAATGGAGTTCTTCCCTGTGCATCTCATAGTCTGAAGGCTGGGATTCCTTAGTCTTTTCTTATGCACACAGGAGAAAAAGCATGGATGGTTGACACTTAGTGAGGCCAAGCTTCATGTATGTTATCTTTTTGTCCCCACATTCCTCTTTCTGAAGGAATACCATTCTCTGTTGTCCTGATGGGAGATAAACTTAAGAGAGGCCATGTGGGCTCAGACCATGGGAGATCATAAAGAAGTCAGTGACAGAGCTGGAACAGGGACACACCTGTCAGTCACTGTCACTGACACCTCCCTAATCAGTGGACAGATGTATGTGGCTTCATTGTTTTCACTAGAAACTACATAGGATGGATGCTACACTCTCTTCAGAATGTAACACTAATTTTTTTCTCACATGGCTTAGCAGAAGGAGGGGTAGCAACTTGGCGGTTAAATGTAACTGCAAGAGTCTCACACTCTCGTGTGTGTGTGTGTGTGTGTGTGTGTGTGTGTGTGTGTGTGTGTGTGTGTATGCGTGTATGCCTTTAATCCCAGCACTGGGAGGCAGAGGTAGTTGGATCTCTGAGTTTGAGGTTAGCCTGGTCTATAGAGTAAGTTACAGAACACCCAAGGCTACACAGAGAAACCCTATCTTGAAGGGAAAAAAGTCACACTGAGTCAAGAATTAATACTGGACACTCAGTTCCTCATCTGTAAAACAAAAATAATACTACCTACCTTATGAAGCTATTGTATAAGAATCATATACATACATCCATACACACATATATAAACACATGCATACATATACATATAAACACATGCATTCACATACACACACATAAATACACATATACATATATGTATATACACACACACATATATATACAAAAACCTACATACCACACACATGCACACAGCATATATATCTATATGACATATCTCACTATGTCATCTACAGAAGCCTTGAACTCACAGTGGTCCACCTACCTCTGACTCCCAAGTGCTGGGATTAAAGGTTTGTGCAACCATACCTTCAGTCTAAGAATCATATTTTTTTTATCTTTTATTTTTAAAAAGGGAAGGAAGAAAGAATCAGAATGGAAAGGAACGCTGTGAACTGCTGACTTCTGTACACGACACGGCTGTTGCAACCATAACTTCATAACAGCAATGGTTACTTACAGGAGACTTGTATAAGGCTGGACCAGCAACATGTTAGCATGGTTGGGAAGGGGCTCCAGCTCTTCCTGAAGACCATATGGGCAAGTTAACCCTTTCTGGGAAAGGGGAAGTTATATTCAACAGTGGTATAGGCATTGTTACATTGCCTTTGTTCAAGTAAATAACCTTCCATCCAAGCTCACACAAGTAATCTTAATTAAATCCTAAGTAATCCTAAAGAAAGTAGGAGCAGGACTTTCAAGGTTGGAGATATACATGGATAACAAGGAGACATAATCAAAGTACATTTTATATATACATATGTATATGTATATATATATATGAAATTATAGTTCTATAAACATTAACATTAAAATAAATAGCCACACTATTGCCATTAAAATAAACAGCCATTAAATAAATGCAAAATAATTTACAGCTAGCAACAAATTATTACAGCAGCTAATTTTTCAAGAGTAATTAAGATAATATTCACTGCACTTACTTGATGACTTAAACATCTATCTCCCATATAACTTGCAAACAATGCACTTGTGCTGGTTTGAATGAGAATGGCCCCTATAGGTTTGAATACTTGGTCCCTAGTTAGTGGAACTGTCTGAGAAGGATTAGGAGGTGTGGCCTTATTAGAAGAGGCATGTCTCTGGTGGTAGGCTTTGAGGTTTCCAAACCCACACCATTCCCTGTTAGCTATCTCAGCTTTCTGTTTGTGGATCTGGATGTGAGTTCTCAGCTACTGCTCCAGCACCATCCCTTCCTGCTACCATGTTCCCTGTAATGATGGTCATGGATTCCAGCCCTCTGCAACCATGAGCCCCAAATTAAACATTTTCTTTGTAAACTGCCTTGGTCGTGGTGTTTTGTTACAGCAATAAAAAGGTAACTAAGATGGTAGTTAAGCACGCACACATTTAATTCCATACATCTGTACACATAATGACTATATAGTCTGTATAATTTAATTAAAAGTATATAGTGTTATATTGTATGCATTTTATTTAAGCTGAAAGCCAATAAGGAAATGCCAAAATACAAGCAGAATGTTTCCAAAAGGGCAGCTCCAAGACTTTATCCTTATATATTTTTTTATTCTTATACATCTTCCAAAAACTCTATACCATTGGCATATGGTCCTTTAAAATGTCAATATTAGAAAGAAAAAAAAATCAATTGTTAAAATGTTCAGCTACAGAAAAATAAGGTGAGGATGAAGCCCCAATAACAGGTGTGGTCCAACAGTCAACTTTTCTCCATCTAACTCAACCATCTGATCATTGAGAGAAAAAGATTGCTGTCACTCAGAAGGTACAATGGGTAATGTGCCAGCTTTGCTGTGTAAAGACAGGCAATGACAGAAGCTCCGGGCAGCAGCAGATGACTAACACTGGGATGTCCTTTCAGTGTTCCTCCAGAAGGCCCAGCTGCCTGGAGAGAGGCAGGACTGGTAAGTGGATGAGAGAAAGCAGGTGGGGGAGGGAGGGAGTGATGGGAGACCCAATCTGGAGACTCAGGAGAAGGCTCCAACAAGCCTGTGCAACAGGCAACCCTGGAAGTCTAAATTCCAGAGGAAAGAAAAATAGTGTGAGCTTTGAATGGGCAGGATCTGGCAGGGAGGGGGAGGGACAGGATGAAGCAGAACACTGAAGTGGGTACGGGGGAGGAAAGAGAAGGCCAAAGAGTAACAGCCAACTCATTTTGTGACTTTGGATGGTGAAGGTGGGTACAGCACATGGCTCAGCACCAGAAAGTCACCAAGTGTGCCAATTTGCATAAAGACAAGCTTGCATAATTAAGGGGAGGAAATACAGATGCATCCCACTGTTCTGAGGATATACTAAAGAGCCAACTGAGCACAGAGACTTTGTTTGGAAGGGAAGTTGAGTCTCACAGGCAGTTAGGAGCCTGCTGGATGCAGAAGGGCTCTATTAATGCAAGCATATGCTGTTCATTAGGAAATGAATTAGCACCTGATCTGGGACAGTCCACTCATAAAATATTGCCAAAAAATCCAGCCCTCAAATGGACCATACTATGCAAAAGGGAAAGTGTTGACAAACAGTCGTGGAACAAAAATACATTTCAACATGACTGCATCCTGGACCAATGCAGATTGGGATAGCTCTCAAGATGCAAGAGTCTCTCTGGCTTCAAGGAAACCATGAATAGCGGCATCAGTCAGCACATGTGTCCTGTGTTCAGGAGATGACTTTTACAAGAAATCATAACACAAGACCGAAAGGGCCAGGGTCAAGCAGCAGGCCTTGAGCCTAGTATGCCGAGCTCTTTATGTCCATGGGGGTCATATGTGATTCAGTATACATGAGCTCAGATGACAAGACTAGGCTTTAAACAGATGGGTAAGCTGCCTCCACTTACCTAAGACAAAAATGGGTTTGCTCAAGGACCAGGGCTAACTGATTACAAAGCTGGCTTGTGTTCAAAACCTCCCCAGGGGTTTTGTTTACTTTTCCTCTGTGTTTCTGGTGGCAAGCCATTGTAACAGGATTGTAACATTGTAACAGTGTTGTTCTGGTGGCATGCCATTGTAACAGGATTGTAACATTGTAACAGTGTTGTTCTGGTGGCATGCCATTGTAACAGGATTGTAACATTGTAACAGTGTTGTTCTGGTGGCATGCCATTGTAACAGGATTGTAACATTGTAACAGTGTTGTTCTGGTGGCATGCCATTGTAACAGGATTGTAACATTGTAACAGTGTTGTTCTGGTGGCATGCCATTGTAACAGGATTGTAACATTGTAACAGTGTTGTTTTCAGACACAGGTATAGAGAGGCTGAGGAGGAAATGGCCTGGCTGGGGTGGCGAGTTGAACTGGTAAGAATGGCTGCGGCTCGTGTACAGTTTGCAGGAGCAAGGGAATGGATACGACCCTTGACTGTGTAAACTGGAAAGTGTACAGATGACACAGAGAACATTCTCTCATGGGAAGCCATTGCTCTGCCAGGGCAGAAAACCTACAAACATTCAGGTTCTAACACCACTGTACTTGGAAAGTGGATGGTCCCAGGTTTTAGAAAGTACATATTCTTGTTAACAGAAGGCAGACACAAAGGCTTTCGGTCTGACGCTTACTCAAAACTCAGAGAGCTGGACACAACACACAACAGAATACCACCACCTTAAATATAACACACGCTGTTCTGCTCCAGACTCAGTCTGAAGACGTAACCCATCCCCCTCAGGCACAGCTTTCTTGGCTGGGGACTGGACCACAGTACTGTATGTAAGTCCCCCCTCACATGTGTCTACTGCAACCCAGAGGAGACAGCCAAGCCTCAATCTATCTCTGGGTATCAGCCACGAGTCTCTCAGAGGATTTGAACACAATTTCAGAATTAAGCCATTGTTTCTACTCCAGACATTTGAGCCCTGCCAGTGTTTGTGAAGCACAAGCATCCGCAATTATGGAGCCAAGCAGGGATGGAAATGTCTCCTTTTTGATGGTCTCCTAGGTGCAAAATGTTGGAAGAGAGTTACAGAGGTTCAAAGTGTTCAAACTCACTCCAAATGCCTTATAATTAAGGCTGATGGAGGCAGTACAACAGGCTTCTTTGGGTTTGCGGCAAAGTCCCTAACTCATGGCTAAGTAGCCAGAAAGCACTTCAGCCAGGAGAGAGAAGGACCAGAGTGGGATGAACCTGGGACTGGCTTCCAATCCAGCAGGGGAAGGCACATTTCACAGCAGAGGAAAGTTATGCAGTCACAAGCTTTCATACTTGGAAAGAGAACAAAAGAATTACAGCACAAAGAATAGGAGAGCCAAGGGGAATGAGAGGCTGCCTGATGAAAGGATTAATCTGAGTGGGCTTTCTTGACGGATGCAGGGTGAAGTCGGGCTCGAAGGAGGGGAAGAGAAAGGGATTTAGTGGGAAACAGGCATGGGAGTTAGGTATGGTGGCTCTCGTCTGTAATCCCAGCACTCAGGAGATGATGGCAGAAGTTCAAGGTCAGCCTGGGCTACTTATAGCTAGGGCTATCCAGCAAAGTCTGGGGAGAGAGAGAGGGAGGAGGAGGGGGAGGGGGAGGGGAGAGGGGGAGGGGGAGGGGGAGGGGGAGAGGGAGAGGGAGAGAGAGCAGAGGGAGAGGGAGAGAGAGCAGAGGGAGAGGGAGAGGGAGAGGGAGAGGGAGAGGGAGAGGGAGAGGGAGAGGGAGAGGGAGAGGGAGAGGGAGAGGGAGAGGGAGAGGGAGAGGGAGAGGGAGAGGGAGAGGGAGAGGGAGAGGGAGAGGGAGAGGGAGAGGGACGCAGACCTAGTGATAAGAATGAGAAACCCATGCTCTGAGCGTTTAATTACAGGTAGGGCTACACACCTACCATTTGGTAGGTAAGAGGCAGGGGGAATCACACATTTAGGGCTAGCCTGGGATACTTAGATGGGCTTTCTCTTAAAAGAAAAAGGAAGAGAGAAGAGGAGAGTAAGAAAAAAGAAAAGAAAAGAAAAGAAAAGAAAAGAAAAGAAAAGAAAAGGCATCAAGAAATGGTAAATAAACCTCAAGATGTACTTTTGCTTCTTGGTTTCCAGTCTTCTGCACTGTTTCTCGGCCTTCAAAGCCTGTTTAGCAAAAACTCCTAAGGCAGCCCCTACCATCCGGGCCCTCCCCAAGGTCTCTGAGCTTCCCAGGGTGGGAGCATGGAACTACCCAGAGGCTGTGTCCACCCTGTCGGTGTGAGGCCTGTAGCTGTGAGATGACAAGATGACCAAGTGACATCTCAAGCTCAAGGGGCCAAGCAGAGCTTCACTCTATTGTAATGTGTTCTTCCAACACAGCTAACTCGCCCCACTTAGTAACACATAGCTCTGTAGCAGAACCATGTACAGTTCCAGGGACAGCAACTGCAACCTCACAGACACCCCAGTCATCATTAATTTAAATAGGCAGGGCTGGTGACACAGCTCAGTGGGTAAAGCACTTGCTGTGCAAGGGTGAGGTTCTGAGTTCAGATCCCCCACCCCCACCCCAGCACAGGCCACCACAACAAGCCAGGTATGGAGGTGTGCACCTGTAATCTCAGTGTTGGGAGGCAGAGATAGGCAGATTCTCTAGGCTTGCTGTATACCTGACACAGAGAGCTCCAGGTTCAGGAAGAGACCCTGTCGCAAAAAGTAGGACGGAGAGCAATAAAGGAAGAAGCCTGGCCTCCACGTGTGCAAGCATTAGTGCAGGCACACAGGCAAGCGTGCGCATGCACACACACGCACATGTGTCCACACACAGTCATGCACACGTGTCTACACACGCACCCACACACACGTGCATGCACACACACACATACGCACAGGGGCACACAGGCACACACTCCCCCACACACTTAAGACAAACTCCTCACTAGTGTTCACAGTGCACTCCATTTATTTCCCTGGGCAACATGCATAGAGCTGCATCCATGGGAGTGGGGCCGAAGACAAAGGAAATGCCCTTGATCTGTTCTTAAAATCTTGGTTCTCAGTCCCTCCACTGCCGACTTGATGCCTCCGTCCATGTGTGCCATTTCATGTTCTGAGCTGCATTATTCTGAACCATTCTAAGTGATCCTGGGTCATGCCAGGCAATAGAACATTGACTAAGGCCAGTCCTATCTCCTCGATGCTCACACAGGCACAAACTAAGACAGTGTCAGCACACACACACACACACACACACACACACACACACCTCCTCCAGCTTATCCTCTCTGCACAGTTTTTCTTACTCTGGCTTACCAAATTTCACTCACAAAATCCTACACCCCTGGTTTATTTTTATGTTAGACGTAGACCTAGACTGGAGAAATGTCAATCATTTCTCCAGGTCAGGATTGCCACGCAATTGGCCCAGACTGGCAGTGAGACTTCTGGGAAATGTAAAGCAGCCATTCTGGACACCTTGCTTTCAACACAACCCGGGACTTCCTGAGCTATAAATTAAATAGCTGCCATAAGCACAGGACAGAAGCCGGGCAGTGGTGGCGTACGCCTTTAATCCCAGCACTTGGGAGGCAGAGGCAGGCAGATTTCTGAGTTCAAGGCCATCCTGGTCTACAGAGTGAGTTCCAGGACAGCCAGGGCTACACAGAGAAACCCTGTCTTGAAAAAACAAAAACAAAACAAAACAAACAAACAAAAAAGCCACAACAACAACAACAAAAAAACATAGGACAGAGCCAAGAACTGGGAAGATGACAGAATGAATAAGATTCTCTTGGGACACGACTTGAAGTCCAGCTGCCATGAGCATCTTCTTGTTGGCATCACCAGTCAGGGTTTTGGTATTTAGTAATAATGGCTCCCTGCCTGCAAACCCAGATAAGCCAGCCAGCATTCCCAGTGTGCCTGGAATACCTGTGAGCTGCATGGGCCTGCACGGCATGGACGCCTGGCTCAACAGTGTGTGTGAACAGACTTCACACCCAGCTTTCCAGGCTCCAGCACACAGGGCTGTGGAAATTCAGACCTGCAAGCTCAGCCAGAAGGTGGCATTCCCAGGAAGCCCTTATCCCAGCCTCCTGACCTGTATACAGGGCTCTCCAGAACCTGGTTAGCAATGACCCCTCACACACCTGTTCCCTTGGTTCAGAGTTCACAGAGTAAGGACACACACCAAGAAGAAATGTGGGGCCAGAAAGAACCAGAACTCTCTCAGGTCACTGCCTTTCCCATTTGGTTTCTCGGGGCTAGAGTCCCCTCAAGCTGGATACTTGAGGCACGTCCCGAATTTGAGTATTACAAAGTACTTGCAGAAGAATAAGTTCATTTCATGTTATAGATACAACTTCACAAACCCATTCTTCACACACTAGCACCTAAGCCAAAAGGTCCTCTGTGTTCTACCTATATTCTTATCATGGACTTATTGCCTGTAACTTGCTTTTCTCCTTCAAAGCAAGGAGCACTGGGTGTGGAGAGGGGGCAGGGATCTCTCAGCTCTGGGAAAGGCTAAGCAGAGGCTTCTGGTACAAGCTGTACTGGTAAACATCGATTAACTGGCATGTGATTAACCAGACTTGGCTTGTCCAAATGTTTTACTCCGCCTCTCTCTCTTTAAAAAGGTTGAGATAACAAATCAGCAGATACTGTTTCTATACATAAAATTACACATAGAAGAAGAAAACCAGAAAATAACAAGTAGTGGCCAGGGTACAGAAAAATAGGAGCGGTGTGTGTGTGTGTGTGTGTGTGTGTGTGTGTGTAAAATGATACAGCCTGTGTGGACAACCTGCACACTCTTTATAAAAGTCAAATAAAATTGACCACAATAGTATAGCCTATTATAGCCCCAATAATCCCACCTCTGGGTACCGACTCCCCCAAAATTGAAAGCACATGCACTAACACTCATGCTCACAGCAGTGATATCCAGAACAGCCCAAAGAAGGAAACAAGTACATTATAAACACAGTGTGGTGCAGACAGGTAAACAGACTAAAACCTGAGCCACACTACCCCATGACTGGGCCTTGAGACTGTTAACCCAAGAGCTATAGGGCGGTCACAAAAGCCAAATCCGTGTGATCAATTTACGTGAGGTGCTCCTACAGACTGTGAGTAGAACAGGTGTTTCAAAGGGACGGGGAAGGAGACAGAAGGACCAGTGCCATCTGTACCATGTCGACTGAATGACACTTAAACATGGCCTGACTAGTATCATAATTGAAAAGTACCTAAGTGGTATTTCCTTTATGTCAAACACCGACTTCTCCACACGTGTCAACTCATTTGATGTTCTCAGTCACAAGGGAAGGTGTAGTATATAATCACCCCCTTCCCTACCACCTCACTGGCCGCCACACAGCTGGCCTTCGGCTCCAAAACCGTGTCTCGGAATACTGGGCTGCTCACATGACTGACACCACCAGGCCTGGGGGACTACCAATTACGTCACACAGAATCAGAACGAGAGTGATGCAATCACACCATCAGGAGGCCCAGACACCAGGCCACTCAGCTCCCCCACCATGGAGTCAGTTGCTTTGACTAATTTCACAAGACCAGGCCTGAAATTAGAAAGAGAAGATCTCTGGACTAGTTCTCCTTTTAAGACAAAATGTCTGTCGGATGACACCAGGAAGATAGGCTTGCCTTTTTATATTTCATATGCTAACATTGCATATATATATATATATATATATATATATATATATATATATATATATATATATGGTTCACAGAAGGTGTGGCCTATGAAAGAACCCAGGAGACCACAGGATGAAGGTTCTACATTGGCTAGAAGTAGGCGGGCTGTGCTCTCCCGCTCTTACTTCATCAGCTTTCAACAAGTCATAGATTTATTTTATCTTCCCTTATCAAGTTCTGACCACCTGTGATGGGCTTCTCATGCACACAAATACTTTCTTAAAGTAAAATGCTGTTGTTCTCAACCACCAGGAAGGTAGGGACCAGAAAGACAGTTTGATCAGTGAAGTACTTGTCCAGGTCAAAAGCTGGGTACTATAGTGTGCACTTGTGATCCACTATTCAGAGCAGAGACAGGTAGATCCCTGGGGTTTGATGTCTAGACTGTCTAGTCAGTCCATGAGTTCCAAGTTCAATGAATGACACTGTCTTTAAAAAAAAGAAAAAAATAGAGAACCATTTAGGAAAACTTTGACCTCTGGCCTCTGTGTTCAATCACACACACACACACACACACACACACACACACACACACACACACACCTAAATACATTGGTTAACAAAGAGTTCAATAATGATTACATATATATCCCATTGCTCCTCAAGGCCCACTCGGGAAAAGTCAGTGAGGATCCTGTCACAGTGCATGCGATGTGTCATTTCTGCTCAAACCAAAAATGCCTTTCGATTACTGACTGCATTCTATGACTCTCTCCCCTACTTCACACTGGAACAAGAATACCGCTGGCCAGATACAATGACGTGCTTAGCGACGTAAACCCCTCTAGATCCGGGTTGAAAGCTCTCTGCCTTTTACAGTATGTTTCAATTTATCGCATTAAGGATAAGAACATTCTATTATGTAACCACAATACAAGTATCCAAATCAGGAAATTTAATATTGAGACAACAGTATTATCTATACTTGAGAGCTAACTCTGAGAAATGTCTTACGCAGCTTTTTCCTTCTTCTCCTTCCTTCATTTGTTTTGTTTGTTTGTTTTTTAGGCACTGGGCACTGAACTCAGGGACTCGCCTCTGAGCTATATCCTTGGCTCTGTGTGTCACTTTCTTCCTGCCCTTTGCCTTTGGCTGTCCCATGTCTCCCGCTTTATTGATCCAGAAGGCTGCCAGCTTTTGTCTTCTTTCATCTTATGTGTTTAAAGGTTCCCAGCCACTGGTTTTTACCTTGAACATCTGTTGATCTCAACTGGTCGATCTCTTTGTAACAAGTAAGCATCTTTGCACTTAAGCACACGTGTAAAAGGCAAGTTCTATTTGGCCCACACATCACATGACTTGGGATTGTCACCCTAAGGGTGAGGCTAACTTTAGTCACTTGATTCCAGGGATATGAGCTATATTTCTCTACGCCTGTGGGGAAACACTTTAAGATTGTATGAATATCCCTTTATTTATGAATCGTATATCTGTTAATGTGGGCAGCTATTGATTTTCTAATGCCAACGTCTCTTCCACTATTGTAAGGAGGGGCCTCCCCTTCTCCCCAGTTCCTTTGTCAGTTTAGACCTGGGATTCTATATTCAATCTACCTGATGTCTCTGAATTATACAGAGTGGATACATCAAAATGGCATTAAGCAGGAAAAAAAATGATCAAGAAATAGCTTGTAACATAGGTCTAGAGTCTAACCAGTGTCATGTGATGAGCTTCTGCCACAAATCTACAGCCACACCCACTCCATGGTGACCCCCTCCTGTGTCCCACAATCATCCCTGGTTCCTTTAGGCTCCGTGCTCACAGTCTGACACTCAGTTCCCCATCTACAGCCGGTGCCTTCTCCCTACCAGCTCTGACCTCCCACGAATACACAGTGGGACAAAGTTAAACTTTACAGTTTGTAAACCTCTCATAACCTCTCCATCCACTTCATATGCCAGATTACTACTATATTAAAATGAGGTTGTATAATGAGGGCACGCTCTAAAAGCCTGGAAATCATTAATGTGTATATGCCCTCACTATAACTCACAGTATTTCCATCCCTGTGGGGCAAAGGGCACTCCCACTGCTCAGTCCATTCCGGGAGCCATTTTTCAACCAAGATGTGGGCTGGACATATTTTCATCTTGTATCTCTTCAGAGTCATGCAGGATGACTTTGGCCATTATTCTTGGTACCATTTGTTTGATGTTTTCTAGCTAAGAAAGAGAAAAGGGATGTGGGGCTATACTGAGTGATGTAAGTAGAGCCTCGGGAAGGCGGGGGGGGGGGGAGGGGGAGCTGGTCTTTTAAATCGGGAGGGTAGCATATGAGGCCAGGTGTGTTCTCACATCTGCTCTGTGTGGGTGGCTCACGCCTTCCGCTCCCTATAACACACGCAGCTCACTTAGGCACTACAACTGCTACTCAGCAGGGGACTTAATCCGTAGGTCTGCAGGGTGACAAAGACTATAAATGTTATAGCCAAATTATTACTGTGATGGAATTTCCATTCAAGGATATGAACTGGGGCTTTTAAAAGTCTTAGTAAATGATACCATATACTTACTTTTTAATGTAAAGACTAGCAATGGGGACTTATAACACCCTCTCCCCCCACCCCACCCCCATACACCAATCCACTATTAAGAAACAGAATAGACATACTGTCAATAAAGGCCACTTAGCCCAGCCCATTTGTACAGCCCCTCACCCTCTCCATGGGCTTTAAATAACTGTCAATGCCTCCCCTGGAGGAGGAAACTCAACTGCCTCACCTACTGGGTTTAGGCTTTGGGCTGCAGCTCTTGGCCTATGTCTTTAGCCCAGTGGGTAGGGTTCCCTTTGCTGCCTTTCCTTGGTTAGTAGACAGAGAAGCCCCTTCCTGACTTGTGCCATTAACATGAAAAGAGCGTGGTGCCACCTCCTGTGCCTCAAAAATCCCACCCATGCCCCTTGTTCCTGCTACTTTCTGAGTAGCTAATGCTCACGCCTTCTCTCTTACACTGATGGCACAAAAGGGGTCTCTCCAGCTGTCTTAAGCAAGGCAACACTTCTGTCTTTCTTTCTTTCTTTCTTTCTTTCTTTCTTTCTTTCTTTGTTTTTGTTTTTGTTTTTTGTTTTTGTTTGTGTTTTTGTTTTTGTTTTTGTTTTTGTTTTTGTTTTTCAAGACAGGGTTTCTCTGTGTAGCCCTGGCTGTCCTGGAGCTCACTCTGTAGACCAGGCTGGCCTGGATCTCAGAAATCCGCCTGCCTCTGCCTCCCAAGTGCTGGGATTAAAGGCGTGCGCCACCACTGCCTGGCGCAACACTTCTTTCAAGTTGCTCTCCTGTGTATGTCTGTCTGCAGCGGGCCAAATGCACAAGCTAACAGGAAAGTTATAGTTAATGGTAGACAGACACATAATATGAAAACTAAATGACTAACGGCATCCAGCTGTTCCCAACTGAACCAAAAGTAGAATCCAACCCAAATCCATGCCTAAGCCTCACAGAATACCAACTGCTAGCTTTCTTGGGCCTTTCCTTTACCAACCAACCCTTTCGATTTCCCTCCAGATACTTATTCCCCCACCCCTTTTTTCCTCCTCCTTTTCAAGGGCTAAGAAGAAGGCTCAATCAGTAAAGTACCTGGGCAGGCATGAGTACCTGAGTCAACCCCCAACACTTGTGCAAAAAACCTGGAGTATAGGACATGTCTGTACTCCCAGCTGTGTGGAGATGGAGACAAGTCTCTCGGTGTCTCTGTCTCTCAGTGTCTCTGTCTCTCTGTCTCTCTGTCTCTCTCTCTCCTCTCTCTCCTCTCTCTCCTCTCTCTCCTCTCAACTTTGGGTCTGGGTATATTGCTCAGAGATAGTTCTCTTGCCTAGCACACACTCCAGGAATATTTAGCTTAGTAGTAGATCACCAAAGATAGATAGGTAGGTAGGTAGGTAGGTAGGTAGGTGGGTGGGTGGGTGGATGGATGAATGGATGGATGGATAGATAGATAGATGAATAGATGAATAGATAGATAGATGAATAGATAGATACATACATAGATAGATAGATAGATAGATAGACAGACAGACAGACAGACAGACAGACAGACAGACAGACAGAAAGAACAAACTCTGAGTAAATAAATAGTAGGTACTCTGGGGGAATTTCTATATTCTTTCCAGGAAAGAAACGAAAAACTATCCACTGAAATGTGATAGAAAAGATGTACAGCACAGGGAATTACCCAGCCGGGGGAAGGGTCAGCAAGTGTCCCAGCCTGTGAGGATGCTGATGAGGACAGTGATGAGAACCATATGCTACTACCACAGAGCATCCACAGCTGGACTAGATGCTCTCTTAAGCCCTTGATGAGACTAATCTAATCCTGACAAAGCCTTATTCCCACTTGTCAAATAATGGAACCAAGACATAGGGAATATGAATGCTACATGATAACTTGTGGAACCTGGAGTGTCCCCTCTGCAAGTTGGCTCCGGGGCTCAGCTCTGAACTATGAAGTGAGTGGCTGGGGCACCTTGTGGGTCCCTCTGAGGTGCACTAGGGTACGACAGGTAACCTGAAGAAGTTCTGGTATTTGTAACTCAGGAGACCACATACACAGAGAAATAGCCTGTCTTTCAAAAGAGTCATCAGAAGCCCAGTGTGCTTTGCGGCTTGGCGTCTATTATGGCACAAGCAAGTCTTTTAGCCCCAACTCATCTGTGTGTTCCTTTTAACTATCCTTAAACTGGTCATCAACGATAGATAAGCTGTGTGCAAACTGATGAGCAGCCTGATCTATAATATTATATAATATATAATATTATATAATATATAATACAATATATATATATTGTATCTTACCCTTCTTGACAGAAAATGATTTCCATGGCAATTTTAAAAAAAAAAAAAAAAAAAAAAGAACAAAAAGCCAAACATAGCAGTACAGGCCTGTAATCCCAACATCCAGAGGGCTGCGGCAGGAGGATCACAGGTTTGAGGCCAGCTGGACTAAGGAGACTGTGTCTCAAAATGAACAAGCAAGCAAGCCAAGTAACAAACCCCTCAAAACCTACAGCAGCCGATGGGAAGGATGGTCGGCGGCTTGTTTTGCTTTACTTAGTTAGCTTCATAACTCTGTCTATTAGGGGAAAAAAACAAACAAACAAAATTATTGTTTTAAGTTTCTCCTCAATTTGTAAGTGACTGTGAGACTCTGATGGTTGCCACAGCAGACAGGTGCTGAGGCTAAGAACTGGGTTTTGACATAAAATACCCTGGTTCCGTCTGTGTAAGTCAAAAAGCCTCAACATACTCATTTGCAAAATGGGTATGTCTGCCATCTATCTATCCAGCTACCATCAGGCAGGGAAGAGACTGCACTTCAGCAAGTTTATTTTACCCTTTGGTTTTGTTGAGATAGGAACTCACTAGCTATCCCAGGCTAGCCTTGAACTTGCGATCCTTGCAGCAGCCTCCCAAGGGCTTGATTACAGGTGGGCTCCACCACAGCCAGCTGAGCAGAGTTTAAAAGAACTACTTAAAAAATGGAGAAAACAAGTTATGTACCATGAATGCAGAGGGAAAGCAGCAACAGAGAGCCATCGCCTCCCCAGATTTGAAAGGGCAGGAAGAAGGCTGGGAAGAGGAGGAAAACGGCTGGGAGGACCAGGAAGACGGCTGGGAGGACCAAGAAGACGGCTGGGAGGAGGAGGAAAACGGCTGGGAGGACCACGAAGATAGCTGGGAGGACCAGGAAGATGACTGGGAGGACCAGGAAGACAGCTGGGAGGACCAGAAAGATGGCTGGGAGCACCAGGAAGATGGTTGGGAGGACCAGGAAGAAGGCTGAGAGGACCAGAAAGAAAGCTGGGAGGACCAGGAAAAAGGCTGGGAGGACTAGAAAGACAGTTGGGAAGACCGGGAAGATGGCTGGGAGGACCAGAATGCAGCCAGAATTTGTCTGGAATAACAGGTTCAGGAGTACAGCTACCCTGGCAGGAGTCATGACTTCCAGCAGAGGAACCAGACACTCCCTCCCCACCTCCCGTAGGCACGCACAGCCCAGGGGAGTGGGAACAAGGGACACACAGTCTCTCATCTCTCAGAACCAGAGTGGCAGAGTCCATACTGGGTGTTTAACAGTTAGCATCTCAGTACACAGAGCACAGCAGGTCTGAGGGGACATCAGAATAGCCAGCCTGGTGTCATCTTCTCATCATCAGTTATTTTATGTTTCTACCCATCTTAATAAGTGGCAAATGCCATGAGGGCAGGAAGTACCAACTAATCCACTACGGGGCCAGAACATATCCCAGGCCCTTGTGTGGGGGAAGTCACTCTTATAAGCTAATCTTATGATACTATTTTAAATAATGCAATTATTTTTAACAAATGAGATATGACCAAATCGTCATACAACTCAAGGAAGATGTATGGGCTAGCACCCTTAAAATGAGAGGGGGGTCCCCATTTCTGCTTCCATGTATTTCATTAGCTGGAGGGGTGCATGTTGCTTCCCCAACCCACCCCAGAATATTAGCTTGGAAATACGCTGATTAAAGCCATACGTCTCCTCTAATGGCATGGAATTTTCCTGATTTCATTATGTGAACACAGCTAATTTCTTTTGGGATCATTTAAGTTTAAATGTTTTAACCCAACATAAGTATGTGTATTCTTCATTTCTGCTGAAGTCATTCTAAAAAGATCGTGGGCGTGGTGCTGTCCCTGAGGAGACTGCCCAGGAATGAGGGAAAGAGAGCAGCAAGACCACAGGCCACAGTGAATCTCAGTAGATGGTAGGCTGAGGTACGAGGGTCATAAGTTCAAAGTCAGCCCATGTTATGTAGTGAGTCCCATGTTAGCCTGGGAGATCCTGTCTGAAAAAAAAAAAGACAAAAGACCAAGACCATTTCCTCAAATCTGTCTGCCAGCTACCATAAATGGCAGACTGGTGCCTACCTAGGCATGTACCATTCCTACTGCCCCTGAGAGCTGATGGAGATACAGAGTTTTATGATTTGTTTTTTATTTTTTATTTGTGTGTGTGTGTGTATGTGTGTGTGTGTGTCCATGTATGCCACGTGATTGGGTCTACAGAGAACAGAAGGGGTTGGTTGCCCTGGAAATGGAGTTATCTGAAGTGAATGCTGAGAACCAAAGTCTGATCTTCATCAATTGCTCTAACCCCTAGGCCATACTTCCAGTCCTGAGACATGAGAGATTTTATGTGTATGTGTTTATAAAGTAACCAAACCAAAGTAGTAGATTTTTAAAGTTAAAATCACATAGGACAACTCAACATAAAAGCAGTGTAGGAATATCTAATTTATTAAAAACTTGAGCCAGCACACAGAAGTATGAAAAAATAAAGTGTGGCCTTTTCTGCATGTCTACCACATCCCCAAACTCCACTCTCATCCCCACTAACAGTCCAGTGCAGCATCTTTACAAAACTACCTCATGGCGGAGGGCTGGAAGGCGGCTCAGCAGGTAAGAGCGCTCACTGTACAAGCCGGACAGTTGGAGCTCAGTTCTGGAACCCGCATAAAAAGCTGGGCACAGTGGAGTCCACAGCACTTTTGCTCCCAGATGAAAGGCAAAGACAGGAGAGGGGGCCAGCTGCCTGCACACAGTGTAACAGCAACACCAGAAGAGAGCCTCGGACAAGACAGAAGAAGAGAAACGCCTTCCAAAGAGCTGTCCTCTAATCTCTGTGTGCACGCTACACTCAAGCACTCATATACACACATACTAAATAATAACAAAAAGCGTGTGTAGAACTATTTCCTAAATGCTTACATACATATGTGTGTTTATAAAAATGCTATTCATCATTGCATTCATGTTTTTGTAAATGATCTTTTTCATGCAATAGATTTTTTTTTTGGTACATTTCTTATAGAGATATTTTTGCTTTTTCAATAATGCATATTAGAACTTATGTAAATATCTATTTAAACCACTCTCCAACACCTAGGCATTTAAATTAGCACCAATTTTTTTTTACATACTTCATTTTTTTACATTAATTCTCTACAATATTCACAGGTTTTTTTTCTATTTACAATGAATTTCCTCTTGATTCAGTATGCCAGACTTCCACTCGAGGTAATTTTCAACTGGATCAGTGCCATGGTACCGTGTGGGATTAATAATTTATGTATGTATGTGTCTGTGCCTGTGTGTGTACATGTATGTGTGTGTTTTATATTTAAGTGGTTAAAAATACATTAATTTTCCCAAAGAGAAGTGGATCTATAACCCTTGATTCTGAGTAGATTTACAATGGTTTCAACCAATTGAGCATGGCAGAAACGTCATGTGACTTCCAAAGTCAGATTATTAAAAAAGCTATGCCTCTTCCCCACAGGTTCTTGGAACATTAGCTCTCCCTGACTACAGTCCTCATGGGAGCCAGCCACCATGCTCAGAGACCCCCTGGTGAGCAGACAAGTTGGGACCAGTTTTAGAGTCATCCCAGTCTCAGATACAAGAGTTAGAAGGGCCAGACTCCAGCACCCGGAAGCTCGACTCCTTCCAGCCAAGGTTCATTAATTTGTCCATCAAAAAGAGTAGAAAAAAAGCTGCCCCCCCGCCCCCCACCAGTCCTGTCTGAATTCTCAGCTCTGAGAAGCTGTGAGCATAAGTTCTGGGGTATTATTATACAACACTATAGAACTGAACAGAGAACATGCGTAGGTCCACCCACCTAATCTGGGCTGTTGCTCTCTCTCTCATTCGAAGTTCTGTTATTTCTGGGTAGAAAGACATAGCCAAGCCTCTGAGATCTAGACTAGAAGCTCCAATTAAACCATGACAGCTCTCCAGTCCTCATTCACTAACCAGAGATGACGATTCCTTCTCCCTTAGAGCACAGAGGTGATGTGGGAAGACGAAAGGATGTGCTAAGCCTCTATGCAAGCCTGTCTCTGTCTCTATCTCTGTGTATCTCTGTCTGTCTGTCTGCCTGTCTCTCTCTCTCTCTGCATGAGTGTGTGTGTGTTTGTTTATGTGTGTGTGTGTGTATGTGTGTGTGTGTGTTAATCATCTCCAATCAGTCCCAGTAAAGATATCCAAATGTAAATTGATACTGAAGTTGTGGTTGAAGGTCTAGTTGGCTCTGGACTTGAATCTCCCAAAATGGCTTTCATAGATTGACAGTCTTCTAATTTCAACAAATTGTGATTCATAAAAATTTACTTTAATACTCTGGGATTGATAGGAATGATAATTAATTTTAACAAAGGGGAAAGATAAATAGTGAAAAAAATATACATAGAAACAAATCTGGAAAGGAATAAAACAGGAAAGAAATATGCCTAGCGCTCATAGTTATTATAGTCAGTGAATAAGAGTAAAGCTTAATTTATAATATTCTGAGTCATACCCCCCCCATGACTTCCAGATATTTTTTTTTTATTTTCAGATTTAAAAAAAAAAAATTAGAAGTTGCATAGAACAGTGGTAGTGGTGCATGCCTTTCATCCCAGCACTCTAGATAGAGGCAGGTGGATCTTTTGAGTTTAAGGCCAGCCTGGTCTACAGAGTGAGTTTCAGGACAGCCAGGGCTACACAGAGAAACCCTGTCTCAAAAGGGGAAAAATGTTGCCATGCTGAAAAATATGACAGCACCATACCTGCTAGTTCATGGCCACAGCCAGCTCCTAGAACAGAGCAGCAGGTACCCTGGTTGTCACTCATTTCACAAGGTGCTCCCTGTGAAATCATGTCCCCTCCCTCTCATACTTGGTGGCCAATGGAGAAAAGACTCAGGGTCAGAGCATCACAACTGTTCTTGGTGTCTCCTTAACCCCTGGATGCATACTGAACTAAGGAGGCAAGTACTTGGGTACCCATCACCCCTGGGAACTCAAACCACTAAATAAATGGAGGCCACGAGGCCTCTGAAGGGATGCTTTGCTTATGTGATCTCTGCTTGAGTAAACACAGAAAATCAACAAACACCTCAGACCTAAAGCAACCCATCCTACTGCTTTTCTGGGCCTGTTCTGCTCCTTCTCTGCCCATTCAGACAGTGCAGCCATCTGTCCAAGGCTGTCCTTAAAGCACTGATCACAGTACCAGGCAAGTCTCTGCAAGCACTGGTCTTCCCATTGTCTGACCACTCTCAAGGCTAGAGCAACCATTTTATGATCAGCCTGGTACAAAGTGAACCATACAAAATCTCAGGCCAGCCCCACTGTGAGCATCATCTCATCCCCTTGGATACATGTGTGAATTCGTCTTTAGCTGTCAAGAGTTGGTTGTTACTTACTGGAGCCTCACTACTCCAAGTGTGGCCTGAAAACTTAGGAGCTAGTCTTGCCTCAAGTCCAGCCTCACTGCAGCAGAATCTGCAGTTAAACTAAATTCTCACACGGTACATGCATATCTAAAGGTGGGCAGCTCTTCACTGGAGAACCCTGATCTGGTAGTAGACATTTCTGTCCCAGTAATGCCCAAGACACTAGTCATAGCAGTTATTTTGAAGAGAGAGTATTAAGGGTGGGAGAAAAGCATAATCCCCTTTCTTGCAGAAAGATCTCATTATTCATGCACTCCTGACATGGGGGAAGGGAGCCCAGATCACTGTATTTCAAAGCCAAATCCCAAGGGCATGAAGGTGAAATGAAAGCACCACCCACCATCACAAACACTAATTGGTCTAGCACATGCTATTATAAAAGTTTCAGGTGGGAGCCAGGCCAGAGGAAACACAGCCACACAAAACAAGATGTTCGGTAATTGAATTTGTTTCTTAACCAATAGTAATGATTTTTCACTAGGAGTATCTAACAGTGTCAAGAGACATCGGGAGTTTGTCATAAAGGACAATGTACAAATACAGAGTACAGACCAAGTCCCCCTCAACCCCCCCAAACCAAACCAAACCAAACCAAATCAAAACAAAACAGCTAAGAACTGGCTCTTATGAAACATCCCCAACGCAAGGTGAAAGCCTGGTCTTCAGGATTCTCTTGCTTCCCATTTTCTCTCCTTCCTCCTGCCCCTCCCATCACACATGCTTCTCACCCTGACACTCTACTCCAGAAGTGGCATGCATCCCCCTTCCTCTCCAGCTTTGCCCATTGGCTCTAAGAAGAGCCCTGTGTGACAGCCTGGGGACACAGGAAGGACCTGCTTGTCCTGTCCTCGTTATTCATGCAGCACAGGCCCTGGGTTACCTATTATACCGTCCTGCCTGGGCTGGGAGCGCTGAGGGGCCAAGGCTGCTCCCTGGGCTTTGAAAGGGACCACCGTCCTGGCGGACTCTGGTGCAGACCCTCTCCTTTATGACAGGAAAAGGAGCAGGGCTCACAAGGAAACCGAGCACGGGAATAATAGCGCAAGCCCAGCTTTTGAAAGTGCAGACAACTGGTGAATGGCCCCTCTAGCTTTAGCGCAACTTTGCTGAAAAGGAGCTGCTCCCCCTCCCCTCGCTCCTGCTCTGAAATGCAGCCTCCGGGCAAGGCAGACTTTCCCACTGTTTTGTCTTCCTCTCTTCTACCCCAAGATTGCTGCAAAGATGCTGTCTAGGATAGTCAATTTCATTTCACTGAACGGAGAGAGCGGTCCTAAAGGCCAGGAAAACAGGCATCCTGGTGTGGCCACTCATAGCCCCCTTTCCTATGCATCTCAGTTTGGACAATGAGTTATAACCTTTCTTCCGGGGCATGCTGTTCCCAGACAGAACAAAGCTGCCGGCTTGGCATGATTTTGCAGAGCACTTTAAGCTGCAGACCTTAAAGTTAAACTCATGTGCAATTATGTCTAATTTGGCCCTTGCTGGTGATGTGCCCACTGACCGAAATTCTGCTTGCAAGAAAATGACTGGCCACTGATGAAGAAAAACCTAGGGCTGTGCAAACACACTCTAATCTTGTGACTTGAAGGCATCAAGAAAGGAGGATGTTGGCACAGACTATGGGAAAACCTGCTCTAAACCAGACCCATGGAGTTACCCAAGAATTTTCAACCCAAATTCACTTTAAATTCCACCTGCTGACTCCAGCATCGCAAGAAAACTCCCGTTCCTGGATGGTTTGTGTGGTTAAGGAGGCACAGATGATGTCATGGATCTCATGGGTACAGGTAAGGGTAGAAAGGTGGGGTCCAATGATTCCTGGCCAGTCCCTGGATCCCACTGCTGACATCTACCGTGACTATGAACATGGCTAATACACGTGCAGCCAGGGGGAAATGTCTCTCACAGTCGGAAGGAGTCACTTTTAAAAACCAATATGATTTCTTCTTTGACCGTGATTACAGGTCGCTCTGGGGAAAAAAGAAGCCTGCAGAACAGGAAACATCATTCTGTATAAAACAGCTGCTAACCATGAGACCCATATCCTTCCAGGTTTCCCTCAGACACCACACCGGAGGTTCAAACCCCCTCGTGGGTCCCGCTTTCTCAGTTTATCCCATAAGCATGTCTCCAGATCCCGATAGGCTAGTCTGTTTATTTAGGCTGTGTCTGTGGTTCTCCAATGGCAACACGAACAGCTGTTTGCTATTCAGACTTCAGAAGTTTATGCACAACAGAAGGTAGTAAATATGTGGATGAAAAAGGAAAGCAAACAATAAAACGTTAATGAAGGCTCCATCTCCCAGAGTCCCCTCAGTCCCCAGTGTGGTGAGCTTTGGGGTCTACTTTGGATACTGCTGGGTAAAGACAAGATGGCAGGCCACTGACCCAATAGAGCACATGCAGGCTCTAGCAGGTCAGGCACATCAGGGAAGGAAATGGCATAGAAGGCCAGGCTCCATCACCAGGTGAGAAGGAATGCCAAGGAGACAGAGTAGAGAAGTGATTGGGGTGTTTAGAGAATCCTTGAACACTGGAGCAGTCACAGGTGTCCTCTCTTCCTCTTATACCGCCTGCGTCCTCTCAACCAAACTTTACTCACAAAATCTTCCCACACTGCTCCTCCTCCCCTTCTCCACTCACTGAGCACTCCTCCTGCCTAGCAATGGCTTAGTACTTTACAGTTTCCCCTAATAACATCATCAGACAGGGACTACAGTAACGGTACTGTCAGAAGAGACACACTAAAGAGATATGAACGTCCCTTTCTTTGGGTATCAGACTGCTCAAACCAATGAACTCAATGGGATTACAATTTCTTCATGAAACCCATGCCAGGGGTCGGGAAAGCCTTGGTGCTGGCTAGAGGAGGAACCTGTCTCCCTGGAGGTGATGTCATACAGTTCTGGGACTACAGTAGAGGGTAGGACACCACAGTGATGGGTCAGTGATGGGTGGGACCACACCTGGACCAGAACTGCATAGTTATTCATCCCTCTCAACTCCTACTGAAACCTAAAATCACGTGTCTAGCGCCCCTCCCCCCCAGCAAGGCTGTGAGTTGGTTTAAGGCATTTGCTAGAAAGTCTAGCCATCTGAGCTGTATCCCCACAAGAGAGAACTGACTCCCCAAAGTTGTCGTCTGACACTTCTAAGTTGTCCTCTGGCCTCTAGACATGTGCTGGTATGCATGCACCCTCAGATGAATAAGTAAATAAACACAGAAATGGAGTTTTAAGATCGCTGAAGATTTTCTTTTTAGGTCAAGACCACTAGATCTTTCTGCTTGCTATTATTCTTCCTGACACAGTCACATTGAAAAAAAATCTCCTTTCTCTGTTTTTCTGTTACCTGTCTCCTTCGTTAGCATATAGGGTGCAAGTGGCTTAACCTAGCTTATTGGGGCAGTCAGGTTGCAAGCTCTGATCCTGACAACTCTGGTGACATGGTGACCCACACTTCAGTTCACAGAGAGAAAGCCCGGGCTGAGCGGTAGTATACTATGGAGCCACATGGCTCTAAGCCATGTCACTATAGCCCTATGAGAAGATCAGCTCCATGGGGACAGAGGGCAGCCGTAGCTCAGGTCCAAGGAACACAGATATCACACTTCCGTCCTGCAGCATTTTGAGGTTTACAGAAGTGGGCCTGTCTATACAGATGAAGAAATCCGGAGATAAAAGATCAATGAAAGCAGAGGCGCTATAAATACACGGGACACCATGCTCAAGTCCTTCCCAAATTCTATAGCTACGTTCCCAACTTGGCTGTGCTTTCTATCAGCCCAAGAAAAATAGAGAAAGTGGATATTCATAAACACGAGTTATGGATTTATTTCAGAGTCATGTTGCTATAGAAATTCTCTTGGAAACCGTTTCTGTCTCAGCCATCCAGTCTGATCAAAGGGGCTTCTAAATGAGGCTATTTTCTGCTGAACTGTTGGCTAAACCCTACAGGCGCTGCAGTGTAAACCTGACAGAAACTGTTCTAAAAGGGACCACATACCCCCAGCTCCCTCCCTTGGAATGTGCTAAGGGCACTAGGAGAATGTTGAAGACATGTGGATTACTTGCTCCACCGCAAGAGATGTTGCAAGTGGGTGTGCCCTTGCTCTCTCCTCTCTCTGAGGTTGGGGCCCACCATGCCTTTGTCTACAGATCCTTCCACAGCCTTACTGTGACATCTGCTACTTCTCCATCTTTCCTGTTCTCTCTGCCTTCTTTTATGCAATGTTTTTTTTTTTTAACATCACATCGGTGAAAACTAAACCTGGATGTAACAGCAGACACCAGGGCTAGGGATGTAGCTCCAGTTATGGAATGTCTAACACGTGAAAGACACTACATTTGACTGATGATAATGATGACAATGGTGATGGTGGTGGTGGTGGGGATTAATAAACATGGGCATCAGCTAATTTCATTCCCTGGAGATGCATGTCCCTGTTTAAGATTAGCCAGACACAGTGCTAGGATACCTAGAAGTCTCCCTTGCCCCAAACCGAATGGGTACCCTGGATGGAAGAGTGGCAATGTGTCATAGCAGGAACATAAAGGAAGATAATACAGTGGTTACATACTTTATCCAGAATACAGAGGACAAAGGAACCAATCTTGACCTTAAATTTGAACTCAACAGGCACAGTGAGCACAAAGCCTACCTGGGTTCAAATCTTCACTTTACTTCTAATGAGCCGTATCCTCTGCAAGTACTTAATCTGTCTGACCCTGGTTTTCCACGAGTAAGATGGGGCTAATGCCACAAATCTCTGGACTATTGTGAGCGTTACATTGGATAATTCATTTTCTTTTAAGTGTTTAGAAGCCAGAGGTGGAGCTGCATGCCTGCAATTCCAGCGCTAGGGAAGCAGAGGCAGAAGGATCAACAGATCGAGGCCATTGTTGGATACACAAACATACATATACGTATCCTGTCTCATAGATAGGTAGATAGATAGATAGATAGATAGATAGATAGATAGATAGATCCTAGAAAAGCAGCTGGCACATGTAAGCATTTAGATGTGTTTGTTGCTATAGGTAGCATTAGAATTAAATGGGCAGGGAAGAGTAGAAATTAATCTCCCCCTCTTAAGATGTGTATACACTGCCACACCTCATGCTGCCACCTCCTACTAGATGGGAAGCATGTTCTCCTCAGGCTGTCCAGGGGAGTCAGGACAGGCTTGAGGCCCAGAAATAGGATCTGGATTTTCTGCTGAAGTAGGATTGTCTTGAGTTTCAAAACATACTAGGTTCTTCTGCAGAGCCAACATTTTTCTTGACAAATAACCCTGGGAACTCCACACAGTATGTACGCTCAGCACAATCTCCAACTAGTCATTAAGAGGCAACAACTGGGAAACAGGGTGAGGCGGGGCGGTCCATGCTTATAATCCCAGCTCTTGGGAGGTTGAGGAGGAAGGATCAGGAGTTTAACATCATCATAAAAAGAGCGGACGCAAGGCCAGCCTGGAATACATGAGACCCTGTCTCATATACATGAAAAAAAACAAAAAAAAAAAAAACAAAAAAAAAAAACAAAAAAAAAAACAAACAAAAAAAAAAACATCAAGCCAACAACTTGGTACTATGGAATTAGACTGTTGGTCATAGAGTTCTTGGCTCATGGCCAGCCCAGGGAATAAAAGAATAAGTAGCCTTCAAATTCCACAGGCTGGCTAGTCCCAAGTGTACCTTAGCCAAAGCAGAAGGAAGCAGGAATCACCCAAACATATGTGCTTTGTATACACTCCATTGCCTCAGCAGGACATTAGAACTTCTCTCATGCACCCTCAGGAACCCGTTCTCCCTTAACGTGCAGTTCAGTTATTTCGAGCACTAGCTCTCGTCCACCCTTACCACGCATGCCTCATGCTCCATAAGATCTACTATTCTAGAGGCCTCAGGTCGTCAGTCTCAAGACAGCTGGGACTCTCTTAACAGGCCAGTCAAACAGTACGTGATAAGGCATTTAAAAACACCAGCTTCTGGGCACAGCTAGAATTACCTAAGCATCTTTTCATCATGTTATTTCTTTTTTAAAAAAAAAAAAGATTTATTTATTTATTTATTTATTTAATGTATATGAATACACTGTAGCTGTCTTCAGACACACCAGAAGGGGGCATCGGATCCCATTACAGATGGCTGTGAGTCACCATATGGTTGCTGAAATTGAACTCAGGACCGCTGGAAGAGCAAACAGTGCTGAGCCATCTCTCCAGCCCATTATATTATTAATTGCCTATACAGAAAGAATCTTAATAGCTTATGCTGAATGGGTGTCTTATATAAAGCAAACATTTCACATAGATCAATCCAACCAAATACACATAACTCTTACCCCTACTTTACATCTTGCCCAAAGTCACGCCACTAGCATTTGAAGGAGCTGGGTTAATACACCAGGACAACACTATGTTTTTAAATCTCATACGTTCTGGGAAAGCAGCCTTTATTTCACTCGTCACCACTCACAGAGACCACAGGCAACTCTCATTTCCCATGCACCGCTCCAACTTACCAATCAAAACCTAAAGCAACTCTCTCCAAAGTCACAAAAAGTGCAAATGAAAGCTAGAAACTGCACATCACCTCAGGTGACCAGGAAATAAATGTGCGCACGGGTAAATTTTATGACCATAGTACTTTATTCTCTATGAAGAAGAGATAGATCCACACATAGCCTCCCTGTTTATCTAAACAGGAGGCTGGAGGCCTATGGAGCTAATGAGAGCATCCTGAAATGCATGATAGTTCACTTTTCTAAGCGGTCTTCAATTTACTCCATTTAAAGTGAGGGGTATACCGTGGCTCCCCGAAAGATTAAACACAGAACTCCCATGCAGCCCAGCAATCCCACTTACTGGTATATATCCAAAAGAAATATTCATCCTGTTCACAGCAGCTTGGTTCATAAGAGCCAAGTGTCCATCAACAAATGAATAGAAAATATTGTGTGTACATGGTGTCCACAATGTGGAGTATTATTTGGTTTTATTTATAAGGAAGGTAGACATTGACACACACTGTGACCTGGATGAACTCTGAAGACATGCTAAGTGAGACAAGCCTGGTCCAGAAGGCCTAACACTAACTGAATGATGTCACCAACACAACGTATCTACAACAGCAATTACAGACCAGTAATGGTGGGAACAAGGTTGTAAGAGGAGGAGAGATTGGAAGATTGTCTTTTCATATGTCCAGAGTTTCAGTTTGAGAAAATGAAAAGTTTTGCAGATGCACAGAGAGAACAGATAACATAATTCTTTAAGATTAATTTTAGCATAAAATAATGGATTTTACTACGTTTTCATATACACATATCATTGTATATCACTTGTATTTGATCTCCACATTCCCCACAACTGTCACCATTTCTATCTCCAAATAGTTCCCTCCTTACTTTTATAACACACCACACACACACACACACACACACACACACACACACACACACACACTTGTTCTTTGAGATAGGCTCTCACTATGTATCTCTTGGCTGACCTGAAACTATGTAGACCAGGCTAGCCTCAAACTCAAAAATCTGCCTGCCTCTGATTCCCAAGTGCTGAGATGCTGGCTTAAAGGTGTGCAGTAGTATGCCTGACCTTGTATGTATATTTAAATCTAGATTTTTGCACATGAGAAAATATGTAGTATTTGTTTCTCCCAACAGCATCATCCTCTCTTGTTCCCTCTCCCCTCGCTTTGAATGTCACTCTGATGCTTCAGAGCCATGGCAAGCTTATGTCATATGCCAGATTTTAACTACCGTGAAGTTTCAAGCCTTGGCTACATTGGCCTCTCCAGGGAGGTTTTAAAAGTATCTGCTCATCACTGGGAATGGTGGGTAAGACAGTGTGCTCCAACATATGCACGGAGAAAACAGACATTCGTGAAGCACCCACATCAGGAAAGTGGCCTGGGCTTCTCAGGGACACTGTGTCACTGAACTGATATGGATGCAGGAGCTTCCCCAGCCAGGGAAAAGAATATGGCTGCCAAAGACAACTGAGAAACTTGACTGGACCCAGAAAGATAGCCCTAAAGTATAGCTGGGGGGAATCTCCATGTAGACCTTACATTGTCATAAAAAAAAAAAATGAAAATATGTGTGGTCTTGAAGATGTGTTTGTGGAAGAGAATGCCCTCATTCTTGGTAGCTGAGATATATGCTAAACTGAGGTTTAGAGATGAACTTGTCCCAAAGTCTGTAGATAATAAATATTATTATGTTAATGTTCACTATGGTCTTTGAGGCTCTAAAGGGCAGAACATTTTTAAATGGGGAGAAAGAAACCCCTAAATAACCTATTTCATTTTTTAATGGTTGAACGAAAATCTTGTGTGTGTGTGTGTGTGTCATTTTCTTTAGCCTTTCACCTATTGATGGGCAGCTAGTCTGATTTTGTAACTTGGCTGTAAAGAAGTATGTGATAAACAGGTTTGGGCAGTATCTCTCCAGTAAGTTACATTTAATTCTTTTGAATATGGACCCAGGAGTGGTCCAACTGGATCAAATAGAAGTTCTATGCTTAGTTGGGGAGGGGCTTCCATATTAATTTCCACAGTGACAGCACTAACTTAATTTGCATTTACTTCAGCAGTGAGTGAAGACTTAGTTTCCCTTGTGTACTCACCAGTGTTGCTTTCTTAGTGACAGCCATCCTCACTAGGGGCATAAAAAAGAGAGAGAAATGTGAAGGTAAAGGGGGAGACGGCTAGGGATGTGGAAGGCAAAAGAGAAGGAGCAGGAGGATAAGAAACAGAGATAGAGGGATAGATGTGGTCAAAGTACATCATATACCACGTTGACATGTCATGATGGAATTCCCATACGTAATCAACACACACTAATATGTTACTTTAAAAGGCAAAAATGATAAATTTATTATATAATATTAAATTAAAATGAAGATATCTTGCAAGAACAAATACAAGATCTCAAGAAATAAACAAAAGGGTACAGCATCTTGTCTTCTGGCAAGCTCCTGAGAGTTTAACTGGCAGCCATGTTGTCTCAGTTAGGGTTTCTATCACTGTGAATGCCATGACCAAAAGCACCTTGGAAAGGAAACTGTTTTATCTTGTCTCACGCTTCCAGGTTACATTCCATCACTAAGAGAGGTCAGGGCAGGAAGTCAAGCAGGGCAGGAACTGGAGGCGGGGACTAATGCAGAGGCCATGGAGGAGTGCTCATCTGGCTTTCTTATGGAATTCTGGACCATCTACCCAGGAGTGGTGGCACCCCTGGTGAGCTGGGCCACCAGCATCGATCATTAATCAAGAGAATGTATTACAGACTTGCCTATAGGCAAATGTTATGGGGAATTTTCTCAATTGAAAGTCCCTCTTCACAAATGAGTGTAGCTTGGGTCAAGCTGACAAAACTAACCAGGGCACAGGTTGACCATAATGAATTAGATCTTTAAGGCAAGAGGTTGTTACAGCATGGGGAACAGTCAAGGGTGTGTACTCAACATGTGACATTGATGCCCTGCTCAGCCCTGGGAGAGCTCAACCTCCAGGTACCCAAGCTTCTGCCACACCCCCTCCACACCCCCTCTACATTCCCAAGAACAAGTCCCAGCATCTCACTTTATGTTTAAGGAGGGAAACAAAGGGTCTCCACCAACAAAAAAGAAAACAAGGTTGCCTTCCCAAGCTTGCTCCTCTCCCCTCCTGTGTAAACCAGAGATGTCCCCTGTCTCATACAACGTCCTTTCCTTCCTCAAAACACTTTCCAACTACACCAGATCGAAGAAACTCCTGTGGGAAAGGCTTTCCAGGTTTTAGACTCCTACCATTAATTCACAGTTTCAATAGTCATGCTTCCTGTAAGAGAAATTGTCCAGTGGGCATGATGGTGGCCAAAGGAGCTAAACTTAGAGATCCGAACTTTGACCTTTCAAGCTGGAGGGAAAGAAAGGGTTCATTTCAAACAAGAGTCCCAAAAAAGTGTGTGCCAAAAAACTAGGATGGTACTACCTTTGAGGCCGAGGATTAGAGGACTGGACCCTTTTCAATGCCACTGAAAAGACCCAAGAATGAATTATTCAAGGAAGTGCTAATTTGTCTCCTCCCACCACCATACACAGCCGGTACTGAACCTGCTTCCAGAGCACTCTCCCTTGCCTCGTGCCCTTTTGGAGGTGAAGTAAGTGTGAACCCATCCTCTAGAGATAGAAAAGGCTCAGAGAAGTCACACCCAGTATCATTCAGTAAGCATCACTGGATCCCACTGCCCTTGGCTCCTCATCTCTCACTAGTCAAGGTTGGTAACACTTTCAGCCTTTCCCATTGCTGCGACACAGTGCAGTGCACTCAATGGCAGCTCCCAACAGGCCAAGCAGGAACAGCCAACCTTGTTTTTACCTGTGCACTGTTCACAAATGTTTTTCCCTCTCCTTTTGAGGGACAAAGGCATTGTCTGCTTAGGAGACACTAGAAACTTCTTGTTTATTTGATGTTAGGCCTTGGTCACAGGTGACCCATAAAGATACCTAATCTGCAAACTCTGAGCAAAGTCCATGGCACAAAGACACTTCTTATCCCTTGTTGAATGAGGGGATGATAACAAGTGGCCCAGGTTGTGAACTCTTCCCAGGTTGTGACGAGTTCTCCTTTTAACTCAAAAGAGCAGTGCCCTGCATTTATGTTGGCAATCCTTATTCACTGGAAATACTACGTACGTGGTTATCTTTTGCAGATGAACTCCCTACACATGTCTTTAGAAATTTAAAAATTCCAAATAGCTACTGCCTATATGGTGGGCTTTTTTGTTTTGGTTTTGGTTTTGTTTTGTTTTGTTTTCCTGTCACCATTGCTGTTTGCTTTGCTGATCTTTTATGCCTTTGATTGAAACTTGCATTATCTCCATTTTATGTACAAGCCCTCAGCAGAGTCCTGGGGCCCTCAATCCTCCTGTCAGGCGGCCTCTTATAGATACACATTCATATACATATATACATATGCATACACATGTGCATATGCAAACACATGCTCATACACACACATACACATATGTAAACATTCTCATATATACATGCATACACATATACACACATATACACATACGTAAACACATTCTCATATACACATGCATACACATATACACACACATACACATATGTAAACACATTCTCATAGGCACATGCACACACATGGGCATATACACACATACACATATGTAAACATTCTCATATACACATGTATACACATGGGCACACACATACACATTCCCATACACACACATACACATACGTAAACACATTCTCATATACACATGCATATACACATACACACACATACACATCCTCATAAACACATTCGTACGCATGCACAAACATGCCTGGAAACCTGAACTATCACCGACTCTTCCCAATAACATTAAACACTTCTACAGGCTCTGATTTTTCTCAAACTAGAATTTAAGGATACAAAGAATCCTATGTCTTGAGAAGCAAACAATAACTACTTTAACTTTTCTAACTATAGAAACATACAAGAAATTTAGAGAAGAGGGGAAAATATTTAGTTCCTACATTATCTTAGTACATAGATACAGTTGAAATGACCATTTTGCTGCCTTTTGACTAAAATTAAGTGTAGGGACAGGTGACACAGCCTAGGTACCAGCATCGTCTAAAAAGCACACTTCTAACCCTCATCAACTTTATACTATTCTATTCTATTTACATTACCCTCGGCAAAATCAATGTGATACACTATTTTTTAAATATACATTTGCCTTTTTAAAGTAACACATGAATTTTAAAATAATACATAAATTTCTAATCGTGCACCCGGTTCCATTCCTAAAGGCAATCTCTAGAACGATTCTACAGAACTTTCTAGAAATATCACACAAACATAGGTAAGATAGGACATTCCTTGTTTGGTGACTAGATTTTGTCTTACTTAACAGATCAAAGGTACATTTGCAGAGGTTCCAAAACTACCATGTAAAAAGCACATGAGAATATGCAAACACACACAGCTCACGCTGGGGTGGATATATAAGCACAAACCACTGGCCAGATCAGAGTAACACTAGCACACACTTTGCAGGAGGCATAAGGAGAAAAGCTCTGAGACTATACCCAGAATCAGTGCCGACGGAAGGACCTGGTTTGCACTGAGAGAAAAAGTATATGTATGCTTCTTTAAAAATTAATGTTTTCCATTTGCAGAATACAAGTCATTAGTAAATGCAGAACAAAGCAAACACATGTTTGTATTAGTTCTGTAATTGTCATTTCTTGGACAAACTTACTAAGGGTTTAATAGGCAGCAAGGCTCCAGAAAGCTGGTTTATTAGAACTCACGGGGGAAGCAGAGTGGAGGGGGTGGGGAATAGAGCTGTGACTGACACCTTGCCAAGTCACACAGTGCAACCCTGCAAAGCCTGCTCAGTGAGCCCAAAGCTCAGGCAGAGAGAATGAGAAGCTGATCTACTCAGGTTCTCATTAAGGAATCTGCCAAGTGTGGCTGATGGCAGTGGCTCCTTTGCGGGGAGTGGGGAGGGGGGTGGAGGGGTTGATAAATGATTCTATGAGATGTCTGGTCTGAATCTGAAATGTTCCCCATTGAGATACCAGCTTGTATCGTAAACCCTGTTCCCTAGACAGTGGTACTATTTGGAGAGACTGTGGAGCTTGTCTGACAAAAGTGGGTCATTAGGTTGAAGGTTACAGATGGCATCCTGTGCTTGCCTCTCGCTGCTTTCATGGTCTTGCTGTGATGTGAACAGACCCTGACATCCGCTCCTGCTGAATCGCTCCCCCACAGCCCCTCTGCTATGATGGGCTGCAATTCTCTGAAACCAGGAGCCAAAGTCCATCTTTCCTCCTGTAAGTTATCTTTGTCGGGTGTCGTGGTAACAGCAATATGAAGGAAGTAGCACAGAAACTCACTGGAATAAATAATTACAGTCATAATAATCAAATAAATAAACAAGGGGGAAAGGGCGAGCGGAGAAGGTAAGCGAATGACCAGATCATCAGGTAGTGAATAGCCAAGAGCTTTTCTTTCTTAGGGGCCTGTGCTGTATGAAGCAAGAGCTAAGCTGCAGAGCCCCAGCCCCCCAGGTTCTCCCACATCCCAGTTACCACACAGTTCAGCCTCACTGGGCCTGTGAACTTCAACCTTGGCAAAGGTTCTGGAAGCAATGAGGTCTGAAGGATGCCTGACGAACACAGTGTACTTCCTCTTCCTCCTCCCCTCCCCGCTAGCCTCCTACAAGACAGCTATGCAAAAGACGGGCTGACCCTGGCAGTAAAGTCAAACACCGCGGTGAAGCCAGGCACAAACTATCAGGGCATTTCCAGTCATCCCTTCTCATTTAGTCTGCACTAGAAACCCTTCAAACCAGCACCAGTGGCAAACACCAACTTAACCCTAAGACTAGATGAGACAGGAGAATAATATGAATATGTCACATATACTGGTGACAACTGCAAGATCACTCACTGCAGGGAGACCAAAACATGCGACAGAGAAACCCAGACTCTTCTCCTGTAGTGAGAGTTGTGGTTATCTTTAAAAACCCAGCTACGGTACGGTATGTGAATGTGTTCTTGTTTTAATCCCAGGTGTAGGACATAGGGCTGCTGCAGTTTCTCCACAGCCATTAACTGATTGTCTCTTGTTCTAGGGAGCTGTGATTTTTGCCAGCTGCGGATAGTTTCATTCTGGGGCGGATCTAAATGCCAGAACCCATAGAGCAGCCAGGGGCACGCCAAAGAAGAGGGTGGTGGCTGTTTGCTATTGCTGGATCGCTGGTTTGGGGGACTACTGAATATTCTGATGATGAAGATAGGACTTGAACCCTGACAAACCTACTCAGCAGGAAGTAGCCTACAGAGGTCTATGTCCTCTTTCCACTCTGACCTTCTTTCTCTCCTTCCTAGTGTTAGAGGGTTGGAAGGGATTAGGGTGGAATAACGTTTGGAAGGGAAGTAGAGGTATAAGAACCCAATAAAATATTAAATCAAATGGCCCAACACTCAGCAGCCTTATTTGGAAACACTAAGAGAATACAGGAGCTTAAGTGATCACCCACAAGGGTTAATTTGATCCCCACCCGAATTAATAGACAGAGCTCCATGTCCTTAGAAATGGCCGACGAAGTTTCCTATTCTCCCAGGAGGATCTAGGAAAGAGGGCTGAGAGACGGAAGCACTAATGGGGCGGGGTGGATGAAGGGGTTCTGCCACGCTACCCACCGTTAGAGGGATGAGCTCTTATGGACGTCCATTCTGCACACACAGGCCACATAAAAGCATCTAACCCTTTGAGAATGCCCTTTCCCAAGCACACGTTGCAAATAAGAACACATAAAAACTGAAGTAACTTGCTCGGGTTCCACGGGAGAAAGCAAGCCTAACGTCCAGATGAATCGTCTGCCTTCAAACTAGCAGAAACGAGTGTCTCCTTTAGATGAAAAGTAGAATAAATCTATATTGAGCTAAACATAGGCTAACAACATTCACTGAGTATCTTCCAGGTGCCCAAGTCCAGGGTCCTAGCTAGATTCCGAAGTATTTAAAATACATTATCACAGGTAAAGGAAATCAGCTTATCAAGAGCCAACAGGAGATATGCTATCAGCGTTAAAAGTGAACTCATATTGCCAATGAAATGTGAGAACTAACCAAAATCATCAGGTACTAAGCTACTCTCATACAAATGCCAAGCCCACTCCCCACCCGAGTCCAGCCTTATCCTTCAGCTCCCTTGATTTACGTTCAGTTTGGAGCAAAGTCTCCCTGCCTTGGCCAGGCTGGTTCTGAACTCCTTCCTATTCATTAGTAGCATGGACCGCAATCATCTAATTGTGTGTGTGTGTGTGTGTGTGTGTGTGTGTGTGTGTGTGTGTGTGTGTGTCTGTGTGTGTGTGTGTTAGCCACACTCAGCCAGACGACCAGACCAAACTGTCCTCAAAATTGTGACAATTATACTTCAATCTTCCAAGGGCAGAGCTCACTAGGATAAACCACCGCACCCAACTTCATCTTTAAAAAAAAGTATACAAAAAAAAAAAAAATGTCTTCCTTCAGCAGAAACAGAAAAATGAAAGCAGCTAAAAGCTTTCTCGACCAAACTAAGTAGTTCGTCTCTCTAATCCAGCACTCAGGGGGCTGACAAAGTAGAATGTTAAGTTCTATGTCAACTTGAGCTACATAGCAAGACTCTGCCTGTCTCCAAAGTAAAAGAAACAAAACTCCAGCTCATCTTGCATAGTAAGACCTTGTCTTAAAAGGGGGGGGGGAGGGGAGGGAATCTCAAGCTAGCATCATAAAAATGCCTTCTACATTTCACCAATTGCAAAACGAACACATCTGTCATTCAGCTGCAAGGTGTGGAGGGCCTGGGTACACTTCCATCCTCACATCTGTCTATATTATCCCTACTAACATATGGAATATTCCTAAAACTGAGTAAGTGAATGAAAACTGTGAGCTACCTCGAGGAAAAAAGCAAACACTTTCTAATTCTTACTGCCCACTGCACACCTTCCAGTGCAAAACCTAAAAAGTAGAAGCCCGAAACCGGCAGTCACTGGGGCCTCCCTTCCCGATGAGGTTCTGTAGCTCACCCAACCTTCCCATGTCTTGGTTTGTTTTCAATTGCTGGGATAAAACACCAGGACCAAAAGCAACACAAGGAGGAAAAGATTTGTTTGGGCTTATGGTGCCTGAGGGATAGAAGTCCATCTCCATCCTGGGACGGAGGTGTGGCTGTGTGCGAGCTGGAGCTCACACCTTGCACAGGGAAGGGACAGAGAAAGGGAACTAGAAGTGGGTCAAGTCATTAGCAATCAAAGCCTGCTACCAATGGCATACTCCTCCGGCAAGGCCCACCTACCGCAAACAGCACCGCCAGCTGGGGTCCAAGTGTGCAACTCTAAGAGCCTGTGTGGAACATTCTCATTCAAACCATTACAATGGACGCTACTAGCACCTCTTTCCCTGCAAATCCCGGGGGCAGCTAACCTCACTTACGCTCAGTTCTTAAAGACTAGGTTGTCATTCCTGTTTTCTAGGGGGGAGCAAAGCAACCTCAAAGCCACGCTAAAACACATTCCTTACAATAAACATGAACCTATATAGAAATCAATGCCTAAGTTGAGACATGGTGCAGCTGTGCGCTCAAGAAAAACACAAACAGATGGTGTAAATAAAGTATTGTGTAAGGTACCTGTGTCTGCCCTTTCTTGGCAAACCCCCCTGCAAGTACAGTGAAGAAGGTAATAGAATATTGGAAATAGCCTTTCTCTCTTCCAGTGTTTCAGGGCATCAGCATCACCTGGAAGGATTCTTAAAACCTGGAGGGCGGGATGAGTGAGCCCAGAACTTTTACAGGCTGGCTAAGGCCAGCCTTTCCACCAAGTTCCCAAATGACATTCTACTATTGCTGTTCCAGTAAGTGTCCTTTGAAAAATCCTTAATCTGTTGGAGACACTCTCTTGACAAAGACAGGCCATGAGCAATACATGACTGAAAAATGACCCTTTAGCCTAACCAAAGACCAAGAAGTAATGCACGATTATAAAGTTTAAGGAGGGTGCAGCTAACATTGGTAAAGCCTGTGTGGGTCTCTTGCCAAAGAGAATATAACTATTAAAAAACCCTACCCCCAACTGGGGAGTCAACTACAAACGTGGACAGAGTCATTCTTTAATCAGGCCGAGATGGTGATCATCAGAGAGCATGGTTACCACGGAATGTGAAAGGTGAAAACTACCACAGGGAAGGGAGAGAATGAGGAAGCGAGAAGAGGAGGAAACCTTATCCCCAGATAACTGAGCCGTCAAGATCCGCGCCCCACTCAGTGTGTGTTCTCAGAGAGTCCGATTACCTTCCTGAAGGTACCTGAAGGTACTCCCAAACCCAGAGGACCCTGGACCAGTCTGAACAGAGAGTACCCCGTGCACATATCCCCAGTCAAGCCCATACCTAGCCTTGCCCCACTCCCTATTCAAAGTGCTAGTCACTCAAGAACATTTTGTTTAAAAAAAAAAAAAAAATTGCTTTAGCATCTCAAAGCCCAGGAAGATACTACAAACTGACATTTACTGCCTATAACTTAATGATGTGTCCCCTTCCAGTGACGTCCTTACTCCTCAGCATCTATCCACAATAAGTATCAATCTGGGCAAGTATTGATCCCCACAAGTACACCAGAATACTTTTCAGCTTTACTGCTGACCTTCCTGAAGGTTTTGTCCAAATACAGACTCCTCAACCACACCCTTTCATTGCCCCGCCCACTGCTCTCACAATTTCATTTCCAGAGAACTTGAAAATGAACTAGTAAAAGTGTTATTCCTTATCTCTCAGCCTGACAGCCTGCCTTCAGCCTTCTCTTTCCCCCATCTTTCTTTGGACAGGGTTTCATGTATCCCAGGCTGACTTCAAACTCATGCATCTGAGGATGGCCTTGAACCGCTGGTCTTCCTTCCTGCCTTCACCTTCCAAGTGCTGAGGTTACAGGAATGCACCACCTTGGCTGTTTTGTGCAGTGCTGGGGATCCAACCCAAGGCATCATCACACATGCTCAGCAGCTATCCTCCCAACTGAGTGACATCCCCAGGTCTCCTTTTAAGTTGTAACTAGCTGTGTTTTCTTTCCCCCACAATGTTTTGAACATAGGAGGTACCCTGTGAGCCAGGAATCATGATGCAGGAATCAGGTCGGTAACTCTATGATTAACACACACCTCTCAGGGTGCTGGAGGAGACACCAAAGCCACTCAGGGAGGGTCGGAAGTCAGAATTCAGACCCAGAGCGATACAACTTTAGAGCTCTTGCCATTTCCTTCATATTAGGCTTCCTCTAAAGAAGAAAAGACAAACTAGAGCAAGAAACAGAGGGTGGCAGCTCACTGGTCAGCCAGCCACCCTGCTGCAACTTTTTCTCCTTAAACCTAGACTTCAAGGGACGGATGGTATATGTAATAAAATGCATTTTACAAAGCATCTTATTTAGAGTCATTGGTGCGTGCCATTATATTATTATGGAAACACCAGCCTTCCTTTCGCATCAGGGCCCCAGAGCCTGACAGAATGTCTTTATCTATACGCAGAATGCTTTGACAAGCCTGAATGTACTCTATGAATATAAGGCTATGAATTGCCTATGCTTTTTTTTTTTTTTTTTTTTGTAGAGAAAAGAAAGCATTAAAATCTACCTTAAAGAATATAGTGTATCTATTTTTAAAAGCACCCTGTCCGAATGGCTATAGGTTTCTGAACTTTGAGGAAATCATGACCAACAGTTGAAAGAGACTGAAAGACGGGGTCATTCCCAACCCTCGCCTCCCCCCCCCCACACACACACACATGCACACAAAACTCAGGTGTGGATGAGGAAAGACTACAGGGTTGCTTCAAGTTTGCCCCTGTAACCAACTAGCTATGTGTGTAACACAGTATCATGGATTCCAGGTTCTGTGAGAATTAGCAATGCTGTCATCTCCCAATTCCCACAAAGTAATAGTGACCCGCTGAAAGCAATAACGCATTTTTAAAAGCACCTGGGTGTAGTTAGGTCACAAACCTTAATTCCACAGCCCATGCTAATTGCCCACTCTAGACCTTTGCTTCTCCTTTGGTTATCCTGAAGACTGAGTAAGCTTTAGTGCTGTTTGCTTAGGAGACATGTACCAAAGAAAGCTGTTCGGAAGCTTATGGTGAGCTGGGGTATAGATCAGCGGAAGAGAGCTTGCTAGCTTAGACGAGGGCTGGGGTTTGGTTCCCAGCACCATGCACACAAAGGAAGCTTGCTGAGAAGGTGAGTGAGGAGTAACTGCCAACCAACAGTTCCCTAGAGAAAAGAGGGTTAGCTAACACCCCAAATAACATGAACTTTGAAAGCAAACTTGGTATTACAAGCTTAAACTCTCCCAAACAAGTTCGGCCTGTGTAATTAAAGTTTAAAAACACACTAAAATAATCCTGTAGTTGTTGACCTTCGGGAGTTCCACCAAATACACCAGAACACAAAGGACTAGCTTGACGTTCTGTCGCTGGAGACAGCATCACTTGACATCACATATTTTCCCACCTCAGCCGAAAGCACAGCGTGTTAGAGCTGAGCTTCATGGAACAGAGCCACAGGCTCTGCCCTTTTACACAGCTGAGTTGGCTACTTCAGGACTGACATTTCTCCATGTCAGATGGGTAAATGGAAGGCATTGAACTGGCCCTCTCAGTGGTCCATTTCCCACGTGACTTAGAAGCCACACCATTCAGACTTCATACAGAGCATCATCACTCAAAAATTCAACATTACCAGCTAAAGCCTTCACACACACACACATACAGAGAGAGAGAGAGAGAGAGAGAGAGAGAGAGAGAGAGAGAGAGAATGAGAGAATTTATGATGCCATGTCCTTCTTAGGTGTTGGTCCTTAGAACCCACCCACCTTGTATTTTGAGACAGGGTATCTCACTGGGACCTGAGGCTCTCTGATTAAAAAAGGCTGGCTCACCAGTGAGCCCCAACCATCTTCTGCCTCCCCAGCACTGTGATCATAAATGTGCACCACCACTTCTTCCTCCTCCCTCTTCTTTTTCTCCTCCTCCTCCGAATCCTCCTCCTCCTCCTCTTCCTCTTCTTCCTCCTCCAATTATTTTTCACGTGGGCTCTAGAGATTGAAATCAGATCTCCATGCTTGCCAGATAAGCACGTTACTGACTTAGCTATCTCCCCAACCTTCAGCTGAACTTTTTTTTTTTTTTTTTTTTTTTTTAATCTTGCTATGTGGCTCAGACTAGCCTTGAATTCCTTATGCTTCCCAAGCCGGCCTCAAAATCATACTCATCCTGCCTTGGCCTTGAGTATTGGAATTACAAGCCTGTATCCCCAAACCTGGTTTATGCTTCTTTTCCTAAAAGGTGTGAACAAGGATACATTGGTCACTGTTATTTTTACAATGTAACTCATGAGAAGGACCTGTATTTTTCAGAGTAGAAATCCATCATTCTTGCCATATATACAATCTGTAGTAACCCAGAGTGATACTTCCACCATGACTGGATAGCTAGTGAGGAGGGAATTTAACTGTAGGCATGGGGGGGGGGGTCCCTCTGGCCTTTTTAACTCTCAAAGGAATTAACTGGAGACAAACTTTTGACAGTTCATGGTGGCAATGGGCTTCCAGAAGTAACTCAGCAAATACATCATACGTCATTACACCCTCACGAAGGTGAACTGTGAATTGTACCTAAGCACATGTGTTCTTTAAATGTGTCTCTACAGCTACATGCTTATGTTTGCATACAGATGGCTCCCGTCTCTTCCTCCTTTCCGTCGTCCCTCAGCATTGCATTGTGCATTGCTGAGATGACAGCTCAGCATTTTTTGTTAATATCTCGCACATGACTTTTCAGGCTGCAGGAACACGTGACAAGGAGTAACAGAACTTCAGTGAAAATTGGTCTTAAAAAAAATTTTAGTTTTACTTGAGTGTACACCTGTGTCCAAATTAGGACTCTCTCAGCAATCTGTCAGGAATCTGAGAAGGCTCCCAGTTACTGTGGAGGGGCTGTTGACAAACCCTCAAACAGAACTTAGGAGGTGGTGTTTTACAGATGCTTATCCTGAAGGGGAAGAGGGAGGCAGGGTAATTTAGTTGCACTGTGTAAGAATAACTAACTGTAAAAACAGTTCAGGGGGTAGAAAGCAGAAAAGCCCACACATGAAACAAGTAAAACAGCTTAATTCAAACCACCAAAAGGTTGTTATTCCAACAGAGTTTACAACAGTCTCAAAGACTTGTGATAGCGCTGAACTGACAGACAGTCCAACCAACTCCTGGTATTTTCCCTTTTTTAAGACTTGGGGATCTAACCTGTATGGTAGACCTGGAAGCTTCCTGAACTTACCTGCTTACCAAACCAGTAAACAAAATAATAATAATAAAATAATAATAACACAAGGTGAGGACAACCCTGTTATCCTTCCTGACACGACGTCCAGCCTTGACAAAGGGCCCAGAAAACCAACAACTCATATACCAAACCAGGCCCTTTTGGGTAAACAGTCAAAGAATTTGGTAGTGTCTATTAACATCAAGGTATCTTCTGCTAGACGTCCTGTGTGTATGTGAGTACCTGTGGAGGTCACATGATAACTTGGAGGAGTCAGCCAGTTCTCTCCTTCCACCATGTGGGTCCTTGGAATTGAACTCAGGTCATCAGACTTGGCAGCAAGCGTCTTTACTGGCTGAGCCACCTTACCAGCTTACCAGCTCTAGATATAGTTTTCTTTAACACACTGTAAACATATCCTAGATATGAACACAGTATCAAAAGTATTATTATAATGTTTGTTTAAATGGCATAGCCGGCTACTATATTAAACGTTTCCTATTTCACAGTGTGGATAAGTACATTCTACCCATTTTAACCACGCTGAATCAATAGAGAACAGCATTGGATAAGCCCAAGGAAGCTAAGTGGCTCCAACAACAGCACCCATCCTGCCACTCCAGATCAATGCAGAAACTTAGAGGATTTCTCAGGAATGTGGCTCATTCAGCAAAGCAGGCTTCAGGCTTGCCAGATCTGTGCGTCCTTGATTAGTCTTCTAAGGAACGCGGCAGGCGACAGGCCGATCCAATAAAAATCAGACCTCATATCAGATGCCCATTCAGGGGCTGATGAAAATGCTGCATTCCTGGGCCACATTCGTCCCCTTTGCACTGTGCATCGCTAGTGAGGGATAACGCAGACCATGTGATGTCAAACCATTTTGTAACGTGTGCTCGCCTAGTTACAGACCAGTCATCGTACAGTGAAACCACCCTCTGTCCCAAGAGCTTGTCATATGAAAGAACTCTCAAAGGCCTGAGGTTGACACTGCAACCACCAGATGAGCACAGGGCTCCTCCTCCAGCCCTGGGAGCTCTGTGTGGTTTACCAACTGCAAACTGGCACAGGGCTGCCAAATGCTGGGTCGCTGATGGAGTTTTTTCTCACTTTACAGAAGCTGAAGCTGGCTCCTTTTTTCTGTTACAAGGAAAAAACAAACCTCACCTCTGACAGTCCATTCCAAGACGGACGGACGTGTCCTCCTCTCTCTCATCTCATCTGTCCTCCTACCAAAACACCACAAAACACATGAACACACTCTGTTGCAGTCGTCACCACCTTAACCTAAACCTGGTACTTCAAGGCCAGGCCAAGCAAAAGATTAACCCATGGTTCGCGGCCATGCGTTTGTGGACAGGGCCAACCCGGGGAAAAGAAGCCAGCGTTCTGTTTGTTTTAAAGGAAATACTTCCTAGCGCATTATTTAGGACTCTGAACTCTGCACTCGGGGCCACGTGGTTGGCGATAATCTGGCTCCCTCTTGTTAGTCAAAGCCACTTCTTTCCGCCGCCGACAGCCCGCGGCTGGGTAACCGACACCATCACCTTCAATCAGACCGCCTCGGAGTCTATCCTCACAGAAATCCTCCCGCGCAGGAGATCGGGGGCGGGGAGAGCCACCAGGAAAGTGGCTGGGGGTGGTACATGTCCCTGTAGACTTTGGCTGAAAAGGCCTCACACCTGTGGGCCCTAAGTGGCTCTAGCTGCTCAGGTGAGGCCCAAAAGAGGCTAGCAGGAGAAGCCTACCCTTCCAGGAAAGTGCCTTCACCTCTTGCAGAGCGCGCGGGCACAGGAGCTGCGCTGCCCACCTGTAGCCACAGCAAACAAACTTTCCGCCCCTTTTGGGTGGGAAGGATCGGATCCTCTACGCCACCCTCTGGCCCGAGCAGGCAGCGCCCAAAGCTAGGCGGGTTCCTCACCTGATACCCCTAAACCACAACCTGGTCTGCACCAGAGCTGCTGAGGCTTGCGGGGTGGAGGGACTTAGCTGGAAGCTGCAATTAGGAATTTGGAAGAAAGGGGCGGAAATCCGCGTCCTGCTCCCTTGCAATTCCACTTCTCCACTTTGCCAGCCGCTGCCCTCCGCGGCGCGCCCTCAAGCCCCTCGGCCTCCCCAGCGCCGTCCCAGAGAGAGGGGCGCCCCGAGATCAGCGGGAACCCGAACACTCACAGCCGTAGCGGGGCCGTTGCAGCGACGGCAGATCTTCGTGCGGCATCCTGCGCTGCTCCGGGGGCCCTCCCGGGGCGCGCCCCCCGTGGTTTCCCTCGCTGGCCAGGCTCGCGGGCTCCGCGCCCCGCGGGCGCGCTCCGATCCCACCTCTGGCTGCCCTAGACCGGCTTCTCGGAGCTGGCCGATCCGCTCCCTTGGTGCTCCTTCGCCCGCGCCTGCGGCGGCCGCGTCTCGCTGACACCGGGGCAAAAGTGAACTCTCTCCTCCCTTGCTCGCTCACTCGCCCGCCCGCCCGCGGGCCGCACCGCCTCCCCCAGCAGGTTTCCTTTCTCCTCCCGCCCGGCCCCGTTATTCACCGCGGTGGGAGCGCGCCGCCGAGCAGCGACCCCTACTGGCTGCACAGCGCAGCGCCCGGTAAGCGAGGACCCGCCTCCCGGGAGAGGAAGGGGACGAGAGAGGCACCCTGGACCCCTGCTGCTGGAGCCCAGCGCGCAGATGGAGGGCGCCTTGGAGCATTCGGAGGGTGGAAGTGAACCAGCGCAGGGAAGAGCAAGAAAAACCACAGCAGACCACAGGCACCCTGTTCGCCTGGGTGTTGCTCAGTGACGGAGGGACAAACATTGCAGTTCCTTTTCCTCTTGAGAGATTGCACGGGGACAACCCTCACACACTCACCTCCCCACCCCACCCCCCCGCGTGCGCCTGCTTCTCGGGTTTAGGGGTGTAAACGAAAGTTGCTTATGACTTTTGGTCTACGAGACGAAGGATTCCCCTTTCTTGACAAGAAACCGTAAGGGCGAGCTCGTGCGCAGGCTGGAGGGACAAGATAAACAGCCTCCAAACAACACTCAGAACACAACTGCCAGTCATCCGCCCACCCCTCTGCCAGCCCGCCCCCAATGTGCAAAACTGTCGCTCAGGCCCAGCTGGGGTCGCACAACCACAAACCCCTTTCCGGCTCAGCGTTTGAGACAGAAACCACAAGAAGCTGTTTTAAAAGCACGGGTTTCATGCGGTTGCTTGGAGCCTGGAGGAATGTGGAACCCCCCTCCTAAACGTGGGCCATTGCTTTTTCACAAATGCGGGGCGTGCGAGTGATCCAGTGACTGAAAAAATCATCGAAAGAGGGGGTCATAAGAGATGATTTAGCGGAAGAAAGGTGGTCTAGCGACACTAGTCACCTTTAATTAAACAAAGCTACAGTGAGTGGCGCTACAGTGAGTGGCGGGCTGTTTTCTGGGAGACACAACGAACTCTTGAAACTTGAAATTCAGACTCTTGGGCCCCACCCTGTCTCCACCTCAGTTGGTCTGGGTTGAGGCTCATGAACTTACATTTCTCAAGTCGCTGGTGAAGCTGAAGTTGAGCCGGCTCAAGAGTTAGGTACACACGGAAGAGGAAAGTCTCATTGGAAGAGAGCGCAAGGATTCTCCATCCCCACTCCTAGAGACATTGGATTCTTACCTGGTTGGAATGGAATAAAAGGATTTTCCTCTCCCCAAAAGTAGACGCTTCTAATGATAAGAGCAACTCAGAGTGGGAAAATGGCCACAGGTCAATGATGCTCATCCAGAAGCCAGCCTGTTAACCAGGCTTCTTCCATGTCTCAGGAGACGCCATGCTGGTCTCTAAAATGCACTGCTTATTCTGTGCATCCAAAATGGACTCCTCACACATCTGTTTTGAGGATGAGCCCAGGATGCAGAGCCTTAAGAAGTAGATGGCCTATGTGTCTAGAGGTGGAAAGAAGTCACTGTAAACCACAATGGCCTGAGAAGGTGGTATGATTTTAAGGTGTGGTGTCATGTGGAGTTTGAAGCATAGGAAAGAGTTGGTTGGAGAACATCCTATCCTGGAGACAGGGAAGGCCGGGAGCCATGAGCTGGGACCTGAGGTTGGGCTGGGAATCTGTTACTAACCCAAAGAGCACTTTCTGAATGTCAGACCAAGTGCACTGATTACGACCATTAAGGGGGCATTTGAGAGCTTTTAAACGCCTGCTAAGGTCGGGCAGTGATGACGCAGGCCTTTAATCCCAGCACTTGGGAGGCGGAGGCAGGCGGATTTCTAAGTTCGAGGCCAGCCTGGTCTACAGAGTGAGTTCCAGGACAGCCAGGGCTACACAGAGAAACCCTGTCTCGAAAAAAAAAAAAAAAAAAAAAAGTGTGCTAATGTGCTAAGGTGGTTTTACTGGGTTGTTGGGTTTTGTTTTTTGTTTTGTTGTTGTTGTTGTTTTGGTTTTTCACAGAATGTTCTGGAAGGTAAGTTCTGGAGCAGGTTATGAAATGTATTAGAGCCAACAAGGTAGAGATGATGATGCTGAATGGAAGGGGCTATGGCAGAAGTTAGGAAAGAAGAGCCTTTATGAAGTCTACCTCAGGAGGCATGATGCTTTCGTGCAGACAGGCTGAAGGTCCTTCAACACTAACAGGGCAATTGTTGCACATGCTCGTAGGTGGGCTGGATGGAGTGAAATCTGTCCTCTGTGTTTGCATAAACACAAAGATGTAAGTGGGAAGATTATAGTTCTAAGTTTGCTGACTGCTGAGCTCTCTGGAGGATCTGGGGCTTGGTGACAGCTGATGTCACCGTGAGAAGTGAATGCAAAGAACCAGTCTAAGGCAGTGCTTTTCTATCTTGCAAGTGGCTGAAGCCAATCTTTGTCATCTCTGTCTCTCCATTGTGCTATCCCACAGATCACCACACACAACCTCTCTGGAAAGAAGCTCGCCTACAGAATGTTAGACTGTTTGTTTTTACGATCAAATCACAAAATCAAATAAAGACGTGGCAATGGGTCACTGTCCTATGTCTTCAACAGGTAGAATAGCAGGAAACAAACAGACAAACCGAGGCCAGGTTGTGGGGGAGAAAATGCTTCTTGGAGTTTATGTTGTTTAGATTTCCTTTTCTGAAACATGCATTCATTCAGCACATGTGTATGTGTGTGCACATGGGCACTTGTGTGCCATGGTACAGGTGTGGAGGCCAGAGGACAATTTGGCGACACTGGTTCTCTCTTCCCACAATGTAGCTCCTGGGGATTGAACTCAGATACACAGGCTTGGCAGCAAGCACCCTTACACTGAGCCATCTTACTAGGCTCTAAGACTCTAAGACCTTTTTTTTTTTTTTTTTTTTTTTAATAAAGCAAGAGAGTTCTTTCTTTGATGCAATATTTTAAATGACATTGAAGAGCTACTAGGCACTGTACCATTACCATCATAATCATCATCATAACTGCTATGCCTATGACTATTATTGGAGGCATGATTGTACTAAGTAGTTCAGGTCAGCTTTAAGCTCTTGATCCTCCTGCCTCAGCTTCCCAAAGCTTAGGATTATATATGTGTCACTACAGCCAACGCTAACCCCGTATGGAGAAATCAGTACTGTGAGAGAGATGAATCTCTGTTTATGTGGTGTTTAAAATTATGCTTTAAGCCAACCTCCTTTGTTAACAAGTTGAAATAAGGATGAAAATGCATGGGAATTTTTATTTATTTTATTATTGTGGTACTAGAGCTTGAAACTAAAGCCTCCCCTAAGTCAGCCAAGCGCCCACCACAGAGCCCCCTTTTTAATTTTTCACTTTAATTTCTCACTAACTTGAATGGTACTCTGGCCTAACCCTGCTCTCCTCAGGCAGTCCTCATACTTGTAATGTCCCTCCCTTGTCTCCTACCAGAGTTGACCTTTTGTTTTGTTTTCATGCATAGAATCTGGCTATAGGCTGGGGCCACCCTCAATTCTTGATCCTCTGTCCTTCTGCCTAGGAAAACTTGCAACTTTGAAAAAAATAATCATTAGATTGTTTATATTATCAGCCGGGCAGTGGTGGCACATGCCTTTAATCCCAGCGCTTGGGAGGCAGAGGCAGGTGGATTTCTGAGTTCGAGGCCAGCCTGGTCTACAGAGTGAGTTCCAGGACAGCCAGGGCTACACAGAGAAACCCTGTCTCAAAAAACAAACAAACAAACAAACAAACAAACAAAAAGACAAGAGTATGCTTGAGTCAAAGTTTTAACACACTACTTTAACATCCATTTGCTTTAAAAGTGATTTAAGGGCCAGAGAGATGGCTCAGCAGTTAAGAACACTTACTATTCTTACAGAGGACACAGGCTAGGTTCCCAGCACCCCCATCAAAGCTAACAACAATCTATAATTCCAGTTCCAGGAAATCTGGCGCCCTTTTTGACCTCCACAGGCACTGCACACATGTGGTATATAGACTTACAAGCAAGCAAAAGACTCATAAACATAAAATGAACACAAACAAAACTTTTAGAAAATGATTTGATTTTCCAATAAGACAGCAGTATCGATCACTATCTATCCAAAACAGTGGCTTATTGATATCTTCAAAATCACCACTAAGCATGAGGCATGAAGAAAAGACATGCAGGCTTTTTCAAGATTTTGTGTTGTTAAAGTTTTCCAATTTGTCCCCGTTCCACAAACAGAGAGACTACAAGAAGAAACCAGAGCTAAGCTTTACTGCAATGGAGATCTCTCTATCCAAAAAGGAAATCATTACAGCTCAACATCAGATTAAAAGAAACTGAATCAGAAATGAAGGAACGAGTATTTCTGTTCTGAGAAACAGAAGTGGGAGTTGAAGTATTGGGAGAAAGAAAATGGCAGGACTGGATTCCCTTTTGTATTATTTTACAGACAGGGAAACTGAGGCACAGCCATCGCCACAGCCAAGCAAGAACAATGCCTTAATTATTCTTCCTGCTTCCTGGGGTCTCTGCCAATTGCTTTTCTTATTATGCACATTTGTTTGTCTAGATATACATTATGTTTTTCGATGAAATTCTTTCCCCCTTCACTAAAACCTATAATTTTGGACAACTTTCAAATATTTTATAAATGTCAAATCAGTAAGGCCCTTCCAGCAATCTTTTAATCTTTCATCTCTTGCCTCTCTTTGCTTCAAGGATAAAGTTGCAAGTAAATCAAAGTTGGAAAGACTGTCTAAACTTGATTGAGTGAATTAAATAAAACCACCCACAATGTGATAATTATTCCCCCATTTCATAGTTTAAGAAAGTCAGAGCCCAAATAACTCCGAGAAAGTAATTCCCAGGGTAGCCTGTGAATGAAACTCATTCCAAGGGCAGAGAGCAGCATTGCTTGCCAGCCCCACCCCCTTGATTGCTCATCTCTAGTACCTTGAGTCAATTCTCCCAACTGCGTTTACCACTCAGTATGTGGTGCTGGATTCTGTTGATTATTGGCCGCCTTCCTTTAGAACATGAACTTCTTTATTTTTCTTTTATTTGATTATTCAGACAGGGTCTTATGATTGCAGACGTGACTCCTTCTCTATATAGCTGAGGGTGATCTTAAACCGCCCCCCCCCCCCAGGGGAGAACATGAATTCAATCCCCCACTACCACAAACTATGAAGTTTCCCTGCATCTGGAGAAATCACAGGGGTCAACACATCTGTTGTGCAGTGGATAAGCCTCGCCCTGAGACAGCTATCTTCTTGATCCTGGTACTGCCCCTGCCAGGTAGGTATGAATAGAAACTTCTTGACAGCTGTGACTTGGCCTGAATCTTTACTGTTGTGCCTTGTACTTCAGGGAATGCAATCACACTGGGTTATTTTGTTGCAAAATCAATTGTTATTAAATTCTTACACGCACCCTCTCCTGTTCTAGAAATAATTGCCACTTTCTATCCTCTGAGTCTCAAAAGCAATACAGGGCTGGGTTCCCCCAGGGTGTGCTTTTCCTAGCACAGAAGCCCACCTCTTGCTGCTTCGTAGACTGATAGCGTGGACTATGCGTTTCAGCTTGTTCACTTTGGCAAAGCACAGGCTCCTCCCCCAACGTTTAGTTGTCATTACAAATAATAAGGTACCTGAATGACACTTTGGGTCCAAGCTGCAGTTCCCATTGTAATTTCAAGGTAGTTTTCCAGTTTTGTGTTGGGCTTCTACAGGTGTGTCTGGGGTGCCATCAAAAAGATGCTTAGTAGCCGGGCAGTGGTGGTGCATGCCTTTAATCCCAGCACTTGGGAGGCAGAGGCAGGTGGATTTCTGAGTTCAAGGCCAGCCTGGTCTACAGAGTGAGTTCCAGGACAGCCAGAGCTATACAGAGAAACCCTGTCTCAAAAAAAAAAAAAAAAAAAAAAAAAAAAAAAAAAAACCAAACCAAACAACAACAACAAAAAAAGATGCTTAGTGGGTACACTTCCACATACCTACAGAGGCATAAGCCTCCCATAGCTATAAATGGGGGTGTGCCTTTGCATATCTATACAGTTCTAAAGCAAACTTCCAAAATTATCTGTGCCTTCCCCATTGCCTGTAATGCCAAGTTACGATGGATGGCTCAGGCTTTGGCAGAAGCAGGTGGCCATGACTTCAGTGACCCCGGCCCGACTATTAATATTCCCTTGCTAAAAGGCTGTCTTCATTAATTGATGGAAGACAGATTCCTAGCTAACCAATGAGAGCTTGCACATTTTGAGAAAAGTGTCACTAGTTACAGTCGGAACATGGTTCACGAGTGAAGCTATGTGAGAATCTGAGAGCTAGTGAGATAATTCCAAGGAAACAAGACAAAAGTCTTGCGACCACCGTTTCTCCACAGCCTGGGTTGTTCCTGGAGTGTGCTTCTGTGCCCTCCCAGATGTAGTAGACAGCAGTAGGTTTACTTGAGATTAACCCGCCATTTTATTTTCGTTATTCAAAAACATCTCCAATCACGAGATGTGCTTGTGACTGTATACAGTCTAAACACAAGTGAACTATGCCTTTGCTGAATCCTCAGGCTACAAATTGTCTGATGCCCTGAATAAAGTTGGCTATGGCATACGACTTTAAGTCTGCCTCATTTTTAGGCTCCACTCTTCCAGGTTCGCACTTCCAACTGAGGCGGTAACAGTTACCAAGGAATAAGAATCATCACACCCACTAGTTTGGCAAAATGATTAATAGTTAACAAGAGTGAGGAGTCAGAGATGCTCCAGTAGTGCTGGGGAAAGAGCACTTAGAGCAAGCATGGCAGGCTGGCTATCTCTAAAGTGAAGATGTGTATTTCTGAGGTTAAATAATCTTCTGTCTACTAAGGGCTTCGAGTGAAGCAACTACACAAAAGGGCACGATGCAAGGATATTCATGCCAAGGGAAAATTGAAAACAGCCAGTGTCCTGCCGTGGCAGAATGGATAAATACATTGTGGTATATAGCATAGATACAGTATTTACAACATGACATCATGTGTGTGCAATTATAAATACGCGAAGTGATATTACATAATCTATGTGGAGGTTGGGCACTTAGTAAAAGCACAAAAGACAGGCAGAGAGGATGATATTTCAGAGAGGCAGTTAACTCTGAGAAGCTAGGGAAGAAGGTAGAGGATACCAAATACCAAAACATTTTATTTCCTTCTTTCTTTGCTTGAGCTAACTTCTCCCTTTGTAGGTCAAGCTGTTTTCAAACACATGGCAATCCTCCTGCCTGTTGCTCTCCTTACCCGCTTTCTCCGCTCCCCCCAAACCCTCCCCATGCTGTGGTTTCAACTCAGCCTCCTAGGTAAGTGCCTTTGAGCACCGTCCTGATCCTACTAAATTAAAAACAAACACAAACAAGCGAGCATCCACTGAGCAAGTCAGCACTTGTGTTCAGGAGGTACAGTCAGGGTGATGGCTGGTCTTCTTTACGATTTGACTGGATTTGGAACCACCTAGGAGACATAGGTTAATCCTACCAGGTGACCATAAGACCACTACCACAATTTTTTTTTTTTTTTTTTTTTTTTTTTTTTTTTTGGTTTTTCGAGACAGGGTTTCTCTGTGTAGCCTGGGCTGTCCTGGAACTCACTCTGTAGACCAGGCTGGCCTCGAACTCAGAAATCCGCCTGCCTCTGCCTCCCAAGTGCTGGGATTAAAGGCGTGCGCCACCACCACCCGGCCACTACCACAATTTTTAAGCTAGATTTGAAACAAGCTTTATTAAATACTCGCCAGGATGATGAATACTGTCCAGGTCCATACTTGGGATTTCCAGTGAATGGCACCAAATTCTCTTTATGTTTGGGATTTTTTTAAAAATGGTGTCTTGTGCGTTTACTTTGGGGCTTTTTTTTTCCCCCAGTTTGTTTTGTCCTATTATAGTTTGTTTTTTAGTTGTCTGTTTTCTAATGAAAGAGAAAGAAAGGGTGAAGATTTGGGTTCCAGGGGAGGTAGGGAAAGATCGGGGAGTAGCTAGAGAAGAAAAACCATGATCAGAATGTAGCATATTAAAAAAAAAATCTATTTTCAATTAAAAATTAAATTATGAATGAAAAATGAACAAGCACTTTGTGACTGTCTTTAAAATAGAAATTATGTCATAGTTTCTTGATTTAGCATTTTTTACTCATATGTGTTTCATTTTCTCAAGAGGACAAACCTATATTGTTTCAAAACAAAACCCTATTGCAATAAATGACCGTGATGTGGCAATAGAAATATGCAGACACGCATATCTTTGTAGGGAGGTGCTTATTGTGGCTTATACCCCCAGACTCAGCTATTCCTTAAGGGGCAGCTGGGCCCATTCCTGATAATCAACTTCTCCATTTTGGGGCTTGGTTACTGAGTCTTGCATGTCCTTTTACCAAGGGATTTTCTCTTTTCTCTTACTATGTGATGGAAGACAGATCATATGGCTGGTCTATTGTCTAAGCAGAACTTAGCACACAGTCACACGGCCCTTTCATTGCAAAGCCTTCTCAGGGAATTTTTATAGCTAACCAGCTGCTAATTTACAGTGGCTGGTTAGGGGTTAATGCCACATCTGGATCTAGTCAGCCTGGGGCCATTTGTGAAAGACAATGGTGCACCAAGGCACATCCCAGCAAGGACTGCCTGCAGCACCCAAGACTGCCTTTTGTCAGGCATAAATACAAGTGTCACCTCATGCTGGCTCTGCAGGCCAAGTCAGAGTCATCCCAGTCCACCCCACCTACCTTTCAACTACTTCTTCTGGATGGCAGATACCATTCCTACAAACATTTTCAGTTACTTTTGTTCAAAACCTCCAGCCTGTTACATTCCTCAGGATGCTTCCGTAGCAGCTGGTCGGTCTGGTCAGTCACTAAGCCTCAGGGACATGCCTTTGTGAATGTGGCTGTCCTGTCTGAACCACTACCAGCACCACTACCAGTCTGATTCAAATTCTGACTGTTGTGCAGATGGACAGCTCCCAAGGGCCAAACCTGTGTTTTTTTTTTTTTTTACTCTTTCCAATCTGTTTTATTTTGCTTCGTTCTCTGAATTTCAGTACCAAATCCTTTCATTGACATTCTTCTTTGAGTCTTAAGCGCTTGCCACCTTAGTTCACTGTTTGCGTTTCTATTGTTTCCTTTGATCAGAAAAAAAAGACTTGATACCTTCAGTAGACTCCTTTGCTCTTATTTCTCATCATAGTAAACCAAATGCATCTCCGAGGGTCTGACACTGCAGTGGGGAAGCCATCACAGTGGAAAGCCTGCTGATCTTCCATGGAGAGACTATCCAAAGCTAGGATTTCCATCCTGGAGATGTTCTAGGTTGGTTTTCTGTTTTGAGATAGAGTGTGTCACACTGTAGCCCAGGCTGGCTTCAAATTCCCACAATCCCCTGGCATCTACCTTCCAAACATTGGAATTAGGTGTGAGAGCCACCAAGCCCTGTTTTCCCTACAGATTTTCAAAGACTAAAAACTATGAGCTTTCACGAACTTGGAATTTGAATTTCACACAGCACATAGTAGGCCCTCAGTAAAGGTTTTATAATCATAGAAGACATGTCCTTGAGTCTTGGCAAATGACAACATCAACAGGAACTGTCTTGCCTAGTGGGAGTGTTTGCCTACAGGAAGTGTCTGCCTACGGCTTATAAAGATTATCATTTGATTTCTAATGTTTCCTAGTTGGGTCAGTAAAACCAGCTAGCTTGAAAAGTCTGTTTTCAGTTTTGCTCAGATGTCTGCATTTTAAGCATATTAGAAGAATGTTAGAGCTTTTATTCTACTGCTTTCTGCATTCTATATTTCTCCGAGAATTTAACATGAAGAACACCACACATCCAGAGCAAAGATGGGGTAGGAACAGTCTCTCCTGCTGAGTGAGGGTGGGAGGCACAAAAGTTATCAGCGGAAACTGATGGAGGCCATGTCAGTTTAAACCCCTCCAGTCTGTTTATTCCCCGCTCAAAGTGCTACATGTTGCCTAGTTGTATGTAAATTATTTTTAAAATAAATGTACATTGTTTTCACGTTGAGAGTGAATTCTACAAAGAATTGGAGAAATGTGGGGAAGAAAATTAAACAAAATAAAGTTAGTAATTTATTAGCAAACCATAATGTCTTGTGTTAGAGGCATTAGTACAACCTGTGCCCAGCATACTGAGGGCTCTAGCTTTGATTCCTAGGATCCCTCAACCTCCATGTTCTCTCCCTCCATGTCTCTGTCTCTCTCCCTCTGCTCTTCCTCTCTACTTCCTTTCCCTCTTCTCCCCCTCTCAAGTACACACACACACACACACACACACACACACACACATACACACACACACACACACACACACACACACACACACACACACACACACGGTGGTGAGTTGAGCTCTGAGTTTTTAGAGTTTACAAACTCTCAGAAATCTGTTAATTAGTATAAACTTGAGGCCTAAAACAGTGCCTCACTGAAATTGTATAAGACGCTCCTTCAAAGACGTGTTCTGCTAGAAACACCATAAAGGGATTGTGCACTGGGTGGGAGGTCCATTTTAACAAGCAGCAGAAACTAAGATTAAATTTTTTGAAAACCTGGTCCCTGTTCATATGTAGTTAATTTTGGGGTCATTTCACACCTTCCTTGGCCCAGAAGAGCCTTTGTTCCTTGTGGTTTCACTTCTAATTTTTACACTAATTTATTTGTAAACAAATTTACAAATAATACTTTTTAAATTTTAAGTGGATTTTCTTGCTTTCATCTGGTTTTAGAATGTGCAGGCTGGTTTTATGTCCATTGAAGTAAGCTGAAAAAAGAGAGCCTTGACTGAGAAAATGCCTCCATTATGTCCAGCTGCAAGGCACTTTCTCAACTAGTGGTCCATGGGGGAGGGCCCAGGCTATCGTGGGTGGTGCTATTCCTGAGCTATTGGTCCTAGGTTTTAGAAGAAAGCAGACCAAGCAATCCATGATGAGCAAGTCACTAAGCAGCACTCCTCCATAGCTTCTGTGTCAGCTCCTGCCTCCAGGTTCCAGCCCTGCTTTAGTTTCTGTCCCATTAATGGTGAACATTTATATGGAAGTGTAAGCAAAATAAACCCTTTCCTCCCCATGATGTTTCGTCACAGCAATGGTAACCCGAAATAGAACATAGCATTACTTTATTTTTTTTCTAGTCCTGCTTTAATTAATGTTTCTCTGTGATAATTCTCAGTAGAATTCAATTCGTGTTCAGTATCTATTGTTTCAGGGTCTAGGTCAACCTCATAGTCCTTGGTCTCAAAAGTTAGGTATTGGAACTGGCTGTGGTGGCTCACACTTTTTGTCTCAGTTCTCAGAAGGCAGAGGCAAGCAGATGTTTATATGTTCAAAGCCAGCCAAGGCCATGAGACCCTGTCACAGAAACAAAACCAACAAACAACAAAGTTAGGTGTTGGACCAGGAAGGAGGTAATTGTTGGTTCAGGAGTGGCAAGACTGTTGTGGGGAACACTACTGATTTCTTATTTGATCTGAAACTGGGTCTACAGAAAAGAACTCATGCCTGGTATTCGGTACTGGGTCAAAGGTTCATGGCTGGAGAACTTACAGCCACTAAGGTCACTTTACTAATAATTTTGTCTTGCTAACTGGACATTTTCAAAATGCCTCTTGAATAATTATTTTTATACCTGTGGGTTAGTTCCTTGATCAAAGAAGCTTATCCTTGCAGGGCATGCCAGTTGATTGCAGATACTCATGGCTGGCCTAGGTGCTGAGAACTAGTGGCTATTGTGTGCTAAACACTAAGGACATTCATATCAACCTTTCCAAGGTTTTGGGAACATCACAAAGGTGTAGGCAGGGGAGGGGCAGAAAGAATGTAAAAGTTAGATGGTCCAGATAAAAACTGAAATCACTGTCTTGTGGACATGACATGGTTGTAATACCCATGAACTCACAACTGTGCTTGCCTGCACAGGGCGCACAAAGCTAGAGCACTAAACATTAAATCATAGATGAGGGAAGGGACTCATGGGGTTCTGTTTTGGCTATGGTAGCTAATATTCTTGCCGGATGCTATAGGAGATGAAGTCATTCTCTTTGGTGATGCAGCCACTGAGGAGTGGAGTTACTTATTTTTCAGAGGATGCCATCACACAAGTGGCCCTGATTAAACCCAGTACTGACAGAGTGACAAAACAAAAGACAAAGAGAAGTGAAAATAAGACAAGGACTTGGTAGAGGAGAAGGGAAAGAGAGAATGGAAGGATGCATGTATGAAACTGACAGAGAATAACTTGATTTTCCAAAGTTGGATATTAGAATTTCACTTATAGAAGACTCAAGCTTGTTCTATGTATAAAATCCATATTTCCAGGTAGTTTTCATTTTCCCCCAGCGGGTTCTTGTGTCCCCATAACTTGGAACTCCTAATAACTCATGTTGCTTTGGTTGACCAGTACTCTAGTTTCATTCACTGCTAATAGTCAATGCCCAATATGTATTGGACAAATCAATGAATAACTCCAATCATAGTTCTCCCTTAAAATTAACTTTTTGGTTCACCATTTGCCTCAAACTAGAGTCCTTACGTTGATTTCTTGCTTCTTCCAAGCTCTTTGATAACAGTATACCCTACTGGGGATGAGAACTCCAGCCATGTTAGGGTGGATGAGCAACCAAACAGCATCTGGTTGCAATAGGAAGCTGGGTAGACATGTCTAAATTAATCAGTGCCTACGCAGTATCTCCCACCCAGAAAAGAGCAGAGTAGTGCAGTAGCAGAATAATCTAGAAATCATTGTGAGATCTGGAAAGAGAATTCACTGTGATACCCCTGGGGTGAGGGTGGGGAGACATACAATGTAGCTTCTTGGAAAGTCACCCACATGCTTTCAATGTAAGATTGTTACTCCAATCAAATCCACTTCCAGAAATGGTCTTAAGAAACAAAATGAAATTTGGGGCTGACCTTCCCAGGAGTTTCCCTCTTGCAGATGGGCCCACATGGTGAGGATGGATCCAGCCAGTGCCAAGCCCTGTTATGTCAGGAAGTCATACTTCAGGGCTCTGGCTCCAGGAATCAGGATGGGGCAAAAGTTACAGCAACGCATTCTAACAGCTCTGTTGTCTAGGGGGATGGGAAAGGGGGAGGGTCAGGACAAACACAAGCTGTATAAATAGAGAGATGCTGACTGACAGGCGACAACTAAAAAGAAATAAAAGAAAATTCTAGCGCTCCCAGGTGTTGTTGAGCTTAACATATCTTCAACATACGCCATAGGGTACAACATGTGGCTGACTTCTGCTCAGGCATTTAGAAGAAGAAAGCTTGGGCTGCAGCGGAGCTAACTGGAGCACTTGCTCAAACACCTAAGAGGCCCTAGGGTCAAACCTCAGTAATCAGAAATCAGAAGAGAAGAAAACATGGGTGGAATTCACTGGGCCATATCCTGTTTCTGTTAGTGACTTCTAAATTATTAAAAAGGACATTGTCAAAATGATTGCTTTCTTGGGAGAAGAAAAGCCAAGAATGGAGTAAAGAGTGTTGTCCATCTTTTTTTTTTTTAGTAAGGAACTAGAAGAATTAAATAGTTCTTGATGGAGAGTATGTGTATGACAGACTTCCTGGATAAAAACAACACACAAACACACATTCACACATACACCACATAAAACACACAGACATACACAACACACACATTCACACATACACCACATAAAACACACACATTCACACATACGCCATATAAAACACACACAGACATACACACAACACATACACATATACCACATAAAACACACACAGACATACACAATGCACACATACATTCACACATACACCACATGAAACATACACAGACATACACACAACACATACACATATACCATATAAAACACACAGGCATTCTCCGCATGGCCATTCTTGCTGGGGTGGACTCATAGCTAGTCTGCTCCCGGAAATACACCATATTCAGACCCATTCCAAAGGATATGATGTACTCAGAGCAGTTGGTAAGAACCCTCCCCCATGACCCGAAGTCCCAGGGCAGCAGCTGGGAGCAGAGCATTGCACTAGAGACCCATCACCCACCAAACCCCCCACTCTCCCGAATACCACTTCCCTTCTGCTCCCTCTGCCTGGCCCTCCTTGCTGGGGCAGGCTTCTGGGAAGACACCATATTCAGACCCATCCCAGAGGATCTGCTTCACCCAGAGCAGTTGATTCCTAGCTGGTCTGCTCTTGTGAAGACACCATACCCTGACCCATTGGCATGAATTCCTTCCATTCTGAGCCGATCCACTGAGCCAATCTTGGGTGCTACCTCTGCAACGAATCTTACAATACCCAGAAGAAAGTGGACTCCCAGGAGCTCTGACACCCAGGATCACTGTATCACAGAGACAGCTGGACTCTGAGGAGATCTGACACAACAAAGATAACAGGAAAGACAGGCTCCAGTCAAAGACAGTGAGTGCAGGTAGCACTAGAGATAACCAGATAGCACAAGGCAAACTTATGAATGCAAGCAACAGAAACCAAGGTTACTTGGCATCATCAGAACCCAAGTCTCCCACCATAGCAAGTCCTGGATACCCCATCACACCGGAAAGGAAAGATTCAGATTTAAAATCACTTCTCATGATGATGACAGAGGACTTCAAGAAGGATATAAGAAAACTCACTTAAAGAAGTACAGGAGAACACAGGTGGGGAAAATTCAAGGGCAGGGAGGGGGAGTGAATGGATGGGTAGGGGCACACCCTCATAGAAGTAGCAGGAGGGGTGATGGGATAAGGGGTTTGGGGGGGATGGGATAAGGGGATAACACCTGAAATGCAAATAAAATATCCAATAATAATAATAATAAAATCAGATAATCAAATTGACTATTGCAGTCGAACATTCAAGAATTTTTATAATCCTCAAGGACAAGGAACTGTGGAGGTATATCTCCACAAGGAGGGGGAGGTATATCTCCGTACACCACAAATTTATTTAAATCATGTTCTTTTTATTTTAAAATGTTTTAAAACTTTGGATGCCAAGGAACTTTCTGCTGAGCATCTATGGCATCCTACAACTAGGCATACTTATGCCTAGGTGAAAGGGAAGGATCCACTTACTGGAATACGGCATGACCCTAATCAGGTATTAAATATGGGGAAGAGGGCATGTTTGGGTTTTTCTCTGCAGGATGCTGAAGAAGCATGGTGGCTGCCAGAGCGATGGGTGAGACATTCTGATGCTGGGACAAAGTATGATGCTGACCTGTGAGTTTGCTGAGTGCCTTGACAATGGTGACTGGGAAGCTGTATTGGCCATATGTTCCCAACCTGTCTTTGCTTGCCTATATCCCAGACGGGACAAGCTGCCTTGCCTCAAGTTTTTAGACCTTGTGGGACAGAGAATCAAAAAGAGAAGTTATAATGACTCTTGTATTTTTCTTAAATGTGACTAGTTATTTGGACTCAATCATGAACAGGTCTAGAAATTAATCCAATATTGGAAATAACAGTCTTCATTTGGAGGTCTGGTTCTGGACATTTTCAGAGATATATTTGGAAGTTAGCTGCAGTTCTCTATGATGTTATATTAGCAAGAGATAAAGTTGGGACAGGATCTGGATTTCAAACAAGTGTTAGTGCATGTGTTAAGGCTCTTTTATTTGTCATGTTAAAAATACTTGTTTTTTCTACAATATTTAATGTACGTTGCATTGATAGCTCAACAGGTTGGAGAGTGTCTTTTCCAGTGGCTAAGTCCATAGGAGCCTTTTTCTAGACGGCTCTGCCAGTCTTTGTTTCCTCTTAGGCAGTCCAGGTTGTCTCTCCTTCTCAGACTGTTTGTGTTGCCTCTGCTTCCTCCAGGCTGCTTGACCTGAGCCTCTTCCAAGCACCTCAGTACATTTGAGAGTCTTTGCAGCTCAACTTGTGTAAGAGTGAGACTGATCAGTCCTTACTGTTTCTACACTCTTAGAGAGGGAGGAGCCTAGTGAATCTGGTCAGTTTTAGGGAATTCCTGAAGCTATCTTGAGTAGTTTACTTCCTGTCTTAGTAACTTTTCCTGCAGGATAGAATGATCCGTCTCAGAAGAAACTGCTACACAAGAAGATGATGAGCTGGCTGCAAGAGTGAAACTTTCCTCAAGAGAGAACTTTCCAGAAGGAGGTCTAGTACAATGCAGACGGCTTGAACATGGGAAAAATGATACAATCTCTGTTCAATGCCTGCCCAGGATCAGTGTAGGTGGGGTTTCAGTCTGCAGACAGCCTTTCAGCTTTCTTGTTGACTCTTGGCCAACAGCTTCTTAAGCATTTGCTGAACTATTCTTCTGTACAATTCTGTATATTCAATGATGTACTTGATTACTCCTTTATGGACAACACTCTGCCTAGAGTTGAGGAAGGTTAGAAAGAGAAATGCAAGCTAAGTGTTATAAGCTAAGTGTAGTGGTGCACACCTCTGATCCCAGCACTTAAGGCAGAGGCCGGTGGATTTCTGGGAGTTTGAGGCCAGCCTGGTGTCAGTCTCTGGAGTAAGTTTCAGGACAGCCAGGGCTATGTGATAGAGAGACCTTGTCTCAGAAGAAGAATAAACTACAACTGTTTTTATAGCAGCTCAGCACCTCACTTTGCTTTTCATCTATGTTTGTGCAAAGCTGTGTTTTTGGAGGACAGCTGGGTCTAAATAACCTAGGGAAATTAATGAGTGGGTGGTGGAATTTAATTTATACTCTTGAGCAATATTGTAAATACTCATGAAAATGTTATTTTGCATCTTCAGTTTCATTTTTTAAAAATATTTTAAAAATTAAATGAGTAAATTGGGGATGCAGCTTAACTGTAGAAGCTTGCCCAACTCATGAAAAGCTCTGGGTTCTGTCTTAGTATGATAAAAATAATAATAATAATGTCACATAATCAAGGGCTAGTGATGTTGCTTGGTGTTGGTGAGCTTGCTTAGTATGTGTAGGACTCTGGGCTTGATTCCCAACACTGCAATAAGATAATAAAATAAAATAAAACTTTTTCATTAAATAATCAGTCAGGTATGCTAGCACACTCCTGTAATTCTAGCACTCTGGAGCAGGATTGTGATTTAGAAGCCAATTGTAATTACAAAGGGAGACCTTGTCAAGAGACAAAACAACCAAACAAGCAGGTGAAGATCACAGAAGGGAACCAGAGAAGAAAAGTCCGCTGGTATCATTAAACCTATCAGCTCTCCAACTTCTGCCGAACTTTCTTTAGCACTAAGTTCCTATGTGGCCTGTTTCTCTGGTCACAATAGCAGAGTGGTATCCAGTACAGAGAAAGATGTCTTCTCACTCGGAGAGTTGTCTGTCCAGTCCTGCTGCTTTTAAACCCCACAGAGAAGGACACTTTGTGCCTTCAAATGTTTCCTTTTATACTTAGTAAATATATTTGCTTCCAAGTCAGGACCAGCTGGGAGTCCCAACACAGAACACTCAGCAGCATTCAGCAGGAGAGTCCTAGATGTGACCTCTGTACAGCATTCTGAACACTAAAGGGGAAAAAGTGAATGAATCAATACCATGGGTTTGGTACCATGATAACCCTATGTTGGAATATTCCTCGTTTGGGGCATATACATACATGTGCCTTGCATGGCTTAGTGAAATGACCCACAGTTTTTACTCAGCCAGGTGTCCCTGGAGAATCTTAGTTTCAGGTCAAGGGCATCAAGTCCCTAGAGATGGGACAGAGAGCAAACAGGTCTGGGGACCCACTTGGCATCTCAGCTGGAGGGCATGCCTCAGTTCCACTGAGAGAGGTGCCCAAGGAGAAGGCTCTTAGGGACCTTTGGCCTTTAGAGGCTGTTGTTAGTCTGCTACAGTGATTTAATAAAGGAAGAAATTGGCACAATATGCTTGAAAAGGAAAGGAAGGAAGGTCAGATGCTTTGGGAATTTTCCCCCCACCATCTAAAGAAGAGAATCAGAGACATTAAGAAACTTACCCAGGGACCTGTGTGTGTGTTTAAAACGTTAGCATCTTAGAGTCAACCCAGAACACCCTGACTAAGTGATCAGTTATCCCCTGGAGAGCCTTCCCCTGCCTCTGCTAAGACATTCATCTGGGGTAGCTTCGAGACCTTTCTTTGAGCTGGTGGAGGACAAAGAGAAAGAAATAAAGGCTTGTCTTCAGGGTGAAGATCAGGGTCTGATCAGGGTGTGGTGGCTCATACCTATAACCTCAGCACTTGGAGGACTGAGGCAGGAGATTTTGAGTACAAGGCCAGACTGGCTATAGAATGACACTGTGCTTCATAAATAAGACTAAATACATAAAAAAGAAAGAAAGAAAGAAAGAAAGAAAGAAAGAAAGAAAGAAAGAAAGAAAGAAAGAGAGGAGAGAACAGATAGCAGTCTGAGATGTGATAGCCATGTTGAACTTGGCTGACTTTGAACAGGTTGATTGAATGGGCCACCCAAATTCGTCATTTTGGTCGTTAAAGCAGGGAATATGAGGTTTAGCCATCCCTGGAAGCACATATGGGCCCTGTGCAGAATCTTCTGGTAGCCAAGCAGAGTGTACAGACATTTCTTTTAGCTTATACCGTTTGGGCCCACACAGTATTTAAAAATAACTGAAGTAGTTGCCAATGTGTTAAAATTTCAGTTTTAATCCTCACTTCAAACAAAAACAAAAGCCTGGCCAGTGAGGTGGACATCCATCCCCAGCAGCAGTAGAATGGGAGTGGGCTGGGCTGCTGGCCACCCTGGACCAGATACCCTGGCTGTGTGGACACGCCTCGATTCCCCTAACCTAAAGTCAGTGAAGCCCTGTGCTGAGGGCTTTGTCACCATTTCTAGCATTCGACTCATCTCTCTGAGCTCTGCTCTAACTGTCAAAGTCTTGTTTCTCCTAGGTGGCCTGCAGGTAATTCAGCTGTCTTCACATCACCTACCTAACCCAGTGCTGGAGTGACACCTGGCCTGTGCTCAATTACTCAGGGTTTTCTGCATTGACTAGAAAGAGAGCCTTTAGGTAATGTGGGGCTGGGGCTGGATGCAGTGGTGCAGTGGTACTTGTAATGTTTGTAATCCCAGCACCCAGGAAGCTGAAGCAGGAGGAAGGATTAAGTTCAAGGCAAACTAGGAAGAAAGGGAGGGAGGAAGGCAGGGAGGGAGGGAGGGATGGAAGGAGGGAGGGAGGGAGGAAAAGAAGGAAGGAAGGAGGGAAGGGAGGAGGGAAGAAGAGAGGGAAAGGAGGGAAGGAAGGAGGGAGGGAGAGAAGGGAGGGAAAGAAGGAGGGAAGGAAGGAGGGAGGGAGAGAAGGGAGGGAAAGAAGGAGGGAAGGAAGAAGGGAGGGAGAGAAGGGAGGGAAAGAAGGAGGGAAGGAAGAAGGGAGGGAGAGAAGGGAGGGAAAGAAGGAGGGAAGGAAGGAGGGAGGGAGAGAAGGAGGGAAAGAGGAGAAAGAACCAGACTGAAGGAGATTTTTTTGCTTTCAATGAATTTGTGTGTACCAGCAAGTTCAACCTGACAGTGCCTCCATCACTTCTTAAGACAAGCCCCAAATTCCAACCAGTACTTGTTGGAAGGTTGGGAGTGTTCACACCCTAATGCCAGAGGTCATTTTAGGAAAAGGGAGACTTTGCTATCTGGCATTCACTTCTGATGAACTGCCCTCAGGACTGAAGGCTTCACCAGGCCTCCTTCCAGGGCTGGGCTGGTGACTGTGAGGAGGCTTCCAGAACCACCTGGGGAAATCAATAGAGCTCCAAACTGGCCAAGTGCCTGGCACTGCTTAGGAAAACATCCGGCTCCTCCCTTGCCCTGCAGGTAGAGCTTCAAGGTCAAACAAAGCTGGAGGGTGGGGGAAGACAAGGTTGCCAGACCGGAAATCTTGCAACCTCGGGACCAGTTCTCTGCCAGTTTGCCCCGATCAACCCGATTTACCCAGGACTGGTGCTGTATTCTTACGCTGAGCACCAGACTGGCAGCTGTCCGGTTCTCTAAGCTTTGGTTCTCTTTGAGACATTTAGAGAGGTCTCAGGTTTAAGCACGAACCCTGGGAACCCTGGGGAACGACAGTACACATCAACAAACCTTCCCCAGAGTCCTCCAAGTTTTGTTTACCTGGAAGTTATTGTGTGAATTCTGAAAATTTTTACTATAATCTCTAATGGGGAAGGGGGAGAGAAGGGGAAAGAAAGGGAGGGGCTAAAGGGGCGGGGAGAGAGAAGAGAAAGAAGGGAGAGAGAGAGAAGAAGGGGAAAGGAGGAAGAAGAGTGGAAGAGATTGGTCCCTTAGAACTACAGTACCCTTGACTAACATTTCTAGGTTGCCTGTGTTTCCAGGAGCATGAGATTTGACCAGCCAAACTCAAAATATACCATACACAATCTGTCACCCTACAGAAACGGGGCGGAAGGGGAGCAGAGATAGGAAAACAGAGCATGCAGTTCAATGCTCAAAAATAAAATTGATGATCTGCTAAGTGTGAAGATTTTGATTCTATAGGGAAATTACATAACAGGAATGATTTTCACAAAGTGTAGTGTGCCTGCTACATAGCAGCTAAGGGCATATGGTGACACGGAACCACAGTCTGGTGGGTTCTCAAAGGGTTAAGACGGTACAACTCTTTGTCAAGGAAGGGTCAGAGGCTGCAGGGGAAGGGTCTTTCTTGCAAAACCCACTGCTGGGAGTTTTTAACCACAAAGATAAAGTTAGATCCATCGGGGAAAAGTTTTCTGAATTCTTATCATTTAAAATGGTTTATTTTTCTACATACATAATGGCAACCCACCCAGACTTTGTATAGACAGGACTACATTGTGTTTCCAGCATCTCGAGCTGCTTGCTGTGCGCGGCAGAAGCACTGGATGTTTGCTTGAGGGATCGATGAGTGGCAGGATAGAGTCAGGAGCTGGCACGCTGGGTCTTTCATCTTTATACATCCCTTCAAGGTGCATCTCCAAGCCCAAGTGAGAATGTGGGAGCCACACCCCTCCTGCACTGACTCCCCGTCTTGGTGTAATGCTCTGCCAGGCATCTGGGTAGAATGGCTTTGCTACTGTGACCTGCTCAAGTCCTTGGTCCCGTCAAGCCCGTTCTGTTAACATTAAGGGGTGTAACATAGACAAAGCTCTTAAGGGCTACAGGGGCTACAGGTATGGCTTAGTGGGCAAGCACTTGTCAGCATAAGCAAGGTACTGGTTCAAATCCCCAGCAAGGTAAATAAGCAAAACAAACAAAAAAAAGCCCAAAACAAACAAAAAAACAAACATGACAAAACAAGTTCTTAGCAAAGTAACAAGGAGGGCAAGGTAGCTGGAAATTACATATGAAATAAATGCACTGGCCTGTTTAAGAGACTATTGTAGCCGGGCAGTGGTGGAGCACGCCTTTAATCCCAGCACTTGGGAGGTGGATTTCTAAGTTCAAGGCCAGCCTGGTCTACAGAGTGAGTTCCAGGACAGCCAGAACTACACAGAGAAACCCTGTCTCGAAAAACAAAAAACAGAGAGAGAGAGAGAGAGAGAGAGAGAGAGAGAGAGAGAGAGAGAGAGACTATTGTATGTGTGAATGTGCATGTGTGTGTGGGGGGGTGCTCTTGCACATGTGCGCATAAATATATGTGGAAAACACAGGCCAACTTCAGGTCTTGTTTCTCAAGAGCTAGCTGTCCCTTAGTTTCTGAAACTAAACAGGGTTTCTCACTGCTCAGGAGCTTACTCAGTTCACTAGGCCCACTGGCCATCAAGCCCCAGGGATTGACCTGAATCCATTTCCCCAGGACTGGCATTACAAATGTACACCACCACGGTGGGTATCAGACTCATGTCCTGATGCTGGCTCCAAGGAAACGCCTACCTACAAGGCAACCTGGGAGAACCATCACAGAAAGATGTAGAGCCTTTTCTCCCTCCGGGATGGGGCAGGTGCCTTCCTTCTTGACACACCGTGACATCAGGGGGACAGGGTTAGGCCTGGTGGATTTGAGAAGCACTTCTCTGGCAGCAGTATGGCAAGCCACAGTACCCTGCCAGCTGCCATCCTCTCCACCGTCTGCCATGCTGGCAATCAGCCATTGGAGTGACTCGGTTTTCTTCTTGGGCTTATCAGTGAAACAAGCTTTAGAGGAACAGCTCCGAAGTGAATTACTGGTCACTTCCGTATCTCCACGAACTTCACCATTGAGCCAGTTTGTTCCTTCTTGAAACCAGGAGACCTAGAAATTGCCAGAATGAGATGACATTGCTCACAGAAAGGAAGAAGAGGCTATAATTCCCAGGAAGCTTTCCTGACTTGAGTGGCAGGGCTACCTTCCAGCCTTCCAGACAGAGACAGGAAGGCAGTGGAGATGGGTCCAGGGAGGGTCTTATGGGGTAGCCAGAAAATGTAGTCTCTCCAGGCTGTTTCCTGACAGATCTTAAGCAACATGAAATCAGAGGCTAAAAAACAAATCTCTTTAGAAATCAAATTCAGGAATAAAATGTTTCAACTTTCCAAGTGGGGGTGGAATAGAACATTTAGTGGGCAAGAGAAGCATCTGGAAGTTAGGCACTCAGAGCGAGGCACTGCATGTGCTGGTTAAAACTGAGATTGCAGCTCCACCCTTCACTGCCCATCAGTGACTCAGATCTTTCCAAGCCCGGCTTTCTCCCTGTGCACAGAAGACAAGCAGAGTATCCAGCTCTTGGGGCTGCAGTGAAGATGTGATGGTAAGTCCTTAGCAAGACCGGAAGCATGGTAAAGCTCAGTAACTAACCTCAGTGACTGGTAGTGACTCTTGCAAGGTGGATAGGGAGTCATGCTGCCCTGAGAAGCAGAACCAATAGTGTGTGTGGACAGAGGCATAGAGGGAGAGAACATGTAAAGAACTGACTCTTGTGGTTACGGAGAATAGCAAGTTTAAAACCTGCAGGGTGGGGACCCAAGGAGGAACCAGTGTTGCAGTTCAAGCCCCAAAACAATCAGCTACAGATTCCTTCTTGGAAAGGAAGGCTGTGTGTGTGTGTGTGTGTGTGTGTGGTCACATGTATACTCCTTGATCACATCCTTCATCTGTGTGTGCTTCAGGAAAACATTCTTTCACATGTCTGCTTTAGCAAGACATCCTTTCACCTGTGTGCCCCAGCAAAACATTTGACATACTGACTTTCCAAAGGGACTAGAAGTTTCCACTTCCGGTATCAAACAGATTAGAGGCTGCTGAAGAGCGACTGTATTTAGTTCTTCAAACTACAGTAAAAGCAGTCCACAGTAAGAAGAGAAAACGTGTGGAGATGCTAGCATCCAAGTTCAAAGAGGCCACCACAGAGAATCTTCCACAGTGGAATCCCACGGCCCCCCCAGGGACAAGAATGGATCTGCAGTGAGCTGCTTGCCATCTCCTGCAGTGATCTTAGGTGAACCGAACCCAGGGCAGAAGCTCTGTGTCACTGAGGACAAATTCTTCTCTGGCTCCCAGGCCTGTGGTGGTGGAGAGTCTGTGAGAAGGAGCCCAGCTACTGTGTCCTGGGTTTAAAATGCTTGCTCGGAAAGAGTAAGGGAAAATAGCCCTGCCCAGTGTGCTTCATGAAGTCCCCTGGGGAGGGGACTCAATATGCAGAAGAGGATATCAGGTAGGTTCCTGGGTTAGGGGCAGCCTGTGGGCAGCCATTTTATGAGGATGTCCCAGAGCGACAGATTAGAAGGCAGCTGATAAAGCTCACCCAGAGCTGGTGAAATTCTGGACTCCAGTTCCTCAGATGCTGGCTGCCTTGGCTTTTGCTTTGAAGCTGAGGGAAGGTCAGTGGAGAGCCTATGCAGATAGAAGTAGAAGGACCCCGACAGATCAGAAAGGGAGTTCAAGTTTAACTCACATGAACTCCCTTCCTGGGAAGACACATAATAAAATAGTAATGTGTATTAGGAAGTTCTTAGTGATATGCAACTGTTATGGCAGAAGATTCGAGAACAACTTCTGGAGCTCGGTTACCATATAAAATCTAGGCAACCAATTCAAAACCCCATAATGATATTTTATGTCTGCACACTATTGTATTCTTCTCACAGAGCCTTGCCCCGTGGTATATGATTTCTTTTTTTTTTTTTTTTTCAGAGCTAGGAATTGAAGCTGAGAACATGAATGTTAAGCAAGCCTGCCACTGGGTCAATTCCTTCTTCACTTTCTCTTCCAAGACAAGGTCTCACTAGGTAGCCCTGGATAGTCTTTAACTCTGTAGCCCAGGCAATCTTGAATTTAATAATCCTCCTGCCTCAGCCTCCTGAGGACCTGGGATTACTGGCCTGTACCACCAGGCTTTGGTTTATTTGATTTTCAAAGTAACTCTATGGACAGGCCCTTATGGATGAAGAAATGAAAGCTTGTATTGGTACCCAGAATCACCAGGGCTAAACTCTTATTCGAGTTTTACTAATAAGAACCTTTTTGTCATTGGACCAGGTTTCTCTGTAGCTCCAGATCCCAGAGCTTCGGACAATTGCTGTGTTAAGACTTTTTTTTTTTTTTTTTTTCAGATGTCAGATAATTTGAGAAATTTCTGATCAGATTACACAGCTTATTATTATTTGTGATTCAGCAAGTGAAGAGTAAATTAGAAGCAGTGATTCAATTAACAGTCACAATAATATGTTTTATGGCTTTGTGAGAGGCAGACAGACACAGGAAGTCTGTTCCGGACTAAGAGAGGACCCTGCGAAACTCCAGGTAAACATGGCATTTCCGGTCACGTGATCACAGCCTGCTGTGCTTGCTAGTGAGCACTTGAAAGTATCTTGGGGACACCTCTCCCCCACTACGAGGTTTCAAAAGCCTCCTGCTATCTTTAGTTTGTTCTCTGCCTCCTGCTTGCAGCTTGAGGTGTGAGCTCTCAGCTTTCCTACCACCAGGCCTTTCCTCCACCACTGTGGACTTTAACCCTGTGGAATGGTAAGCCCAATAAAACACTTTTTTTAAAAAATAAGTTGCCTTGGTCATGGTGTTTTATTACAGCAATAAGAAAATAACCAATACAGACACCCATGTTGCATCCTTCCTCTGAAGACCCCCATACTCGGGAGACCCTTCCTCAAGCCTCCGGAATCGCGACCACCCAAAAATCACAAGAAACCATACCTGGATGCAATCAGCAGAGGTTTATTAGGGGAGGAGCTGGCGGTCAAAAACGACAAGCTCTTTAGCTCCAAGAGCAGGGTTTTTGGCCCCGTGTGGTGGGATAAAGGGTCTTTTATAGCATGGGGTGGGGGGAGGAAGGCATTTTCGCGCGCTTACACATGAATGGTTGTTTTACAAATTTTGAACATAGCACTGGGAAGACCAAGGGAGGGGTAACCAAGAACAGTGGAACATTTCAGAGAATCTAGCCCAAATGATCTAGAGTCATGTGAGATCACTCTGCACACTCATTCTTCTCAAAAATGTGGTTTTCACCATGCTATTGTGTCCTATTCTGCCATTTCAGATTACTATCTTTACTTTTTCCGGCTATAGGGCTATGGCCCCACCTAGGTGGTAGCATCTTTATCTGTAATCGGGAATGCCTTCCTGCCTTGGACGAGGCTTGGGGAATGTAATCCAGCAAGTGTCCTTCACCTGGAATGTGAAGGCCTGAAATCTTATTTTCAGTTCCGAGTTCTGTAAGGCAAAAAATCTACACATATTTCATAAAATGGCCTTTATAATTTTTCACTCTACACCTCCTCCCGTTGTGTACGTGGAGGGGCAGCTTCACTCCTGCACGCGGCTCTCCATTCTGCCATGCTGACTTGTCCAGCTCCATGTTAACTTTCACCATTGTTGTTGTTCTTGGGTGGTTTCTTTTTGTAGTTGTGTTATTTTGTTTTGGGATAGTTCACACTATAGCCCAGGCTAACCTAGAACTTACTATGTACCCGAGGTTGGCCTCAGGCACTTTTGTGCCACTGATTACTGCTCTCCCTTCTTTGTTCTTAAAGTCACCGGTTCTTTCCCAGAGATCTCTAAAAAGGATCAGGTAGTCCATACCTCTGAGTTATCCTTGTTGGCTAAAACTGATTCCGTCTGCTCCTCTCCCACCTCTTCCACCCCCATTGCAGTTAATGACCGGAGCATCCATTCTGGTCCTCCTGTCACAGCATTCTTGAGTCTCTTGTTTTCTCATTGGTTTATCATTCTGTCTTGAGGATGCTAATGTGTAAACACCTTTCCAGAGTCTGCACTTCTCTCATTGTCCTATTGCGTGACAAGACACTGTGACCAAGGCAACTTATGAGTGAAAACGTAATTGGGGCTTACAATTTTAGAAGGTTAGTCCATTTCTATTATGGCTAGGAGCATGGCATCAGGAGAGAAGGTGCTAGGGGTAGTGGCTGGGAACTTCCATCCTGATCCACAGACAAGAGGTAGAGTGAGTGAGACTGCGCCCATCTTAGAAATCTCAAAGCCCTTCCCTACTGACACACCCCTTATAAGAAAGCCACACCTCCTAATCCTTCCTAAACAGTGCACCAACTGGGAACCAAACATTCAAACGCTGGAGCCTTGGGGACCATTCTTATTCAGACTGTTACTACTGCTGGTCCACCCATCTCTCTTGGCTCTGTGCAGTGGTGCCTTCTGTCCTGGTCTCTACTTCTCATTTACAGTTTCTGCACAGCAGCCAGAGTGATTTTTGTGAGCAAGGCTGATGACCTGACACTCTCCTTACAGATCCGCACTGAGTCTTCAGTGCTCTGAAAATAACGGCTACACCTTGTGTTTGAAGAGACAAGGACTTTGGGGATGTGATACTCATTTTACCAGTATCATTTCCCAGCCTCCCCAGCTACTCCTCTGCTAAGCCAGTCCTTTTCCTTGTTATGTGACCAACTTGGTGACCTCTGGCTCAGGAGGTCATTTCTCATTTCTCCCGTGTGCTTAGGCCCAGGTTGCTAGAACTCCTTCCCAGGGGAAGACATAAGCACTGTGAACTTCTTCTAAGGAAGGTCTGACAAATGGAAGCATGAGTCACCCCTGCAGAGAACCAGTGAGTTTATTGGACTTCCTGACAGAGCATAGGTGAGGGGTTAATTATTGGAATGTGGTACTTGTGTCGTAAAGAAAAAAAACCAAGTGACTACACTGGAAAGCACTTACTCAGCAGAGATGATGACCAATCATAGCCTCAGAGAAGGAGTTCCCTTCCCTGAGGTTCCTAGCCTGCTTAGTCTAGCCCCTCCCCAAGGCCCAAGGCCATATGCTTAGGGATTGAGAGTATTGTTTAACCCTGAACCTTGGGATCTGGCAGACCTTGAGCACTCTCTCCTGGTGACATGAAAAATGCAGAGGAAAGGTACTCAAGGGAGGATCTGGGTGTGGTGACCAATGTGTGTAATATAGGCACTCAGAGGGCAGGAGCAGAAGGATCCTAAATTCAAGGCCAACCTGGGGAGAGTATGAGACGTGGCCGCAAGCAAGCAGGCAAGTAAGCAAATAAAATTACCTTGAGGACACTCAGCAGGTCATGGAAGATTCTACTTGGGCAAACGTAAGAGGGTTTCATAGAGGAGGTAGGCTCCTGGCTTAACTTTTGAAGGAAAAGTCAGAGAATGAGAAGCAATTCCAGGCAGAAGGAAGAGCTAGGAGGAAGTTGGGGTTGGGGGTGGAGGCTAGGAAGGCTGGGTGTAAACGAGGGTGTACCTAGATAAACCACATCAGTCTCAACTGGGAAAGGGTTAGACATGAAGATCTGGGTGTTCCACTGTGTGTCAACTGTAATATTTTGGGCTTGGCATCTGTAGACACTCATTTTTTTTTTATTGTCTTTGAGATCCTGGGGCCAATGCATTTCCATGAGTGTTGGTGCTGACCACTCCAGTGAGTGCCGCTGTTATGTTATAACCTCTGCCCAAGCTTAGTGCCCCTCCAGGCTTGTCATCCTCTCTGTGTGAGTCACAATTGCGCTCTCATATGGCCCTTCCCAACTTCTTCCTGGATAGTAAAGCAGGGCATGGCAGAGCATGCCTGGAATCCCAGGACTCTGTGGGTAGGGACAAGAAGATGGCTGTAGGTTTAAACCTGTCTAGTCTACAGTGAGTCCTCAGTCAGCCAGGGTTACCTGATGAGACTGAGACTGTGGGGAGAAGGTAGGGAAAGGGCGGGGGAGGGAGAGAGAGATTGGCATATGCAGTGTGTTCCAGGCACGCCCCACACCCCCTATGTTGGCCTGTTTTCTTCCATCACATTGCTTAGCCTCAACCCCATGTTCTGCTTTCTGTTTTGTTTCTTGTCAGAACTTCCAGCCCTACTAGAAGGCAGAATTTACAAAAGCAAAGTCTTGTGTTTTGATTTCACAGTTATATTGTCCATGCTAGCACAGAGACTGTCATGTGATGAATGAATTACACCACATGACTTCTGTGGGGGTTTGAATATGCTTGGCCCAGGGAGTGGCACTATTAGGAGGTGTGTCCTTGTTGGAGAAAGTGTGTTATTGATGATGATGGGCAATGAGATACTCCGCCTAACCACGTGGAACCCAGTATTCTGCTAGCAGTTCTTCAGAAGATGTAGAACTCTCAGATCTTCCTGTGCCATGTCTGCCTGGATGCTGCCATGTTTCTGTCTTGATGATAATGGACCGAACCTGTGAACCTGTACACTAGCTCCAATTAAATGTTGTCCTTATAAGAGTTACCTTGGCCCTGGTGTCTGTTCACAGCAGTAAAACCTTAACTAAGACAACCTCCTAGGTAGCTTCAGGTAAATTCATTGGGTAAGCCAGAATTTAGTCCCTAATTCAAAGGTAGTTCACTGTTTATTAAATTCCACAAACTGAGCCTATTAAATCCCACATGTTGGGAGTTCACTAGAGGGAAACCTACCTTGGATGGAACTAAAGAATTTATATCTTCATAAAACAGAAATGACACTCACTGTCTACTTGGAAATAGTGAACAGATTTGTTTTCAAAATGGCATCCTGTGTTATGGTCTTTATTTAATCTCACTCAAGGGTTTCTACCCCACCTTTGATTATTTAGTTCCCAGATAAAAGACACACAACTTTTATATTTATAATATGCCTTTAATATACTAAAGCTGGACAAACATCTACCCTCTAAGCTGTAAGAATCTACTTCCCCATCAACAACTCCCATTTATAACTTGCCATGTTCTATCTGGCCAGCTCTTACTCCAATTGGCCAGCCCTCGTGACCATGTTTCCATAGCTCACCTACGCCATGGTGGCTTTTCCTCCCTCCCTCTTTTTTCTCCTCGCGGTTATCCTCTGACCCCAAGCCTGGGAACGGAAACTTCACCTACCTCTCTTCTGCCCGGTTATAGGCTGTCAGCATCTTTATTCAACCAATAATTTAAGTTAGGGATCAAGGTCACACAGCATCACTTAATGTACACAAGGACTCTATCATCCCTGAGGCAGCCAGGGCCAGTATTCAGCCCTACAATAAATAGCAACGGACCCTACCTCAACAGTCCTGCTATGTGGACCAGGCTAGTCTTGAACTTCTAGGTTCAAGTGACCCTCCTACCCAGCCTCAGGAGTGGCTGGGGCTGAAAATGCTGGAAAAAAATGATGCTATGAACTAGTTGTGTTCTTTTCAGACAGTCTTACTGTGTAGCCTGGCTTCAAACTAGTAAAAGTTCTCTGAGTGTTTAGGGCTACAGGAATGCTTCCCAAAGCCTGGGACCACCTTCTTTCCTTTCTTTCTCCTTTTCTTGTTCTTAAAAGATTAATGTCTTTCTATGTAGCTGTTCCAGAACTCACTGTATAGACAAGGCTGGCATCAAACATGCCGAACTCATTCTTCTTCGTCATTAGAAATGGTTGAATTAGAGGTATGTGCCTCTATGTCTAGCTTTCTGTACTGGTTTTTACTTAAATACAATCTCATTCATGATGGACCAAAAGGGCTTTCGGTCCTCTTCACTGGGGGATAGCTTTGAGAACCTGCTGCAATCTCTATATTCTCAGCAACCTGCCCTTTCTGGGAGTTATATATGACATTTCTCCTTTGCTAAAATTTAGACATTGGACTGCCTGAGTCTACAAGAGTGGCTAGAGATACATTTGTTCTGTGGCTATGCACCTGACAAGGAGGAGGAAGGAGGAGAGAAGTGGGGAGGAGGAGGAAGAGGAGGAAGAGGAGGAAGAGGAGGAAGAGAAAGAGGAGGAGAAAACAGAAAGGCCATCTGGGATAGCAATCAGTATCCTGGGTGGCAGGGTGTGGATATATGATATAAATATTCAGGAGAAAGTGTTTCTGAAATTAAGATAATCATCATAACTTTCCTAGAAAAATCAAGTGACAGGGCTGGAGATGGCTTAGTGGGCAATTCAAACGTGAAGACCAACTGCAGTCCCCACCATTGGCAAGGCAGAGAGGATTCTCAGAGCAAGCTGACTAGCTAAACCAGTCAAACTGAGCTCTAGGGTCAATGTAGAAACTAGAGAGCAACTGAGGAAGACATCTGGTGTCCACCTCAGACCTCCACATGCACACATACATGTGCCCACACATGTGAACAGGCATGCATACGCACCATAACACATAGACATGAAAGAAAATATGAAGACTAATGACCAAGTGGCTGTTATTTATTACTCTGGGGCGGACTTCTGGAACTTTCTCTACTTATGACCTCTTTTTGCCTCAAAAAAATTTTTACTTTAAAAGGACTCTTTAGAATGCATGTAATTTTATCAGTTTTTAAAGACAGAGGCAGGGGCTGGAGAGACGGCTCAGCTGTTAAGAGCACTGACTGCTCTTCCAGAGGTCCTGAGTTCAATTCCCAGCAACCACATGGTGGCTCACAACCCTCTGTAAGGGGATCCGATGCCCTCTTCTGGTGTGTCTGAAGAGAGCGATATGTATTCATATACATTAAATAAATAAATGTTTTAAAAATCAAGCACATTATACCGACCTAGCAGCAAATACCCTATAATCATAGTTCTCACGTGGCTGAGACAGGAGGATTGTTAAGTTCAATGCTAACTGATTTCCACATAACTAGATGAATACATGAGTATAAAATTAAGATGTAGGAATATTCATTTAGATAATTAATAAGAGGAGAATGAAAATAAAATAAGCCTAAAGAAACCCATTGCTGTCGCGATCACCATCACTATCACTAGGGAAAGCATCGGAAGATGCTAGGTGGGTCCGGGTATGCGGCTAAGAGATCACCCTGCGAAACAGACCTAATGCAAGAGGTGAAGGGGGTGGGGCAGCAAAAGCAGTCTCAGAGTGGGGACATGAGACAGTCAGACAGACTGAGAGACAGTCAAAACGAGGGGGAGGGGGAGGGGGAGGGGGGAGGGGGAGAGAGAGAGTGCGCGCTCACTGTGAGGTTGAGAGGTGCCTTTTAAAGGGTGTGGATGTTGCATAGCAACTCTTCGCGATGGAGGAACTGCGCAGCACCGGATGCTGACGTAAGTAAACTACAGGTGCTGAGTCGCTGAGAGGCAGGCTGATAGAGTGCCATCTGTATATTGGATCCTATGCCCTCTTCACATAAATAAAAAATCTAAAAAAAAAAAAAAAAAAAAAAGACAGAGGCAAATCAGCAAGCTAATGAGACTGATGCCCTGGTATGTTTTTACATAAAAATTAAATCTTGTGGCTTAGTTGGTAAAGTGCTTGGTACATAACTATGGAGACTTGAGTTCAATCCCTGGTTTCTGTGTAAAATCTGGACACGGTAGCATGTACCTGTATTTCCAGCACTGGGAGGATGAGGCGGGAGGATCTCTGGGGCCTGCTGTTCAGCTAGTCTAGCCAAATTGCTGAGTGCTGGGTTCTGTGAGAATCTCTGTCTTAAAAATAAGGTACGGAGCAACTGAAGAAGAGACTCAACATCAACCTCTGGTCTCCACATTCGCATGCACATATATCCACACACGCACAACCTGAAATCTTCATTAAGAATCTGACACTGTAGTATGTAAAGTCTTTTCATATTTCCTACTTGATTTGACTTGTAATTATCAACACTGAAAATGCTGCTTCACATAAATATGTAGTATGAAGTAGCAGGAGTGTGTTCAGGACCATTTCAGAAATGGTTGGGAATTTCACCCTAATCTGTAAAATGAATATTATCTGTATATACACTCATTAGTGCTGAGAATTAACATGACAGCAGTTATTCCTTAACCAGCTAGTTCCCCAAACAACCACACAGAGACCTTGTACTATTTCAAAGCTTAGGCCTTAGCTGGGCAGACTCTCAACCAGCTCATCTAAATTACCCCGACCACCTAGTCCCAGTCAGCTAGCCACAAAGGCTAGCTATACCTTCCAGACTCCTAGTCATATCAGTCTTTCCTGTCATCTCTCCTGGCACAAAGCTTTCCTCATCTTCTCAGAGTTCCTGTCTCCCTCCCAGGAAGTCCCGCCTTCCACTTCCTGCGCAGCTAATTGGTCATCAGATTTTTATTAAAGCCAATCAGAGAATGCCTTAGGTAGGTGAGGAAGAACAGACACAACTTCACACTACACACCCCAACAGTAATTCCAAACCAGAAATCGCGAAACTCAGGTCAATGATTCAAGTAGCATTTTTAAAATCAAATATTCTAGCATTATCCACTTCGAAGATAAGCTGTTCTGATACCTACATAATGAGAAAACTAGGAAAAGGCAAAGACATTTTCTAGAATTAAACCAGTGCTTCTGTAAGAGCAGAAAGCTCACATGAACAGTAAAATCCCTGCAATTCAGAGCATGCGGTAGCCTCGAATCTGAGCCCAGGCTTTTGGGGGCAGTGTTCCTTGGTTTCGTGTGGCAGGACAATGGCTATAACAGTTGTAGTGCAGAGTACACATGGCCTAGTCCAGAGCCTAGGCTTCCATCCAGTCACAGGATGCCCCACAGGTGAACGATGCCAGAAACTCCTCAGTTTTGCTACATATCTGATTGTGAGTTAAAGTTGGGCCATTGTGCATTCAGAAACCTTGTTCTATTTTGCTACAACTTTCATGACCTACCACTTTTGGTTATGTAATCCTTTGAGAGCCATGACCCACAGAAGTACTGTAGGGTAGCACTGCCAGTGATCGCAGTGGTGGGTAGCTTTCCCAAGAGAGACAAGCCATAGCCGGGGAGCAGTAGTAACACTTGGCATTGCAGAATGGATTTCAGAGCCGTCAGGGCTCATGTCTGGCTCACTGATGCCAATGGTCAGACAGAAGAAACACAGTGTCCTTAGTGGCTATTCCCAGCAGTAGCTGCTCAGGTCACCTGCTTATCTCTTTGGAATCAGGCCAAATCATGAGTTTTGATGGCTTGAAATTTGAGCTGTGGGGAATTTAATAGAGGCTGCAATGTTTTCAAATCAAATGAGCGAGCAGGCATCCATTCCACTGGAGTTTTCCTTGTTCCCTTGTGCTGCCAAGACCCAAATCCAGAGCTTTGTGCTCTGTCGCTGACTCCTGTAGTGGTAAATTGTTAAACTACTCTTGAGTTCCTGGGAGGTGATCAGGATTCTCGCCCCGTCAGAGTTCTCTGGATTTGAGAATGAAAAGATAAACACATGCAACCTTTATATTTTGATATGCCTTAACTAGCTCAGTGGTTGGGCCACTGCTGAACCTCCATGTGGCTAAGTCCCCTCCGATGTTCCTGAGTTAATTCTTGTTAAATCTATATTTCATCTCTACTACCCCAGACCCAATCTGGGGAGTGGGCCCTGGGACCACTTTCCCTGATTCTTACATTTTGGTGGGCTCTTAAGTCTGATCTGTCTGCTTCCCATCATGGTGATTCTGCTCCTTCCTCTTCCCTTGGTCCCTTGTCTAGGAAATCTAACAGTCCCTCCTCCATCTTCCTGCCAAGTCATTGGTTGTTAGTAACTTTATTGATCAATCAAAAAACAATTGGGGACAGGGACCCTTAGAGTCTGGACATGTAGATTCCCATGTAATTTTGGAAGGCAAATGATGACAAAGCATTAGAACCAATCCTCAACAGACTTCCTTCTAGTTCTGCTAGAGTCTTAAAAAAACACAAGACCATGATTGCTAGATTTTAAGATCCACCAGTGATCCCCACAGGGCTTTTCAGGGTTGCTTTACAGAGTGGGGAATGATTGATGATGTAAGTCTGATACTTAACTCTTTATGCACCCACTCATTCATTCATCTACAATAGTCACTGAACATTTACACTGTACTGGGTACCTTCATGGCACTGGGAATAGAGGAGCAAATTGAAATGGTTTGTATATGCTTGGCCCAGGGAGTGGCATTATTTGGAGGTGTTGCCTTGTTGGAGTAGGTGTGTCACTGTGGGTGCAGGCTTAAGACCTTCATCCTAGCTGCCTGGAAGTCAGTATTCTGCTAGCAGTCTTCAGATGAAGATGTAGAACTCTCAGCTCCTCCAGCACCATGCCTGCCTGGATGCTGCCATGTTCTTGCCTTGAGGACAATGGACTAAACCTCTGAACCTGTAAGCCAGACCCAATTAAATGTCATTTATAATACTTGCCTTGTTCATGGTGTTTGTTCACAGCAGCGAAACCCTAGCTAAGACACAAATGAAAGAAACAGAACTCTTTGTTCTCATGACATGAGAACTCTACAGAAGGGACACAGAATTCCAAATAAGTACATATTGTACCAGGTGATGAAAAGAACTACCTATACACATTGAGGTGACAGGTGGAGCAGAAGGACATAAATAGGTTGAAGTATAAGGCTCTGTTATGATCTTGTCTGAGCAAAAATCTGGCTGAAGGCCTGGAGCCAGCCTGGCGGTTCTTGGGAGAGTGCACTGCAGAGGTGCTCAAGCAAAGACAGGCTCATGTAGGACCACAGTGTGGTTTGTGAGTGACCAGATTAAATATACTGTGCCTACTAGTGGTGCCAAAGAGTGGTTTTAAGAATTGGTCTTAACTAATAGCCAGACATTAGGCAGAGCTTGGGGAACTCCTTGGAAGAGGGGGAGGAAGGATTGGTCGTAGGAGCCAGAGGGGCGTTGGACACCATGAGAACATGGCCTACTAAGCAGGGCTCCTGGAGCTCACAGAAACTGAAGGGATAATCATGAAGCCTGTATGAGTCTAAGGTAGGTTCTCTGTACATATGTTATGATTGTATAGCTTGGTGTTCTTGTGGGACTCTTAACAGTGAGGGCAGGGGTTGCTTCTGACTCTTTTGTCTGCTCTTGGGACCCATTTCCTCCTCCTGGGTTGCCTCGTCCAGTCTTGATTTGAGATTTTGAGCCTGGTTTTAATGTAGTAACTTGTTGTGCTGTGTTCAGTTGGTATCCCGGGAGACCTGCTCTTTTCTGGAGGGAAACAGAGGAGAAGTGGATCTGAGAGAGAGGGAATGAGAAGAGAAGGGGAAACTATGCTTAGGGTGTAATGTATGAGAGAAGAATAAATAAATTTTTAAAAACTGAATTGGTATTAAAAGGAAGGAGTCCCCCAGTTTGAATGCACTGATTTTGTCTCTTACATTGGTAAGGTCAAGTTCAGAAGGAGATCTAAGAAAAGAAGTCCACACCCTTTAATGAATATCCAGTGCTGTGAACTGGCTCTATCTTTGTCTTTTCTTTCTTTCTTTCTTTCTTTCTTTCTTTCTTTTCTTTTTTAAAAAAAACTTTCTAATAAAGCTATTTACCTAGATCAGTAGCTCTCAACCTGCGGGTTATGATCCCTTGGCAAAATTCTGTCTCCAAAAATATTTATATTATAATTTATAACAGTATCAGAATTGTAGTTAGAAAATAGCAACAAAAATAATTTTATGGTCGGGGGTCACCACCACATGAGGAACTGTATTAAGGGGTTGCAGCATTGGGAAGGCTGAGAACCACACTGCTCAAGATTTTTTTGCTACTTTTGCTGTTTTATTTTTGATGTTGTTACTTGCTTTTGAGATAAGACCCTTGCAGTGTTGCACAGGCTGACTTCAAACTTGCATTCATCCTCCTGCCTCAGCCTCCCACATTCTGGGATTACATGCATGTAATACCCCGGCTGTCTTGATCTAGCACATTTAATAAAGGCTATAAAACTGTTGGTACCCAGTGACTTGGTACTTTACTTCGTGGAATGTTTCTGACAAAGCAAAAGGAGAGGAGAGGGAAGACAAATTTTCATCAGAGCTCTTTACCGGGCTTTATAAATTATGTGTGAACATTGTCTAGCAATTGTAATTCTCCACAATGGAAAGGGACAATAGAAATAAACAATGAACATCAGCTTGCCCGAGGCTTATACAGCTGTGAGAATAACATATGGGAACAATAGTAATACGTGGAAATTTACTGTGTAGGGTGGAAGATAAAAGATAGAAGCCTGCATACTTATGCTGATTAAAATTATAAAAAGACATCGATGCATATTACCATGACCAAAAGGGTATTAGGAGAGCATTAAATATGCAGCCAGCTTTCAATTTAGATAGACTGTAAATTCATATTGGATCTTGTTTTTCTCCATTGAGCTCTTCAAGTTAGGATTTGTTGTTATTCTTGGTTTTTTTTTTTTTTTTTCTGAGACAGAGTTAAATTTGTCTCTGATGTGCAGCACTACACCTGGGCAGTTTTCCCCCTAAGGTTTTAGCACCCACACCTTTCAGGTTTTTGAAAGTGCAGGACTGTTCCATAGGCACTAAGCTTACTCAGCAGCCGTGAGATTACTGCACATGGGATCTTGAGGGACAGGGTGTGGCTTGCACAGTGACCCGGGCTATGGCTCAGCAGAGCGTTGCTTGTTGTGATTTTGGAATCAGAGCTACACATACAGATCCACAGGCTGGAACAGCAAACCAGCAGAGGGTCTAGTAGAGGCAGCTAGACATCGGCTCATGAAAACTCACAGGTTGTCATTTGGGATGAAGGGCGGGAGGACAGAGCTACTGCACAGGGCCCCAAAGATAAGCTACAAGTCAAAAATGGTACCCACACTGAAGTTTATGTCAAGAAGCAGAAACAGTTAGTTGCTCATGCCCTTAATCCCAGCATTCAGGAGGCAAAGGCAGGCGAATCTCTGAGTTGGAGGCCAGCCTTGTCTACAAAGTGAATTGCAGGACAGTCAGAGCTACACAGAGAAACCCTGTCTGAGAAAACAACAACAACGAAACAAAACAAACAAACAAAACTAAGCAGCTTATCTAACTTTCTCAGAGGTAAGGGGTGTAAGACATAAAAGACAAATGTCTCAGAATAGCTCACTTTCTACAGCAACGAGAGTAAAGTTCCCTCTGCTCCAGTCTCCATATAAACAGTCATATACTACACACAGACCAGATACTCAGCCTTTCACGGTTTTGTCCTGTTTTCTTCAAGCCTTTTTTTCCCCCCTGCCTTTGTATAAAACAAAATTCTTAGCTGCATGCACCCATAATCCTGAGGGGAAGAGGCAGGAAAAAGAAGATTGAGTTTGCAGCAGACTTGAACTATTATATAGTTAGTTCCAGCCTAACTAGTCTGAGACACTTAGTGAGACATTGTCTTAAAGAGCCAAGAGCAAGCAAGCAAGCAAGCAAGCAAGCAAGCAAGCAAGCAAAAACTTCAGCCACTAAAGAAATCCAAAACACAAACAAAAAAAGCCCTAACCTTTTCTAACCTTTTCATACTTGGGCTAATGGATTACTTCTACTATTTAAGAGAATAAAATATTGCCCAATTCTACAATCAAGTCAAATATAAAGTCAAATAGACAGACATGCTTCACAGCTGTGGTCCCAGCTACCCAAAAGACTAAGGCAAGAAGAACATTTGACTCCTTGAGTGTGATACTAGCCTGGGCAATATAAGCTCAAAAAAAAAAAAAAAAAAAAAAAAAAAAAAAAAAAAAAAAAAAAAAAAACAAATAAGCAAAGCCTGCACATATCTTTAAATAAATTTATTGTAACTGTCCACTGTGGCAGAGATGAAGACACGAAGTGTTTCTGTGGGACAGTTGAAGCACCGTTTGTATGAGTCCCAGCATCTAATCTCACAGTCATCTCTTAGTGGGACAAGGAACACCCCAAAGCAAAACACGGTGCAGACTGAACAATGAGACACCTTCATGTCTTTCATGTTTATGGCCACTGACCCAGTTCTCCCCGTTTTGTGCTTTGGGTATCATTTTGTAGAGCCTTGTTTTCAAATTGGCGTTTATCGTCTGTTTTTCTCCATTATCATCCAGACTTCTTGAGGAGAGGGTCCACGCCTGTTTTATTTTCGATTGGTTTCTACGTCTACTTCTGATCCATGGTATTTACATTCCTTATTAGTTTTTTGAGACAGTCATTTGGTATGCAGGCCAGGCTGGCCTGGAACTGTCAATCCTCCTGCCTCTGCACATATTTACTACCATGCCCAGCTTGATATTTACGTGTTTGGTGAATGAATACATAACCTTGGAGCACAGCCATCTGAGGTCTATGTCTAGCCCTCTGCAGCTCAGCTGGGTGTAGTTGCCCAGCTGCCCTGAACACAGATTCCACACTGGGAAATGAGAAGGCGAACCCTGGCTGCCACACAAATTAGAAATCTCAGCAGTGGGGCTGGGGATGGATGGAGCCCAGCGGTAAAACACTTTCCCGGCATGCAGGGACTCAATTCCCAGTGAGACACACACACACACACACACACACACACACACACACACACACAGAGAGAGAGAGAGAGAGAGAGAGAGAGAGAGAGAGAGAGAGAGAGAGAGAGAGAGAGAGTTCAACAGGAATTTCATGTTATATGTGACCCTAGGAAGAAAGGGAGACTATTTCTCATCCTTGGGAATTCTCCTATTCCTGCTTCCTGCTTCTTCTCTCTTCTGTCTCTGTTTTCTGTGCGGAATGAAGGTCTTTAGTTGGTAAAGCTATGGTGAAACTCCTCCAGCTTCATTTGCTTTTACTGCTGTGTAATTTGAAATTGTGTTTGCTGTGCTGGGAATTGAACTCAAGGCCTTGATCATGCGGAGTGAGTGCTCCGTCACGGAGGGGCTCCCAGCCCAGCCCTTCACTTGCTTCTGTCCCAGGGTGGAGGTCTCATCACTGATCGCTGTTAGCTTTGCTGCAGATAACACCTCTGCCTTGTGGGTCAAGATGGTAAATGTTGCATAAGTTGTATTTTAGGAACTTGGAAGGAGCTTAGGCCAAGTGGAAACCACAGGTCCTTCATGTTCCCTGACAAGTGTCTAATGGGTGACCTTTTGACATTAGAGGGCCCAAACTACATGCTCAGAGCAATAATGTCATTTTCTATGGCGAGCTAAACAGCACGCATGTGCAGAGCGCTGGTCCTTTACTTTACCTCTGGTCACCTTTCCCTGTATATCACACCAGCCTACATCTTTATCCTATGATGTCTCTTGCCTTGTTGCAGACTTGAGGCCAGCTCTACTGACTGTCTCCATAGCATGGGCTGCTGTTTGGAAGCTCATGGTTATAATGTACTATAATAATAGTATATTAATATAATAATAATAACGCAGAGGGCAGAGCATCTTTCTGTTGTATGGTTTTTTTTTTTCCTTTCCTCTAGCAGCTGCAGGGCCCTAGAAGAAAACCACACACACACACAGAGAGAGAGAGAGAGAGAGAGAGAGAGAAAGAGAGAGAGAGAGAATGGGATAGAGGAAATACTAAGTCAGGACATGTAGATTTGTGGTTGTTCAACTCTTGCAGCATCTTGATCAGACAGCTCTCAGAGCAGCCTGTGAAGAGGAGGAACTCACGAGCTGGAGCTTGGCGTCTGAGCAGCAGCAGACCTCAAGGCTCTCACAATACCATCAACAAGAAGCTGGTCTCTGTTGGGTGTGCCTGGAACCGCCTTTGTTTGTGCCTACTTAAAGCAAGTCCCCAACTGGATACATGGGGTTCTTGTGGTATGCCGGTGGTGGCACATGTCTGCCATCCCAACTCTTAGAATCTAAAGCAAAAGGACTTCTGTTCACGGCCAGCTTTGGCTACGTTAGAGCTTCTCTTAGAAATCAAAGTTGGGGATGTTGTTCAGCAATAAGAATGATTTGTTTGTTTCTTCGTTTGTTTAGACAGGGTTCTTATTCTATAGTTCATGGTGGCCTACTATTTACTATGTGTGCTCAGGACAGCCTTACCATGATAGGTAGCGCTTCTGTTCCAGCCTCCTAAGTGTTATGTGTGAGCTGCCATGCCTGGCTCTGAAAGCTTAGTGGTACACAGAGTCAAACTCTCATGTGTGGTCTACTCGGGTCCAGCTAGGTATTGGATTAAGTGTGTCAGGAAAACACAGTTGAGTTGGTAGGGGTAGAGGAGCCAGTCCTCAGGCATTTTTAATACAGTGCCCCCCGTTCTAGATGCCACAGGAAGTCATCCACGGAGCAGGCAGATGGGACAAGAAGGTAAGCAGTCCAGATCTGCCTGCAGGCCAGAGGCACTCCCTAGAGGTCTGGAGTGTTCTATCTAATGTCTCCTGGTTGAGTCCCTCTAGGAAGGCAGCTGTGTCACTCGAAGTGGGGATGCAATGGTCCCTCCCCTTGCCTCTGTCAGGACAATTCCAGAACTCTTTCCAACCTCACAGAGCCTCCCACTGCCACACACTAGAGATTTCTTTCTGCCATGTCCTTTTCTCTTTTTAGGCAGCTATTCCCAAGAACACTCATCAACAGACGGCCCGTGCTAAAATCTCTCTATTAATCTGTTTCTAGGGAAACCTGACCTGAGAAGGAAGCATGGCAGAAGGTCCTTGTAGGTTCAAGGGACAGCACAGTTGTTGCCTGGCAGCCCGTTAAGTCTAGTTGATGTCTGTGTACTTGGGTGTGGAAGAAAAGGAGGCAGGAGGCAGTTGCAGGGATCAGACCCTAGATGGCCGTGATTGTGTGTATCCAGGAGTCTTTTCATTCTCAGCCTGTTCATTTGCCTATTCACACAACAGATATGAACCCCGTGGCTGCTGTATGTATGGCACTCGGTCCAAGGTTCCTTACAACTGTCGAGGCTGCCATGTGTAAGGCATGGTACAAGGCACCTTACAACAACTGAGGCTGCCATATATATGGCATGGCCCAAGGCACCTTACAGTGATTGCAGCTGCCGTATGTATGGTTCCAGGCACCTTATAAGGATGCAGTGGTGACAAGTGCAGACCCAGTGGGATGTGGCTCAATCTCTTTCCTCTGAGATGAATGTGAGAGGAAGTGAAATTACAACCACCGCTAAACCGGACCACAGTGACTGTCACACAGTGGGTGCTGGGCTTGCTAACTTGTCTCTCTTCCCTCTTCTGCTCTCTCATGGTAGCATAGCAGGGAACTACCTGTTGCAATGAGGCATAGGCACCATTTCGTCATCAGGATCAGACTGAATGATTACCTAGGGTTACTGCCAGGGGGCTGCTACAGTATTGGATCTATAGCAAATTGCTGAAATTTCAAAAATTTTGCAGTGGGGTTTAATCACAGCCATTCTCAAAAGTTAACTTATGGAATATTATAATTGAATAAATTGAGTATTAAAACAATGAAGGTAGCAAACCCTCTGCACTTATCACTTCCAGGTTATTTTTCCCACATTTACTGCCATAAATGCTCTCGTAGTTACTTCTGTCTATTGTATCTATCTGCCCTGGAAGACACCTTCCACCTCTGTGCTCAGAGGCTTTGCGCTGCTGGTCTGAAATCAATCCTGACAGGAGTTACACCCACAGATCCACAGACACTGGGGAGGTAGCTGATATGTATTTACCCATGCATGTCTGGCTCCATCCCTGCTTGTGTAAGTAAAATGAATATGAACTGCATGATGTCACTGCATCTCACATTGACAGCTGCCCCAGAGCTCAGATTTTGAGCTGCATGGTCAGCATTTGTGAGCAGAAACAACACACTCCATCATTTGGTTGGGTACAGCTAACATGTTCAGAAGTATGGAGCTTGGAACCCAAGCTTGGCAAGGTGATGCATATCCATAAGCCTACCACTGGGAGGCAGAGGCTGGGGGCTTGTCTCAAATAAATACATAAAATTAAAGAAAAAGAAAGAAAGAAAGAAAGAAAGAAAGAAAGAAGACAACATAGAAAAACAAAAGAAAAGAAAAACAAAACAGAAAAGCCATTTTCTTCGGTCACTTATGTGGGGTTGTTATTTAGCTCAGTTCTTCTGCTATTTGGTTATAAAGGTGGCATAACCCTTAGCCAAAATGCTTGGATTCAGAACTGTTCTGGATTTGGGAGGGGGGTTGGAATAACTGTATATATGTAATGAGATATCTTAGGAGTTGTGTCTACGTCTAGATATAAGATTCAGTTCTATTTCACATATCTCTTATACGCAGTCTGGAGATGATTTTGGGTACAACCTTTTTTCCTTTCTTCTTTTTCTCTTTTTCATGCTGTTGACTGAGATAAAGCCTTTGTGTGTCTAATAAAGGTTGTCCCACTGACCTACCACTACCCTTACTTCATTCTTATTCTTTTTGTTTTGTTTTGTTTTGTTTTTGTTTTTCGAGACAGGGTTTCTCTGTATAGCCCTGGCTGTCCTGGAACTTACTCTGTAGACCAGGCTGGCCTCGAACTCAGAAATCCGCCTGCCTCTGCCTCCCAAGTGCCGGGATTAAAGGTGTGCGCCACCACCGCCCGGCTATTCTTATTCAAGATGGGATTTCACCATGCAGTCATGCTGGCAAAAATCTCACTGGTAGCTCAGGCTGACCTTGAACTTGTGATCCTCTTGCCTCAGCCTCTTGGAAGCATAGGCTGAGATTACAATTTCGCCCTCTCACACCTAACTTCTGCTTTTACACAGTATTTTAAATAATTTTGTTCACTAAGCAAAACTATACGATGTGGAAAATTTTCCACTTGCAGTATCATGTCAACGGTCCTCTCAAAATTCAGAGGTATACCGGTTACTTCCATGTAGCTGTGACACAAATAACTCACTGACAAAGGACTTGTTTTATCACACATTTTCAGAGACGTCAACCCATAGTCCTTGATTCTCAGGCCTCGGGTGAGGTAGAACTACACGAAGCCTGTGGTGGAGAAAGTTCATTGGTGGCCAATTCGAAACAGAGAAAGAAGGCAGGACTGGGGACCACTTGTAACCTTCCTAAGCCTGCAGTGACTCACTTCCTTTAAACAGGTCCCCTTCTCCCAAAGCTCCCAACCACATCCCCAGATAGCAGGCACCAGCCGGGGACTAAGTGTTCAAAGCATGAGCTTGTGGGTTACAGTTCACTTTTAATTCCTAAGGGGGAGCATTTTGGATTTCAATATGTTCAATTTGGATTACTTGTATTGGTTGGTGGGAGTTCTTCATCTTTTTCTGGATGAGCATCTTTTGTTGTTGATTCAAATGTCAAAGTCTCTGCAACTCCCAGGATCACCCACCCTTTTACTGCTCGAGTGATGTCTTCTGACTTGCTGATGAATACCATAGATGCACAAAATAAATTCCAGCAGAATGTAGATGGAAATGTAACATTAAAAAAACAAAACAAGGGCTGGAGAGATGGCTCAGTGGTTAAGAGCACTGACTGCTCTTTCAGAGGTCCTGAGTTCAATTCTCAGCAACCACATGGTGGCTCACAACCATCTGCAATGGGGTCTGCTTCTGTTGGGGAACACCCTCTTCGGGTGTGTCTGAAGAGATCTACAGTGTAAATAAACCAATAAATAAATCTTTAAAAATAACAACAAAACAGCTAAATTGACCGGTAAAGAGGATGTCTTTATGATCTTGAAGTAGACAAAGACTTACAATCTTTTCAGCACTAACTTAAGTGGTAAGGTTGGTAACTTAGAGTATATTAATATTCAGAATGGTGTGAGTGTGTGTGTGTGTGTGTGTGTGTTTTCACCGAGGATTAATGTAAAATGCAAGTATTTCCTCTTGGCCTCAAGCTCTCAGAATAACGACTCAGACTCAAAATATATTTACAAATAACTGGGCCATATAGCTAGGTTCATTCCCTGACTAGCTAATAACCCATTTATACTAATCTACATTCTGCTATGTGGCTCATTACCTCAGCTCAGGAAATATGCTTCTGTCCTCACATCTTCCCCAGTGACTCTTCCCTTGCCTAGCTCTATCCCAGCATTCTCTCTGCCTACGGGATGTCCCGCCTTCTAGTCTATCCTTTTCTATAGGCTATGGTATTTTTTTAATTGACAGATGATGCATCCATATAATACACAAGATATTCTCTCTACAGATTAATCCCAGGACCTTCCTTGCACATACTGGGCAAGTGCACCTCTGAGCTACATTCTTGTCTTAAAATTAGGAATTTCTAAGCATCAGAAGACTTGATTAAAAGAATATGTCCTATTTATATAAAAAGTCTCGTTGTATGGGCTTGAGTAGATGAGTCAGTAGGTAAAGCGCATGAGGGTCTGTGTTTGGATCCCCAACATCTACCTAGAAAGCTGGGTGCAGTAATCCCATTTCTAGGTGAGGGTGCATGAGAATCCCTGGCGCTTGCTGGCTAGCCAGTCTAGCCAACCGACAAGCTTCAGGTTTAGTGAGAGAGACTCTGGCTCAAAAAGTAAGGCGGAGAAGAGAGCAAGGAAGACACCCAACATACAACATTGACCTCTGGCTTCCACACACCCACACTCACTCACATGGATTGCTAGGGTCCAAGAATCACTGAAGGAGGACCCCAGACTCAAATGGTATGCAAAAGCAGTGAGCGTTTGCAGAAATTACCAGCAGGCAGGAATCAACCATTTATCAAAATGATGTCCCTGGACAAAGGTGACTAGGCCTTTCTTTCTTTCTTTCTTTCTTTCTTTCTTTCTTTCTTTCTTTCTTTCTTTCTTTCTTCCTTCCTTCCTTCCTTCCTTCCTTCCTTTCTTTCTTTCTTTCTTTCTTTCTTTCTTTCTTTCTTTCTTTCTTTCTTTCATAGTGAATTGGGGGAATTTTAGCCAGAGTTAGGTAATATAAAACTTCATTGGTGGGTGCTGGCGACGTTACATGGTTCAGTTTCTGATTGGCCTGTGTCCAGGTGGTCAGTGGACTGCATTCCTGTGTCATGAACGTTTAGCTACAGGACAATCTCAAACCATAAAAAGCTGCCCAGCACTCACACGGCCTGTTCTGAGATAAGATATTTTTCCAACTTTGTGGTTACCTCTAGGCTGTTCTCTGGATGGGGGATTTTATGGCCTTATTTTCTTCTTTGTCTAGGTATCCCAGGAGCTGACTTAGCTCCAGACCAGACAGAGAGGTCATTGACTAAAGACACATTGTCAGTGGCTACCTTTGAGGAGCGCAGAATGTTCCCCGGGGAAGGGGAAGAATTTTATTCCTAGGGGTTTTGGACCTCTTAGCATGTACACCCCCACATGTATGCACACAAAAACACATACACACAAGCATGTTATATACATTAAATATGTTCAATAAAAAGAGTGTGTGTTATGTCCTTGAATTTTATTGGTCAAATCTTTCAAACAAGGAAACACATATTCTTATTTTGGGGGGTGAATTGGGGTGGGGTGGGGAGGTATGGTTTGTTTGTTTAGAAAAGGTCTCTCAGTTTAGCTCAGGCTGCCCTCAAACTTGTTTCATCCCATCTGCTTCAGTTATTTGCAAGGCAGAAACTTTCCTGTTTGGTTGGAAACTGGATTGAACTTAGGACCGCTTTAATCTAGATACCAAGGTCTTATCTTTTGGTGGCACTGTCCTCCCTTGATCACCCCCCACCCCTGGTGCTCTGTAGGTTCTGACCACAATGGGTTTAGGCATATCACCAATGGCTCCTCGTGTTGTCCTGCCATATGAAGAGATTGTGTAACTCTGCCTCGGATTCTGTTCCTCTCTGTAAATTATTCATTTCTTCTATTACCTCCTTGTTAACTTTCCCTATTGTGAGCAGTTGATCTTTGGTCATTTTCTTGGGAAATCTTCTCCAGGTGAGACTCATGCAGCAGTTCCTGGAAAAGACCTGGAGTCTTGGTCAAATGCGGTGTCTCAGGCTCCTTTGAACCCATAGGATAAATGGCAAAGCCTTGGGTAACAGGGGAAGAGGTAGATCCTCCATGGCATGTGCTGAACTTCAAGATGGGTAGAGTTGGTAAGGCCCCCATATATGTTAGGCGTTCTTCCCCTCCTCCTTTTGACTGTCAGAGCCCTCCTCTACCTTACACACCCCACCCTGCCCCACCTCCACCTTCATGCATGCCTAACCTCCTGTCCCAACCTCCCAAGTGCTGACATGATGGAAATGTGCCACCACACCTGGCTTGTCACAATTTTGGGAATGTTGGGCAATGCTAGGATTCCATTCCAAGCATGCTGCCTTGTTTGAGGGCTCTAAGGAGATCTGGCTCCCATGACCCCTGTACTTCAGCAGATGTGTAGCAAAAGCAGGGAAGGGGACCTTCTAAAGCAGATTTGAACCTCCACTGACCACCCAGATGCTCAGTCCAGCCATTATACAGGCTGCATTTCTGGGAAATGGAACCAGAGAAGGACTTGAGAGACATGGTTGAGTGCCTTAGGGTTGTGGCCAGAGTCACTACAGGCCTAGGTGTCTTCACACATGCCTATCCTCCTGTCTCAGCCTTCCAACACACTTGGATTGTCACAGTTTTAGGAACATTGGGCAGTGCTGGATTCCATTGCAATTTGTCACCCTGGGTAAGTGCTCTAAGGAGACCTGGCTCCCTGTAGTAAAAGCAGAGGAGGAAGGGACAAACAGCAACCTGCCCCCTAAGGCAGATTTGAACCCATGCTGACAGTTCTAGGCTGCCCTTTGCTGGGTGGGTGTGCACCAGGCACTTTCCTAGGGTTTTTCTGTACATTTTCTCAATCTTCACAGACTCCACAGAAATACAAACTGTCATCATTTCTAACTTAAAGTTGCAGAAATGAATGTTCAAAAGCGATAATTTTCACTTCCTTCCTGCATAGCTGCCAAGCGGCAGGGTCAGGATTCAGACCCACATCTGTCTGCTCAACCTTCCAGATTCAAATGAATGTTTACCCGGAAGTAAATGCAGGTTAAGCCTTCCACTCCCCCATTTGCACAGGTCCCCTCTGAGGGGCTTCGAGAGCCCTAGCAGTATGTTCACATGGTCAAAGGCTTTTGAATATTTTTGCACAACTGGGAAAAATCATCACATAGCAATAACAAATTGTTTCCTTAATAGGTTAAAACTGTTACGCTGACCTTATGCTGCCTTTGCTCCTTTGACCTTGTCCCTGTGTTGGGTAGACCTGGACCTTTGGGGGATGTTTCGGGAGGAAGGAGTTGGGGAGATATTCAGTTTGGGTTCAGGGCATGTGTTTGCATTACTCAAAGTCTCTTTGGTGGTTGGAGTCTGGATGAAAAACATGAATGTAGCCTGTGTCTTGGGCCTAGGAAGTATGTGAGAAGTGAGGCAGAAGCAGAAGATTAAAGATTAGCAGAAACTGCCCAGGCACAGGGGCACATATATTGTAACCTTAGCACTCCCAAGGCTGAGACCGGAAGGTTGCAAGTTCAAAGTCAGCCTGAGCTATGCAGCAAGATATGCTGTTAAAAACAAAACAAAACAAAACTTAACACTAATGGAAACTAAAATAGAACTTTTATCTTTGTTTCGTCTATCCAACGTGGTATAACAAAGTTATTGCTGCATGAAGTCACGCAAAGAATATACAACTGAAAACTATGGCAAGTAATTCTAGACACATGACAGGAAGTTAATAAAACTATTGTTCTTTTTTTTCTGGATTTTTGTCATAGTTTGTTATATTTATCAGTGTTTTAATTTTTTTTAAAAAAATTATTGGGGTTTCTTTACACATTTTTTTTTTTTTTTTTTTTTTTTTTTTTTTTTTTTTTTTTTTTGGTTTTTTGAGACAGGGTTTCTCTGTGTCCTGGCTGTCCTGGCACTCACTCTGTAGACCAGGCTGGCCTCGAACTCAGAAATCCGCCTGCCTCTGCCTCCCAAGTGCTGGGATTAAAGGCGTGCGCCACCACCGCCCCAGCTTCTTTACACATTTTAAAGAGCTACTTTTGTAATTAATTTTGTGTTTGTGGTTCCTCCCAGGATTGTGTTTGTGGTTTTTGTTCCATCCCTTCCTCCCTGGATTGCCTTCTTTTTTTTTTTTTTTTTTTTTTTTTTTCCAGTGCCAGGGGTCGAGCCCAGGGCTTCATGCATGTTAGGCAAGTGATCACCCACTGACCTGTATCCATTCCCCTCTGCCGTTTCTCTTAAAAAGCACCCCACAACTGCACCCACAACCAACCAACCAAAAGTAGCTCCTTAAACTAGGACTGCCCGAACTGCTGATCTCTGAAATGAACCAACTCCTTCTTGCTCGCCCCCAGCCTCCACTTCTGAGGTTCAGGGCCATTGATGCCAGCAGAGCATTGAGGTTCACAAGAACCTAAGCTGTTTTAGAAGTCTGGAAAATGCTACAGGTTTCAAGAAGGGAGGACAGCCCAGCCAGGCTTCCTGAGAGAGGGCAACTGACAGCCCACCAGGGCTGCTGGGCAGAGCCACAGGTTTTGAAGAATAAAAGTTGGAGCAGCTGTGACTGCTAAACTTCCCGCAGAAGCATAGCTTTCCCCACGGCTCCACCCAAGCCTGGATTTGCTGATGAGTTTTCCTTGGAAACCTCTATCCGAAGGGCACTTCTGTCCAGAGGGAAGAGCATGCAACCGGGTGGATATGAGTGGTGACACCGCGGACACGGTCACCTCTTCTGCATTCCCATTGGCTCTTGAGCAGTGTGGATGCAGACACGCACTGCAGGCGTGGGGCTACAGGTATGCTGGGAGCATTAGATTTTGACCTCAGACTGCCCTGCAGGTATGCTTGGAGCACTGAACTTTGACCTCAGATTGCCCTGCAGCCTTTACTTCCTTCTTTCAGGCCCTAGGAGTCCCTGTGGCTGCAGGAACCTGTCGGTTTTCAGTAACTTGCCTCTTTTGAGGGGTTCACTTCTCCACCTGGTGTCTGGACTGCAAATTACAAGAGGTGATCCTGCACCTGTTGTCCCCCACCTAAGAAGGGATTATATCAGTGGCTGGTAACCTCCCATTGTGTAGGAACAGCTCATTACAAGTGCAAATATATGCACCGAGTCCATACTATCCTTCATGGGACCAGAGGCATATTCAACCACATTCTATATATACACATGGAAAAAAATGTGACCATCCGCAAGGACAGTGAAACTGATAGCACTGGGGATAGTGAGGTGGGCTGAAGTGTTCTTCCTGAGTCTATACGTTTATTCTCTATCCCTCAGGACCTCAGAATGTGACTATGTTCGGAGATAACATCTTTAAGAAAAACTACTATGAGAGCGATTTGAGGGCCCTCAGAAAGGTACTGAGGGAAGAGCATTTGATAACATCTGAATAAGGTGGTCACTATCAACTGATATATATATATATATATATATATATATATACACACACACACACACACACACACACATATATATATATATATATATATATATATGCAGAAGTAAGCAATTTCACTGACTGGACATCAATAATCAAGAGAAGACACACATTCAAAACTACATTATGTTGTTGTAATCCACAGATTGCTCGGATGCACGTGGTGAGAAGAGTTCTGACACTGGGCTAACCCAGGCTTATAGATACTGTCCTAAAAACTCTCCGCGGGGACTGGGGATCTAACTCTTCACCTTCAATGTTGAAAACTGAAGAAGCCAGACCGTGCTGGTTTATACTTGTAATCCCAGCACTTAAGAGGTAGAAGCAAGAGGATCCGCAATTCCAGGCTCTCTCGAGCTATCTGAGACCTTATCTCACAAAAAGGATGGGGAACTGGGAGATGACTCAGCGGATAAAGCACTCACTGTGCAAATGCCAGAGCTCAGCCAAGCAGAAATGGCTGTTATCCCAGCATGAGGTGGAAACAGGGAATCTGGGGGCATGCTGGCACGGTAGACTAGCCAGAACTGGTGAGCTCTGGGATCAGTAAGAGCTCTGTCTCAATAAATAAAGGGCAACTGGGGAAACACCTGACATCAACTTCAGCTTCCACATGTTTACATGTGAACACACGTTCATATACATACATAGCCTGCACTCACTCAAGTTCACACACAATAAATACGCATGCATGCAAGTTCACATCCCATGTAGACAGTAGTTCTCAACCTCCCTAATGCTGTGACCCTCTGATCCAGTTCCTCATGTTGTGGTGACCCTAACCATAAAATTACTTCCATTGCTATTTCAGAACTGGTAGTTTGCCACTGTTATGAATCATAATGTGAAAATTTTGGAGACAGAGGTTTGCCGAAGGGGTCTCCACCCACAGGTTGAGAACCACTGACTTGGAAAGATGCAAAGAAAAGAAGCAGACAAAAGAACCCAGACTCTTCCTTTCTCAACTTACCTGCATCCCGCATCCTCTGCTTCCATCCCTGAAAAGTACCGTGTTTTGGTGTTTTGGGCTCTCTTTCATCAAAGCCTCACCAGGAACAGAAAAAAAGTAAAAATGAGTGGATAGTGGTTTTTATTCTTAAGCAAAGCCAAGACCTTGAAGATTCTGACTATAGGGGGTTTTTGTTTGTTTTGTTTTGTTTTTTTTTAAATAGATTTTCTGAAGCCTGCTGTGGTGTCACAGGTCTGTAGTTCTAGCTCTGAGAGGTAAAAGTATGAGCCCCAAATCAGCTTGGACTACTTTAAAAAAACTTGATTTTTTTTTTTTTCTTTTTAAAGACAGGGTTTTTCTATATAGCCTTGGCTTTCCTGGAACTGCTCTTTAGACCAGGCTGTCTTCAAACTCAAAGAGATCCACCTGCCTCTGCTTCCCAAGTGCTGGGATTAAAGGCATGTGCCACCACTGCCCGGTTGTCTTGTTGTTTTGTTTGTTTGTTCATTTTTTAATGTGCCCAGATCTGGAAGGTTAAGACCTCCATGGAGCGATTAGTAAAGCATAAATTAGGTTGCTATGGCAACGAGAGAGGACCTTAGGAAAAATACTTGGAAGAAACAAGGGTATGTACCGAGAGAAGGAAGCCTGCGGAGGGAAAGGTGCCACGAGAACCTTATGATGGTTGGATGCTCTATATTTGTACTGTAGAAAATGGTGGCCATCCGCGTCACAGGTGACAGCTGAGTGCCCAAAATGTGGCTAAGTGTGACAGCCACTACATTCTTAACTGAAGTTTAGTTTAACTATAAATAATTCATGTGGCTACTGGTTTTAGGCAGCCTGGTTCCAGCGCTCATGGTCCACTCTCTAGTTAACTTCTTCTCTTCTTTGTTCGTGAAGCCCCAGATTTGTTCAGGCAGTCAGAAGTCACTAGCTTCAAAGGAGGAGAGCTCCTCCCAAGCTCCGTGGAGCCGTGAATCTTGACTGCTCTAAGCAATACAATACTTAAGATCCGATTCCCTATGGTAGATTTAGGAGTATGCAGATGATACAAATGCAGCCAATGAGGCAGGGGAGTCTGATAGAGGACCCAGAAGTTTTTCCTTTATGTTAAAAAAAAAAAAAGAAAAAGAAGAAGACAAAAAGCTCGGGAAGAGGGAATAGTTGCTTCTGGCCCTTAGATTATTATGTCAAGATATGCTGTTTAGAGTTCCTGCTACTATTTTGAGTCCCTATGGGCTGAAAATCGGCACACTAAGGAGAGCTGATCTAAAAGAGAGAAAGAACCTGGGTGGTCATTAATGTTGTCAACTCACAATGTAGGAGGAATTTAGCCTATGTGCTGCTGACACGTTCTCCGTGAGCCAACCTAGAGTCTGCCAGCACAGCTAGAGACTGCTGACTCTAGACCAGGTGATGGAGTGAGCCATTGAGGAAAAGACTGTGTCATATCTGGTTACCTGAGAGCCAGTGAGATGCTGGGAGAGGGCATAAAGGTTTGTCCAGTTCCGGTAATAAACGTGTTTGCTTTTGCCTCTTGATCAACTCCCAGAGTCTGCATCCTTGACTCTGGCTCCTTCTTACACCCTTCCCCAAGGGTCTTGGTCAGGGTTGCAAGAAACATGTACCATTTTGTAGTTTTTGTAAAAGTTCTTGGGAATGGAAAGATAGTTCAGTGGTTAGGAGTGCTTGCGCTCTTCCAAGGGACCCAAGCTCAGTTCCCAGCACCCGCACTGGTAGTTCAAGATGGTCTGCAACTGTAGCTGCAGGGGACCCGATGCTTTCTTTTGTCCTCCTCAGGGACTCACATACAAATGATGTATATTTACACAGACACATGCATACTTAAAAATGCAACTTCTTGGTGGGAGGCCATGATTTAAGCTGGTATCATGGTTACCCTGGAAACAGAGGTTGGAGGATCCCTGGAGCATAGCCTGTCAAACACAGCAAGACTCCATATTAAAGAAGAGCAGGGGGGGTATAGGGGTGTTCTGTTAAAACCAGTCAAAAGCCTTCTTTGGGGAACAGCAAATATGTGTCTTTGCAGTCTCCAGTTTATGCCTCTAATTTGAACACCATCAAATATAGCATTTTCCCTCATTGTTCTCAAATGAATGTTCCAAACAGTCATTATCAATTAATTAGAGGTGATATGTGAGATAGAAATCTGTGAAATGTTCTTGCTTTAGGGCAAAATAACACAAGCATCTGGTTCACCAGCCACTAATCCCCCTACAAGCATTTTCTTCATAGAGGCTCTAGGTAACCATTGGAAAGTATTCCTGTGAAATCAACAACCCGGTACCCATGGAACCAGCCCACAAAAGCAGCTAAAACTGGCCTGTACCAGAGGAACTGGCTTTCTCTGAAACCAAATGACATAAAAGTGTGCTTTTGAATTTGCTCATTTTTTTTCCTCTCTCTTTCTACCTGGGATAGAGTCTTTCTATGTGGCCCAGGTTGGCTTTGAACTCTCAATTCTCTTCCTTCAGTCTCTTGAATACATGCTTGTTATCCCTCATTCCCCATCCCCCTGTTCCCCAGCAAAACGTGCTTGTGCTTTTGGAGTTGTTTAGAAGGGACTGTCAGTCACACGGCAATCTTTATTGAATATAATGGAGCAAAAAAATGCTCTTTTATTAATCTGATGTACATTAAATACCTTTGCAGCTGTTACATGAATGATAGTTATCTGGCATATAAATGTATACACACTTCCACATGTGATAGATTTACGCTGCACACAAGCCATCCCACACGGAGCATGCCCTGTCACAAGGATACACATGGCTGTCTTGGGACATTTAGTGAAAATGCACTTGGCCCAACATTTTGGCAATCAGAAATGAGACACAAGGAGCAATACCAAAAAGATGAATTCACAGCAGGGAGACTCCAGGAACCTGACGTGGGAGTTACTGAGGGTCATGCAGCACAGATATACAGTACAACAGGGTACTGGACTAAACAGTGGGACAGCAGACAGAGCACTGAATATAGAAAAGAGAAACACCAAAGCCAAACACCCATACACCGAAACCAAGGACAGGACCACTGCCAAGATCGCATTGCCAAAAGCAGGGTGGGGTGGTTGTCTGAGGTGGAAGTGTAACTCTTCTAGGGCTTTTCTTTAGCTAGACCCTGATTAAGAGCACATGGTCCATTCAATGTATTCCTGGGTCAGGCAGAGACTATAAAACCATATTTGGGAAAGTGTGTGAAATAGTTAACTTACTGAAATCCTCCCTGAAAGAACAACACCCAGAGGCTAATGGGTTCTCTGCATGGCTGGTCCTAGTCTGAGCCGGTCATGAATGAGGAAAGAGCCTTTGAGTATTGACATGAGTCTTTCCTTCTCTTGAACTCGTGAGTAATGTCACGCTGACTCACAAGCCCAAGGGGACATTCAACTCCACCTGGCCTGGATCAATATGTTGGAAGGTCCGATCTCCTTCCCCAACAAACCCAGGGCCCTGTGCATGCTAGTGAAGCATGGTACAGCCGAGTTATGGGAAGCTAAATATTCTTCAGGGATTCAGATAGTGATATGTTGGCGAATGTTTACCAATGCCTGGGGTTCTGTAGGGGTAGGAGAAGTCTGACTTGTAGCGTTTGTTGCTTTCCATCCTATAATTGGTACTGCTGTGGATGAACTCAGCATAACATCCCTGACCCTGTCATTGGGAAAAAACATCCAATAGGACACTATTATACAGTACTTCCAAAATAGAGATATAGTAGGTATATTATACTTTCCTCAAGGGCATGGCTAATAGAAAAAAAAATGTAGAAAATAAGTAGGAAGTGATGAGTTTTGGATATATATATAGCTTTAAAATATAACGGATTTAATTGTAATGATGGCTACATTTCTTGACTGCCTTTCAAAATTTCTGAAACATAAACCACTGGCTCTAAGAACAAGGGTGAGACCATTCCCAGCCAAGGCTGGATTTAAATGACACCCATCCCTTATGTCCTGGCTGAGCAGTCCTTCTCAGAGCACCTGAGAGCTGCTTGGGGACACCATCTCCTTGCTGTCAGGGAAGGTATTTATTTGGCTTGGTGTAAAAACTTCTCTGAGTTTGAGCCAAAGACGGAAAGTTCTTGATTTTCTTAGCTCTAGGGGCCATGCAAATATGGTAGGGCAGGCCAAGGATGGGCAATGGCTGTAGTTTAAGCATCTGGCCTTCGGCTCCGAGTAGGTACTTATACAGACAGACAAGGAGCCCAGAGCCTACACTCTCTCTTTGCCCTGCTTCCTTGGAGGATCTGGAACCCCAAAGATCCTTTGCAGCCTCAAAAACACGTGGCAATCACCCTGCAATCCATTTCAAACTGGAACCTGTAAACTCCCTGGCCTTCTGTGGTCACAACCTGTTTGTTGGGTGGCTTATCTGCTGAGGCAAGAGAAGGTCACAAATCTCAGGAAGGAAACACCCCCAGGAGGGTTGGATCAGATCTCTGAGGCTTGCTGAGGCTCTGGAAAGAGAGCTTCTAGCATGCCCAGAGGGGACACACTTACTGCCTAGCTCCCTGTAAAGAACAGCTCTGGAGAAACAAACATTTCCAGAAAGGCACCGGGGCTATCTTTGCTAGGTCTCTTCTTTGATCTACATCTTAGTGCAATTTCCTGTTGAGACCATTTAAAGAAACATAAACATGAATGTGGTTTTTTTTTTTTTTTTTTTTTAAGTACTGTTCAGTACTCCCCAGAGGCAGTTCCCAGAGAGTTCTGTCTCAGGTAACCCCCTGTCATGCACAGTTCTTGTACTACCTGTTTGTTGTAGATTATAACTTGTTTAAAACTTGGAAATATAAGACATTGATAGAGAGAGGCTTAACGAAAGAGATGAGACTGTCTTGTCTGTCATTCCCTGCTCTGTGTTCTCAAAGAACACTGCAAAGGGTTAAATATCTGCATACAGTCCAATGCCTCAACACCTAGCACACTGGAGGTCGAGCTTTAGCTGGTACTAGCCCCAAAAGCATGTGAAAGAACAGACTGGTGTACTCTTCCCAACTCTCTCCTCTATCCAGCTCCACCAGTTTAATCAGTGACCCAACACAGACTGCGTACACCGTGGGTCGAAATGCTGGGCTTAGTAAACTACATCTGGGTGTTGAGAAAAGTGTAAGGAAGCCCTGGAGATCGATGGCTTGCATGGGGTTGGTGAGAGACTGTTGACAGGGGCAATGGGATGGTCCAGAGTGAAAGCCACAGAACAGTACATGGAGAGCTGCCAGCTTCCTGAAACAGGGAAAGTGCGTGCAACATGGCTAAGAGGTCCTGACAACTTCCTTTTGTCAGATTACAAGAGAAATTTTACCTAAAATAGACACTTTGCTCAGCAGAAAACAAATGTGAAGAAACACAGAGGCCACTTCAGGGTGCTCCACTCTGTAGATGTGTGTTTGTTGTCTCAGCATGCCTATGTGGGGGGTGCGGTTTGGGGTGGTTGGTAACTATGTTTGGCACAATATGGGATTTAAAGGAAACCTGATCTATAGCCACCAGGCCTCAAACAATATGTTAATTGTCTACAGTTCCAGGTGAAGGTCAAATCTAGGCATTCCTGGTTTCGAAGCCTTTTGTACATGAACAAGTAAGGCAGCTTGACGAAGAACTAGGAAAAGGCTTTTTGATATAAAGTAGACACAAATTGGAGAATATCATATTTTATTGTGGTTGGCAGAAAGTATTCCCATGGAATGCTCTGGAAACAATCCCAGAGTTTAGAATGTCTCCCAGGTGCGCTAATCTCATTGCTGGAACGTTATCAATGGAACACTGGTCTCCCCCTTGCTCATCACACCCCTTCCTCCTCCTTGATCTCCTAAGATATTCTGAAAGCAAGTGAGGTTTTGGTCCAAACTTGAGCTCCGATCGGATGAGATTTGTAAATGAGGGCCCATCTACCAATTTATGTGTAATCATTAAGACGAACTGTTCCTGATGGCCTAGATCCATTTAAGGCAGCATTTCAAGAAAACAGTTCAGTAGATGGGTGGGGGAAGGATAGGATACAGCCGTGTGTGGTCCACTCCCAAGTGTTCAGCTGCAGTGTCTTCCAGGGTGGATTCCCTGGGTAGATGACAATGGCTCTGAAGTGAGAAGCACTTAAAATTCAGGGGGTGGGCATAGACAACATGACAACTGCTCTAGCCTATTGTATGAGGTCTTCCCAAGAAACCTCCCGCCCTCTTTATAGACTTGCTTATTCTCTACTTTCAGGTAGGCTGAATGTAAGTAAGGTAGGCTTCCATCAGCAGATGAAGGTACTCTCATGGTAGTCCTGTAGAATCTTAGGGAATAAAATAGACCCATTCTTTTTCTCTATAGATGGAGAAACTGAGGACCAGGATGCCCAGTGACTTAATTCTTGGCCCTTTGGCTAAGATTAAGTTCCTTCTTCTTAGTAAGATCTCTTCCTGGTTAAGGAACTTGGGCCTCTGAGACCCATTGCTCTTGGGTCGTGGGTCAGTTCTAGTCTTAGATGAATCGGGAAGCAGGACTGGGTGAGAGACTTATGACCCAATACATAGGATAGAGCGTCTCACAGAAGCCACAGTCAGAGCGGCTGGTTAGTTGTTGTTATTGTTTGTTCTGTTTTCTTTCCTACTGAGAGGATTCAGAGATAATAAAACTCGGGAGAATTCTGGACTGATTCTGAGGAGCAATGGCGGGGATTTTAGTTAGAAAAGGAGGTTCAAAAATGCAGGTACAGATGGAGCTGTTTCACTTTTGAAACAGCTTTAAATTTCCTTTTCCTGTGCATGAATGACATGGGATGGCCGATGTCCACCCTGGTGTCAAGGCCCGTGACACTCATATAACTGGGGCTTCTGTCAAATCTCCTGGTTGTATCTTAACTTCTAATTATACCTGAACAAGACACGGCGCGTGTTTGAAAAACAACAAGGACACTGGCATGGAGAGTAAAGGTCACGCACAGTGAAGAGGCGGAGGGAGATGTGTGGGAAGTGGGAAAGATGGTGACCTAGAAGGTATGTGACCACTGATTGTCCAGGAGATTACAGAAGAGATCCCTCTTGGGCCACCTGGGAAGCATGGGGCAAGTGACAGAAATGGTTCTTCTGAAGGAGGCAGATGGTAGACGGTCTTATAAAGAAGGTTCTGTTGGGTCATCCCATGCTGACCCAACCCAGTGTCCAGATAAAATTCTGAATACCTATGTCTTGCAGTTTGGAATGGACTTGCTGTAGCTAGACTATGAAACAAAGAGCAGAGACAGTTTGAGAGTAAAGACTAACCAGTAAGATCACTACCATGCCACACCAGAGTAGAGAGAGCAACGCCTTTGATTATGTATGTTTTTCTTTTGAATGGGATTTATATCTTACTTTTGCAGCAATTTTGTTGCATGCCACGTTCACCTAAGAGACCTGCTCTGAGCCTCAAAACATAACTTTTCATAAAGAAGACAATTCTGGTGCAAATAGGGGAGAGAAATGAACCTGCAAGGAGAAAGAATAGAGGTACCTTCTTAGGCTTTTGAAATACAGGTTTGTTTCCCAGGATGAGAAACAGAAGTGAGTTCTGTTCTGGCTCTGCCTTGTTGGTGCCTTTCAAATCAATCATGCTTCGAAAATTTCCCTTGTTCTGGTCAGCTCTGCAGATCTTGCTGGCGTAGCCTTGATGTCCAGGCTCGGAGTACTCATATTATCTGCAGGGAACCACTTTCTTTCTGTCGCTTCCCATCTTAACTCTGGGCTGCCCCCCTCCACCAAGCCTGCATTACTTGATGGGGACAGTGGATTAATGGCTTATGTTAATCAAAGAGCTTTTCACAGAATTTGAGCTCCAGGAGGGATCAGGGAATATGCTAGGGAAAGAGAGGCAGAGAGGCCTCCAGGGAGCTGGGCCATCTCTGAACATAATGATTAGTGGAAACAGAAGTTTCCTTTTTCTGGAAGCCCCGGGGCTGTGGTCATGCAAGAAAAGCTTAAACTAAGCAAAGAGGATCACCCTCCAACAAGACAGAGGCAAGTTGTAAAGACAACGCTGTTTAAATATGGGCCTTATGCTGGTTGTTATCACAGGCTGCAAATCTACAAGGAGGCTTCAGATTTCAAAGACGTGTAAAAGGATGGGCCTGGGGGAGGGGCACCCAGCAAGAGACTAGAAGGTCATTTAGCAGACAGCTGGCCCGTGGGAACGTCCTGCTGACCCCTCCTTCCATGCTCATGAAGATTCCAGAGGTAAAACAGATATCCACCCACCAGGAAATGCTGTCCTGCCTGCCCGAGGGTTGGTTGGGAGAGCAGGCAGGCTCAGAAACAGTCCAGACACGAGGCTGGGAGCCCACGGCCTGGGGACACTGGAAGGACATGGGCTAAAAAGTGACAGTGGACAGTTAGTCAAAGGAGGGTGGGTGGTGTTGACTCTTAAGGGACAGTATGAGAGGGGTTCCCTTCTGCATTTCCAAATAGCGTTGGTTGTGAATTTCTTACCAGTTTCTACCTAAAATCTGCCTTCTGCAGCTCAAGTAGGGTTTTGTTGCCAACTGGGGACAGACTTTAAATTTTTCTTGTTAGCAAAATCACCTAAATAGTCCTGCCTGAAAGAGCCCCCGCCCAGAAGTGCTTGGTGTCACACAATTTTCTTGAAACACCGTGCTGTAAGAGCTAGAGTGGCTGGCTGTCCTTTTTAAAAAAGTAAACAGGAAATATCACTCTGTATGAAAAAAAAAAAAAAAAGAAAGAAAGAAAAAGAAATCCCTTTCCTCAGCACAACAAACTCAATTATGCCAACTTAAGCTTCCTGTTAACAGCGTGTCAGGCGCAGGGTCTATTTCTTACGCCAGCACAGGCTTTTGAGACTCTTGGTGAATGTAGTTTTTGGGAGAGCCTGGCTGACTGGGACATTTTAGGAACACTTCCACAGGCACTGGGAAGCAGGGACATCACAGTTAGGAAAAGATAACAATGCATGGGGGAAAAAAAAACTCTGCAAATCGTACTGGAGGGGTAAGACGATACACAACTACACGTTACGTCACAGCAAAAGTTTGTGTTCTGATACTTGGCCACCTTTCTATACATAAAACTCTGAAGCCGAGTCAGGCAATAGGACCGACCCATGGTGGGAGAAGGGAATGGCTTTTGTCTTGTCACATCAGAACCTGGGTTCGTGTGTCAGGCAGGCGCAGCCCCACCAGTCCTCCACACACGAGCACGGTGGAAGCCAGCAGGATGGGGATTGCTTTGGTGATGCTGACCAAGGAGCCAAATATTAAGTTTCCCAGGACGGCCGCTGCTTTACAGAGTGCGTTCAAGAAGCCGAAGCCCGTTGCTCTACAAGGGACAGAAACACAGATAAGGTTTAGAAAATGACGCTTGGGAGTCCAGCTTTAGACTCACCCAGTCCACGCGGTCATTCTCGATGGTCTTTACATGGTTTGTGCCGTATGTCAGTGAAGCAGATCATTAAATGCTTGTTAGCAAACGCAGAGGCAGAGAAGCCAGCTGTCAGCGCTGTGGCCGGTCTCCCAATGACGTAATACCACTCATTCTACTGACTCTTATTTTGGCACAGAAGAAGAAGGGAAAAAAAAAAAAAGCTCTTTCTTGGTCCAATGGGTGTTGGAAGGAAGGTTCTACTGAGTAAAAGTCAATTTTGCTCCATGCAAGTCCTCTCAGGATAAAAGCAAGCTTAAAGCCTCTTTCCGTAGGAGTCAGCTGGCCTCTGTTTAGCTAGAGAGAGGCTGGGCAAACTCCTCTCTCCCAGGAGAAGAGTGGGAGAATGGAACTGGGTGGTAGCAGACTCTCACGTCTTTACAAAAGTGACTTGTTATTTGTTTTATAAGTGTCCACAATCTCGGTGACACGTGTGTCTTAAAGGGAATTGAAGCTTTGTTCCAGAATAAAATCAAATGTCATACATCAGGCACTCTATCAGCCTGCCTCTCGGCGACTCAGCACCTGTAGTTTACTTACGTCAGCATCCGGTGCTGCGCAGTTCCTCCATCGCGGAAGAGTTGCTATGCAACATCCACACCCTTTAAAAGGCACCTCTCAACCTCACAGTGAGCGCTCTCTCTCTCTCTCCCTCTCCCCCCTCCCCTCCCCCTCCCCCTCCCCCTCCCCCTCGTTTTGACTGTATTTCAGTCTGTCTGACTGTCTCATGTCCCCACTCTGAGACTGCTTTTGCTGCCCCACCCCACACCTCTTGCATTAGGTCTGTTTCGCAGGGTGATCTCTTAGCCGCATACCCGGACCCACCTAGCATCTTCCGATGCTTTCCCTAGTGATAGTGATGGTGATCGCGACAGCAATGGGTTTCTTTAGGCTTATTTTATTTTCATTCTCCTCTTATTAGTTATCTAAATGAATATTCCTACATCTTAATTTTATACTCATGTATTCATCTAGTTATGTGGAAATCAGTTAGCATTGAACTTAACAATCCTCCTGTCTCAGCCACGTGAGAACTATGATTATAGGGTATTTGCTGCTAGGTCAGTATAATGTGCTTGATTTTTAAAATATTTATTTATTTAATGTATATGAATACATATCGCTCTCTTCAGACACACCAGAAGAGGGCATCGGATCCCCTTACAGAGGGTTGTGAGCCACCATGTGGTTGCTGGGAATTGAACTCAGGACCTCTGTGAGAGCAGTCAGTGCTCTTAACAGCTGAGCCATCTCTTCAGCCCCTGCTTGATTCCTAAACAATTAAAGTCAACTGAATTTTCCTCCTTTCTTAGGTACCCAAAAGGTGAACTAGCAGACTTTCATTCTTAATGTTTTTGCTATTTGTTTTTATTTGCTATTTATAAATGTTTTGTATTTGGTTTTGGTGGAAACCAATGCGACCTGAGTGTGCCTGATCTGGAATGTGTGGGACCTTAATTGTTTCGGGTTAGAACTTGGAATATGTGCATAGCCATTCCTAGTTGAACACTTTTCATCCAGAAATTTGCAGTCCAACGTGCCTTACAATCTGAAACTCACACGCATGTGGACTTTCAGATTAGAAGTATGCAACATTAGGGACGAGCAAGCTAAGTCTACAGAGAGGTAATGTAGTGTCACTGTGGGCTGGGAGATGGCTCAGTACATGTAAGTGCTGACTGTGAAGGCAAGAGGACCTGGATTCAAACCCTCAGAGCGCATGTAACAAAAGCATGGCTTCACATGTCTGTAACTCCAGTGTTGGGGAGTGGGGGCAGGGGGCAGAGAAAGGAAGGCAGAAACTGGGAACCAGCCAGCCTGGCTGAAAACGTGAACTCCTGGTTCAGTGATAGACTCTGTGTCCAAAGGAAGAAAGGAAGAAAAGAAAAAAAGGAAGGAAGGAAGGAAGGAAGGAAGGAAGGAAGGAAGGAAGGAAGGAGAGGGAAGAAATAAAGGAAGATGATACCCAGTGTCCTCCTCTGGCCTCCACATATATATGTGCACTTCAACATAACACATGCACATATACCACATCACACACACACACACACACACACACACACACACACACACACACACTCATTTCCTTATTGGAATTCTCTGTGGGAGATAAATCTAAGTTACAGAGAATCAGACTGTGGGCATAAAGATGTCTGTTGTGTGTTAGCATCTAAGACCTGCAGGTATGTGAGGTCCTTGCTCTCTTCCTGTCTCCTGTCAGCTGCTTCCTCCCCCACCCACACACACCTTTTCTCACTTCTTTCCTTTTTCTGTCTCTGGGGATTGAACCCAGAGCCTCAGACACTCTTAAGCTTTGTCCCATCAGTGAGCTTCACCCTCAGCCTGGACATGTATAATAGATATTCTTTGGAAAATGAAAGTCTTCATCTGTTTTGTATTCACGTGTTGGGTGGTATCCTTTGGGGCAGGAAACGTCAATTTTCCCATGATTTTACATCTACCACCGACATCATGAGAGTATGTAAATTTCCTTCTGGCACTCTGTCAGTTCGTTTTCTGGCCTCTTTCTGAGAGTCAGTGGGGGATTAAAAGGCAGATTAAATGTACATCAGCTTTTAGGATATGTTTTCATTTAACCCACAAAGGAAATTGAATCTTCTGTGCAGCAGAAGGAAGTGGTTTGCACACACCTTTCTGTGACTGATTTGGAAGTCTGTAAGTGTGGGGTTTCCTTTGCTCATCACAGCTCATACAGAGATACTTCCTGCACTGTGTGTTTTCTGAATCTGAGAACTGCATCATGGTTCCTATGCAGCCAGCCCCTTGCTATGCCACGGAAAGAGAATTAACGTCCCTGAGCCCAGCTCACCCCTGTGAGTTCAGGAGGCCAGTCTGGGTGTTCATGTGCTCTACCAATGATCTTGCTGGCTCAGACACATCTAAAAGGAGCAGCAGCAGCAGAAAGAAGAAGAAGAAGAAGAAGAAGAAGAAGAAGAAGAAGAAGAGGAGGAGGAGGAGGAGGAGGAGGAGGAGGAGGAGGAGGAGGAGGAGGAGGAGGAGGAGGAGGAGGAGGAGGAGAAAGAAAGAAAGAAAGAAAGAAAGAAAGAAAGAAAGAAAGAAAGAAGACCCAAAATCAGCAGAGAGAACTACACGCCTAATTTCCCCACTGACATAGAGCAAGGGTTTCCTGCCTTCCCTCACCCAGCAGTCAGACAAGAGAACATGATGATCTGTTATCTCTCTACTAAGTCTGCCCTCTGCACGTCCCTCATTCTCAATTATAGCTTAGACAAGTAAGTCTTTAGCATGTGCGTCCTTATCCTATACAAACCCTGCTGCTTCAGAAGCTCCTGTCCCTGTTCTATCCAGGTGCTTTGATGGGCTAGCATTAACTAACATCATCATTAGTGGATGTTCACCATCAAAACTAGGGCCCACTCTGGGTGTTGTGCATCCTGTAGGGTTTGACCAATAGTAGATGACAAATTTGCGAAACAATATGGCAGCACTCAGAGTAACCTATTCTCTTAAAAATCTGCTGAGTGCCACTTGTTCATTCCCCCATACCCTCCCCCTCCCACCGGTCCCGGCTCCCTTGGTTCTTTGGCTGATAAACTGTCATGAGCCACCACCTTCATCTTCTGCTGTTGAGATAAAGCACATCCTGCTGGGAAAAACAGCTAGTGCATGTGTGTTGCTGATAAGAAGAAGAAAAACATTCTCTTGCCATGATGAAGTCTAGGACACTCCAGCTGCAGAATACCCTTATAGGATTAGCATCTGGGCTAGACCCTCTGCTGTGACTCAGAACAGAGTATAAAATGTGGAGGGCTATCTCCTCACATTTTGGAACTGGAGCTGGAGACGGGATGCCTGGAGATGGCTGGGTGGCAGGGATGGCTTTGGGAGCATCTGGTACCCGAGGATTCTAAAGGAGAGGGTTCTAAAAGAAAGACTCTTTCATTTCTTGACATTCTGTGTCTTCCTTTCCCAAGCTGAAGTTGTACTTCAAATGAAATCTAGTGTCAGCATTCAGCATCACGCCTGCCCTTCTCTCGGTACTTGAATTATTCCTTCAAATGTCTGCAGCTGGAGAGTGTGATGTTCAGTGCATCCAAGGCCCAGCTGTGTTACAAAAGCCATTCCCAAAGCAAGTCTCCCCCGGGGGCTATCTGCTTTCTCTGAAGTAAAGCTTTCACTCATTTCTGCTTTTCCTTAAAGCAAGGGGATTGCTTTTGCAGGTCACCTCATGCTTTCACCAAATGCTTCCATGCCCCCCCCCCCCCCAGGGCAGGGACTCAAAGCTCGAAGCTTGAGAAGTCTCTGCTTGATTTCTCAGCAGCAGGCTGGGCCCTGTATTTTCAGACTGAGATATTTTCCTATCACCTTTTACCCAGGCTTCGTCAAAAAGGAGAGTGAAATGATGCTATCTCTCGATATATCTTGATATATCTCCACCCTTTTCTCATCTTCCAGCCAGATTTTTCTCTCTATTATTGCTTACACACCTATGACACATAAATCCTTTCCTTATGCTACCCCAATTCCTCATTCTGACCTTGTCCCATAAACTCTACTGTGTCACTTCCCCAAGGCTGAAACGTGACTGGCTGAAACGTGACTGGTTCTTTGGAGGATTTCACAATTTAGTGGGTTCTAGTTTAGTTACATCGTTCTAGGATTCATTAATTAAATCTTATTTTATTATTTTTTATGTATGTGTATTTTGCCTGCATGTGTATCTGTGTGTCACTTGTATGCAGTGTCCAAGGAAGCCAGAAGGGGGCATCTAATTTTTTGGAACTAGAGTTACAGACCATTGTGAGCCACTTGCTGAGCACTGGGAATTGAACCCGGGTCCTCAGAATAAGCAGTTGGTGTTCTTAGCTGCTGAGCCGTCTCTCCAGCCCCATTCTCTGTTTTAATGGAGCTTGGGAAAAGACAAATTCTGGCTTCATTGTGGATGGAGGGAGAATGGGATTGTCTTAACAGCTTCTTCCTCTGTACCTTGTTGCTGAGGGGTGCTTATGTTTTGGATGAAAAGGAGAAAAAGTATCAGGACTTAGGGTCATGCCTGGTGTGTGTCATGCACCATGACTAACCTTTGCTTTAACATGCTAAGTCCCTGCCCTGCCTACTGATGACATTATTAGGGAAAAGGTAATTGCTGCACTTTGTAAAGGCCTGGAATAGCAGAGTTCAGACTCCTTTCACAGATGTCACCTGGTGAAAGGAAAAAGCCTTCTCTTCTAGGCTGAGCTTCTGGAGGGAGCGTTTTTTTTTTTTTTGTTTTTTTTGTTTGTTTTTTTGTTTGTTTTTTTTTTTTGTTTGTTTGTTTGTTTGTTTTTTCCAGTCAGCATAGTCAAGTGATCCATAGAAGTTATAAAAAGAATATTCAAGACTCAGCATGGGGCATTTGGAAAAGTTCAGGCTGTGCTTATATTGAGACTGCTTTGCGACGAAACACTCATCTGGAAACCGGTTCTTTGAAACACATGAGTTTCATTTGCCTCAGAGACAATTCTGTGAACAAAGGCTCGTTTCCCAGGTCAACTCAGAGCTGTTTTGACACTGAACCTGCTTGATTTCATAAATCACAATGCTAGCTGGCCTAGAAGCCCTTGAGTGTTTAAGCAAACTCATCTTCTTTGCATTCCTATGAACACGTTCTCCTGTGCATTTATTATATCCATTTAATGATCACTCATTAAGTACTTTTTACTTCGTTTGTTCATGCGACATGCTCACCCTGAACTCTCCAGCTTCCTGCTTCCACCCTTCCGGTGCTGAGATGACAGGTATGCACCATCATGCCAGGCATCGAGCAACCGAGCGTCTCATATGTGCCCAGCGCTGCCCTACGCTGCACTGACTACAGAGCAGAAGGCTGACTTTCTTGGGGTGGGTGCAGTCGGGAAAGATGTCTCAAAAAGGATGTATGAGAACAGGGCCAGCCTTCTTGGGACAGCTGGAAATTACCTGCTGAATGATAACATACAGACATGGTACTCTGTCTCTCACACTAGTCTTTTGTCTGATGTCATGGTACCCTCCCAGTCCACCTTACCACATCCCCAAAGACTTCTTTAATGCCAGATGGGCTATCTCTCTCCAGCCCTGAGTGCATGGTGCCTTTGTGCATAGCTGTTGTCAACCTAGGGTTAGGATGGCAAGCTGACTGATCTAAGGCATGTGAGCAGGTACGAACACTCCACTGCTAGATAGTACCCAACCTGTTGCCTTTCAAAGAGCAACGCCTTCTGGATATGGTGGCATATGCTTATAAACCAAGCACATGGGAGGGGGTGGCAGAAGGACTGCATGATTAGGGCAGCCTGGACTACATAACACATAGGACCAGCTTGAGCTACATGAGTGACACCCTGTTTTGAAGTAAAACCACAAGACAAAATACAAATAGTAATGCCCCATTAACAATGGCAAGAGTCACATCCACAGAAGTTCTGATTTTTTTGCTCTCTAGGGGTCTAGACATTGATATTTTTCAGAAGTTCTAAGGGATCACAAGGCATGCCCAGGACTGAGAATGTTATCTTCCCAGAGATGAGTGCCTTTTAAAATTGACTTGGTATACTGTTAAACACTAGAGAAAATGACAAAAGAAAACATGCATTTCCCTTCTGCCTACAAATCATTTTCTCTCAGAATCCTTTTCTGCCTGTTTCCAGTCATGCAAATTATCACAAGCAGAGCTTTTTTTTTTTATTTATAATTTTGCTGTCTATTTTTTTTTTAATTACTCACATAAGGCTTTGTGTCATGTTGTTTGGTTTGTGTTTGAATGTTTCGTTTAGTATGTAACCACCATTTCTCTCTCTCTCTCTTTTGTTTTTATTTTTATTTTTATTTTTTTTTTTGTTTTGTTTTTCGAGACAGGGTTTCTCTGTGTAGCTCTGGCTGTCCTGGAACTCACTCTGTAGACCAGGCTAGCCTTGAACTCAGAAATCCACCTGCCTTTGCCTCCCGAGTGCTGGGATTAAAGGCGTGCGCCACCACCGCCCGGCTTTTCTTTTCTTTTTTTTTTTTTCCACTATTTCTCTGCACCCTTGGCTAGTGAGGCTTCCAAGCTCAGGGTAACATCGATAATACTGCAATTAACACTCAAACACCCAACAGACGTTGTGTTTGTTCATTAGGGAACGCCAGGCTTATAGAGCAGCCAGGAAGAATGTTGAGGATGCTGTCTCATGGAGACTGGCGGCTGCAGGATAATACTGCAGCTATGAGGTGGTGGTGGTGGGGGGGAGTGGGGGAGGAAGAGGGGAGGGAAGAGAGCAAAGATGAGAGGGAGCAACTCTTCTGAGTGTGCATGCTCCTGCTTTTTTGTTTTTGTTTTGCTTCTTTGTTTGTTTGTTTTCAAGACAGGGTTCCTCTGTGTAGTCCTGGCTGTTTGGGAACTCACTCTGTAGACCAGGCTGGCCTTGAACTCACAGATCTGCCTGCCTCTGCCTCCCAAGTGCTGGGATTAAGGGACAAACACCACCACATCCAGCTGTGCTCCTGCTTCTGTTTGCTTTTACTGTTGCTTTTATTATTTTTGTATTGAGAAAAAAAATGTCATACGCTATATTCTAACCACCCCCATCCTTCCACCGCCACATTCTGTTTTGTTGGTTTGGGTGGTGGTTTGTTTGTTTTGTTTTAGACACAGTATCTGTGTAGCCCAGGCTAACCTGTGACAATCCTGCCACGGCTTCAGAGCATGTGGACGCCAGGCCGCCAGCCACCACGCTGGCTCCTGCTCCTGTTCAGTCCACTTTTCACGTGTCTTATCTAATTACTTACCATCAGCTTCTCCCTAACCATCAGCTTCTCCCTAACCATCAGCTTCTCCCTAACCATCAGCTTCTCCCTAAAGTTTCCTCTCTCCTGGCTCCTCGGGGTTTCTTTCTTGAGGTTTCAGCCCACACTGATTGTCTCAAACACTTGCGTGCTGCAGTCTGGGGCCTCACGTAGGCTGCCTACATCTGGAGGGGCTGTACGGTCCTTGCAGCTGCTCACCACGAGCCCTCCTCAGAGGCAGAAGGATGCCTGGGATACTCAGTAAATGAGTAACTTCCTACTTCCAACTATGTCAGAAGTAGATTTTTTTGAAGCATTTAAGTGGGAAATTCTGGACTTTTTTATGGGTATTATTAGTTGGATGATGTCTGTTTATTTGATGCTTTTTTCTTTCTTCAGAGAAAATGACCAGTCTGAATTCTCAAGTCGGCAGACTGAGTGCAGTTGCTTGTTCTTTGTCTCTGTATTAGTGGCTGGGGACTGAACCCAGACCCTCGAGTATATGAGTCAGGGAAGCCACTGGTGAGCTGTGTATCTGTCTCTCCACAGCTTTCTGCTATTTAATGGGGTAATATTTGCCTTGCTGAGAAGGGTGGCATCTCCCTCAATGAGGCTAGATGCCAGCGTGAACCCCCACTACCCTGCTTTCCTCACTCCCTCAGGTGGACAAAGAGTTCCCCACGAGCTGGGCTGAGCAGTCTCCCTAGACTCAAAGTGGCTGTCCATGTCATCCAAATTCCCTCTAGCACCAAGGTGCTTCCGGTTTCTTTTTACAGGCCCCTGTCTCTGTTACTCGCTCCTGCAGAAATAAAACATTCCCATGAAACCCAGGCAATAATGAGAGCCTTTGTGTCTTATCACTGAATCTGATAAACCTGGCTAGGACGTGTGGGCCAGGGCCAGGGTGAGGAAGACTAGAGTGAGTGACCAGGAATGCTTGGCAGCAAGAGGGAGTTCACCTGAGGGCAAGGACCATCCATGCTGAGGTGGAGCCCAATAACCTGTGAGCTGCTGGTTTTTATGTAGGTTTTGTTGTTTGTTTGGACTTAAGGGATTTTGTTTGTTGGTTGTTGGTTTCTTGTTGTTGTTTTAATCACTAAGTCATGCAGACTGGCCTTGACCTTAACCTGTAACACAGGCGGTTCTCCAACTTTCAATCCTCCAGTCTCAGCCTTTCAAGTGCTAGGATTACCTTGAGCCACCCTCCTGGGCTGGCCCCAGGAAAGCTTCCAGAACAGACTCCACACTGTGTCTCAAGCCTCCTGGGAAGGCAGAGCGCTACACTTGTCATCTGTCTGAGGCTAAGTGACCCTGGATAAGTTACTTTCGTGACCGGGTCTCCTTCCCTCCTCTGCAAGGAGGTAAGACTCACTACTCTAGTAGGGTGTGAGCTGTGGGTAAAGTTAGTGCCTGAAATCCTCTGCACCTCATTCACTGCTCAGTTCCCAGGGGAGACAGACAAGGTCCTGGAAGGCAACAGGACTTGCCCCAGTCATCCAGCTTATTTCCAACAGGGCCTGCACCTGGATTTGGGATAATCCACTGGGGCAGCGGAGCCAGCAGGACCTAGCAGGAGCCAGCAGGACCTAGCAGGCAATGCGATGTGAGGGAGGAAGCTGACAGCCATGGATCCAGAGATGAAGGAACAGGTGGCAGAAGTGGCAGAGGGACATTTCGGGGTCAGTGAAGAGAAGCCCACACAACTGGTGTGAATGGCCTCAGACACAGAGGATGCTATAGTCCAATCCCAGGTGAATTTTTTTAATAATTTTTTTTGTATTAGGGTTTTTTGGTTGTTTATTTTTGTTTTTTTGTTTTGTTTTGTTTTTTGGTCTGAGACAAAGTCTATGTAACCGAGGCTGGCCATGAGTTTGTGCTCTTCCTCCCTTTGACTTCTAAGTGCTGATGTATGGACCACCGTGCTCAGCTTAAGATGTGTATCTCATTCATTTAGCACATAAGGAAGACAGAGTCCTATTTTTAAAGAAACCACTGCTTTAGTTAGAGTCAGATAGTGAATAGTAAAGACATGAATGTCCCCCTGTCATACACTCTATGGTGTGGTTCACTAACACAGCTCAGAATTTAAAGGCGGCTCATCAGAAGCCAGCAGGCAGGGAATGATCGTACTGGAAGCATCTATCGTAGAAACTGGCACGAGGGGGGAATGCTAGTAAGTGTGGGGATGGGTTTCCATTGGTGATATGAGTAGGGTTGAGGGCACACAGTTGACTGGAAACAGTGTCCTGCCCTTAGCACAACAGGCAATCAGGTATTCCCCTGAGCCTGGCAGACTCAAACTATGGTATAATTGGTGTGATTCCAGGTCTTAGAGCCCATATGCTCTGCACCCCAAACTTGAACAAGGACTCGGACACCCAATGAGCTTACAAGCTGGTGTTTGTGTTATGACTACATCCCGGTGTCTGTGGCCCTTTGATATGAGGACTTGGTTAGTACTGGAATAGAGAGAGAGGAGACTTTCACAGAGCTCAAGCATGGGCCGGCTGACTATTTTCCTCATCTGCTCCTCCCTCATCCGCCCTGTTCTAACCTGCAGCAGCAGCCGTTCCATGGCAGTGTAGCCGTGAGGCTGTGGTACACAGAGGCAGTGTGCCCTCCCCACCCCTTACACTCCCCTTCTTTTTTCAGGGACAGGTTTTTGCTGCGTGGCTCAGGCTAGCCTGGCATTTTCTATATAGTTTAGACTGACCTAAAATTTGTAATCCCAATCCTCCTGCCTCCGTAACCCCAGTACTGGATTACAGATACAGGCCACCATGCTCAGCTCTCACTCTTCCAAGACAAAAAGAAAGACTGTGCTGAATGGCCGAAGTGTAAACATATGGGAAAAGGCAAACAGATCTAACAGAATGACATGGCATAGAGAGACCGGAAAACGGGGAGTGAATGGGTTGGTGACAAGAAGGCTATCAGTAGAGGGGACCCAGCACAATGGTCAGTAAAAGAGTCAAGAGAGCAGGTTGGCTGAGGGGAGGAGATGGAAATAGCTCTCGGAACAGCAGCAGTCCTGAGGGGAGGGACTTAGGGAGTTAACTCTGGTCAGTGGTTGACAGCACAAACCTTTAAGGCTAGCAGGAGGTGGCGGGTGGGAGCTGCCAGGAGTTTACTTCTCTGGGATCATAGCTGAACTGTTCGTACAGGAGAAGTGGCTGCTGTGTGAGCACAGGCTACCTCACCTTCCAGGTGTGGTTCCTGGCCTGAGCTCCAGGGATGGAGGCCCCACTAGGATAAAGGACATAGAAGTGGGAACAGAAGAACTCTGCCAATGGCCACAGGGTGGCAGCAGAAAGCCACTGGCGAGACGGCAGCTGCGCTGGCCAAGAAGCAAAATATACCAGAGCATAATTGCACTTGGCTACAGTTAGGATTTGAGAGAAGTCTATAGTTTTGACAAGAAAGGGGGATTACAAATAGAAGGATGGGGACATTGAATGACATATAAACCCAGCTTGGCAACTCCTCCAACTGGTCCCTTCCCCTCATACCCTGAGGGCCTTGCCGTTCACTGTCACCGGTGCTGTGAAAGCTCTCTTCCAAAATATCTACTCAGATGTCACCTTACAGGATCTACATCTCCCTGGACAATGCTATTACAGTCACAGCCCTCCTTCACGCCAGCTCTCTCTATGTCCCTGGACAGTTTCGTTTTTCTCTACAACACCCAGTACCAACTGATACGCTAGGTCTACTTTACTTAGCTGGTAGTTGATTGGTTGTCTTCTCCAACACTGGGTAGGCTCCATTAAGCCTAGGCTTGCTGTCTGACAACCACTGTATCCCAGCGACTGAAACCCCCCCTCGGGGCCCAGGATATGCATTCCCTAAGTATCTTTTGGATCAGTGAGTCAATGGGCGCTCTCCCTAGTTCAGGCATCTGTTGGCTTCCGACATAAATATTCAAATGCCCATTGGATAGCTCCATGCAGACATGAAAATTCAACCTCCTCTAAATGGAACCTACTATCTCCCTGACTGTTGTCTGAATGCTCTGCTTCCCCAGAGTGTCCCTGCTGTGACATGACCATTCAGTCAACTGTGCAAGCCGAAACAAGGACCCATTTTGAGAACCTCCTCTCCTTCCGTCATTTCAATCTGTAGGCAAGCATGAAGGCCCCCCCAAATCGTTCCCCACGAACACATGGAATTCTGACTTCTCCATTTTCCCATCTCCAGATAATCTCTAGATTATGTCTTTCTCCTCAGGGTGCAATGCAAGTGAGATTCCTGCTTCCTCTCTTAAGAGTTACGAGAGGAACTCAGCCTATGACTGATATGTCTGTGTCTCTCTAGGCCCCCTCTTCTTGTCCTCATGAGAAGATCAACGCATTGCCTCTGTGACTGAATTTCTGCTGGACTTTGCTAGCTTCCTTCCTTCCACCACCTTTCAGGTGGCATTTTGCTGACTACCTGCTCTGCCCATCTCTTTGTGTGCCTGCAACCCACTATTCTTCAAGCCTAAGTTCAGATATTTCTCATCCAAGGAACCCTCTCTGACATAGTAACCACCATGTCTCTTCTCCCAGTAACACAGCTGGACCACGCTGGAACTGTATATACACACAATAGTACATTTAACCGACCCGTGCCTGTCCTTCACTGAGAGGAAACATCAAGACATCATGCATGGCTTACCCAGTCCTTGCACAAACAGTCCCTTCCTGCCTTCTTCTTTCATGGAGGACCCAAGTGAACACACACAGCAAGCTTCCCGTTTCTTTTACCTGTCAGTTCACCTTTCCAACCTCAGAATCGAGGCAGACCGATCTTATTCAGAGGGAAGGCTTACTCTATCCTTGTGTTTTTCCTCTTTGCCTTTTCAAAGCCAGTGCCCCTCCCTGAGAGAATACCTATCCCTCACCCTCCTATGAGCTATGTGACCAGGTGATTTAATCTAAAATTCCATTGAACTCACAATGTAAAACAAACAGGAATGAGGCATTCTCAGCCTTGCTTTAACATGGAGGCCGTGACTCAAAAATGTTCAAATTTGTGGGCCCAGGTTCCACAATGAGATGCTGATGAAGGAAAACTCAGTGCATTCCTGCCACAGAGAGAGTGAGTATAGGGTGGATGGTCCAGGGGACACTGTGTGCAGACTGTATGCTTCTCACTGACGGAGAAGATGATGGAGCTAAGGATGTGAATGAGAATGTTGGGTAAGTCGTCTTTTAGGGCCTTGGGTTTTGGATGTTCTATAGGAAGTTAGGCATATGGGTACCAATACAGGTTCTTTACGCCAGGAAATGCTGTAAAGATGCTCCCGAGGAGGAAACGTGTGAGTCTTCCCTGTACAGGATATACCTAGGGGTGTAATAAACTGACAAAATCAAGTCATAGGCTCAGCAACAAATCAAGAGCTCAAACGTCTCAGTATAGTCCTTTTTAGGGGGAGAGGAGCACTCTTTCTTCTCAAAGGCTACAGAATATTCCAATGGCGAGGACATCTATGGCCATAAAACATGGGACTTTGCGTGAAATGATTGGTGGACCAGGGTATATGTTTCAGCTCATGTCAGATGGCAAAACAGGGCTGTGATGCCTCAAATGTAATTATTCAGTTGCGGAGTTTCCACCCAGCCCCCTCTGATATGATGCCCGAGGCATCAGCAACCTTCTTAGAAAGAAAGTGTGTGTGTGTGTGTGTGTGTGTGTGTGCGCGCGCGCGCGCGCACGTGTGCATGTGAGCACGAATACGTGCAAGCCACAGTGTACTGTGGAGGTCAGAGGTCAACTTGAGGTGCTGTTCCTCCCTTTCTGCTTGCCCTGAGAGTGCTTACTGTTTGCTGCAGCTTGCCCAGGCTGACTGGGAATTCTGTTTTTGCTTCTCCCACTAGAGACATTGGGATTTCAGTCGGCTGCTACTGTGCTCAGATTTATGTGGGTTCTAGATCTTCCCACTTGGCATGGCAAGTGTTTTACCCATTGAGCCTTCTCTCCAGACTTCTTTTTATAATTATCAATATTTTAGGCTTTTTTTTTTTCTTCTAACAGACTAGAAAGGTCAAGAGACACCTTCTAAAACGTCCTTTGTAGTTGGTAGCACAGGAACTTGTAAGGTAATGACCTTCACAGGACTGATAAGTCCTGAGAATGGAGGCTGAGACAGGCTATTCAGTCCTAATGTTCACTGTGACATTACAGCTCCCTGTTATTGTTAGCCAACACATTAGATCACGGACATAATTAAATTTCTTCACTGTCCTATGAACTCCTGCTAGGAACCTTTTTAAAAGATACAAGCAGAAACCTACACGTTCATAAGCTAGAGATTTTGTGGATTTTCACTGCCTTGGGAGTGCCACCTTGCTTATTTCTGTAATGACATTTCAGTGGCCCCATGTCCAGCCTACCTCCGGTCTGTGGGGTACAGTTCCACCGTGACAACATCGAGAGAATTCCACGCTGAGATGGTCAGCCCGTTGTACAAGCACAGCATGCCTATCATCATAGATTCGCTGGTGCCAAACCACAGGAAGAAGCAACTGATCCCCGAGAGCACCATGGAGCCACCTGGCAACAGAGGATAAGACTTGGAGTGTTTCCTGTCATCTTGGTTGATGGAGGCTTTTGGGCCTTGGAGCTCTCTCAAGAAGATAGTTCCAGGGGCAGAAGCCACAGACTGGGCTCCATAGAATTAAGTCCAAGAGTGCCCACCTGTTTGAAAGGCAGTCGACATGCCTCATAAATGCATTAAGTTCAAATGCCCAGGACCCCTTACTCATCTACTTAACTGGGAGAATCTACATTAGTTACATATAACTAGGTTTTCAGTTTGTAACTCATGGCGATTGCTCATATGAATTTTAATTAGACACAATTTTCACTCCAGTTGAGACCTAATGAAAGGCCTAAGGGATTTCTTACAAACATGCATTTCTAAGGGACAGGGACAATGTAGAAACCTGGTTCTCGCTAGATCACAGGGGCAGCTTTTCTCCTTTTCATGACTGTGAGCACACACCTAACATTGTTAAGCGCCCGATCCTGTCCATCAGGAGAGCAGACACGATATTTCCTGGTAACACCGCCAATGTCCCAAGAAAGTTGACAAAGTAAATCCAGTAGGCACTATAGTCATCGTCAAAAGTAATCTGGCATCCCGTCTTGTTGTGAAGAAATGAGCAGTTTTGAAATTCACTGTCTATGAATTTATAGGGCTCAAAATCTGTAGAAAGAACAATGAGAACAAAAAAAAAAAAATCCATTAAGTTCTTGTCAGATGCAAGTAACAGATATGGAAGGTAACAGAAAGCCACTGAGAGACATCAGCCAAGAATCACGGTACTGCCAGTCCCCTGAGGATCCCATGGCTGGAGCTGGCTTGACTTGCCAGAACATGAGAGCTAGTGGAAATGTCACATTACAAAGCAACAACATGGAGGGTTCCCTTTGTTGGATAAGGGAATCAACAAAAGTGTCATTTTTAGGGGTTCTGAAGTACACGGAAGGAACAAGTCTCTCTTCGAGTCCTTGAAGCTGCATTTATAGTTTAAGGTCTGTGTAGATAAATGCACAGAAGAACAAAGACAAAGCTAAAAGTCACCGACATTCTTCCTATGCACTCTGCTGTAACCCATCACATTCCTTGCTGGTCAGGAGTTAACCCACTGCTGCCTTAAAAGAGCTGGTCTTCTGGAGTCAAATGGATTAGAAGACAATGCTTGACCTCATTCACATTGGAGTGGGGGCAGAACTGGCACCTGATTGAGCACCAAAAAGGCAGGACTGCCAACCAAGCAGATCATACCTTCCCACAGTGCTGGGATGTGATTTTTAGATAAGTACGTGAGAATGGGAAAGCATGGACACTAGTCACACATGCCACAGGGCCCAAAGGTTATACCACTACTATACCACTACTGTGACCAGATCACTTAACCTTTCTAATCTCAACAGTCAGGAGGCAGAGTCAGGTTTATAAAGTGAGTTCCAAGACAGCCAGGAACACACAGAGAAATTCTGTCTGAAAAACCAAAATCAAAACCAAAATAAAAGAGCCAAAAACCAAACCAAACCAAACCAAACCAAACCAAACCAAACCAAAACTACCCCCCTATTCCACAAAGGCATGCATCTATCTATCTATCTATCTATCTATCTATCTATCTATCTATCTATCTGACATCTATCTAACTATCTATCTATGTTTGTCTGTCTTTGAACTTTTGTCTGCCTCTATATTAAACCCAAGAAAGCAAAAACAATACCAACTTGCTTTTGATTCAACTGATACAGGGAAATCCTTCCTTCATACTTTAATCTCCCCTTGCCACACAAGCCTCTAGCCCCCCACCCCCATCACCTGAGTATGACAAAGCCCTCTGAAAGCTCCCTGCTGCCACTGAAGTGGTGTAAGCAGTATTGAGCACCTACCTGTGTTATCAAAAAGGGTATCAATAAACGTGCAGTTCTTGAAGTAGGTGTTGACTGAGGTCACGTCGTCAAAGGTGCAGGACTTAAACACTGAGTCTTTGAAGGTTACCGATTTGAACTTGACTCCAAGGAATCTGTACAGCATACACACAAACAAATTGATGCCAATGGCTTTCATGTACTAATGGGTTTCTAGGGTTTTCTAGGTTTCTCTGGCTTTCCTCTCTTTGGCCTTGGATATACTGGTTTTCTGGCCACACCACTGTTCAGTGTTATTTCTTGTCAGGAGAAGCAATGGCAGACACACAAGTTGTTTCTTTTCGGTGGTGGGAAAGGGTCTAAGAGCTAAGCATTCATTCCCTGTGGCTCTGAGCTGCTTCCTTATCATCCCTATTCTCTGGCCTCTTCACAGGTTCTTCTTTCGGGAAAGTCTCAACTGAGACTTGCGAATCTCCCTAACTTGAAGATATGTGAGCGTCTGAACTTTATATGTTTACCCATATTTACGTGTTACAGTGGTGGGGATTGAAGCCGGGGGCTTGCAATGTTAGACAAGTGCTCCGCTACTGAGCTCCTGCACCAGTCCTCCGAGCTTTTCATAAAAGTCTGTGTTCTAAGTTTAGAAGCTTGGATGGCAGAGCATGGGAGGTCTGATTCTTCCTGAGAGGTGTGACTCACAAGGAGGAGAAAAGGCAAACTTATTTCCAGGAGTCTTTTCCTTCTCACAGTCAAATCAAAACGCAAGACCCCTGTCGACTCTGGAGACATACAGAAGGATGAAATGGGCTCAAATACATATTTAAGATGCAGCAATGGGGATTCTGGGTAGAGAAGATAATAACGACCTTAACGAGCCTCACTCATGTCTTAAAGGAGCCTGGGGAGTCATTGACACAGACTCACTGAAGCCCCTGGGAAGTGCACACCACTGAGTCTTGCTTCTTTAGTAAGAGGCTTCCTTGCCAGGGCTCTCTCAGAACATCCTGCATGCAGACAAGGAAGAAGTCCCTACATTGTCTGTGCGGTCTGCCTGGAAGATACTCCAGGTCAGGATATAGAGTCTCCACTGGGGAAAACTGCACAAGGAAGCTACCACAGAAACGTGAGTCAGCAGCAGTATTTCACATTTCTCTGAAAGACACTCCCCAACCCTTTTCCTATCAACTAAATTGTGTAACAAATGCAAAAATTATGTTTGCAAGGTTTCCCTTTGCTTGGAGCCCTGATACCAACCAACCAACCAACCAACCAACCAACCAACCAATCAACCAACCATCCAAACAACCATCTAACCAATCAATCTCTCTCTCCTCTCTTCACTGTGTGTGCAAGTTTGTATATATGAGAGAATATGGCTATAGCATACACATAAAGGACAGAGAAAAACCTTCAGTGTTGTTCTAACTTTTCCACCTTGTTTAGAATAAGGTCCTCTTGTTTTTTTTTTTTTTTCACTGCAAATAGCCCAAGCTAGCACATAGCCCAGGCTAGCACATAGCCCAGGCTAGCACATAGCCCAGGCTAGCACATAGCCCAGGCTAGCACATAGCCCGGTCTTGTTGGCTTGAGCTTCTGGTGATTCTTTTGTCTCCACTCCCATCTCTCCATAGGAGTGCTGGGACTACAGATGTGTGTCACCAGGTCTGACTTCTGTGTAGATTCATTAGGCTTTCATGACAAGTATTTCATCCACTGAGTCATCTCTCCAGCCTGGGTTTAGTCTTTTCAGACAGATTTTAGATAGGAACCCCAGGCTGTCCTCAACCTCACAGTCTTTCTGTCTCTGCCTCCCAAGTGCTGGGATTATAGGTATGTGCCACCATGTCTAGCTCAAGGGTTTTAAGGTAAAACTGTTAAAATTATTAATTATTATATTATTAACACATCAGACATTAATTAGTAAACTAGACATCCAGTTTAAAATGTTAATAACTGTTATTAATATTATGACCATTTCAGACACAAGCAACACTTAAAATATTTCTCTTTTGCTGTTGTTTTTGTTGCTCTAAAACATGTTGACATTCTGTGGTTCATACTATGTATGGTGCTGACCTCAAGCTCACCACCTCCTGACCCCCCATCCTAAGTGCTGGGACTACAAGCATGCACAGTTACTCCTACTGTATCTTAGAAACTGCTAATGGAAAAACAATTCTAAACAATTCTTTAGGATACAAATATTCATACCACAATTACAGCATTTGATGCTCAAGGTTCTTTGAAATACAAGTGCAGATTATCAGTGGTTCCGGTGTGTGTGGGGTGTTGGGGGTCTGAGGGGGGCGGTGTTGAGTGAGGCCAATGCTGTGTGGACCCAGCTGTGATGAGGTCTCTCTTTCTGATGGTTTCATTCACCTAACATGATGGTCTCCATCCATCCATTTCCTATAGAGTGGTATAATTTCTTTCTTTAACTTAATAAACTTTAATAACACAAATCTTTAAGCTCAATGGTGGTGGCACATACCTTTATTCTCAGCACTTGGGAGGCAGAGGCAGGTTCTGAGTTCCAGGCCAGCATAGGCTATAGAGTGAATTTCAGAGAAACCTGATCTCAAAAAAAAAACAAAACTAAAACCAAAACCAAACCAATCAAACAAAAACAAAACACAACAAAACACCCCACCCCTCTAAAAAAGAATTGAAAAAAATTTGAAAAACATGAAAATAAATAAAACCATCACACACACACACACACACACACACACACACACACACACACACACGATGATCAGGCCTCTCATTAAATTGCTAATTACAATAATGACCGCCATCCTGCCATATTGGCAAGTATCCATTATTCCATTATCTGGGCCACAAGCATTCCACAAAAAGTCTTTTTCGTCTTAATAAACAGGTTTTTGCATTGGGGAACTTTGATTATTCCAGGAATCCTAACCCAAATCACATAACTCTCTCCTCCTTCTTTCCTTCCGTGGTCCCCTCTTTTCTTCCCTAACTTGTCCATCACTCTTCTTCAGGAGTCTCTAAGCTCTCTTCTTCCTGGGCTGTTAGTTTAGTAAGCATGAGGCAACTCGATTTCAAAAGTGGTTTGGGTTTTGCTTTTTTTTTTTTAATTTCAAGAGGCACATGATTGATTCTCTGCCAACTTCTGAAGTAGTTTGAAGTGACTGACAAGTGTGTATCTTTAAAGTAAATTTTAAGTTATTAAAATTCATCCACAAGTATCTACTAATACAGTTGAGAACCCTGTAGACTTTAGTTATTGTTAACTGTCTGCCACTACAAGGCCAGTTTCTGCGACTAGCTAGCAAGTTAAGTTACGTCAAAGTTCCCCCACCTGCCGTTGTCGTACTCCATTCCCGTGTGGATCTGGTTCTCCATGGTGAAGTTGATGCTGAAGTTTGCATATTTATCCTTTTGCACATTCCTAGTTAGCAGTGCATACTCGTCGGATTGGAGATGTTTGATGACATCAGGGAACCAAACGGACAATCCGTAGTACCTGCAAAAGCAAAGAAACGTGTTTGTAACAGCACGGCACGGGGGCTTCCTTACATACTCAGAATGGCAGTGGTTCTTAGAAGCACTTCCAGGTATGACTGGCACCTTGAAACATTTGAACCAATTATCACATAGTACTTGGTATGGTACCCCTGACTACACATGCCTGGCGAGTGCTATGCCACTGAGCTGTGGCTCCATCTTGAAGCCTCTGAATAGCCTTAGAAATGGGGACTAAAATCACATGGTCAACCATAAAATCACATGCCCAAAGTCTCCCCTTTTCCCTTCTTCCTCAGACCTTCCCAACACTAGGAAAGGGATCCCTCAGGTTCTTTTTAATAAAACCATGACTTGCCACTTACATTCTTAGAACATATTAGTTATATCATGTGATAACCATTTACTGAGCTCCTTATGTGTCTCAAAATATATATACCCCATTCCTTCATGGGGCTTCCAGAGCAGGCCTAACTTACAGTCTTGAATTTCTGGTTGTGAGCCTTTTTTTTTTTTTTTTTTTTTTTAAAGAATTATTTATTTATTTTATGTATATGAGTACACTGTCTCATGTCTTCAGACACACCAGAAGAGGGCATTGGATCCCATTACAGATGGTTATGAGCCACCACGTGGTTTCTGGGAATTGAACTCAGGACCTCTGGAAGAGAAGTCACAGCTCTTAGTCACTGAGCCATCTCTCCAGCCTCAAGTCTTAGTTTTTAATGGCTACATGATCTCTCCAGCTCTCTTTCAGTCCTTACACCAAATCTAAAAATGTCTCCCGGGAGCTGCAGAGATGGCTCAGCAGTTACTAGCCCTTGCTGCACCCCATGACCCCTGGAACAAGCTGGCTTTCTCCAAACACCTGGAACTCCAGATCCTAGGAATCCAGTGGTCTTTTCTGGTATCAGTAAACCATGTGCATATAGCCACAGATATGTAAATAAATAAACAAATCTTTAAAAAAGCAAAAGCTAAAACAAAACCCTTTTGTCTAGGACTGAGTAGAAAGTGCCCCAAGGAATAATAAAGCTGAGGAGAGAACGGGGAGTGTGGGATGGAGGGGTTGTGGTTTTAAAAAAGGAGGGAAAGGGAGGAATAGAGGAGGGAGGGAGAGGAAAAGGAGACAAGGAAGGAGCCAACTCAGGGAAGAGGTGAAGGGGTGAGGGAGTGAGGTCAGCTGACTGCGATTGTTCCTGGTGGAGGGTGGTGCTGCCAAGGGGAGGAGGGGAGGAACAATGCCCTCAAGCTCAGGGAGAAGCAGGCAGGAGACAGGGCAGCACACAGGTGAGTCACCCAGGGCTTTATGTGACTTTCTAAATGCCAAATGAGTTTCCCAGCAAGATCAATAGAGGGCTAGTTTATTAGTTATAAATTCTATAACTGTCAGCAAATGTGAGTTGCAAAATAAATCTATTTCTCAGCTCTTCCCATCAAGTTATAAAAGAGCTGAGTTCTTACAGGGCTGAATTCTAGCAAGTTAGCAGAGTCGGGTGATGATTTTTGTTTTTAAAGAAAGCGCGTTTTAAAAAAGACAGAAAGAAACGACTGGGAACTACAATGTGATTTTGTCCACCAAGAATTCAAATATCACTTACCCGAAGGACAGGGTGAACCAAACAATCGTAAGCTTTATGGTGTTTTCCCTGACTGGGTAGTTGAAGCATCTCATAAAAGTCAACCAAATCTGTAAAATACTAGATGATTAGTGTTTTTACACAGTTACACAGCAAACCTACTCCCCAGGCCTTCTTGTCAAATTATAAAAGATCCGAGTTCTTACAGAGCTGAATTAATTTCCACAAAAATATAAAATCTTAAAATCAATACAGAAACAAAGGCTGAAATCTTCCTTCCTTTTTTCATCCTTCCTTCCTTCCTTCTTTCCTCCCTTTCTTCCTTCCTTCCTTCCTTCCTCACCCACCCCCTCTTTCTTCTCTTCTTTTGCAGCACCAGTGACTGAACCTAGGACCTCAAGTGTGCTAGACAAGTGTTCCACCATTGAACTACATCCCCACGTCCCCTTTTACTTGTTTGTTTTGAGACAGGTTCTCACTAAGCTTCTCAGGCTGGCCTTGAACTTTCAATCCTCCTGCCTCAGCCTCCTGGATACCTGGAATTATAGGTCTTACCCACCAAGCCTGCCCAGGAACATTCACTTTTCATCTTTCTGGAAGCCAATAGATACCAAGACGGACTTTCATTACCCTAACTCCTGTCCTGACACCTTCCTTCCTCAAGGTGGAGCCCATCTGCTAGCTCTGAGCCAAAAGGGGTCCAGTTTCCTAGTCCTAGTGCAAGAGATGAGTGTCCTAGATAGAGGGACATGTCCTTCTCATTGGAAAGGCATAGTTTAGTCCCTCTTTGACCACCCCCAAGTGTCAGATGTCGACATACAGGCTGTTATGCAACGCATACTTACTCCATACAGTTCTGTGCGGATCCGGACAAAACACCTCCTGTACCATGTTCCGGTGTCGCTCTCGATTTCAATCAGCTCGTCTATTTGTTTGGGAGTCTTGATTTTATTCACCTGTGGGCGGCAGCAGAGTGCAGAGTGCCACACTCAGACCACTCAATTCTTTTTTTTTTTTTTTTTTTTTTTTTTAAAGGTTTTTGGAGACAGGGTTTCTCTGTGTAGCTCTAGCTGTCCTGGAACTCACTCTGTAGACCAGGCTGGCCTCGAACTCAGAAATCCGCCTGCCTCTGCCTCCCAAGTGCTGGGATTAAAGGTGTGCGCCTCATAACGGAAAATGGTATTTGGTAAGAATTCTTCATACACACGAGAACACTGGTAGAGACCTGCACATGTGAAGGTCATCTAAAGGATCTGAATACGACTTAGTGAGGGAGATGCCATGGAGAAAGGGGGAGAGGAGCAAGCGGGAACAAGAGATGACAAGAGACAAATGCCTCCTGTTGCATCATTACTATAAAGACCCATGCCAGCAGATCAAACACCTGAGAGGTGAGCTTCTGCGTTTGCAGTTACTTTGCACTTGGATATTATTTGGGGGTAGGGACTACCTAATTATTGGATTAATGTGGCTTTTAAATGTCGACCTTCATCTGTAGAGCATTGCGATGACCTGTCCTTCCTTTGCCCACAGACCAGCCAGTGGCTGCTCAGTGATACCCATAGGTGGCTGCAACGGAAGATGTTCCTACTGAGAATCACCAACCCGGACTCTTCAGTCACATAACGGAAAAGATGAAGGTTTGGTATGACAAGGTTACGCCTGTGGCTTGAGGTAGCCTCTTGGAGCAGATTTTCAATACCGGGGAAGGTATGATGGAGGTGGGGAGAGAGAGAGAGAGAGAGAGAGAGAGAGAGAGAGAGAGAGAGAGAGAGAGAGAGAGAGAGACAGAGAGAGAGAGACAGAGAGAGAGAGAGAGAGAGAGAGAGAGAGAGAGAGAGAGAGAGGAATGATGGGTGTGGCGAGCTCGCCTTTCCCTGTTTGGGGATAAAGAGAACACAGTGTGTATGCTATCTTCCCTGGGGGCTGAGCGAGCACTTCTGAAGAACCTGCTAATATTCTATTGGAGATACTGTTTGGAGGCTGGGTCGCTTGGTGTTTTCAAATTGTGCTAGGTAGGGTGTATCTCCTTTTGACTGTAAGTAAAGACACTGGACAAAGTGGTTTTTTTTTTTTCCTTAACAAAAATCCATTTCTGAATTAAACGAGTTTTAAAATAAAGTATTTGGAGAACTGGTTTTTCTTTTCTTCTCCTTTTTCTTTTCTTTTGAGAGGGTGTCTTAACTATGTTGCCCAGGTCAGTTTTAAACTTGAGCTCCTGCTGCCTCAGGCTCTGAAGTTCTGTGCTTACAACAGTGTATTTGCAATGCCCACTTTAGATTTTTTCATTCTTAAAAACAAAGCAAACAAGCAAGATTCAGTATTTAACTTTTTTTTTTTTGAGACTTCCACCTCCCCAGTCACCACTCTTTGCTTTTCATAATTCACTGGTTCTCATGGGAAATGTAAACATCAAGCATCATAGTCTTCAAGCAGCACAACCAAGTGAGAACATGTGAGGGAAACTATAGTCACAACATCCATTTTGACTTGGCAGAGAAAAGGCGTCCTGGACTCCAGGATTTGGTCAGAGACTGACAGAGAAGGATGCTACTTGCCAAGTGTGGGAACTGTGGAGGAAACACCAAGAGGGAGGAATACCAAGTCATGAACACCTATGTGTAGGAGAGAAGACAGTGTGCTGGGCAATGGAGAAACATTTAGGCTTCTTGAAGATGAGTGCCAAGATGTAGGAAGCAGCTGAGGCCAGCCAAAGAGAACACATGGGGTTTAAAGAGAAGTCATCTGGGACCTGGGGAGATGGCTCAGCAGGTAATCGTGCTGTTCTAAAGCACGAGGGCCTGAGTTTGAATCCCTGGCACTTTGGAAAACTCAGTAGAGACAACACTGTGGTGGCTGAAGAAAGACCCCCCCCCCCAACACACACACAAACACTGGACACTCTCAGTACTGTGGTATTCTAATTATCCTGTAGATAAGAAGCTGGAGTGTGGTCTTATTGCTCAGGTCATGAGACAATCCAGTAATGGAACTAACTTTTAAACTCAGATATATCTGTTTTACCCAAGAGACCCAGTGTTACCCTGAATTTTGTGGTTAAGCAGTAGGTGCAAGCAAGTATCAGCTGAGGCAGGGGAGTGGCCTGACAGGGCAGAGACCCCAGTCTTCTCTGATAATAAGACAAAGAGAATCTATCGGTGAGATCCCTACAACCAAGGCCTCTGGTACTGAGCCAGGAATAATAAATCTGAGATTAAACTGTGGTCTCTCTGTTAAACTTTGTCTCTCAGCTTAGTATTATTTAACCAAACACAGAGGCTTGGAGTTTTAGATAGGTGTGAGTTGGTTGGTAGTCTCTGGGCTAAACGTAACCCCCTGCCTATTTGTGTAAATAAAGTTTTATTGGAACACAGTCAAGGCCCGTGGTTAAAACATTCTGTATGGATGCTTGCTTTTGTACTGGAAGGACAGAGCTAAGTAGTTGTGACAAAGACTCTATGGCTGGCAAGGCCATAAAAGTCTTGCTCCTTATAGAAAACTTCCTGCGCTCTGGCCTCAAGGATTCTCTGAGGAGCAGACTCACCGTGAAGACCTTCTCTGGCTGGCCCCGGGCTCTCATGTTGGTATCATGAATTAGCTTCAGAATCATCCAGGCTTCATCATGTTTTCCCACCTAAGAAATACAGAGGCAGTCAGAGGCTAGGGCATTTATAGGCTTTGCTTTTCAGTAATTGCTGGGATTTCAGAGCACAGGAAGGTAATCGTGCAGATGCGTTTAGCCATCCTATTCTCCACTGAAGCACACAGGCTGAGGGTACCACTATATAGCTGTAATTCAAAAAATGTACCTTCAACTAGAAATACTACCTGTGGACAATAACGCTTCATTTATTAAACAGGGAGCAATACCCCCCTCACTGAGTGAAAGCTATTTGCTTAGGGAAGAGTATGAGTGCTTTTAATCGTGAGACAGCTTTTATACACCCCTTTGCCTACCGGATGTCTCCACCAAACCAAACCCTTCAAAATTCCATGGTAGGATGGGAGAAGGCACCTCCCAAAGAGGCAGACACGATTTCCTGGAAACAGCAAGGAAGCCTTTCCAGTGTACGTGGGCCCCTTGTGCTTTTGTAACAACAGGCAGTACCTCCAGCAAGAACCGAGGGCTTTCTGGCATGAAGGTGAGGGCCACCACAGAGGACACACACGGGAGGGCACAGACAATGACGAAGACACGCCAGCTGTGGAACTGGTAGGCCGAGCCCATGCTGAAGCTCCACCCTGGAAAAGAACAGAGGAGTGACAGTGAGCTCCCGTACCCTCTAGCTGGACCAGTCACCGTGTGGTGTGGCCCCTCAGGGATTCATCAGGCTTACCGTCCACAGAAAGGTAAATGGATCTGTAAATAGCTACAACGGCCCGGTCAATTTAAGACCCCCTCCTCCATCACCATGGGCTGTGCTGAGGACAGAGGTGCCCCAAATCAAAAGAATCACAATCTAAGCAGAGGGTACACGTGGGGTTCCCGCCACCGCGCTGGGTGTCTTCTCTTCATATCTACAGAACATGCTTCACTCTTTCCCATCTGCCTGTCAGGAAATGGCCCTCAGTGGTTCCCAACCAGGTTTGGGGGTGAGATTCAGGCAGGCTTTTTTTTTTTTTTTTTTTTTTTTTTTAAATGTAGCCCATGCTGGCCTTGAACTCATAATCTTTCTGCCTCCTCTTGACTGCTGTGATTATACATTTGTTACCACACCTGCTTCCCAACTAGGTTTGAATAGGACACAATTTCCTTCCCTCCTGTCTCCCTTTCCTGGACAGGTGGAGGAGTGGTGTGGCCCTGGATGCTTTGAGCTCCTGGCCTCTTCCTGCCTCTTCCCCAGATCTTCACAGCCCTCCCACGTTGGCCTCTGAGGCGCAGAGACGCCAATGTGTGTGTATTACTGGTTTAGTTTTGCAGTTCCTACAACACTGTAAACTGTCCTTTCATTAGAGCATCTTTAAAGGGCTGTCTGTGGGGAAAGCTGACTTCGCAGTGTCCTTATCAGAAACAAGGACTTTTATCTCTGCTCACAGGCATCCTAGGGAATAGCAAGGCAAATCCCAGGGGACGTTATAAAAACGAAAGTTTTGTTATACTATAATAAGAACAGTCTCGGTGGGATACAGACAGAAATCCCCTCGGGAACTGGCGTTTGCATGAATGTGAAATGAAAGGAGAATTCAGCCAGCTTTCCCAAGGGAGAACAAGGCACATCCAACCTAACTGAGGCCAGCGCTCGATCCACAGAGGGACCGGTGAACTGTGTGAGGCAGAAGGCCAGTCATCAGCAAAGCATGGTGATTAGAAGGCTTCTGTGAACAAAAGTGAGTAGTCTATGTCTCCTCCCCAAAACTGTACATTTGTCCTTTGTGGGACTCCTGGAAGTCTCTGGAAGTGACATAATTCCTTCCACAAGCTGAAGTCACAAAATCTTCACTGCCAGGATTCAAGTTGGAATCCCACACCAGCACCCAGACTTGTGACAACATGTGCTGTCGGCAAGTGGTGTCCACACCAGTGGCGTGCAATATTAATCTTGAGTTAGTTTTGCTCTGAAAATTTAATATGGGGAGACTAAGTGGGTTGCTTCATTAATCACACGATTAGTTTTTGGGAAGCACGATTACTTTCGATATTTTATATTGCCTAGACTCAAAAGGCTCACATATCTAAAACTGCAGAAGAAATTCTATGGCAGAACAAAGAGACCATAATGTTCTCATTTCCCGTGATTTCCGAGCTTTGTAGAAAGACTCTCTTTAATGAACTCTAAACCTTGTTACTCCCCACACTGAGGAAGAAGATTTCAGTGGCTGAGTTCAATTTAAATTTCCATGGAAATTTCCATGGAAAAGTGATCCCACCCCCATCAAAGGTTCTCACCCCAACCTCCAGAACCTGAGAATGCAGATGTTTCAAGCCACATGGGGGCGAGGGGGTGTCACGACTATTATTAAGGCAAGGCTCCCCAGAGAAAGAGGATACCCAGTACTGTTGAGGGGAGCCGAAAGCAATGTAAGCATCCTAAGAAAGAAGACAGGCAGGGGAGTCGCAGGTTTGCTTTCTATTACGGTGATGAATACCACGACCAGCAGCAACATGAAAATAGAAGGCTTATTTCATCTTAGAGCTTACAGGCCACTGGGAAAGGAAGTCAGAGCAGAAATCTGGAGGTAGGAACTGAAGCTGAGGCCACAAAGAAACACAGCTTACTGCCTGCTCCAAGGCTTGCTCAGCCTGCTTTCTCATACAATCCTGGACTACCTGCCCTGGAATGGTATTACCCATAGTGAGCTGTGCCCTCCCAAATCAATACTAACCAATAAAATGCCCTACAGTCTCCCCTGCAGTCCAGTCTGAGGGAGGCATTTTCTCAGTTGAGGCTTCCTTTGTCAGATGACTTTAACTCCTGTCAACCTGACGAAAATGACCAATCAGCACACAGAGGGAAACAAAGAAAGGTAAGATACAGGGTAGAAGGGAACAGTGGGGAAGAGAGATTTGAAGGAACTGTATTACTGCCTTTCAAGATGTAGGGAGGGGCTACTAGTCAAAGCATGGGGGCGGCTGGAGAGATGGCTCAGTGGTTAAGAGCACTGACTGCTCTTCCAGAGGTCCTGAGTTCAATTCCCAGCAACCACATGGTAGCCCACAACCATCTGTAATGGAATCCGATGCCCTCTTTTGGTGTGTCAGAAGACAGCTACAGTGTACTCATCATATATATACATATATATATATATATATTATAGTAAAAAATAAAAGCATGCCGGGAAGTGGTGGCGCATGCCTTTAATCCCAGCACTTGGGAGGCAGAGGCAGGCGGATTTCTGAGTTCGAGGCCAGCCTGGTCTACAGAGTGAGTTCCAGGACAGCCAGGGCTACACAGAGAAACCCTGTCTCGAAAAACCAAAAAAAAAAAAAAAAAAAAAAAAAAAAAAAAAAAAAAAAAAAAAAAGAAAAAAAGAAAGAAAGAAAGAAAGAAAGAAAGAAAGAAAGAAAGAAAGAAAGAAAGAAAGAAAAGCATAGAGGGGACTGGTAGAAGAGCTGGGAATGACATAGACCACAGTAGCTGTAGGTGTGTTCTATTAAACTCCCATGAGTCGGTGTCTTAGTTGTTTGTCTCATAGCTGTGACAAACTCCTGACAGATCAACTTAGGGAAAGAGTTCTTTAGGCTCATGGCTGGAGACAGGCAGTGGGAGCATCTTAGGCTGTGGCCCCAGGTGCAGGAGACAACTGGTCCGCCATTGCTGCAGCCTGGAAGTAGATAGGGAACCTAGGTGGAAACCAGTCTGGACTAACCCAGAAGGCCTGGTCCCAGCAAGACACACAGTGAGGCCCTGCCTTTTAAAGGTCCCGTGTGAGTCCATGGGGACACTTCATATCCAGAGCGTAACAGCTGCCTTGCCTGTTAGGAGTTAAATTTTAAAATGCAAGTCAGGGCACTTTGCTGTATTTCATGAAAGCCTTCCACAGCTTCATGTGCATGTGATGCCAGTGTCTCCCCAGTCTCCTTAGTCCTGGAGGTGCTTGTGTGTGTGTATACATGAAAAATCACTACAGGTTACCAAGATCATGGGTTCTCGGGCTTGTTCTTTCTCTCTGTCTCTCTCTCTGTGTCTCTCTCTGTCTCTCTCTCTCTCTGTCTCTCTCTGTTTCCTTCTTCTCCTCCTCCTTCTCTTCCTCCTCCTCCTCCTTTTTCTTCTTATGCTCCCTCCTTTCTCTTTTTTTTCTCCAAATTCACACTATATAGCAAGACAGATTTGATTCATATTGTTGATGCACGTAGAGCAAAACGTATTTAAATGTGTCTATGAAAATTTATTTATATTTGTCTATGAAAATGTATTTACAGCCGGGCGGTGGTGGCGCACGCTTTTAATCCCAGCACTTGGGAGGCAGAGGCAGGCGGATTTCTGAGTTCGAGGCCAGCCTGGTCTACAGAGTGAGTTCCAGGACAGCCAAGGCTACACAGAGAAACCCTGTCTCGAAAAACCAAAAAAAAAAAAAAAAAAAAAAAAAAAAATGTATTTACATATGTCTACGAACTTGGCCAGTGTGTTGTCACCCCCAAGACACCCTCTGATACCGCTTGTCCTTTTGGGGTCTACTCTTCCTCCAGCCTGGCCCCTGGTGACCACTGATCTCTTCTCCGTCGTAATAGTTTTGTCTTTTCAGAATGCAGTGCTAATGGAATCGAACCATGGGGCAGATGTTTGCTTTTTGAGATGGGGTCTTGCTGTACAGCCCAGACTAGCCTTGAGTTCACAATCCTCCTGTCTCAGCCTTTCCAAGTGCTGTGATTACAGGCACACATCACCATACCTGGACGGTATATAACTTTGTGAATGTGGTTCTTACACTTAGTATGACACATTTGGGATTCATACAAATTGTTATGGATGTTAGTGGGTTAAGGACTGTTCTCAGTTTAGGGTATTTATTAATAAATCTGCTATGGACATTTATACGGGGGATTTTATGTGCATCAGTTTTGTTTTTTAAAATATAAACTTAGACACTTGAATCACATGTTGTTGTTTTTTTTGTTTGTTTGTTTGTTTGGATTTACTTGTAAAATTTTTATCACTTTATCACTTTATTACTTTATTTATTTATTTATTGTGTGTCCCTGTGAACACTCACTTGTATTCTCTCTCTCCTGTGTGGGTTCTGGGAATTGAACTCGGGTCCTTAGGCTCAATGGCAAATGAGACACCTCATTGCCCTCAAATATCTGGTTAATGATATAGGAAGACACTGACTGACCTGGTCTCCACAGAGGCTGCATTGCCATGTTCAGTGTACTGCATCTCTGACTGGTACCAAGCCTTCCCACTATCGTCTTCTAAAATGTGTTTATTTCTCCTGATAGATAACTAATAACTGTCATTATCTTTTAATTTGCTCTCCCTAAAACCTAGTGATCTCCACATTTCCTTTTTGCTCGTCTTCACACTTACAGCACCCGTGTGTGCCAGTCTCCACACGCGGCGTCCCGTGGCCTGGAGAGCTAGCCTCCATACCTGGGCGTGGATTACCAGGCTGATTTCTCACTCCAGGGCAGGTAGAGACCAGAGGGGGAGGCGGATTCTTTAGGAAACACAAGTGACCTTATGACTCATTCTGGACCAGGTTAGGAAGACAGACGAGGGAGCAGACAGGGTAGAGCCCTCGGGTGTCTTCAGGAGACTTTTCTCAAGAACTCTCTCCATATAAACTCCTTTCCTCATTTTGAGCTATTCACAATGTCAATGTTAGAATTAAAGCCTGTGCTTATGAAGTAGGCACAGCCATCCTAAACTGGTTACCCTTTACCTATTTATAACTGACTGACCCGGAGAGAGGGGGGAGTGTCCTGGAGCAGTGGGAGGAGTCCTGGCAAGGGAAATGGACGCCCCTCCTCCCATGATATGTCTACTGGAGTCAAAGACTCATAGAAATACTCCGGGGCCTGAGAAGGATGGCAGACACCCACACGTGCATTGAGAAATGACCTTATGATCTAGAACACCATACTGTGCATTAAAGACGAAAAGACATGAAAGACGGAATCCCTGACTGCCATCGCAGCTCAGTTCTCCTGAGCGCCATTTCAAGGAAGCTTAAATCTGAATGCAAGCTCTCTGCAAACCCTTCAGAACAATCTCCAAAGCAGGGCAAAGAAGAGGACTGTGGGGTCAAACCCCATTCCACCAGGAAAACGGGCTGTGCGTTTCAACATGTCTGCACTTAGTGAAATGGGTTCTCTGAAACCGAGCCTCACCGTTTGACACTGCGACCTTTATTGTTATTTTGTCTTAAAAAATGATTTTTGCAAAGTTGATGTTTCTAACTGTCCTTTGGATTCTGATAAATCCTCATTAAAATGTCATGCTGTGGGATTTATCTACAGATAATGTAAATTCCATGCAAGGGAGGACCTCAATTAGGGCGGTACAGAAGGCTGTTATAGCTTGGCTCTGATCAGGGTGGTGCTAATAAATGAAAGAGGGACGGATCTTGCATAATAACCAAGGCCCTTGCCAGCCTCACCCTGCTGTCGCTACAGGGCCCTGTGCCTGCCTCCTCATCTGTCTTTCCAACTGCCTCTTGTTCAAGGAATACAGGCAAAGTATAAGACACACAGAGCTTGTACATTTTCCCTAGGCTTTATCCTGGAAGCCCTGATAGCTTGGTATCCAGTGTGAGGACCTGCTTTCTGGTAACTACTTATGCTATATTGAAAAAAAAAAAAAAAAAAACCTGTCTTTGTCAAGATGGAAGATTTTAGATGCAAGACTGAGATCCAATGTACTAAAACAAACAAACAAACAAACAAACAAAACCCTTCAGTATTGTACAGGACGCCAAGTCTGAATAGCTAAGAAATAAATCATCTGCGTGTTTTCACCTTGATCTATCACAAGACACAGACCAGCAAAAATTCTCTTAAGGGAGCTCAAAATTCATTTTCTGCAGTGAGAATGTGGGGCAGGGGGAATGGTCAGGTGAGTTTCTGATATTATTGCTACAGAAATAAAAAATTTATATCCTTAACGCGTCACGGGCTTGAAATATAAAACCTACACAACCAGCGTAAAACGTGAACGTGAATCTCTGGCTAGCGACTCGGGTTGTTGGGCAGCCAACGCCATCTGTGATGCTAAGGCTTAACTACCTGCAGCTGCGCAGTCCCTCAGAGCTGTTCATGTCTTCTTTGTATCAAAAGAAGGAAAGATGGGAAGATAAATAAATAATGAGGTTAGTGGGCAAACTGGGAGATACACGGGGGCAGCCAGCCATCGGATAAAAATCATTCTCGTGTCAGATCTTCCTGAGGGAATGTGGAAAACATCTAAGTAGAAAAGAGAGAAGCTCCCCCCACCCAACAGGGTGAAGAGCAATGACTTCATTTTTATATGCACATAAAACATATCCTCTGCTCTAGAAAAGCTGTGGTCTGGAGACGGACTGTGCTGTTTTGGGTGGTTACACAGGGTGGGAGGAGGTCGCTCCTGGGCAGCTTCCTCTTCTGACATTACTTCGCTAACTTGTAAACTTTACATAACCTTTTATTGCTTCTCGATTAAAATGAAAAAACAAATCACAGCCCCTAAGCCTTTGACTTTTGAGTGACTCTGTGCCTGGAGGAAGGAAAGGGAAGCTAGAATTACAGAGGTGCCATTATTCAACATTGGCATTTTCTCAGGAAATGGCATGGATTCTGACTGCGCTCAATGTGAACTTGAAAATACAGTGCGGACCTATGGGGACCCAGGAGAAAGGACCAGAGACAACCCTGTGTCTGCACAGGAAAGAGAACTGGTTTTACGGACTGACCTTTTAGTCTTGGGGAGTTGAGGATAGTGGGAAATTGAAGAAGGAAGTTGGGGTAATTTAACCAAAGCTAAGGTTGCATGCAAAACTTTTATGGAAATCCACTTTGTAAGATAATTAAAAATACAATAAATAAAAAGAGGAGTTTGAACACAGATATCCCGATGGGTGGATGCCCAGAAGATATGGGTTATTGCTATTATTACTGTTTTTTTTTGAACAGGGTCTCATTAAGTATCTCCTGCTGGTCTCATACTCACAGAGATCCATCTGCTTCTGCCTCCCTAGTGCTGAGATTAAAGGTGTGTGGCACCGCATCTGGCCCAAATTAAATGAATTCTCAGTATGGGGCATGAGACAACTCCCAAGGAGGCCCCAGAAATCCCCAACACAGCACACATTGGATTTAGGACATAAAGAAATCAACCTGGGAGAGGAAGGTATGGAGAAATGACTTAACGTGAACACTAGGTACTCTTCTAGAGGACTAGGGTTCAAGTCTCAGCACTCACATAGAAGGTAAGAATCATCTATAACTCCAGTCCCCAGGGAATCTGACGCCCTCTTCTGGCTTCTGTAGGTACTGCATTCATACAGTGCTCAGACATACATACTAAACAAAACCCCTCAAAAACAAACCAAACAGACAAACAAGTCAATCTGGAACTGACCTAAAACCCTTCCTTCCTGCTGCATAGCTTTTATGGTGGTAGGTCTATGGCGTGCTCTGCAGGCTACTAGGAGAGAGGAGTTGTCATGTGTCTACCCAGTGTGGAGCTCTGAGTATTGTAATAACTGACCTGCCAGGAAAGATGTGTCCATTGATAGAATAGGGGCATGGATGTTGTGGGGTAGCCAGCTAGTTTCTCTTTGTCCTTGAGGCTTGCTTGTCGGGAAACAATACAAGCCTGTCATTGTTAACCTGGCAGAGGCCTATGATCCAGGAGGATACAGACCCCAGAGATATGGTGAGGGTACTCACTACTGTTATTTTGCTAAGTAGACACATATTTATTGTCAAACTGCTTCTAAGTACTTATATCTGAACCTATAGATTACTCTCAACCTTGGCCAGAGAAGTTTCTGTCTGCTGTGGGAAGCAGTTGATGCTGAGATTCATGATTGGTTGAAGTGCAGAGAAACGTCTGAACCCGAAGTGTGGGGGCAGCCTCCGTTCTCTTCCCCCCTGATGGTGTCAGTCACTGAGCAACGCAGTTCTATTTTTGTGATTTTCCAAAACGTGTTCCTTTTTCCCTCTCATCACACCTTTCCTGGGCCACCTTACTAGACAAGGACGCAGTTGGTTCAGATCTGCATAGCTGCGCCTGCTCATGGCACATTTACGTATGCATGTTACAGATATTGCCCCGAGACCTCGAGCCTTGGATCAGCCCATGGGCTTCAGCTGAAAGGGAGCCTCTGGGTTTCAGTGCTTGGCCTTCCAATCCCTTATGACTGACCAAGATTAAGTAATTTGCCTCCTGCTTCTCTACTAGACTTCGCAGACTCCAGCTGGCTTCTTCTAGCTTTTATAGATCATCAAGAGAATTTTGGATTATAAAAATTAGATCACAGGGGGCTGGAGAGATGACTCAGTGGTTAAGAGCACTGGATGCTTTTGCACAGGACTTGGGTTCAGTTCCTAGCATGGCAGCTTTCTAGGGGATCTGATACCCTCTTCTGGCCTCTGCAGGCACCATGCATATCCACAGCGCACATGCATGTGAGCAAAACACTCGTACTTGTAACATACAGATAAATCTCTTTGCAAAAATCACATTATATACCTCACTAGCTTGAAATCTTTCAGGATGAGTCCACACAGTCTAAAGGATCTGGAGCCCTTGCTCACCCTTCCAGGCTTTTCTCTAACAAGCGCATTTCCAAGCCTTCACTGTTTTCTGTTTTTTTTTTTTTTCCTGTCTTGTTTTGGTTTTGCCAATGCACTCCATCTTCTGTGTTTGTTTGTTTTTGTTTTATTTAACAGGATCTGGATACACCGCCCACACTGGCTTTCAGACCTACCATCCTGCTTCAGCCTCGTGAGAACAGGGATTACAGGTGTGTACTGCCTGCCAGTATAGACATGTTCCATCCAGTCTGCCAACACATGTTCCAGTCTGTGGTCTAGTGACTGGGAGAGCTGTCAGGTCCCTCCCAAGTGATATCTAGGCCAATCCTCCCTTCCAGCTAACCCAGAAGACTCCTAAACTTCAGTCTTCTATTAGCCAAGTAGGCATTTCCTTTGTAAATGTTTTTTTCTGATGTACTATAAGGAGTCTTCTCCTCATACTCAGTTACCTGGGTAGCCCGTGTTTTTCCACAGCCCTTAGCAGGTGCCCAACATAGAAGAAAGCCACACTGAAAGCCAGTGAGAATCCATGTGTTGTCTGTTGTGTGAGGGAAAGCACCAAGTCTTGTTTATCTTTAGTATGAAGTTAGTAACTCAACAAATGCTTCTTTAAATAATAAAGAACTCATTATTGGGTTCTTTTAAAATCAATTTGTCTAGAACATTCCAAGTGATTTGTTTGTGAATGTGTGCATGTCCGTGCACGCATGTGTATGCGTGTGTGTGTGTGACATGTGCCAGTGTCTTTAGAACAGAGGTCAACCTCAGGTGTGGTTCCTTAGAAGCCACCCACCATATGTATGTGTATGTCTAATATATGATATATGATATGACATATGATATATAATTAATATATCATATATTATATATACATATACCATAAAATAGTATTATATATAATATATTACAGTACTTATTACTTGTTACATATATATGTACACACACACACACACGCACACACACGAGGGTCTCTCACTGGCTGGCTTAGAACTTGTTAAACACGATAGTAAGATAGGCTGGCCACCGAGTCTCAGGAATCTGCCTGTCTCCAACCTCACAGTGCTGGGATACAAGCGTGCACCAACACAGCTGGGCTTTTTACATGCGTGTTCTCACTGATCAGACTCAGCTCCCCATGCTAGCAAGCCAAGCCCTGTACCAACCCAGCTGTGTCTCCGGCCCTGACAGTAATTTATTTGGCAATATGTCTATTATGTTTCCTCATTCTCAAACCCATGAATTTTTCTCAAAACATCTATTTCTAGTTTAATTTCAATGTGATAAGAATGCATGCTTGATAGATTTTTAAAATATTTGCAGCTTGATTTATAGCATAGCATGTGGTCCAATTTTAAAATTATTCTGAGTGATCAAGAAGAATGTCTGCTCTGTAGCTACTGGGTTCAGAGTCCATGGATACACAGGGTCAGGGCTGTTGAAGACGTTCTTTGTATCTTATACACCCTTACTGGATGTCCTCCATCTGTTGTGTTAGATTGTAGTTGCATTCTTCAGGATATCTGGTTCAGTAGCACAAACAGCCGATCACTAGAAATGGAACAACATGCCTGTGATGAAATCAAGACCCAGTTCATGCCTCTGCTAGAATGCTTCCTCCTGCCCTGATGGTTGGCAGAGGCCATCGGCAGCCCGTACCAGTGGTGGGGAGAGGGAATGTAGAAAACTATGCTTAGTTGAATTGCCATTGAAGACAAAACATGTGATAGTTTAGCTTTGTGAACTAGTAGAGATTTTAAACTAAGCAAGTCAACTATAAGAACCTTTCTGTGGAGTGCTACAAAAAAGCCACAAAAATGTCTCACTGCACCCATTTATCCGTTAACGGACAACCCAGCTAGGCACACCCCAAATGCCTCTTGTAACCTTATTTCAGAGCATCTTTCTACAAACTTGCACCGTTTTAGAAGTTGGATAAATCGGAGGTGGTCAATGAAAGCTTACTGTCAGAACCAAGCAGAGGAGGGAAGCTTTCTCAGCCGTGCTGCTGACTGGAGGCCTGCTCCCCAGCCTTCTCTCCGCTCCTCACCTGAGCCGTGACTAAGCTTGTCCTATCTCAGTGTGATCTATGTGGAAAATGGACTTCCTTAGGCATTAATGAATTTATTGTCTTATGGACATAGCTAATACTTTTTCAAGCACATAATAGTCTTCCTTTTAGAAAGCTAAAAAATTTCATGAGTCAGCAAGTCAATACAGACCTCTGAGGGGCAGGTCTCCCAACACATCTAAAAGCATGCGTCCTTCAGATTGTCTGAAGGGAAGCTTTAGTGACCTAAATCAATTAAATGGTTGCGGAGACAGACTCAGTTTGCCCATCCCTGATTTATGGCCTTGCACTAGACATGCAAGTGCTTTTCTCCACTTTCCACTCCTCTCCCTTTTCTTTCGATAGCCAGCCTCTACCCAGAGTAGAATTTCACCTTTGCTCTCTTGAAAGGTTGACTATGAGAGCCATTAATCTTGGCGTTTCTGGCTGCAACCAGCTGTGAAAATGATTGGTCCTAGTGCATCCTGAGGCTATGGCGCCAGAAAAATCCAACCCAGAGTGACTTAGTCTGGGATTGATGCAGCCATTTTTCATTTCGCATCGCAGACTGCTGTTTATGAGAAATGATCTAATAACTCAGGGAGCCCACAGCAACAAATCACTGTAGCGGCACAGGCAGGCCGATGCCCTGGCTCGGGTGATGGAAGCTAGCTTTGGCTGGCAGGCTAGTTCCCAGCACTTCAGGTTCACATGTGTGCTCCTTTCTCCTCAGGCCAGGCTACCCGACTGATCACCATATTGGAAAAGGACCAGAAGTCTGGGCAGAGACATGGGAGAAGCAGAATCAAGATTCTTAGAGTTTTAATAATACACCCACTGTGTGCTGCATACCCTTACGTCATTTCGTTTTGTATACCAACAATCTTGATAGGGTGGACAGATAAAATCCAGGATATTGTTTGAATTCTTAAAAATTAAAATTTAAAGCTCTTTCTCTTTTTCTCTCTCTCCCTCTTATCCCCTCTCCCTCCCTTTCCCCTTCTCTTTCTGTGTGTCTTTGCACCTGAGTGCAGGTACCCACAGAGGCATCAGATCCCCTGGAGCTGGAGTCTCGGGTAGTTGTGAGCTGTCTGACAGGGAGCTGGGTTCCACTGCATGAGCAGTAGGTGCTCTTAACTCCTGGGACAACTCTCCAGCCCCCCTTTTTTTTTTTTTTTTAATTGAGAAAGGCAGCATAAGAATTTGTCTGAAATGGAATATGCTTATACTAAAAAAAGTTACTTATCCGAAATTAAAATTTAACCAAGCATCTCGCATTTGCTAAATCTGTTAACTGTACCCCAGGAGACATCTGGCAATGTTTGGAGACATTTTTGATAGCCATGACCTTGGGGAAGAAGGGCTTCAAGTGGGTAGGGCCAGGGATGCTGTGGAACATTCAATGCATGCTATCTCTACCATCAGCCCTGAGCAAAAATGACCAGACCAAGATAGCAATAGTCTGAGAAAGCTTGTTGTAAAGGACCCTAGGTCTATCCACTATGCAAGTGGGGCTTAAAGATGCTTTGTTTTCAAACAGAGGCAAGAAGGAAAGAAACTCGTACCCATCCTACTGGGAAGTCTGCTACCAGATACATAACCTCCAATGGCCAGCAAGATCCCAAAGATGCTGATGCTACCTGTCAATGTGCAAGCAGCTCTGAGAGGATGCATAGCTTTAGCTTCAGTAGCATCACATGGGCCTGGGTCGCTGACTAGCTGTGTGGTCCTGGGCAAGGAACTTGCTCGTTGCTTTGCTTTATTCTCACTGTGGATCTATAGAGTGGATCTGTTTCCCATTCAATCATCTTTTTGTGTGAAATTCAGTGTCACTACAAGTCTGAAATCTCCTCTACCCATCACCAGAACCCTTTCCTCTACCCAAAAGTCTGTCTGCTTTACCACCCTTAACCCCTGCTAACCTCTTCCACTTCCTGTCTGCACGGATTTGCTTATTCACAACACTTCATATAAGTGGGACCATGCAAGCCTTCGTGCTTAAGTTACTTCCCTTTACACAGTCTTTAGGGTCACCTGAGCTGTAGTAGACTTCAGAGCGTACTTCCTATGTACGGCGAATAATGTTCCACGTGTGAACATGTGCAATCTGCTCATCTGCCAGGATGCAGATGCACAGCCCTGTGGATTGTGCCTCTCCTCTGGCTAAGATGACTGATGGTGCTATGAACATAGTAAAAGCACCTCTCTTTGTGCCTCTGCGCTCAGTTTCTTGTGGTCTAGGAATAGAATGGCTGGGCTATGTGAGGTTCTACGTTTATTGTAATTGAGGAAACTATCACACTGACCTCTCTTCTCTGCAAGGGTTAGGTAAGACTGTCCTGTTAACCGACTTGATGAGCCTGAACCCTAAGGTCCCTTTCCCGCAATCAAGGCTCCCTTTCTTCCAGCTTGTGCTCCATTAGGCTCCTATGATTTATTCAAGAGGACCCCGTTTCCCCCCCCCACCCCCCCGCTTCATCTTCAGTCGGTTAACCAATAAGGAAACGATGTCTATGCTTAATCTGGTAGTTTGTGAAGTGTGGGGCACTTCAGAGCTTGTGCGGGTTTCCGAGTGTTCCAAATGCCTGGTTTGACAACTAGCCTAAGTTAAAAACAAGTAGGAGGCACACTTTGATATAGGCACAGATTGAAGAAGACCGGAGAAGAAAAAGAAAGAAAGGTTTTGGGTCCCGTTCAATGGCTGGAGGTAGGCAGGAGTTCAAATGTAATTCAGAGGACAGAAAGTCCCACTGTGAGGAAGCAGCGTTTGTTGTTTCTAGGAAGGTCCAAAAGAGAAGCCATTTGACATTGGGTGGGAGGGGGTGCAGATCTGAAAAGCTCTGAGAGCAAGCAAGATCTGTCCCGGGCAAGCTAGGCACAGTGGCTGAGCTCTGTAACCTCAGAGTTTAGGAAGATGACGCAGGGGGATCTCCTTTTGGGGCCAGCTTGGGTGTCACGCTGATATCTGCTGATTTCCAGAGCACTTTTTGGTTAAGGAGGTGAGCCTGTGTCACAAGTGAGGGAGAAGAAAAAAAGAAAAATAAAAAAATAGCTAACCAAACGAAAAGGATTCCTGCTGCGAAATGAATCTTCCTGAACACTGTGTTCCTCTCCCTTAAGTCTACACAGGAGCCCCTGACTGGGCAGAATATTCAGAAGTTACAACAGAGAGCTTCTGATAAAGCTAAGCCTGAGACAAGACCCGCAAGGCTAAGTGGTGTGCGTCCCTGCAGGGTGTTCTAAGGAACAGTAAGTGGTGACGAGCTTTAACCAACTTTAACCAACACCAGAGGGCACTCTGAGCTCACAAGACTCCCCACTCCCACCTCTCCTTCCTGGGTCTTTAGGCTCACTAAAAGCCTCCTCTTGATAGCTTTTACTTGTAAGCCTGAGGGGTCCTTCAAAGTAGGTCAGGCTTTGTGGATCTAAATGTGAAAGTCAGGGTGTGGAAAGCTGCTGTAGTTTTTTTTTTTTTTCTTTCTTCTTCTTCTTCTTCTTCTTCTTCTTCTTCTTCTTCTTCTTCTTCTTCTTCTTCTTCTTCTTCTTCTTCTTCTTCTTCTTCATCTTCTTCTCCTCTGGTTCGCCATCATTTTCCCAGTCTTTGTGCTAACCCAGCTGCTGCCATCTTACACACCTTCCCCTGGGACCTCAGGTCCTGCCTTCCAGCTCTGAGGCCTGGGATCTACCTTCCTTCTGAGACTCTACAGGCCAAGCATACACTGTCAGGAGAAATGACAACAGATACTTTTTCAAGTGGGAATTTTGCATGTTAGCTCCCCCCTTATCTGGTTTTAGATCATTATATCTCTATCTCTGTCATCTCTATCTCTATACATACACACATACATACATACATACATACATATCCCCAGTAATGCGCAATGATACATCTTGTTGGTAATGTTGTTCTTATATCAGTCAGGGGCAGAGCAGATGACAGTCTTTATTCATCCTAGCTTTATGCCCAGGACTCATCAAATCAAATCAAATCAAATCAAATCAAATCAAATCAAATCAAATCAAATCAAATCCAGGCAGCACAGTGCAGGAGAAGAAAGACAGACAGAAACCTGTGGACTGCCATGCCACCCACAGACCTGCCCTCCAGAGCATGGCATAGGAGGGCCATAGACACTTGATTGCTGTCACACCACAAAGTACGGATGGAGGATGTCACCCAGGGGCTTTCTAGATACACGGCCAGCCTGCAGCAGAAGCCACCACAGTGTGTAAGGATGTGGTGGTCAGGTGGGAGAGAATGAGAAATGGCTTGGGCATTATGAAGAGAGATGCAACTGGAGACTCAGGAGTGGAGAGGAGGAGCCCGTTGTGAGTGGCCAGCCCTGCCACCTGGGCCATGGTGAAGTCCCAGCTAGAGCTGCCATTGAGGGCCATGTCTGAGTCTGTGGCTACACAGTGGCAGGGTTCCGTGTCAATGTCCCTGGCTCATATCACCACTAGAGAACATGGGGAGATCTTTGGTCAGGGCTGAGGCTGTGCATAACCGGCCCCGCCCCTCATTGAATATAGTACTTGGGAGAGCTGGCCCCATCTCTCACTAGGCCGCAGCACTAGGGAGAGCAAAGCCTGCACCTTACCCAGGCAGCACAGTGGAGCTGGTCCTGGTGGTGGGGGTGTGGGTAAGCCTGCCTTGAGGGTGTGAGTGTGGGAGTGCTGGCCCTGTCACTTGTCTATCATGGGGTGGCATGGGTGCAGAGGTGATGCCCCCCTCACAGCCTCCAGTGGTCAGGAAAGCTACCCACAGGGTCAGGAACTTGGGAGAGCTAGCCCTGCCCCACACCAGCTGCAGCACTTCAGAAAGTAGGCCTTGTGCCTCACCTGGACAGCACAACAGAGCTGACCCTGGTGTCAAGGGGCACAGGTGAGCCAGCCCCAAGGGCAAGAGTATGGTGTGGAGAGCTGGCTTTGCTGCCACCACTCATCTGGCATGAAGTGTCATGGGTCCAGCTCCCTCTTGTCACCTGCAGTAACTTTGAGAGCTAACCCTGGAGTTATGAGGGTGGGAGAGTTAGCCCTGCCCCATCACTGGCTGTAGCACTCGGGAGCACCTCCCCTGGAGCTGGCCTTAATGGTGAAGGATTGTGTGAGGGGGCCCTGAAGGTGTGAGATCGGGAGAGTTGGTCCAGCTCCTCACTGGCTGCATCACTTGGGAGAGGGAGCCTTGAACCTTGAATGGGCAGCACAGTAGACCTGGCTCTGGAGGCATGGCTGCAGGTGAGCTGGCCCCAAGGGCATGAGAGCAGAGCTGATCCAGGGCTCTGAATTGACCCACCCCCAAATCTATGTCATCTGCAAATGGTTGGGCTGTGTGAAAGGGCCAGTCCTGCTGATCCAAAGCTGCAGGATCTCCATGACACAGGGCAACAACAGGATAACTGGGAGGAGACTCGATAGGATCCAGTATTGGTGATCCCACAGAAGCCAGAGACCTCCAAAATGACAGATTGCAATGGTAGATTGCAAGTGAGAATGTGTGGACAGAGGGATGTATTGTGGGACACACATACACACACACACACACACACACACACATGCTTCCACGATGAGATGTTTTCTGTGCTTTGTTGTTGTTTGATCTTTTTTTGCATGTGTATTTTATTTGGGGGCAAGGTTGCAAGGGTGAAGGGCAGGTATGAGGGGACAGGAAGATGAGTGAGACTGGGGTGCATGATGTGAGACTCACAAAGCATCAATAAGAAATATATATATATATATATGTGTGTGTGTGTGTATGTGTGTGTATATATATGTATATATATCTATATATAACTGATCTATATATACATACATACATACACACACACACACACACACACACACACACACATATATATATATATATATATATGTATATATATATCAGTTGACATGTGATAGAGAACTAGAAATTGGCTCTAGTACTAGGGTTGGTGAAAAGGGCCCTCCCCCACTTAATCAGGAAGGGGGGGGGCGGATCCCAAACCATAAGAAATAAAAAGATGTGTTGAAAGAGGGTTTCAACACATCTAGTCTTGCCTGTAAATGACTGGAAAGATTCTAATCACAGTACAGGGAATACTTCAGGATTCACTATCTGGGAAAAATGGCTAAACAGGAAAGAATAAGCCAGCATCACTCCTCAGGCAAAGTATTGTGATCTTGCTAATCTCTGGCAGAAACTTTAATGTCCCTGGAATTGTATCTTTTATTATTATTATTTTTTTTATTTTGTTAGGCAGGGTCTCACTACGTAGCTCTGGCTGTCCTGAAACTCACTATGTAGACCAGGCTGGCCTCAAACTCACAGAGATCTTCCTGCCTTTGCCTCCCGAGTGCTGGGACTAAAGGAATGCACCACTCCATGTTGTGTGTGTGTGTGTGTGTGTGTGTGTGTGTGTGTGTGTTTTGATTTTTGTGTTGGAAATCTGACTTACCAGGAACTAGCAGAGCTAGCTCCAGAACTTAATAATGGTCTTTAACCATAGGATGAAGGATTGCTAATATTTTTAACCTCTCTGATTCCCATAGGACAGAGCAATAGGCAAAACCGCAATGTCTTTGATTAACAGAGAATTTCTTGACAGTGCTAAGAGGTCTAAGCACAGTATGGGCTGTGGAGACAACTCGGCGGAGGAAGTGTTTGCCATGTAAGCTGAGACCTGTGTTCAGATCCCCTGCACCCAGAAAAAAGCTGGGCACAGCAGCACATGAACCTATAATCGCAGCTCTGGGCTGGAGACGGACAGAGCCCGGGGCTTTCTGCCCAGCCAGTCTAGCCAAAAAGCTAAACTCCACTTCAGTGGGAGACCCCGTCTCAAAACAAGGTTAAGGTGGAGAGCAGCTGAAGGAGACATCCTGGTGCCAACCTCCGACCTGCATACAGGCATGCATTCCTTGGCCATGTGTCCAAAGATTTGAAATGAGGAGGTAGAGGCTTTGGAAAACTTCAAGTCAACCCTGAGTTGCATTTGCACGAGGAAAGGGAAGGGTACGGGCTGGAGTCACTGCATCAGCTAGGAACTCCCCCACACCCCCGCCCCATCATGACTCTTTGCACTGTAGAAGCAGCTTCTGGTTACAAGAACTACAGAGGCAAGGAGAAAATTTAAGAAATGAATCCATCCAATTTCACCACCTACAGGTAAATACAATCATATCGTGGATTTGGTATAATTATTAGCATTCGATTAATGAGCAGATTCAGTGATAGCCATTGGCAATACACTTCACTCATAAATATTTACCCGCCTCTTTCAACGCTGGGAATCAAACCCAGCCTCTAACACTTGCTAAGCAAACACCCCACGACTGAACTCCACCCTCAGTGCACATTAAGAGGGTTTTATAATCTGAATCTTGGCTCACAGTCTGGTGAGAGCTCAGGCTCGGAGTATTTCCCATTGAATGTATCACACAATTAGGACTAGGGGATTCCCACAGAAATCAGGTGATCTGTAAGGGAAGGAAGAACCGAGATCAAGCGAGCAGTGCAGCTGGATAGCTAACTGGAGGCGTGAGGAGGGAGAGGGTAGGGTTTGCTCCAGCTGGGCCTCTGGGCACAGCATCCCCCAAACACCCTCAAAGCACAGAAGAAGACAGGTACATTAATGTTCCTGTTCTGCCCAGCTGCTGCTGAAGACACAGTGTGACTTTACTTCTCACTGTTTGGGAGGGGAGCAGTTCAGGTTTTAAAAAAATCAGTGAGAATATCCTGCAGCAGGAATTTAAAAATCTTAACATAGGAAGAAAGTTGGGCTGTTTTCATTCCGTGTGTACATGGGGATGGTTGCGTCTACATTATTCTATGTCTGTGGGTGAAGCTGAGGACTCTGACTTGGTGATATTCAGTCAGAGAGAAACATGTATTCCACCAGGACAAAATCTTCACAGCAGGGGTTCTGATTTCTGGGGTGAAAGGAAGTGTGAGAAAGGACATAAACCTGAAATGTGGCTGCTTCCTGGGGTGCAGATGCACCCTCCAGCAGGGACTCCAGGGCTGGGGCAGATGGAATGGACCCCAGCTTTATGTTCAGCTAGTCTGGAAGATCTAGAAGAAACCACTCCACTCCACATTCCTAAACGGACGTCTGTATTTTCACCACAGCGCCAGGTCTATTTATGGCCAAAAGATGTCTTCAAATAAATCCATGATGTTACTCTGGGGATGGGTCAGTGGGATCTAAAATCAGCAATTCTCAAGTGGTCATGAGCCACTTAAAACGAGGCACAGAGATGAAAGAGGGGTAATTTTTGAAACAAAGTCTTATAGAAGTATGTAGTTTTAAACTATGAGATGGAGGATTTTTTTTTTTTTTTTTTTTTTTTTTTTTACAATTGATGTATGTATCCAGGGGTAAATACTAATTACTGTTAGAATGATTACTTGTCTTGAACTCTTATTGAAATAGGTAGGTATACTGGAAGGACCTTGACAGGCAGGTCTTTAGTGATGGACTAACTGACTCCACCGAGACTCTCTTTCTTTAAAGAAAAATTAAAAACTGTCTGGTACAAAGAACTCATTTACTGTTTATTAGAGGTAACCTTTTCTTAGTACTTGTTCCAACCTTACACACACAGACACATAAGAACACACACAGACACACAGACACAGACATACACAGACACATACAGATATATACTAGACACAGATACACACACACATAGACACACACAAACATAGACACACATAGACACACACATACACACACAGACACACACACCAGATACACACAGAGACACAGGCACACATAAGCACAGATACACATACACAGAGGAAACATACACACACAGAGACACACATAGGCACAGATACACACACACACAGAGAAACAAAGACACACATAGACACACACACAGAGACACACAGCCACACACATATACACATAGCCACACACACAGATACACACACACAGCCACAGTCATACAGCCCCCACCTCAGCCAGACACACAGATACACACAGATACACACACAGATATGCACACAGATACACACAGATACATAACACACACACTTATACACACACAGATATAAAACACATATACACAGATACATACACAGATACATAACACACACACGGATACACACACAGATATAAACCACACATGCACAGATACACACACAGATATAACACACACACACACACACACACACACACACACGTTACTAGCCTGACGATGCTGAGCATCTGGGCTTCAGGTATGTTCACTCAAGGACAGCACTTATGGCAGGCAACAGATATTCCTAACATACACTTTCCTTTTGTTTGTTCAGTTTTGCTTTTGTTTGTTTGCTCGAGATAATCCGACTTTGTAGCTCAGGCTAGATTGCAACACATAGCCCTCCTCCCTTGAGTGCCAGTATTAAGAAACTTTTTCTGAGATGTATTCTTGTCGCACAGCTGAAGCTGGCTGAGAATTCTATATGCAGTCCAAGCTGTCCTCAAAGTCACAATCCTCCTGCCTCAGATTCTCATGCATCGAGCTAAACTTGACTTTCTGTTACTATATACTTCTTGGCTAGTGAGTTTGGACAGTCTATTTTAAGAACCTGAACCTCTGCAGTCAGCCTGATTAACAATCCTAATTCTGATACCTCGTGCTTTTAAGTTCATTCTTCTGAACCTGTTCTCTCCTCTGTAACTCAGATAATAGTAACCTTGTTGTCTGGAGGCCCCAATAAGACAAAGGGAATAAAAATGGTTAGAACCTGGGCTTAGTGGTTCATGTCTGCAGTCCTAGCACTTAGGATGCTGGGACAGGAGAATTATGAGATTGGGGCCAGTCTAGGCTACTTTGTGACATCTCATCATTTAAAAAAATTGCTTTGGGGGCTGGAGAGATCGTCCGGTGGTTAAGAGCATGGGTTGCTCTTCCAGAGGAGCTGACTTATGTTCTCAGTACCCGTGTGGAATCTCATAACCCTCTGAAACTCCAGATTCAGAGCACACACCCCATTCAGTCTTTTGCTTCCTTGGGCATGCACAGAGATCATACACACACACACACACAGGCAAGACACTCATACATATAAAATAACAAAAGTAAATATTACAAAATTAAAGGTGAAAGGTCAGGTCTTTAAGGGATGCCTGTTACTGGAATAGAAAACCCTTGCTATTAAGATCAAGAGATGTGAATGTCCAGTGATAAAATGATGCAGAGGTGTGGGTCTGGATCTAAAACTGAACTGGTTTCAGAACCATCAGCAACACTGGCTGGGAACATCTCTGGCTCCAGCCAGACCAGTTCAGTAAGGAATTTTATTCTGGGGAAGGAAATGTTTGATAACTGTAAATCTGACAGAAAACCAGTATATAGGATATTTAAAAAAAAAAACCTAAAAAATACACTGGACTCAATGGGTTACTAAAAAACTAAAAAGGGGACTGGAAAGATGGCTCAGGGTGTAAGAGCACCTGTTGCTGTTTCAGAGGCCCTAGATTCAATTCCCAGAACGCACATGATGTCTCCTGACCATCTGTAATTCCAGTTCCATGGGATCTGACACCCTCCTCTGACTTCCAAGAGCACTAGACGCACATCCAGGGAACATACTTCAGATAAAACTCTAATACATATAAAATAAAACAAATCTTTTTTTTTTTTTAAATTCAAAAGGACATGAAGTTGGGGAGGGGAGGGTTGGATGTGAGTGTGGAACAGGGAGAGTTAGGGTGAAGAATTGGGGGTGAGTTTGTCTCAGCCTGCTGCCAGAGTCCCCAGCAGGTGAGTGCCTTCTCTCAGTTCTCAAATGATTCATCTGCCGGCAGTATGAAGTGCTCAGGATAGGGAAGGCTTGAGGAATGAAGGCATAAGGCCTATGACATGCCACTCAGTAACTTACAAGCTAATGGCTGCCCTTCTGTGGACAAGGGAAAGACGTCCTCTTTGCCTCCTCCCTTGTGAAAAGGAAGCAGAAGGGGAAGGAGTATACCCACACACTGAGATGCAGACAGGGATGAAGGTGTGCCAAGGTGGCTACAAGAAACCAGCTCGACTTTTGATCATCTAGTTCTTCAGTTTTGGACAGTGCCAGACGAGCCAATAGCATCTCTCCCTCTCCTTTATTCCAGGTTCCTTACACTGACCCCAAAAGTCAACAGTGATGCTATTGATCAAATACAGGGACAGGTGAACCCCAGTTTATGCGGCTCACACAGAAAGAACATCTGTAATTGTTTCTCCACGCTTGCATTATCGTTTGTGCAGTACCACATGTTCTGGACATCTAGAGGCTGTGGGAAGAGCTGGCTCAGAAACACTGTGTCATCGTGGAGTCTCCATGATGTTTCTGCAGCAGGTAGAAATTAGTACACAGGAAATGACTGCAGCCAGGTAGGCCAACAGCAGGACCCTAAGTCACTGTGTCCGCAAAGAAAAGAAACAAGCATCGATCACTGTGCTTTTGGTGTGAGTGTATGTAAGAGATGAAAAGTGTGTACACAATACACAGTCGGTGTTTTATTCGGTTTGGATCCTTGATCACATTTAATGAAGATAGCATATGAAAAGCAAGAACAATCAAATATGAACCAGAGAGAACAAAGCCTGGGTATGTGCTGGTATTTCTCTACAGAAGAGGTAACTCCTGAATAGGCAAATAGATATAAAACTTAAAACCACCAACTATTTGATTTTCACACACAACCTCTATATTTTAGAGGAAATGGCTTTGGAAGACAATTAGAAGAACACCCCACAAATCCAGTGTTCAGAGTAGAACCTCCCAGTTGTGCAGCAAATGCCGCCACATGCCTCAGTGCTAACATTAAACCACCTCCACAGAAAGAAATCTCATTACTGGGATCGTGGCACAAAATTGAGCTGCTGAGTGGCTGACTGGGTCGGCTGCCACTCTGGAGATTTATGTACCGCATGGCTCTGCCAAGCCTTCCATTCAACCCAGTCCACTGCGGCTCCAGCCTGGTGCACAGCCTCTCACATTTGGATCTCAAGAGACTGAGGCAGGGGAAGGCTTGGGATTCCTTACCTCACCACAGAGAAAGCAGCACAGGCACATCTTCACAGAGAGAGGAATCCATGTCATTGACGTTTTCGTTATGGATATTAGTTACAAAATGAGTCATGGTACTGACCGCAGAGAAGCAGCTGCTGGGACTGGCAGGATTATTCGGGCCTCAAATCTTATCAAGATGCCTCTCAAATTGGCTCTGAATCACAATGTCACAATATTTTTCAAACCCAATCTAGATAATTAAATGGCTATGTGGCCACATCATTCATTTTCCCCTGAGTTACTCATTTCCCATGCCCTCCTCTTTCTTTCTTACTTTGAAGTAACTTGGCCACTGCGGGAGGATATAAAATGATAAATATTTTGCATCTGGTGTAAGGCATTTCTCATTTGTGTGACTACGTCCAGAATAACAACGGACTCTAAAGTAAACAACATCTGTGGGGGCAGCTAACCTAAGATGCTTACAAATATGGAAGACTTGATCATGCCATCAGCCTTGAATCGTAACATATGGCAGAAGCCTCCTTGGAGATTGGCGACATGTGTGCTTTCATGTCCATGTCTCAGAGAGATTTGTAAGCTCTCTCTTGCACCTTTGTTACAAACCTTATTTTTATTTATGTTTAATAATGATTTAACTATTTATGTTTAATAATTTAATTAAATGATATTCAATTATTAATGAACTCGATTTAATTTAACATTAATGTGCTTGTTTGTGTGTGAGGAATGCACATATAGATGAGGGTGTAAGCATTCATGTAAAGGTCACAGGGCCACCCTACCCCCAGGCCTCAGGTGCCTCTGTTGTTTAAGTCAGGGTTTAAGTCTTATTGGTCTGGAATAATCCTGGTCTTATTTTGCCATGGGTTATGTAGCTTCCCCCTTTCACAGCTTCTAAGACTTCACCTGTCTCTGTGTCCTGTCTCATCATCACTGTGACTACAGGTGGGAGCCGCCAGGCCAGACTTTCATGTTTGTTTTAGGGATCCAAACTCAGGTCATCAGGCTGGGGAGGCAAACCGTTATCTAACCAAGCCACCTGTCTAACCCTGACATAGCTGCGTGTGGTGGTACATGGCTGTCATGCCAGCACCTGGTGGGATGTGACAGAGGAAAGGCTCAGGAGTTCGAGATCATGCTTGGGTACTTAGCCCTATTTATAAAAACAAGCAAACTGAAACAAACACCAGAAAATGAATTTTATACTTAGATGAAAAATATGCACTGACTAGAGCAGAATCCTCCAACCAGTTCCGGTTTATTCATTGTTTTTGAGCTGTCTGGCATCTGTTAGTAAACTGAAGGTAACCAAAAAGACACGAGACTTGTGCTATTCTCAGCTCTGTTGCACCTACAAGGTAAACAGGAACATTCAGACAAATGGACTCTCCAGCATTCCCACTGCAGGTTTTGGAAATTTTCTTTTTCCTTCAGTTTTGCCTTTCTTCTTTCCTTCAAGACACCTAATACTCATGGCCATCAAACAGGGCGTGCCAGCTAGGGAGATGGCTCAGTGGATCAAGTGCTTGCCCATGAGTATAAGGACCAGAGTCCGGATCTCCGGTTCTTACATAAATGCTGGGTGGGTGTGGCAGCCTGCTCTCAATTCCAGACCCTAATCAGAGGTCTGAGATAGGGCATCCTTGGAGCAAGCTAACCAGCTAAACTAATCAATCTTGGTGAACCCCATGTTCAACTGAGAGGTCCTGCCTCAGTGCCTAAGGTAGGAAGTGATCCAGGAGGATGACTCCCAGTACCAAACTTAGACTTCTACCCTCGGATGCATGAGAAAAAAAAAATGTACAAAAACTTTTTCAGCAGGCAGGAAGGGAGGGGCTGAGACCTGCCTTGCATTTCATACCTGATTTGTTTATTTATAAAATACTATCTCTTACTTGCATGTTTAATTTTAGAAGTTAACAGCGATGGTGCGGTGGGATGGTTAGAAATTAAGGTTTGGGTGATTTAATGGTTTTGAGTTCTAATGCAAAAGAATAAAATTACCTTTGGTTCAGTTTATTTTAAATTGACTTAAATACGAAATTCAACTGTATAGATGGACCATCCTTCTAAGCAGTCTTAGAATTGATGCACTTTCTGTGTTTTATTATTTCTTCCTCTCAATGTCTGTCTTCAGTCTCTCTGCTAGGGCGTAACAGCTGTCTGAAGAAAAGACATCTCTGGCAGTGGTAAGTCTCACTGTACAGTGCAGTGACTGCACAGGTAATAAATAACCCCTCACGGGAAGAATGTGCATCTTCTCTTTTCTCTTTCATGGTTCACAAAGTCCACGTTTACGCCCAGGTACAGAAAGGGAGGGTGTGCCTTACGTAAGCAATGATTTTAGATTAAGGAGTATACAGGGATCACACAAATAAATACAGCCCATGTTCATGGAAAATATAATCTCGTTAAAATATTTACATCTTAGGATCACATCTGTCACACACACCAAGGCATGAGACAGCTGTTGGGTGGCCGTTGTTTCCTTCTCTCCTCAGGACTGTGTTCTATTAGCTTATCACTAACTGCCAGTTAACTCCACAAGGCACATTAGCTGGCCCGGCTCTTACTAGTGGGATAACTGGGACATCCTGGGGCAAGAAGATTCTAAGGTTTTGTTAGTTTGTTTTTGTTTTATCCGTCTGTCTATCTATCTATCTAATTAAGGTTTTTCAAAACAGCTTTCCTCTGTATAGGTCTGGTTATCCTGGGATTCACTCTGTAGATGAGACTGGCTTCAAATTCAAAGAGATTCTATTGTTCTGCCTCCCTCGTGCTGGGATCAAAGGTGTGTGCCACCATTGCTGGGCATTTCTGCTTTTTTTTTTTTTTTTTTTTTTTAATCTTCACTTCTTTATTTCCATTCTGCAATTGTCACCAATGAACATTTCAGTAAAGACGTCATTTATAATTGTCTCCTCAGAGGATAGTTTTAAAAGAAAACTAAGGATGCCTACTTAAGTCTCTCTGTGACCTCTGCCCATGTCACTCAGAGACATTTCACTAACCCAAGCCTTATTAATATAAGTTTTTTTAAATCCTAGAGTTGACACAAGTAGAAATTGTCACTGGGTGGTGGTGGGGGGGAAATAAAAGTAAGTTCTTATCTTTTCCCCTTTTGGGGCTAAGGTTGGAGGCTGAAACTGGGGCCTTGCATATGCTAGTCAAGTACTCTTCTTCTGAGACACATCCCTATCTACCCATGTGTGTGTGCATGCTTGTGTGTGTGTGTGTGTGTGTGTGTGTGTTTACGCTGTGGAGGGGAGAGTCACAAACGTATGGGTATTAGTGTCCACAGGGGAATCAGCATAGCACGGTGATATCTTGCTTTGTTAAGTGCGAGGTGAGCCTATACATGGTCCCCAAGCCCTCTCTTGCTCCCCTCTTCCTGATCCACACTGCTGTTTAGATTGCCTGGCATTCATCCCCAGATGATTCCAGGATAACTGACTTGGGAAGATCTTTTCTGTGGAAGCCTATAACTAAGGACTTAAGTAGCCAATTCTTTGGACATCTGGAGTTAGAGAAACAGGTATGGGTCCCTGACAGGGTGAGCAGGAGGCGCACATGACTAATAAAAATTATCTGAGAAAATGTATAGATTACTGATAGTTATTTTTCTCCTTAGAGAGATACCAGGAAATTCTGCCACGTATCCAGGTTGCTTAAAACCAGTGCTTTTCACAAAGAGAACTACATCTACATAAGATCAAGGGAGGGAAGGGATACTCAGAAAAATGCAGAGATTAGAACTCTCACAGTGTTGTATAAATAGAAAATTTAAAAACTGTATCTTTTCCTCCCTGGCCATTTCCCAAACACCCAGGAAGCCTCCTGAGGGAAACAGAGCTAAGAACTTGGCACCGCATGATATATAGCTTTAGGTACAGTGTAAGAAAATGTAAGAGATGCATGTATCCCTCAGAATCCCACAGCCACAGTCACATCTACATGCCAGGAAAGCATCCTTTCAGCCCTGTGTGTGCATGTCATCTCTTGGTCCACCCCATGCACACATGCACACACTCTTCCTGCCAACACAGCGCAAATGAAGAGTCCCGGTTTTAGCGTTTACAGCAGTGCTTTAGCGGGCCATTTAGTTAACTGTCTTACATGATTAATCACATCTCTCCTTCTTGGCTCCAATAACTCCGTCCTTTAAGTCTCTTTAGATCGGATGCCCATAAATCACACGCAGTCCCGCGCCAGCTTCCTATTGCTCATTTCAATTACATAGCAGCCGTCCTTTAGAGGACCCACAGTAACAGAAGGATCATAGTTAACCAAACAAGCCAGGTCTTCAAACTCTGCTTCTCACATGTATAATGCCTAACACTTGGAAAGCAGCATTCTAAAGAATGTGTGAGCTTATGAGAAGACTTGGGCTTCTAAGGTGTGCCTGAGTGTCTCTGAGGGCTGCCTGCCGTCAAAGCTGCCCCTGGTTAAATCTAATAGGTTTTCCTTAGCTTTTACCCTCATGGATCCTCAGGAGCATTTGACATGACATTTTGTGTAAACAGAGCTTAGGTCTTTGTCCCTGTTACGGCATCTTGTTTTCCCTTTACACATCATGTCTCTGTTTCAACCACATTAGTCTTCTTCATGTAAGGCTGGCTATTTATTTCATTAGTTCACACATACTTATCAAGGACTCAGCACTGGGGGTCACCAACGGCAGTTTCCTAGCCACACAGTATTTAAAAACTTAGTGAGAATGGAAATAGCGATAGAGAGAGAAAAATGAGAACCTAGCACAACAAACTAAAAATGGGAACTAGACAGAGTGACCTAATAGCTTGTCTTTGAGGGGGGTTGGCCCAACCATGGTAAAAGCCTACAAAGAAGCCAAGATCTGAAGAAAGAGATGAAATTTCACCCAGAAGAGGATGTAGGCAAAGGCAATGTTCAGAGCTTGGCTTTCCCTTTTGTATCATCATTTCATGAGTGTGTTTGCTATCAAGTGTTTAAGTATCCACGTTGTCCAGTATGTCAGCCACTTGCTGCCCATGGCTACCAAGCCCTTGAAATGTGACCAGTGAGACTACATAACTGAATGAGAAGTTTGGTTAATTTTGATGAATCTATATTTAGGAAATAACATAATTCAGTTGTTCTAAAATTATTGGGAATGGTTGGAACATTTCCCAGAGGTTGTCTTCCACTGAAAGGAGGGCATATATCCAAGGCTTGGGGTCCCTAAAACAAATAATCAACACAGAGAGCAGTGGAGAGCTATCCCAGGATGACAGGTATGCAGTGAAACTCTGAATCTACTTTTTCAACTGGGAACTGGGAAATCTAAACACAAATGAAAATTTGATTGCAAAGTGAGACAGATTTAGTAAACTTGCCAGATTTAAAGACTTACTCTCAAAAATATGCAAATATCTAATTTTTCATGTTAAATGTATGTTAAGGTGGTTATAGTTTAGATTATTAGTGGGTTAATTAAAACATTATTATAATTAATTGTGTATCCTATTTACTTAAAAATTTGTGTGTATGCACATGTGTATGTGTGTACGTGTGCATGTGCATGTGCGTGTGCGTGTGCGTGTGCGTGTGAGTACCTGCATATGGATGTGCAATGACCAGAGGACAACTTGAAGGAGTTGGTTCTTTTCTTCTACCACGGGGGTTTCTGGGGTCAAACACAGATCATGGGCTTGGCATGTGACTTTACCAGCTGAGCTGTCTTTTTGGTGTACTTCTTTTTATTTTTAACATGGTAGTTAGGAAACTGTAAACCATATTTGTGTCTCACACTCATTCCCATTGGATGGTGCTGGTCTGGATTCCGGCTCTTTGACAGCAGAAACTGGACCTTATGTAAGTTCTGTTTGATGTTTTCCTTAATGTGCCTCAAACGATTTAGACTACATGTGGGCAAGGTTTTTGTTTGATGTTAATTCCACAAACATTTTTCAGAAGCCCATCAATCTAGACTCCATTTATGTCCAAGGGTCATATCACTAAATGGGACAAAGGTCCTGATTTCATGGGGTTTCATCCTAACTGGATACATCCTGAATGCGTATTATAAACCAATGTAAGGGTCGGGGGCATGGGCTGGGCATGCATTCGATGCTTTAGATAGGGTGGTTAGGAATGGTCTCTTCAAGGAACACAGAAGACAGTCCCTGGGGCTGTCTGAGAGAAGAGCATTCCAGAGGGGAATGTGCTTGGTATGCCCACTGCAGAATAAGGCCAGCAAGGCTGTGTCACCACAGGGATGTGAAAGTGACAGATGAGATGGCAGCACAGACCAGATCAAGTAGGGTCAAGGAGCCCAGTATAAGTGAACTTGATGTTCTCTTCAAAGAGAATTGTCAGAGATTGTCCTCAACCCAAAGGAGGCACAAATCAAAACTTTCGCTATCCTAGGAATAAGGTGCCAAGTTAGGGTGACAGCTATGTAGCAGAACCATGAAAAGTCCAAGAATTCCAGGGGAAATGTCTTTGCCGTGTAGTTCCAAGACAGGTCATCTGAGAAATTTCATTGTGTTGCCAATGACTCTGGCTATGGAAAGAATCTGTGGTCTGGACAGAGAAACCTGAGCAACTGAAAACACAACTGGCAACTCCAGGAATGTCAAAAGTAAACATATCAAAATGCTACTTAGCTCAGTGAAGTAAGAATAATGCAAAATCTGATTGTGTTTCCCACTCTCCTCCCCAACACTGATGTAATCACCCAGAGACAGAACAAAAAGGATCTTGGTGTGGTACAGGAACAGTGGTAAGAGCACTGTTTCTCAATTTCTATTTTTATGTCCTGGATGGTTTTGTTCAATTCCTTCACCTGTTTGGTTGTGTTCTCTTGTATTTCTTTAAGGGATTTTTGTGTTTCCTCTTTAAGGGCTTTAACCTGTTTACCTGTGTTCTCCTCAAATTCTTTGAGAGTGTTATTCATGTCCTTGTTAAAGTCCTCTATCATCATCATTAGAAGTGATTTTAAATCTGAATCTTGCTTTCCTGGTGATATAGGGAATTCAGGACTTTCTAGTGTGGGAGAACTAGGTTCTAATGACGCCAAGTACCCTGGGTTACTGATGCTTATGTTCTTGCGCTTGCCTTTTGCCATCTGTATCTCCTTAGTGCTACCTGCCCTGTCCCTGACTGGAGCCTGTCTTTCCTATTATCTTGGTTGTATCAGAACTTTGTGGGGTGAGTGTTTCTAGTGGGGTAAGAGCTGGGGCCCAAAAATCTGCTCAGTGCTCAAGCGCAGACAGGATGCTGCCCAGGTTAGAGCTCTGGGAGCCCCGTTTCCTCTGGGTTCTTAGAGATTGGGGGCGGAGCTGCCACCCAAGATTTGCTCAGTGCTCTGGCCCAGACCAAAGGAAACCAGTGCTCGGGGCCAGGAGTGACTTCCTGGGTCCTTGTGGGTCCCAATTACTCCCTGTTTGGGGCGGGCCTTGCTGTCTGCTTACCTAAGATACTGCCTGAGTTAGAGTACCTGGGAGCCCCGCTTCCTCTGGGTTCTGTGTGATTGGGGGCAGAGCTGCCATCTTGGAGCTGCTCAGTTCCTGGGCCCAGACCAGAAGGACAATTTCTATTTTTAATGCACAGAATAAGATCAGGTGTGTCTGACAGACACAACAAATGAGAACTTGCATGTCTACAGAAATTACTTATTTACTTATTTATTATTAGTGTGAATGTGTGTATGCATTCGAGAATGCATGTGCACATGTATATTCATGTATGTGGTGTGTGAGGACACATGTTTACCACAGCACATGTATGAAGGTCAGACAGACCCCGCAGAGACAGTTCTTTCCTTCCACCTTTGGGTCTCGGGGATCAAAGTCAGACGGCCATGTTTATTTGAGTGCCTTCCCCAGTGAGCCATCTTGCTGGCTGGCCCTACACCATTTATTTAAATACTGAGGTAAATGCAGAAGAAACAAGTCTGAGAGGAGAGTAATCAGACTTGAGGATGAGGAAGAAAGCACAGAAAGCTGATCGTTTCCATTACGATCTAAACGGGGTATCGGATTTTTAGGACCACGGACACATTTACTTTGATTTTTAAAAATTAACTAAAAAAAGATAAAGTGTACCTACAGATGTAAAATAGTTTTTTTTTTTATTATTCATTTGGGCTAGAAAACCAGTTCTGCTGAGTAATTAAGAAGCTGTATGTAAGGACCTTGGAGCAGGGTGTGGTGGCATAGATGTGCAATTACAACCTGGGAGGCTGAGGCAGGAGGATGGAGGTTCGTGAGATTCTGCTATTGACATGGGTCACCTCATTTCACCCTACAGAGCCTCGCCTCGCTGATGAGGCAAGGGCTTTGTCCCTCTGAGCAGCAGCAAGCGCCAGCTTCTAGATGAATAACGTTTTGTCTTTTAATATACCAATTCTTCTGCTTCATACAGGCTGGGTGGGGAAGGGAGACAATTTAACCGTCTCTTCTCCACTTCAGGTACCCGAGGCACAAGAGGAATGGTTCTCGATTCTATGTGTCTGAAGCTAAATGAAGAGGAGACAAATGAGGATTTGTACAGACATGGCATTTCTTTTTGTTTTGTTTTGGTTTTTCGAGACAGGGTTTCTCCGTGTAAGCCTGGCTGTCCTGGAACTCACTCTGTAGACCAGGCTGGCCTCGAACTCAGAAATCCGCCTGCCTCTGCCTCCCAAGTGCTGGGATTAAAGGCGTGCGCCACCACCGCCCAGTAAGAGATGGCATTTTTGTTGGATTCTGAAAATATATCATCAGACTCCTTATTTGATTATGCTTGTGTATTTTTGCTTTAATAATTATTTGCATTATGCAAATGTTTAATAAAACTAACAGTCTGAGGTTTTCAACGTAAGTTGCACAGTTCAACCCAAGGACAGAGTTCTTCTTGAGTGTTAAGCACCCTGTAAATACTGTTCACATTCCAGTATTGCTTGCATTTAATTGTTCGTATTGATTTAAAGATTTTAGCTTTCTTCATAAGTTTAACATCTCCCCATAAATATATTCACCATCAGATCACATATGTCCAAGCTCTAGAACATTTTCTCTCAACACCATTCATTATACAGAAAGCCTCACCGATCGAAGTCTATCCTGTCTCATCTGTGTGATAACAGCAAAGAAGCCTATGCATCCTGCTGCCAGGACATGGCATGGCATTTCCACATTCCCTAAGGATATTCACTTAGTCCTTGGCGTTGTGCCTTTTAACTATAACTAAATGTTATCTCTAATTTCTTCTTATTATTTTTGTCCATTTCTGTATATATAAGTCTCCTTTTGTCTTGTCTTCGTGGAATAAAAATAATTAAACCAAATCACGCCAAGTCGTTCATAGCTTAATAGTATGGAGAGAAATTATTGAGGCTGTTGCTTGTGTTACAAAGTATTTTGCTGCTGCCTCAGTGGATCCTGGGTCTGATTTAACACTGAGGAGTGGGGTAATGGGTAGTAAGCCTATTTTTAATCCAATTCATATTAGGAGACTGGAGTTGTGACTATGGGACCTGAAAAAATTGTGAAATAAATAGTATGGAGAGTTAAAGGATTATTTAGTATAGAATGGGTTTAAACAAACATTTGGGGGGGGATATGAGCCTCGTAGTTTAATTTTGGCTAAATCAGTAAATACAGCGAAGTCTGAATATTCACTGGCTTTAAGTACACAGCGGAACACAAATACATTGCCTTCGACTATGTTGGTTTTTCCATCTGTACTGATTAGCTGTCCCTTCCTCAGGAAAGGCAGTGAATAATTCTGAAGAGGTCTGGCTAGCATGTGCAGTCGCTGAAGCTTCTATCTGTTGATTACATTCTCCGCAGGATGAGCCCTGTGAGTGTGAAATCCCTCACCCAAGCCACCTCTCTTTGTATGTCAGGGAAGCACAGGCCGCCCTTCTGATTGGCTGTAACATACTGCATAAAGAAAGCTGCAATTTCCCACTGAAATGTCCGCCGGAGGAAAAAGGGGACACAAATAAGCAAATCAGTAACTTTCCCTTAAGAGGAAACCATGATTTATGAAGCTCTTAGGCGTCAAGGAAGCGCGTTTCTCAGGGCAGTGGCAGGATGCAGAGGGTGACCAATCAGATGACGCCTGAGTCAGGATGCGATCTGCTGATCTGGTCTCTACTGCAGGGCAGCAAAAGGGAGGAGCTTCCCCTCTGTGGAGTGCTGTATTTGGAAATCACAGTGGGAAAGGCACAAGGCATCTGACTCTGAGCAAGCTAAAGGCTCTGACTAACCCCCTTTCCCCGCGTGTTTTCTAGATCTTTTGTATAAAACCATTGCGGCCAGCCTTGAATGCGTTGAGCTGGCTTCGATGAGTGACAAGGGTATGTGGAAGTATCCTTGTGAGTCATGATTTTCCTCGGAAACACGCAGAGCAATAATGGCTGCATTACTCAGCGTGAATGTTTGATACATATGCGTAATTTCGTTGAAGTAGAAAGGACACATATTAAATTGCTGTGGCTAGGAGGTTTTAGATACCGAGCAGGGGTACTTCTAAATGATAGTTTCCATTACATTTACACACTATTGAATAATACATCATAGTCATAAAAATTCAACCAATATGTCCATATGCAGGTTGGATTATAACAGTGCACTCTACTCTAAAGAAATAAGAATTTATTTAAAAGAATTACATATATTGAGATCTCTCTTTCAGAGCTTGGGTCTGTGCCATGAGTTAATGCATCTTTACTGTTGTGGCATAAAAAGATTTAAAAAGCATACTTCCTAAGATCAAAGGAAACCACCACTGTATTAATATTGGCATCTTTTAAAAACTAACAGTGTTATATAAGATATTTAGGGGGCAAGGTGATTCTCTCTCTGTCTCTCTCTCTCTGTCTCTCTTTGTCTCTGTCTCTCTGTCTCTCTGTCTCTCTCTCTCTCTCTCTCTCTCTCTCTCTCTCTCTCTCTCTCTCTCTGTGGGTGTGGGTGTGTGTGCTATACCTATGTCTTTTTCGTTCTGGGAATGAAATCCAGTTCCTGATACATGGGTTCTTCCACTGAGCTACAGTGCCTGCCCACAACATGCTATTTTGATATACAAGATGTTCACGTTGTGAACTGATTAAATCAAGCTCCTTAACAAACCATATGTGTCAAGTGTACAGTGTTGCTTAGATGAGAGGGATGAGCTTCAGGGACCTATTGCACAGCTGATTGGATACAGGTATTCGGTGACCTTGGAAATGACTATCTGGTGTTCATGGCTGTTAACTAACTACAAATTTCTGCACCTGGCAAGAAAATTCAGAGGGCGTAACCCATCCCCCAACTTCTATAAAAGATTTAATAAAGGCCACAGAATGCTATGCTAAGGAGATGGTAAATATTTTGCAGACATCAAGGCTTGGCGACCCCACGGGGGTGTAAATGAGGACCAGCTGTGGATTCTTAGTTGGGTCCTCACTAAGCTTCTGTATTCCTGTCATTTGTACGTCTTATGCTTGGGTGATGGAAATGGAGCAAGAACCCTTGACACTGGTTTTCTTTTTCACCTCAGGTACAGAGGCTGCACCTTCCGCCACATTTTTGCCCAGCACTGTGTACATAAGGTTCATCATTCATCTTTCGTGTCAGCATCCACCCCATCCTTCCCACCACCCTCCCTAAGGAGGGCTAAGTCACAGATTAGAATTTGAATAACTCCTTGTAAAGTGGCCGTGTGTCTTTTCTTAACATAATAGCAACACGCTCTATATTCCTTGCTTTTTCTTATTCCTTCAGGCTGCTCAGTGCTTTATGCTTTTAGACCCTGCTGCTGTTCTTAATGGACATGTGGATTCCACACCTTTTACGTACCCATTTCCCTAGTTATGGGCAGCTGGGTTGCCAATTGTTTTTTCGCATAAACACTATTACTATGACTATATGCTTATGTGGCCCCGATGGGTCTGTATATGCATCCCTCTGGGAATATTTGAGGGGTGGAATGGACTTGATTAGCATGTCTATATTTTTATAAGTATCATCAGATTTTTCTCTTGAATTTGTGCACCACAGAAATGTCTTCCACATACTTTAGGAAAAAAAACTTAATTCAATCCCTGAGGCCCCAGATCTCTTCATGTTTTCTTTCACTTTCTTGTTTTCTTGAGACTGGCTTTACCACCATGGGTGACAGAAGACATGGGTGGCAGGGGACATGGGTGACAGTCCAAGGTGAAGTCCCTTAGACCTCACAGAACCTCCCTGCTGTGCAGTTCCATAGACAACCTGTCTGGTCATCTGAGCCTCTTTTGGGACATCTCAGTGCCATCCAAACCATGGACACATCAAGAAGCTTTTCCTGTGTATTCCCAAGGACATGCGATCTGGCTGGAGAAGGGACATGCCCTCTGATACAAGGGAGTACCCACGAATGCCCTGCACACGACATTGAGCAAGGGTCACAGATATGCTGCATTAGAGCTCAATGTGAGGCACAGGCTAGAAGACAAGGTAGAAGCAAGAAACCCACCTAGGAGTTTGAGACCACATTCAATGACCAAACCATAGCAACAGCTTAGCCATGACAAGACCCCAGGTGCATGATGGGTAGTGCCAGGGTTCCTTATGATTCTGCTAAGCTGGGGGATGGCTCCTGCAAGAACAGATGTCTTTTCGACCTGCTAGAATGGAGTTCTTTCACCCCAAGTCCCATTTCTCACAACTGCTCCAGGGTGGGAACTCATTCCTAAGCACAGTGACCCACGGGGCAAAAACTCAGCTCACAGCACAAGTTTAACTAAATGAGCGAACTGAGAGCAACTGCCTTTGACTATATGTACAAAGGGCTTTGATGACTGGGCTTTATGAATCAATTCCACAAAATACCAATGCCAGACTAGATCAGACCTTGTATTCAATGCAGTGGAGGTCACAATAAAACTTGATTTCTGGCTTTAGAGTCCAGTAATTGCTTAGAGGACTAAAGACATATTTATCTTTTATTGAGGATACACAGAAAACTCCGAGGCCGAGGCATGTTGTGCATCGGGTACAGGAAGACATGGAAGAAAACTTCAGCAAGGCCTTGAGTTCACAGCTCCTTCTATCTGGTTCCATTGAGACTACCTCGAAGTTAGACGGGAGCATGCTTCTCCCACAGTCTTTATTTGTTTCCACTCTTGTAGAGACAGAAGCTGTATTACTTGCTTTGAGTACAAACCATACATAGCAGACACAGAGAGGAGCATGGTCCAAGTGAGGGGCTGGCTCTGTCACTTGCTCTCTGATGCTGTCCTCTGCCTAGCTAGTCCCCAAGGACAGCACATAGTCATTCAATTTGACTTTTCTCAGCAACATTAGGTAAGGCTTCTGAAAATCTTCACCGCCACCAGGGGCCATTATCATGGAAGGTGTCATTGCCAGCTCCACTATTTATGTCACCTGTGTAGTTTCAAACATCTCTAAGTTGGCCATCTCTGCCTCAAACTGTTGAGCACAGTGAAGCTGGGACTCCTCTGACCTCTCACAATTCAGCCCCTCTTCCTTCCCTGTACCCCCAACTCTTATGTGACATGTAGATGATATGAACGTGCCTCCACTTAGTAACACCATCTCTAAGGTAAAGAACAGAGCATCCAAGATGGCTCTAGCAAGGTTTAGTTCCCAAGTTCACCAAAGTACTGGATGAAGGAGTGTTTTGTAGCTATTGGGTAAGGCAGGGAAGATGAGCACCAAGGCCTTGATCCTTCAACGTTATGCCACACGAGATGTTTCTCTGCACACCTGTCTGAGCCTAGAAGCTCTGCTGGCTTCTAGACTCTGGTCAGGGAGAAAGGGGCCATTCAATAAATATTTTAAGACCCAAAGCAAACAGGTACATCTTTATCAAATAACTTAAGTGAAGACCAAGCCTCATTATTGGCAAGAGAGACAGTTCAGAACTTACTTCTTCATCAGATAACTAGATTTATTTTTTACATTTTGTGCACAAGTGTGTGTGTGTGTGTGTGTGTGTTGTGTACTCATGACTGTACGTGTTCACGAGGCCAGAAGAAGACAATAGATGCCCTGGAACTAGAGTTACAGGCAGTTGTGAGCCATTTCAATGTGAGAACTGATTGTAGCAAGAACAGTGTGTACTCTTAACTGCTGATGCATCTGTTCAGTGCCATTGGGTACTAGATAACTTAAAAAACAAATAGATCACATATATATGTATTATATATGTATGAATGTGTGTGTGTGTATGTGTGTGTTCATCCTATGGCCCTCAACCAACTTGCAAACTCCTGCAAGCCATGTCATTAAGATTCCCTGCTAATCACTGAGAAGACCAGCCACGGAATGAACACCTGGTTTAACTCTTCAATCCCTTCTCCTATTACACAACTGCACAAGACCATTGTTTAAGATCTAACAGGGCCATTTCACCCTGCTTTGACCATAGTCTCCTCTTGTAATAGTTTGTCTCCTTTGATTTTCGCCAGATTTTGAGCCCGACCTCTGCCACTTCTCAACTACTCAGGCTTACTGCCATCTTCTTCGAAAACGTGTCGTTTCCAACAACTGCCATGTTCCTTACACATTCTACAGCAAGATGGGCTGCGTATTTGAAGGGGCGCTGAAGGTTGAGCAGAAGAATGAAGAGTAAATGGGGAATGCAATTCAATCTGTCCTCAAAAGACATGTGCTGAGGCGTTTCAGAAAAGACTAGATAATCCCTTAGGATTTGGAAGGAAGTACCTTCCAAACTTGAACAATGCTGTCCCATTTAATGACTTCTAATAAGATGCTATTCTGTGTGGCTAACTGTGCATCTCAGGCAATCAGTCACATAGGAATACTGAACAGAACTTGTGAAGCGTGTTTGCTAAGATCTCCTTGGATTGTCTTGACACCCTCTAAAAGCAACTCACAGCAAAACTAAGGTGCCTTGATTTTGACAGACAGCTTCACGCAACATAATCACCAAATCAGACCGTAAGGGAGTAACTCACTTACCAGCACCTCTGCTGGTAGGTTATGTGAAAAAATTAGGTTTGGCCTAAGTTGTATAAATGAAAGAATGTTATGTGCCACTCCCAGATGGGTAATGCTACAACTTTTAACCTTATTAATCTTAGATAGTTAAAAAAAAATAATTAAAGCCTCCAAGGATCCCACCACACACATGGAAGAAAAATGATATCCAGACTCAGCCACTTGTACCCTGAGATACAAAGGAAGACTTCTCTCCTCTTCTGTAAAACTCCAGTTACTGCTTCTTGAGGCAGGTCAGCATCATTCCTGATGTCTGAGGAATGAACACACACACACACACACACACACACACACACACACACACACAAACACACACACAAAGGGGCATTTTGGAACGGGGTTGGTTCTTTATGTTCCTCCAGGTGGAAGAACACTTAGAAGCAAAGCAGTTAGTTACCAGGACTCAATAAGGAGACCAATCGTAAGCCTTGGCTGAGAAACCTAATTAGGTTAATGATGAACTCAGCCAAGCAAGGGTGTTTTTAGCACAGTTCTTCTCAGGGAGTTCTGATTGAACCTCACACATGTGTTTTATCTACTCCCAAATATGGAAATATGGACAGAAGGGGGGCAGGGAGTTCTAAGGACCATACAATTCCAGCAAGACCTCGGAAAGAGAATTAACAAGTTAGTTTTTGCAGTTTGTGATGAATAGAAATAAATAGTATGAAAAAGGACTATTATCTATGTCTTTGGAGGGTAGACTTGTTTCTAATGTCTGGAGGACTCAACTCTCTTCCTTTTTTCCCCTTTTTCTTTTGCTAAGATTATGGTCAATACTGTTATGGGTCCAACTGTGTTTCCCCAATTTTATACCTTAAATGCTAAACTGTAATATGACTATATCTGAAGATAGGCCCTTAAGGCTCACAGAGGCCTTAAGGATGGAGCCCTAGCCAAACAGGACTGTGGTTTTATAAGAAGAGGAAGAAAGAGAGATATTGCCCACTCATGCCATGTGAAGGTGCAATAGGAAGGGGCCTGTCTGCAAGCCAGAAAGATAGCTTTCATCAGAACCAGCCCTCTTGGGACCTTGGTCTTGGACTGTTAGCCTTGATAACTTGGCAGAAAATTTGTTGTATAAGTCTCTGGGTCTGTAGCATTTTATAAGACAGGAGACTGAACAGACTAATACAGGTTGGCATGTAACTTGGAGTCAGAAGCTGGCTGGAGCTGAATTCCTTTGCATGGTAAGGAGTGTGGTCAGAGTTCTAAAAGAAGGAGAAAAGAGTTCTCCATTCTCAGGCTGTGCGTGAAGGGGACTGGGAAGACCTCAGGATGTTTTTTGAAGGAAACACAAGTCTGGTGACGGTTTCCCACACTGTGTGCTATGAAATGTCTGATACAAAAGCCCTCTGTTTCTTATAAACTCTTTGGCATAATAATTTTTAAAACAATAAAGAATCCTGCAGGCACCTAGATTTTCTTATAGAAAATGAACCTTAGACCTTAGAGGGTCTAAGGCTTGGCATGGGGCTATGACAGTGTCATTTGAATAAAGAGACAGATGCCATCAGCCAGTGTAGGTACAGTGATTCCACACACCCTCTATCTCATTTTTTTGGGAAAGCCTCTTAAATCACTTCTAATCTTCCACTGTCCATGTTGGGAAATATTTCTATGCCACAGATTGCCTATTAAGACAAAAAGTTTGTTTTAATTGGGTTACCTTTAACCCCAGGTTCATTCGAATAAATAATGTATTAAAATATGGTATAACAAATATATTTAATAATATATATATATATATATATATATATATATATATATATATATATATAAAGGCTGGTACTCATTTTTTATTATCTTGAACAATTGTATATTAACATAAAATTATATGTGAAATCACACATAACCTTCGTCCGAATTCCCACAGTGGCCGAACAACTTGAGTATGAAACAGGACAGGAAGCTGGCAGTACAACATATGTTCAGCCGCCACTGTGCATCTGTGGGGGATGGTTTCTAGGACTCTGTGGACACCCAAATCTACAGATGCACAAACGCCTTGTTTAAAGATGGCATAGCTTTCGCACACGACCTACACACACCCCCCTGAGAACTTTAAATCATCTCTAGGTTATTTTAAATATGTACTGTGCCACAAATGCCACGTAACTGCTTCTTATGCTATATTGCTTGGGAATAATATCAAGAAAAACAATCTGTGGCCAATAGGTACGGATTCACTCTTACCTGAATATTTTTGGTCTAGGATTGGTTGATTCCACAAGGTATGGAGCCTACAGTATAAAGGGCTGAGTATACATACCCCCACACCATTCTATCAGGTGTAGAATAATATAACTACTTCAGAAACCGAGACACTAAAGTATCTTAGCAATGTGAAGATTGCCCTCACATGATCTCTTTATAGTCAGTCATTCCTCACTCTCTTTTTGACTTCCATTTTCCCATTTCTAGAATGCTATGTAAACAAGCCTTTTGGTATAGACCTTTCCACTCAGCAAAGCAACCTTGAGAAACATAAGCTATTGCACCAATCATTTGTTTCTTTGTATCAGAATAGCTGTGGATGCACTGTCGACTATTTTAGATGTTTCTGATTGGGCTATCACCAATTAAGAGATTATAAACAATCATTTTTTTTTTGTACAAACCTAACTTTTTAATTTTTCTAGGAGAAATGCCCAGGAGTGCAGTGCAGTTTCTAGGTTATATGTTAGGTTTTCTTTTGGTTTATTAAAAACTGGCAGTATATTTTTCCACAGTGAGAAGGCTAAGCTGCTTTCTCTTTAGCAATGTGTGAAAGATGGAATTTTCCTGTGTTGTCTTCTCTCTCTCTCTCTCTCTCTCTCTCTCTCTCTCTCTCTCTCTCTCTCTCTCTCTCTCTCCATTTTATGTATGAGTGCTCTATCTGCATGTACACCTGCCTGCCAGAAGAGGGCATCAGATCCCATTTTAGATGGCTGTGAGTCACTATGTGTTTATTGGGAATTGAACTCAGGATCTCTGGAAGAGCAGCCAGTGTTCTTAACCATTGAGCCATCTCTCCAGCCCACTGCTCATTTTTTAAAAGAAAACTTCATGCTACAAAATGAAATACTTGTCCTTAAGGCAAAACCCAACAGCAACAACTCTGAATATTCACAATAGAAGAAAATGCTTACTTTTTTTTCCTACTGGAGGGCAATTTCTCCAGGATTCTTGGGGACTCTAGTCTACTGGTTGGGTTCAGGTTCATATTTATTTATTTATTTGTTGTTAAGATTTTTTTTAATTTTATTTTTATTTTTTTTCCACATTTACTTTGAAGAGGACTTAGCTGTCTAGTCACCTTGATCTGAGGACCAAATAAGTCTGAAATACATTGGCTGGGATCTTGAAAGCCTAGTATTGACTCTAAAACCAACATACAAAGTCCTTGTTTACTCAAATGATACCCGCCCTTCAAATAGTGCCTGATACACATCGATATGTACAAAGTATCTTATCTGAAGCAAATGCAGGGTAATTTACCCATAATGAAATCCTATGGTGATAATGACATACTGGAGTAAGTGGTGCTTTGGAGACTTGTATCTCACAAAGAAAACAACTCCCCATGACTCATGAAAAATTAGGCCAGTAAAAAGGATGCTTGTGATACTGGGTACTGAGGGCACGCAGATTGCAGAATTCGTGACACTTCTTCTTAAACTGCCTTTTCTTTTGACCTCAGAACTTTTTTAGTTTTCTGATGGATCGTGTTGGCCACAAGAGAGTATTCTCTTGCCTCCTGCTGTTTTCTGAACCTGATTCTCCAGCCTTATTGATGATCTACAAGGTACCCATATATCTATGTGTAGGCATTTCCATATATTCCAGTTCTCTTCCTGCTAGTGGTAACTTGTGGTTTTTTTCCACCTTTGCATGTAAAAACATTATTCTGGAAAGAGATCTGTAGACCCCACCTAACTGCGGGAACGATGAGACCCTGGATATAAAGTGCTAGTGCCAACAAGCAGTGGCAGCAGCACAAGAGCACACAACTCTTCATGTCAACATCAGAGCAGAAAAGTCACACTTTACACCCTCATTTTATGTGTCCATTGGAAACACATTTGTCCCGTGAACATGAGTGGAGAGTGTGGCTTCCCTGTGGTCCAGGTCACTGGGGGCTTTTACAGTGCTGTGTTCTCCTGGTTCTCTTCCTTTGTCTTAACTGTTAGGTCTTTCTTTCTCCCCTCCGTTCCATCCTCTGGGCAATGGTGCATTGGCTCATTCTTGCCCTTTCCCTGTAGTTTCTGGGCACACATTAAGTACAGACATCCTGGTTATCTAAGGTGAGGAGGGAATCCCACAGCCAATCTTGCTGCCACTTTGCCTGTTTTCCTGTGGTGCTGAGGATGGGACCCAGGGCCTTGATCAGAGTGGGTAGGGACTTTATCTCTGAGCTATATCCTGAATCCTTTTTCACTTAAAAATTCTTGAAATAGGGTCTCAGTAAGTTGCCCAGGCTGGCCTTGAATTACTCTGTAGCCCAGTGAAGTCATAAACTTGCAACTCTCCTGCCTCAGCATGAAAATAGCTGGGATCACAGACCTCCACCAATAGGTCTGGAAGTGGTTACCACTTTTGATGACTGGATATCTACTGGGGTTGCCATAGTTACCAATTTCCAACTCCTCATTGGAACACTGACTGGCAGTGGCCAAGGGGGAACTGAGAGGCTTAAGAGCTCGGGGGTGGGGGCAGTGGTATACGGACTGATACTACTGCTCACAGTTCCTTTCTTCTGTAATTAAAGGGATGCCTCCTTATTCCCTCCCTAGCCAGCTGTGGTCTCTTCTTTCCTCCTCAGAAAGAGAGAGAGAGAGAGAGAGAGAGAGAGAGAGAGAGAGAGAGAGAGAGAGAGAGAGAGAGAGGTGGGTTTCATCCAAGGACAGGGTAATTTGGACATCAGTGGGAAGATGTGTATTTTCCAGACCACCATGGCTCTGTGGCCAAAGGGGTGGGGTGCAGTGGGTGGTCTTGGGCCACATAGATGTGCTGTTTGGTTCTCTGATGTTTGCAGTGAAGGGTGAGCCAGATAGAGCCCGTGGGTCTGGCTCTTGGGTGCTGAGTACACTGTGAATGAGCTTTTAGGGCCAAAGCTTTCCATGCTAAAAGTCCTCTCCCTTAGCTGACTGAGCATCCCTGCTCCTCACTGGGATGTACGCACAGTAGTGAACAGCGCATCCAACGCACAGTTTACAAGAGAGCCCAGAGACAAGGGGGTGTAATGGAGCGGACAGCACTGCAGTGCAGCAGCAACCCCCCCACATCACTGAAGGCTCTACTTCTGAAGGACCGGAGTGACGATTCAGCCAGCTTCCATTTCCCCTGAAGGTAACTGGGTTTCCATTAAACGCTGATGAGTTCTCATTACGGGGGAGTGTGCAGAGAGGGAGAGGAAGGGGAGTGTGTGGGAGGACTCTTCCATCTGAGCTGTGTCTGCTTTTGAAAATACTGCTCATTTCCACCCACATTCACTGGGAGCCCATCACCTCAGTTAAAACTGCTGTCCTAACACAGACAAGGAGTGCCGCTGAGGATGGGGAGAAAAGGAAACTCTTGAACACCGTGTTAGGAATGTGCATGGTACAGCTTCCACAGACAACAGTGTGAAGATGCCTCAAGAGGTCTGGTGATGGCTCAGCTGGTAAAGATGCCTGTTGACCTGATTTCCATCTCCATGACCCACATGGTGGGAATAGAAAAAGGCCTCCTGTAAGTTACGGTCTGTGCTCAACACATGTGCTGTACTACACGTGTGTGCATGTGGTATTACATGTGTGTGTGCGCATGTGCAATAATAAATGAATAAATAAACAAAGGTAATACCTCAAAAAAAAGTGCCTCAAGAGTGTAAAACTAGATGCACACAGGGTTCAGCCTCTTCTGGGTTTGCGTCTAAGAAAATGATACAAGGAAAGAGCCACCTGCAAGCTCACGTTTGTCACTGTGTGAGTCACAGGTACTGTCAACCTAGGGCTGGGGAGATGGCGTAGTGGGCAACATGTTTGCTGTTGACCTTGGAGTCTGACTCTCAGAATTCACATGTTAGAAAGAGAGAAGCGATACGTGCAGCATGGACAATATCAACATAAACATACTACATCAAGTCATACTGTAGTCCACTGATCTAGACTATTATGGCAATACAGGTTCTGAAGCAGAGAAAAACCTGGCCTGTTCCTTTATGTGCTGGTAGCCAGTTTCCACTGGGGGCAGGTTTTGAGAGGAGGTGCCCAGGATAGCTACATCCTTAGTTGTGGCTGTTATGGGCACCTGGTACTTGAGGCCAGGACATGCTCTCTGGCTTTGCTGTCTCCTTTCCTACCCCTTGTTCTAGTGGCAACGCTCAGCCATCAGGAGTGAATCAGGCAGCCCAGCAGCTCCTGAGTGCAGGTGGAGAGTAGGGGAGAGGCTTGAGAGCAGCAAAGCCTGCCCTCTTGAGACCTAGTTTGCTGGGAAGAGAGGGGGGAGGAAAGGGAGGAGGGAAGGGGAAGAGATGGAGAGTAAGGCAGGGCTTCACTGTGTAGCCGAACTCTGCTGAGATGCGCCATGTAGCCCAGAGGTCTTTGCTCTTGTGGAAATCCTTCTGTCTTGGCCCTGCTTAGTGCTAGGATTGCAGGTGAGTGATTTATCCTGGAAAGCTTCAGGTATTAGCAACTTCTTGGCTCTGGGTAAAGTTTTTAACTCTACCAAGGACTGACTAAAAGGAGAAAAGTGCCCTCATCATCGGATGCTGGTTCAATCTAGAGTTACCTCGCACCATTAGCACCCGTGTCTGAACCAGGCCACGAAGCAATCAAAGCCCTCTTTCTGCTGCTGCATCTAACTGCTCAGGAATCCTTTCAGAAGCCTTGGGGCAAACTTAAGATGTATTTGTGTGGTGCCGTGGCCTGTATCTCAGTGACTTCAGGCTCAGGATCCCTACTGATGCTTGCGCCCCGGAGGCAGAAAAGAAGCATCTTAACTCAGGGCAGCCAAGAGAGCCTTCTGTGCGTGAGTCACCCGTGTGTGTGTGTGTGTGTGTGTGTGTGTGTGTATGTGTGTATGTGTGTGTATGTGTGTGCACTTACCAACTGAAACATAGTTGTAACATGGAGGTCAATCATCCATTCACACCTTCCCTCCAGAACAAACCCCGTTGTTGGCTTGAGAAAGCCAATACCTAACTTCAAGTCACAGCACCATGCTCTCAAATACTCCCCCCTACACACACACAACCCTACACGGATAGATCTCATCAGTGAGACTGCCCCCACACAACCCTACACGGATAGATCTCATCAGTGAGACTGGATGGAGTGGTGGAAGGGGAACAACAGACCTCCTTGTGTTTTCATGGGCTTCAGGGTCATTCAGAAGAAGCAGAATTTCCATCAAGACTATAAGGCTTCCCCCTAAATATTTAACTCTGTCTATTTTCTTTAAAAAAATACTTTTTGCACTTATTCCTTTATTTATGGCACATATGTGTGTGTACATCTGGGTGCACCTGGATGCCCACGATGAGTTCAGAGAACAGCTCTGTGGAGTAAATTCTTTCCTTCCACTATGTGGGTTCCAAGGACTTTATGGGATTTGCCACATTGCACAATACAAAGTTAGGTTGTAAACATTAACTATATATAATTTGTATTTTTTTGTTCATACGTTACGCAGAAAAGAATAAGAATAAAAATAATGCTGAGTCCTCACTCTAGAGGATCAATATTTGACTGTGGGAAGTATAAAACGTACTGAGAATGTTTACCAAAAAGTGTCATTCCCATAGAGAGATGTGCACAGTTCTTAAGCACTTGGTTAAGTGATTCTGTGAGGGACGCCCCGGAGAAAGCCGTTATGATGGCAACCTCACCTGCAGACACCTCAGCATAGGAACTTTTGATTTTTTCCCCCTGAGACTAGGTTTGTTTTCATAGCCCAGGCTGTCTTAGATCTCTCTCGGTAGACCAGGCTGACCTCAGACTCATAGAGATCCGCCGGCCTCTTCCAAGCTCCAGGATTAAAGGTGTTGTGGGTGCACCATTACTGCCTGACTTGAATTTTACCTTAAAATGAACGAACGAACAAACAAACAAACAAACAAATAAACAAACAAACTCTTGAAAGCCAAGATCCCAACAGTGAATCTAGCAAGGGTGTCTAAAAAAGAAAATCCACCCCACTTCGTTGGTTCTAATCAGCAGATGGAACTTGATTGTGATGATTTGTTGTTAGCGCTACACTTATGGTCATGGAAAGACGTCCAGAAAGTTGGGCTGTAAATTTTAATATCCCATGACTGATTTACTATCCAGGCCATTGTTTCTCAAGGTTCCACCCCCCATCACAATTAAAGCCAATCCCGGACATTTCATTTTATTAAATTCTCACTTTTCACACTGTGATTTGTGACGTTCCAGTTAGAGACGGATTTGTTTTGATAGATGGGTTAGTTGGCTCCATTTGATATTAAATTTAATATCAAATTAACTCTGTTTGATTTTTAAAACGAAAGAGCTTATGTGTGCTTATTCCTGGGTGTCAGCCACTGACGGCCAGCGAAGAAAAGAATGCAGGCCGTGTACAGGTGCAAGAAGGGAAGGGTTAGAGAGAGTCAGAGGGGGAAGAATCCCTAGCAGGAGAAGAAAAGCCTTCACGTGAGTCGCTTGCAGATGCTAATCTAAGAGGGTTAGCACAGGCTGGAGATGAGATGCTGAGTGATATGTTGGGAAGGAAGGGGCCAGGAGGGGAGACACTAGAAGCCAAGGAGCTCCAGAGAGGTTTGGCTTTAGCCAAGGAGTAGATGTCTCATGAGAGAAAAAGGCTGGCTCAGAGAGAGCTAAGTAAGAATAGGGAACAAAGAAAATGGAGACTCAGAAGAGTGATTGAGGAGCAGAGACAAAGAGGCAGAGACAGAGAGACAGAGAAAGAGAGAGCTATCTTCCTCACACCAATGCAAAAATAATGAGTGGGGCTACAGTTTTGCCCATCCAGACAGTATCTTTCAAAAGGGTTTATTGTTATTATTTTTAATTATGTGTACGTGCTTGTTTGTGGTGGGGGTATGTGCACGTGAGTACCACCAGTGCCCACAGAGGCCAGAGATGTTGGGTACCTTGGAGTCAGAGTTACAAGCAGCTGCAAACTGTCTGATGTGGGTGCTGGGAACTGAACTCAGGTACTCTGCAAGAGCAATACATGCTTAGCCACTGAGACATCTTGCTGGTCACAAGCATCTCATTTTAATCGCCACCAAGACTGCCTGTGAGTGGACCAGCAATAGCTCTGGGAACCACGGAGAGTAAGGCTGGACTCTGCAAAATGTCTGTATCTCCTTTTCCGTTCTCTAGTTCCCACAGAGAAACATCTCAAGCGTCTTTCTCTTTGTCAGTTTGAGCCGAGAGGGGGAGTCCCTGGGCTCTGCTGCTCTACAGCCTAAGGTCGACTGTAATCTCAAAATGAAAAGCTCACCACTCAGGCTAACGCACCCTTCACAACACAGCACTCAGCAAAGGGAAACCCTCTACAGACCAAGACAATCCACGTCTCGATTTTGTGTGCTTGCTAAATACTTTTGACACATAACATTTTAGGTTTATCAAAGGGAAGAGTGAGACAGCACATATTTTGTACTCAATACGGTGACGCAAAGGGTAGAATACCCAGAATACCCACCTGTATGTCACAAAATTATGGTTTATCATGAAAAACTGTCCTCTTTGCAGAAGAAAACAAAAGTAAAAAAAAAAAAAAGGAAGTGGGTTTTTAAAGTCAAATTCATTTCAGCTGATCATATTTTTAGAAAGAACCAAGAGCAGGCTGTGTTGTTGTTTTGTTTTTGTTTGTTTTTCAAAGCTGGAGTTTGGATTCAGGGCCTGCACATGTCAGACAAGCACTCTGCACTGTAGTTTTAGTTTATACTGTATTTCTACTTTTCTACTTTTTTTCGCACTGTAGTTTTAGTTTATACAGTATTTCTACTTTTCAAATGTCAGCCTGTTCTCACACACACACACACACACACACACACACACACACACACACACATCGGAGAGGGAGGGGTGTTGGTTTCCCTTCCTCTTCCTTATATAATGACTTAGGTCCCTGGTTTCTCCTGATTCTTGCACCTCACTGTAGATGAGACAACATGAAACTTGTGTTTCCTGAGACTGACCTTGCTCAGGACATGGCCTCTTTACTGCTCACAGAAGCAGGAACAGCAAATGCTGAGGAGAAACTGATGAGAAAGTCTGGGAGTCTGGGTAGGCAGTGGTGCTTATGTGCTGCAGATCACAGTCTGTGAGCCGGACTCTTGCTCCTGCACCAGCTGAGTGTCTGAAGACAGACAGGAGTCAACACAGAACTGGGCATCTTGTGTGTCTGAAAGGTGTGACAATGGCTCAAGGCTCAAGAGTGGTGGGAAATCACCTCTCTATAAATGTGGGTGGTGGATAGTGTTGTCACTCTGGATAATACCTTGTGAAGGGTCTGTGTCCCCCCTGAATGTTGTAGGAATCTGACTTCAACCCCAGATCAGCTCGATAGCTATAGCAAGTAAGTGGTAGTGACAGCTTCAAACATAGCAAAATGTTGACACTGACTATAACTGTGAGTCCTGATACAAATGCAGGCGGGACTTCATCCTTAGCTCACACCACAGACCTCCTCACCCTCTGGGATTATCTAGGTGATAGGAATGTCTTTGTTCAGATGATGCAAGTTTTGATTGGTTCCAGGGTAGAGCTGGTCGTCAGAAAGACACACCACAATTATGCACACTGTTCTCTGGCTAAAGACCGAGTTAGTAACAGATCACGCCCATGAACTATGAAGCTTCAGGCTTCTGAACGCATGGAGTGCGGGAGAATGGTGGACCTGGGGAAGGCATGGAAGCTCCTCACCTTTTCCATATATATGTCTTCCTCCACACTTACCTGTACCATCTACGACATCCTTGATAATAAACTGTGGAATTCAAGGTAGGTGTTTCCCCAAGATCTGTGAGCCATTCTAGAAACTGATTGGACCCAAGGAGGGGTGTGGAGAAAGGTCAGACTGCTAGCTGGTCAGTCACAGGAGGCCGGGATTTTCAAGTGACATCTGAAACCTTGGGTCAGTTGCGTAGGACTGAGTCAGACCTGTGGGACCTGACTCTGAATGTAGATACTCAGTGTCAGAGATGGGTTAGACTGAAGGAGTCCCAATTAAGAGAAAGGCAGTGGTGAGATGACCCAGAAGCACTATGGTCTTGCTCTGTCATCCATAGGACCAAAGAACCATGTGACAGTCTTACTGTATACAGACCTTTCCACCCCCTGAGTGTTATGAAAAGCAGACACCTGGAGAGGACAGTACTGTCCCCAAGCCAGAGCTCAGAACAGAGAGGAAACAGATAGAGAAAGAGGCCCCTTACCGTAGTGGGGAATGATAGCCCAGGCCATGGCTGAAGCATAGACGCCGCCAATCATCCAGAACATGCAGAGCCAACTGAGGTGCTCACCCCGTTTCTCCCGGGCCAGGACTTCAGCAAAGTAGGAGAACACAGTGGGAATGGCGCCCCCAATCCTGTCAAAAAGTGCAGAGGACACATGAGACCGGGCCTGGGACAGTTAACATGAGGTGAGGCGAATCCAGAGTAAACTCTAGCAACGCGTTTTGTCTTCTAGTCCTGGCATAGCAAGCCGCATGTATTTTCTGTGTCCATAGTGAATACAGATGCAGTGCCTTACCCGAACTTGAGACTGCAATTAGGCTATGTGGACAGCAGGTGGCAGTGGTACCCCACTCATGTGGTTTACAGCTTCACTTGCAATTCAGATGAGGTTTGTACTCAAGTGTTGGACAGTCTGCATGACATTTATTAAAAGTTACAACAATCTGGTGGCTTCTAATATGTACCCTAACTGACTCGTTAAAACAAAGAGAAGCCCTGTGATGTGTCCCTGTGGCTACCCCACAGCAGTGGGTCTCCCAGCCTGGTGGCGTGATGACAGGACTGACAGCTTCACCTTCTAGATTGGTTCTAGCCTGTATCCAGGAGATAGGATAGCTGACTGAGTATAAGGTTAAGAGCCACTAATAAAAACAAATAGGCACAATCAAGTTTAGCCCAGTAGATTAGGGTAGTTGTTTTTATATAGGCTCTTTTGTTCTATTTCTCTGACTTAAAAAGATAGTTTTTTACTCTGTGTGTGTGCATGTGTGCGTGTGCATTCACGCATATGGGTATCCATCCGTGCCTGGAGACCAGAAGAGGGTGTCAGAGCTCCTCAGCTGGCAGGTGGTTGTGAATCACTCACTCAATGTAGGTGCCTTAAACTGAACTTAGATCCTCCAGAAGAGTGGTAAGCACTAACCACTGAGCCATCTCTCCAGCCCCCTAGAAGGAGCCGCCAGCTGACCTGAAATTATGGCGTGACTAGTGGGTAGATGACTCAGGCGAAGGGCTCTCAAGTGAGAGCTACACATTTAAAATTTTGTCTATGCTGGTAGGTGAATCATAGATTTCATCATAATTTCAAAAGAGTCTTGACCTTAAGTTTTTGATCAATTGCTTCAGGAAACCTTACTTATTTTCACTTCAAATTACTGTCTTCAATATACTGTTCAAGAAAGGGGTAAACACAGTATAACCAGGGTGTAGAGCCAGCAACTAGAGATCCAGCCTCAAAGTATGTACTCCTTCATTTATGGTACCACAAGGTACATTGCTGTTGACATTTCAAATAATGTGATGTCAAAGAGTAAAATGTGTCTGCCCATGTAATAACTAGCTTTTGTTGAGCCTTATATACAATAAAGGGGTATTAGTCACGCCTTTGGCAAATGCAATTTAAGGAAAGGTTATTTCGTCGCAAATTGGCCTTAACAAATGAACCACGGGGTGTGTGAGCTCCGTGTAAACTGGGAGATCAAAATATGGCACCGTGTTAAGCATTTGAGCCCTCTCCCGATGATGCTCTCCCGATGATGCTGTGGCCGTCCTCTAGTGGACATGGCAGACTGCTTAGGACACTGTATTCAGTCTATGAGCCATGAAATCATTTTAGTAATCTATAGAGCATTCTAGAAAATTTGTTAGAAATGAAAATTTTGATTGAAACTCAAGTAATAAGGAAAGGCATAAGTCCATTTTATGAAACCTTTGTTTCTATAAACATTTAGGTATACATTATATGTTTTGGTGTATATGACATATTATATATGTTATAAATGTATATTCATGAGTATCATAGTGGGCATAGAATCTGTCTTTCCTTTATCTCCTTCTTTTCCTCAATTTTCCCTTCCTCCCTTCCTCCCTTGCTTGCTTTTCTGTGATCAATTCCAGGGCCTGTGTATGCAAACACCTCTGAACAGCATTTCCCAGGTCCACAGTGCATTTCTTGGCAGTTGACAGTAAGTCCCTCACTTAGAGCATTTTTTTTCTCTAGGCTGTGAATATTGTAACTACTTTAAATTCCTAGTGTGGCAACTGCAAAAGTCTTCTAATTAACACAGTGATTAAGATCAGCGCACACACGGACAGCAACCAGGTCCCAGTCCATCAACCAAATCCTCAGACAGGAAACATGCGTGTGGTAGACCAGACAGAGAGAACTGGCTGGTTCCAGACCACAGTAGACTCATAATTCTCTGTCTGGCTTTTTGAGGAGCACATACTAGGTCAGTTTTAAGTTTCAACAACAGCTTTTAAATGGTTTTTATTACAACACATGGTACTAGTGGGAAATAGAATGTCTCTCTCACAAATCATCGCATGCTGCTGCCTTTCCCATCTGCTGTGTAGAAACTATTTTCTTGTAACATAATGTCCCTGTTCTATAGCATCACCCCTGTGTGTGTGTGTACACATTAGCATGCATAAATATGAGTGTGCATTTGGTGGTTTGAAGACAACTCCAGGTGTTGGTCCTTGCATTCTACCTAGTTTGAGACAGACTTTCTTTAGGTTGCTTGGCTCCCCCTCCATATGACAGCTTGGTTCTTCTGCAAGCTTCCAGGGATTCTCTTGTCTCCACCTCCCACCTCTCTCCGTGCTCACACCGTACAGTCAGCTTTCTCATGGCTTTGGTGGATTCAAACTCAGATCCTCATGATTGCATGCATGGCAAATGCCTTTACCCACTCACTGGGCCATGTCCCTAGCTCTGGCATTGGTTTTCAGGACATAAAAGAATCCCTAGTTTTGACTGACTCTCCATATCTTAATTAATGTTTTATCAGAATACTGGACACTCTGAATGGAATAGCTATAACTCATACTTCATGAAAGCAAAATTACATGCCAAGATATGTCTGGCACCTTGGGACTGAGATAAATATATGTACTGTGACCTGGCTAAAAATTTAAGACTGCCTGTTAGTTTGCAATAAGCCAGAGTTAAAGAGAGAAAAATGCCCTAAGTATCTAAGTATTAGTATTCGAGCTGATTTTTCTTCATTGTCTTTTTTGAAGGTGGTTCTTTTTGCATAGATGGCTCTCATCTGTACACCATGCTGCAAAGAAGGATAAATGAATCTGAGGAGATAGTGCGGGGTGCTAGTAAATCCTTTGAAAATGTCTCTGTTCTCCAAGATCTATAAAACAATCCAAACACTCTTTTATTGTGGCTGGTCGTCTATTTTAGGGAAAACATTACCATCCTCTGTAGCCTGCTTTATTCAGAGGAAACCTATCCTTATTGTGCTGAAATGTTGATCGTCTCTGTTGTTTCATACTCTATGCTCAGAGAAGGTGCACACTGCCTAGTGTGTCTTGTGCCCCCATCACCTGGCCCAGGGGGTATACACCACATATTTTCTCCTAAGACTTTCAGACTCTTCCATGGTGAAGTAGACACACACGCACACTCTCCTGGACTATGCTGTTTTGATGACATAAACATCCTGAAAATAAAAAGGGCACACAACGCTTTCTAAATCAATATGACCACACAAACGCTGAGAATGTTGAGATGCCAATACTGAGTCATGGTATGAGTCATCATACTTCCCAGCATTCCTGAGTTACCTTGTACTGTAGTCACTGTGAACACTCATTGCTTGAATGTGGTGGTCCTTACTATAGGATGAGCTCACTTGGGGCTGATCAGAAGGCCCTGGGCAATCCTGATGGACATCCTAGGAGCTGTTAAAACACCTAGGTGCCTTTCATAAAAATGTTGTAGCTGCAAAAATTATCATCAATAAAAATTTCTTGTTAAGAGGGGAGGCAGGTACTTTTATGTCTTGTAAATACAATTTAGTTCCTACAAAAAAAATTGGTGATGCCAAGATGAAGCTGTCTACAGCCCAGCCTCCATTGCTTATAAATTAAAAAAAAAAGTTTTCCATTGCTGTTTTATCTTAACATTTTCAGTGAGGGTCCAATCAGAATTTACCAGAAAGAAAGAAAGAAAGAAAGAAAGAAAGAAAGAAAGAAAGAAAGAAAGAAAGAAAGAAAGGAGAGAAAGTCAGACAGACAAATAGGAAGAAAAATTTAAAATATGGGCTAAGAGAAGGTGGAAATGGAGCTTTTAGACACAGTTGGTGATTATAAGCTTGTAGTAGAGATTTCTGATTTCTTTGGAGACTTAGTTGTGTCATGTGTTGTTTTTCTGGAAACTGTCTTATGAGGGGATTTTTTTTTTCTGAAGCAGACACATAGGAGAATTTTTATTAAGAACAGACACGTGGTGTTTTTCTGGAGGTAGCCTGGAAAAGGGCATATGATGTTTTGTTAGAGTAGATGTTTGAGAGAACACATGATGTTTGGAAAGGGTATAAATATAACCCAACGGAGAGTGGATGACACAGGGTGGTATTTGTTCGTCTTGCCATTCTTTGTTGGTCACTGTTGGGCTTTGCTCATGTTGTATGGTATTGGCACACCCTTTCCATTCTTTATTGGTTATCATTTGTCGTGACTTAATAAAGAGAAACACACCAAAAAACTTCTGATGGTGTTCTGTGACGTTTTGCTGCTTCGCAGATTCAGGCCACTGGCTGTTTATTGCCACGTCCTTGGATTTGGGCCGTATGGCAGAGCCTTGTGGTTTCTTCTGGATCAATCAGCTGTTGCTGATTTTTGAATGGTGTTTGCAAGAGGATCGAGCTGCTGCTGCTGATTCATGTGAACTGGACAGCTGATATATCCTGACAACACAGGTTCGATTTGCTCCAAAGAACTATTCCTAAATATCCTCCTTTGCTGTATTAATCTTTCTTTTCTACTACCTCTGGTGGGTAGTGTGCTAGAAGGGAGGTTAAAACATTTAACAACCATGGTTAAAAGGAGGTGTTGAAAAATCAAAGCCTTATATAAGTTGGTCAGTCAGTATATAAATCACTATTCTTCGGTTCTTAAAATTATGAAAATGAAATTGCCATATACAATCCTACTATAGTACTTCTTGGTGTATACAGAAGGAGTCTATGTCAGCATACCACAGTGGCACCTGCGTACCCATTTTCACTGTGACAGTGTTCACAACAGCCAAGGTGTAGAGCAACTGTCTATCAATTATTAACATTTTGGGGTGGGGTTGTTTTCTTTTCTTAGGGAGGTTTTCTATTGGCGCGTGGATAAAGAAAGTGTTGTGCATATACAAAGTGTTGTGTAAAGCTGCATTTGGCCATAAGGAAGAATGAACTTATATGATTTGTGGATGCCATGGGATCTTCCCATTGTCAAAATAAACGAGACTCAGAAGGACAAATAAGTTTTCTCTCATACACAGAAATAGATGAAAAAAAACTACATATAGCCCAAAAGCAGAAGGAAGACACATGGGGGGAGAGGGAAGATTAAAGGGGGTGGGGTGGACAAGAGAGGCTGGGAAGGCAAATGTGAGGAAAGCACAATGCTATACATGTATGAAAATACAATGAAACCCATATGCTAGTCAAAAAGGCAAAATACAAGGAGACAACATGCCTAACTACTGGTTCTTGTTGATGGTGCTTACCACGTTAGGATATAATTCCTAAGAACACACCAGAGATACATATTTTTATGGGAGTTCTTGCAGTCCATGTATCAGTGCTCTTAAAAGTGTTTTTGTTTTGTTTTGATTTTTGTTTTGGTTTTGGTTTTAGTTTTGTCTCCTTTGACCATGGTTGGGGATATCTTTAGATATCTAGAACTACCCAGGGACATTGTTAGTCGCCTAGCTAACTCAGGAGGTGCTTCTGGCATCAAGGGGGTAGAGGCCAGGGAGGGTGCTAGATATCTCTCAATGAATAGGATAGGTCCCCAGGAAGAAAGAATTATCCATGTCAAATTATCAACAGTGTTGAGGATAAGAAACAATTACAGTGAATGGCGATTTAATGTGAAAATATAATTGATTTTATATTTTAAAAATCCATAATGCAAGGGTTAAATAATTATCTTTTATACTACTTGATGGGCGAGACATCCATAAATTAATTCACTTAGCATGGAAAGCTTATTGTTCATTATATCATAGCTATTAAAAGCTGCTCAGGTTCCTTACTTTCAAACTAATCTGTGGTGGAATGTTTACATAGATGAAGCAATCAGAGCAGAGTGGTTCATAAGAAACTTCCTCAGCACAGACATTAAGTCTATCCTGTGAGCTTCCAAAAATGTCGAATCTTAGTTATCCTTGGTAATAGGAGACACAGAAGGAATAATCATTGGAATCCACCTTATACAGGAAGAAAATTATCCAGTTATAAATTATTAATCCACACAAACAAACGTGAATATTGATAATTGGCATTTCAGAGTTGAAACAATACAACATTAAATAATTAATAAGTAACATCAACTTCAGGTTTTTACAACAATATTTATGAAACTATAAAAATAAGAAATGATACATTGAAACACATTCCTAGAATAAGTTGGGACTTCCATCCAGTACACAGACTTCCTTAGGTGTATGTGTGATTCAATACAGGTATTGAAATCTAAGACAAAGTGGGGTGGGACATTGTGCAAGACAAAGAACACACCAGCATTGCAGGCAGGTATGTTAAATCAGGTTAGTGAAGTAGGTGTCGGAAGACATCAATGATTATCATCTGCACAGATGTTCCAGAAGCAAGAAAGCTTGGTTGTCCTAACCCCCATATGCGCCAGTCTAGATGGGAAGGGTACATTTGTCCCTGGGCTGTGTCATATGGAGTTATACAGGCTGCTTTGGCTTGATAAATTTTCTCCAAAAACTCATGCATCCCAGGCTTTGTCTCTAGCCTACTCAATTCTGACTGGTGCTAGAACTTTTATGAGGTGGAATCGAGTGGGAGGTATCATGGCCACTGGAGATGTGCTCTGGAAGGGAATATTTGAACAATCATCTTCCAGTCTTTTAAAAAATATTTCTTCTGGCTTTGATATTATAATATAACTACATAATTCTCCCCCATCTCTTTCCTCTTTTCAACCCTCCTTGGCTGCTGAGTGTCTATGGCACCCTATAACTAGGCATACTTATGTCTAGGTAAAAAGGAAGAATCCACTTACTGGCACATGGCATGACCCATCTAATATGGGGAAGAGGGAATGTTTGTGTTTTTTTCTTCAGGATGCTGAAGGAGCACAGTGGCTGCCAGAGTGATGGGTGAGATATGCTGATGCTGGGACAAAGAATGATGCTGACCTGTGAGCTTGCTGAGTGCCCTGACAATGGTGACTGGGAAGCTGTATTACACATATATGTTCCTGACCCACCTTTGCTTGCCTATATCCCAGATGGGACAAGCTGCCTTGCCTCAAGTTTTTAGACCTTGTGGGACAGAGAATCAAAAAGAGAAGTTATAATGACTCTTGTATCTTTCTTAAATGTGACCAGTTATTTGGACTCGTTGTGGACTGGTCTAGAAATTAATCCAATATTGGGAATAACAGTCTTCACTTGTAAGTCTGGTTTTGGACATTTTCAGAGATATATTTGGAAGTTAGCTGCAGTTTTCTATGATACTGTATTAGCAAGAGATAAAGTTGGGGCAGATCTGGATTTTAAACAAATGTTAGTGCAGGTGTTAAGGCTATTTTTAATTGTCATGTTCAAATTACTTTTGTTTCTTCTACAGTATTTAATGTAAGTTGTATTGACTGTACCCTTTCTAATTGTGTCAATGTGTTGAAACCTGGCATGTCTGTTATGGGGGTCTATCAACCAGCTTTTGTTTTATTGCCCTGAGATTACAGGACCTTAGTATTCTGAAAAAAGCTTGCAAGTACTGGAATAACTGAGTCAGGCTGTAAGCAGAAGCCAGAGTGTAGTGGGCTTGATTTTTGCTGGTACAACAGCTTTAATTACATTAATTGCTATCACCACTTCTGCAATTGCTTTGACATAAGAACTCAAGACAGCTACTTTTGTTAATCATTTAGCAAAAAAAAAAATGTTACTAATGTGTTCAGTGTAACAAGAGGATTTAGATAGGTGTTTGGGACAATGGATTTATCCTATTCAAATTATTGGAAGGATGTGCAGAGTTTAAGAGTAAGGAGTCATCTTGAGTGTCATGCCAAATACCAATGGATTTGTGTTACTTCTAAAATTTACAATGATGGTCATTATAATTAGGAAAAAGTTTAAAGACACTTGCAGGGTATTTGGCATAATTCTAACACCCCTCTAGATGTTTTAACTTTGCATAGTGAGCTTATGAATTTAAAGAATGCTCCTCTGCTGAGCTTTGATGCTACAGGTACTGCTAATAAAATTATCCATGGCCTGAGGTCAGTATTTCCATTTTGGTCAAGCTTCGAGAATGGCATATATAGCTTGATCACACTAGCCCCTTTTTTCCTCAGAATACTTTTATTCCTTCCCATTGTGTTAAGGTTTGTCTTTAACAACATCAACATGTTGGCAGCCAAAGTACATGGCTTGAAACTAAAAATGGACCGCAGACAGAGTTATTAATTTAACAGATTGGCAAACCAAGGATAGGTAAGATTATGCACAGAGCCTTACCAACCTAAAACATATGTGCATTGCTTTTGATATGCATATTCCATGATGGGTAAGGAAGGCATTCTTGTCCTAAGACAGGCTCAGTCTTATTTATGAAATAAAAAAATCTGAACTGTGGAGAGCTTTTGGGACTTCTTGGCAGGAATCTGATCTTGGCCAAGGACAAGGAAATGAACTTCAGGAAGGGATTTGACATTAGGCTAGAACAAAGAAGTAATTTCAGGCAGAAATCTAAATCTTAGGACAGAACAAAGAATTTCAGGTGGGAATCTAAATCTTAGGCTAAAACAAAGAAGTAGGCTTCAGGCATGAAAATGACTTTGGGCTAGGACAGGGAAGTAGGTTCAGATACTTCGGTCATTCTGATAAGCCCTTAGAAACAGTGATCACAGGAGTGGTCACCAGACTTTGTTTATTGCTTTGCTTGTTCTTTGACTATTTGCATCTATTGTATTGTTAGTTCCTTAACCTAAAACTGACCTTAATACTTGCATGTAATTAAAATGGTATAAAAGCAGATTGGAACAAAACAAACAAACAAAAACAAACAAACATACAAACAAACAAACAAAAAACCCTCCTTGGCCTCTTTCAAATTCATGGCCTCTTTTTTCACTAATTGTCTTTAAATACATATATTTATATAATATATATCTCCTGCTCAGTCTGTATATTGTTTTTTGTGTGTATGTTTTCAGGGCTGACTATTTGGTGTTGGATAGCCAAATGGTGTGCCTGCCACTGGTAAAGACTCTCACTCTCAGCCTTACTTAGTTGTCTGTTCTTTGCATAGGGTGTTTTATCCCCCATATATTCTGGGACGTTTATTGTTATCTTTGTTCAGTTCATGATTAGGCAGCCCTGTTGGTGAGACTTCATGGATGTAGCTTCTGACATTACCAGGAGACAATCTCACAGCAAACTCCCTGATCCTCTGACTCTTACGATCCTTTTGTCCCTTCTCTGTAATGTTCCCTGCTCCTGGTGTGAGAGCCTTAGATGTGTCAGGTGAGACTGGGCTCCAAAACCCTGTATTTTGATTGGTTATGGTTTTCTGTAATAGTCTTCATATGTTACAAAGAAAATTTCCTTGAAGAGGGGAGGACTACACTTCTTTGTGGGCATAAAGACAAATATTTAGTAATTAGGAACTGTGCTGGTTTAATAAAGCAGTGGTTATAGGTTCTCCTGTTTTTACTTCCCAGCTTGCATGAGGTGAGCAGTTCACTCCACCACAGGCTACCTTCTTTTTGATGTACTGCTTTGCCACAGGCCCCAAAGTAACAGAATCAGTCATTGACTAAATTCTCCAAAACAGTGAGCCCCTAGTGGCATACTACCTCCAGCAAGGCCCATCTTCTAATAATTCCCAAATAGTTCTACCAACTAGGGACCAAGCATTCAAATATATGATACTTATGTGGGCCGTTCTCATTCAAATTATTGCAGGATTCTACTGAATAATTTTGTTCCATTTTTAATCTTTCAGTAAACATGTGACAAAGAATAATTTTATTCTAGGGGCTGAGGTGATGGTTCAGTGGGTAAAGTGAACTCACGAAAACCTGAGTTTACATCCTCAGCACCCATGTAATAAGTCAGGCTTGGTAATGTATGCCTATAATCCCAACACTGAGGGGCAGAGACAGGTGAATTCTGGGTAATAAGCTGGCCAGACAGTTTAGCTGAAACAGTCAGCTCCAGGTTCAGTGAGATATCCTGCCTCAAAAAATAAGGCAGAGAAGCAATAGAGAAAGATATCCAGACTTCAGTCTCTGGCCTCCACATGGGCACCCAATGTATACAACACACAAACACATGCATATAAAGAATATTTTAATTACTTTGATTCTAGCTTTTTCACAGCGTAATTTTCAAACAATCTTTTTATCTCCACCTTCCATTGTTGTTAGGAATTGAGAAATTATGTGAGAATATAAGTAAGGAAAAGGTTGAAGAATCACTGTAAAGCCACAAGTTCTGCACAGTTGATAAGCAAGACTCAAAAACCCACCAGGATCAGACCCTAACAGTTTTTATTCAGATGAGTATTAGGGGCATACACAAAGAACAGTGGATGGTCTTATCTATGTCAGGCATCACAATCACAAATAACTCATAAGGAAAATAACTTTTTAATCCTTAAGTAGAACCAACAAAAGTGTGTGTGTGGGAGAATGGGGGGGGGGATTGTGCTGCCAGCCAAATTACATAGCATTTTCGAAGTAACTGGTTATGCTTTAAATTGCATCCATAAATTTAAGAAGTCAAAGTAACAACTCGAAAGATGTCTGTATCTATTTTTAACTTTCAGTTTCCCGAGGAACCTCTACACCGATGTCCACAATGCCCACACTGGTTTGCACTTCCATGTGAGACAACTGTACCACTCTTGGCCATGTACCCAAAGGACACACTTCAGAGACACCTGCACATCCATGTTTGTTGCTGCTCTAGTTTAATGAAAGAGCACAAACTGCACACCCTGTGAACAGGCTGGGTTGATTCAGAGAATGAAGACACTATACTGATAGTGAAGGCACATGCTTGTTATAATAAACCAAGATAGAAATACCCAGGAGAGGCACACGTCCTGGAAAAGGACCTCCTCGGCCAATGGAGAGAGTTAGTTCTCCAGTCTCAAAAACCATAATATAAAAAAATAGTATTTTTCTGATACAGAAAGTTATTTTCACAATACTATGTAAACTACAAAGGCAGAACTTTGTAGAAAACATCATTTAAAGACATTATTTGTAAACATATAATTTGGGCAACTCTGTGCCTTGCTAACAAAAGATAGAAACAATGAGGTAATGCAAGTCTTTAACTTGTTTACAGGCAGCTTGCTTCCCCTTAGTCCTTACATCTGTGCACATATATGCACTTGCAGAAGCAGCCTGGTGCAACAGGGAGGAATGGCACAGCCATAGATCAGGATTCTGATGCCATTTTATATACAAAAGCTCTTGGAGCTCTTGAGAGAGTTGGAAGAACAAATTCCCTCAACACCTAAATGGCTTCATACATACAGAAATGATTGCTACAATTATCTCTGAGACATTAATGAAAGCACACAGATATAATCAATCAGTCACTTGTTGCAAACATCTACTCGTCCTCCCTCTAAATCTCTACTTACCCACCCACCTGTCATCTGTCTCTCTACTCTCCACCCTCTCTGGCTCTGCATCAGGCTATCAGTTGTTAGAGCTGTAGATGAAAGCATAAGTTTCCATCTTCAAGAGGGCTCCAAGGATGAATTCTAAAGGGGCATATGGCTAATGTATGGCCACATGATGTCCTTAGTGTGGAAGATATTTTGCTCCATCCCTTTCCCATTGGGATCAATACTACTTTTATCATAGGGTAGACTGGGAGATAAAGTTTGCCAAAAAGGTCAACCTTTGCATCAGAAAGCCTTGTAAAAGGCGCTGTCTTAGACAGTGGCTCCCAAAAGAGATATAGAGTGAGCAGAGCCACATGCATAATTATTTTATAGAAGAGATACTAAAATAAGGGGGAAGATCAGGGAGGTTAATCTTAATATATGTTCATTTACCCAGCGCATTTGAAATATTATCATTTAACACATATTAAGTGTAAAATTGGCTTGGGATAGTGCACTTTTTTACATGCACCAAGTCTTAAAATTTTAGTGTAATATATCTTTGCACTTACAATAATTACATTGCAGCTGGACAAATGACGTTTAAGGCATTTGGTAACTACTTATGGCCAGTTGGTTACCACGTTGAACAGCAAATCTAAGAAAGCATTACTCTTCTGTGTACAGTTTGGTTTGAGATTATTTTTCAATTAAATATATTCCCAAGGACATGCTGGAAAAAGTCTTCCCATTCCCAATTTTCTGAGGCCAATGATCTCCCTGGATTGATCTGTTAAAAAATTTAGGAACAGGGATGGAGAGACAGCTCAGCAGTTAAAAGCATTGATTGCTCTTCCAGAGGTCCCGAGTTCAATTCCCAGTGATCACATGGTGCCTCACAACCATCTGTAATGGGATCTGATGTCTTCTTCTGGTGTGCATGAAGACAGAACACTCTCATACATACATAAATAAATCTTAAAAAAAAAAAACCCTTTAGGAGCACCAGTCATCATGTTCAGGGTTTGGTGTCATACACAGTCAAGAGTCATTTCTGGTAGAATCTCAGATAGAGCAAGCCTGGTGGTTATGACTACCAGCTTTTCAGCCTGACAGCATGGGTTTGAAATCTGGCTAGATCACTCACTGTGTGCCCTTCGGTAGTTACCACACATTCATGTGCCTTGCCCCCCTCATTTATAATATATAGATAATCATACCTGTATGATAGCATTTCCTCACGGGGACCAAAAAGGAGGAGTCAATTCACATACACTACCGAGCCCAGCACCTCCCACAAAGCAAGCACAATTCAGGTATTTGATAAAACGTACTTTAAAAGTTTTAAAATACAAAGCCACACAATTTTCACTTTCTTGATATGATCAGAAAATTATTTCTTAGGAGAAAACACTATTGAGCAGAAGACTTATAGTTCTAAATCAGACTAAAAATCAGAAACCCTAAGGGCCATTTGGAAATAACAGCCTTTCTCTGCCTCGATTTTCTTTAATTAAGGGAAGACATTGTTTGAGTATTTAATTTTTTCAAACAGTTGTGAAAATAAAGCTCATGGAAGAATCAGAGTTGGTGGCAAGGAATTCTGCACAGCCAGAGTGTTGTTGCTGGCACCCGGTCGGCTGTACTGCGCACAGCTATGAAGTATGCGTGACTTGGCCCCACCCACACTGGGATGCACGACTCCTCTTTTGTTTCCAACACACAGGAACAAAGACATTTCACTCTCATCTCTTGTTGTTATTCTGTCTCCCTCCTGCTCGTCATGCTCAGCAGTGCCAGGCCCTCAGTGAGCAGCTCCCAATTCTGACATTGCGTGGCTTCCAGCACATTACCATCTCCTTAATTAACAGTGACTGGAAACAAATAATTTAATTCCAGGGGCAAATGAAAATGAATCAGTGGTGCCAACTCCATCTCCAGCTTTCTAATCGCCTGTAACCAAAGGATAAGGGGGACATGTGTTGCCTTGGTGTGAGATTCATCCGAGAAAATAAAAGACAGACGGACAATGAGTGAGGTCTTACTCCTCACCCCAGCCGACACTGATGGGCCCAACAGGAAAACCTTTCTTTGGGCAGAATAAACATTTAAAAAATACAATGACTATGTCAGCTGGATATCTTTATTTTCTAAGAAGATATGACTCAAGACTCGGCTTGGTGTAAATAAAAAAAAAAAAAGAAAAGCAGAAATCTGAGCATGGTAGTACACACCAATAATCTCAGCTCTCGAGATGCTGAGGCAGGAGGATCATGTGCTTGAGGTCATTCATTCTGAGCCTCATAGTGTGATCCTATCTAAGGGGTTGGAGGAGACATACCAGGAGCATATTTGTCGATTCAGAGACAGTGAAACCATAAGCCCAGGCACGTCTCTGTCTAAAATGAAACCCTCTCCAGTCCCTTTTACATTCACAAACAGAATTCAAGAGGAAGACACACCAACTTTGGATTTGGAATGTCCAGCTGACTTAATTAAGATGCTGCAAGTTGATGGGCCGAGTTAATGGGACTAAACACAACCATTCCTAGTTCTAAATCCACGACATGCAGCATGTGGACTTGGTGACAGGGACTTCTCTTTATGTTCTAAAGTTTTCAATAAATGGATCTGGCTGGCAGATGCTCTGCCATACTCTGCCACTAGCAGGTACATCTCTTCCAGTGGATTATGCCGAAACCTTAGAATCAAGCAAGCACAGGATGGAGCTGGGGCCTTTCTGGTCTACCATGAGCCAGATCGGAACTAATAAAATATGGGTGGTAGACTGCGATATCGCTTTGTTCAACCAGAATCCAGTCATTTGTCTTTTATTTATTTATTTATTTATTTATTTATTTATTTATTTATTGAAGCATAGTCATCCAATTTGGGGAAGATTGTGAGAAATATTCACGAATTAATCGTCACTGACATAGTCAGGAACCTGGCTTCTCCCTTATACAAAAAATTTTGGTACATAAAGTGGCGCCAGCCTGGTACTTGACTGAGGAGTCATGACCATTTTCAAAGATGAGTGAGAGTTTTGTTTATTCAGTATGGGACTTCTCTGCTCTACAGAATAAGTAGGAATTTAATAGCTTTCTATTTCCCTTCTGGATCTGCTCACAGAGCCTGGTCCTCGGTCTAATGGGACAGCCATTGTAACCGTAGCTTGCTCTACAGTCCCTTACAGTACCATGGCTATCTTCCCTCAGGCAGTTCATGTGTGGAGCAGTTGTCCTGTATATGTAAACTCCTGTATCCTTGGAGTCTGCGCAGCACATACTGACAATACTCTGAAAAACATTGGCTGTAGGTGACTGTACGTATGTCAGAGAAGGTATGTTGGCATTCCCTGGCTTTGGTCCACGAAATTGTGTCCTGCAGTGTAGGCTCTGAGCAACAGCAGGTGGTAACTTTTCAAACTTGTAAACCACTCTGCAACCCTTATTTCATTAAAAAGTGACCACAGTGCCTATCAACACTATCCCACAATACTGTGGGAAGAGTATCTCTAAGTTGTCGATAAGGAGGAAGAAAACTTATATTTCTACAAGTTTTTCCTTATCAAAGCAGGGTTTTTTATAGTTTTAAAATCAGGCCATGGGGTTTTTCCACACATATGAAACCAGAGGAATAGTGTGTGTTTCGATCGATCTCTTTCAAGAAAAATAGCTATGCCTCTGCACATGGTTAGTAGTACAACTTTAGTTAACTCTGTCCAAATCAGGAAATTTCAGAGAGACTTACTCTGCCTCCCAGAGTAGGCTTTCCCTCCATTTAAATACACACAGGCCACCTAGACCAATAAAACTAGTTATTTGAGATAACCCTAATCCTGGATTTAAGAGCAGTCCCTAAATAATGTGAAATATTATAGTAGTAGGTACAGCTCTTTCTTACTTAATTCTTCAAAAAGACACATGTATGTTTGAATGTTTTTGCTATGTGAGCAGAGTTCCAACTTAAGCAAAACCAGTCCCCATTCATAACACCTCCCTGTCATGGAGCATAAGTGTTTCAGTACCTTTGTGGATTTAAACATGGACAACTCCATTTCTAAGAATCAAAACTGTAGCTTCTTGGGCTTACACAAAAATAGAAGAAACAAGTTAAACGTTTCATTCTTGGTGCTGGGATCTTAGAGAGCAAAACCGCGTGCAGTCATGAACAAACACATTACTTTAAAATACGAGGGAGAAAACCTTACCCGAATCCAGAAAGCAAGCGACAGATGAGAAAGAAGCCGTAACCTTGGACAAATGAAGAAAGGAAGGCAAAGAATCCGTTGACAGACATGCAAATCAGAAGAGACTGCTTCCTTCCCACTTTGTCTGCCAGTCCTCCCCAGAAGAATGCCCCCACCATCATCCCGAGGTACACTATGCTGCCTGTAACACACAGAAAACAAAGGAACAGATCAGAGATTGAGAACAAATAACACATGTAACAGCAAATGAGGCACAGAACACACTCCAGCAGTTTGCACAGGAAAACATCGCTAAAAGTGCATCCTTAGGGACGCAGTACTCTGGTTTTCAGGTTGGAAGTCAGCCCTGCCAGGTCTTTGGCCACCCTGTCCCCTCAGAGGTACTGATTGGAGTTATTTCCTTTCCCACCACGTATAGAAGACAGGCTGGTCACATTCCATCCCAGTCTTATGTGGATGGGTTTGCTATGGGAGGCATGAAACATCTCATGACAGTCCTGGAGTTTGACTCTGTGTTTCTCCTCCCCTTTCCCCAGTGTATCACCATGACAAGAACATGATGAGTTATAGGACCCCAAAGCCAAACGGACCTCCAAACTGTTTCAAATCTCTGCTTCCACCAGACGACCTGTGCTAAGGCCAGACCTTAACCATTCTAGATGATTCTGTAGCTTCTTTCTCTCTAGTCTCCCTTGAAGGTCCTGGAGTTGAGGAAAGTGGACTTAGCAATCACAAGGCTTAAATATAAACAGTTTTTTTTTTTTTATCTCTTATCATCAGAGAAGGCTTGGAGCTCAGGGTTCAATGAGAAGAGAATGTCTTAGTGTGTCGAGAAACGTTAATGTTGGTTTTGATCTCCAAGGAGAATGGAGAATTAGGAATAAGCTGACCTTCTTGCTGTCACTGTGAGTGGACACTTGAATTTTCTAATTCGCTCTCCTCTAAGAAAAGCAAACCTCTGTGAGGGTGAAACAATGTTAGATGTCGGTCCATGAGCCTCTCTGAAACTGAACCGCCTAAAAGAAAAGACATAGCCAGTGAAAGTTTCTTAGGTCTAGGTGTGGCACTAAAGAGGCTGTTACTTCAGTGTTCATCCATTTTCTTTCATCTATCTATCTATCTATCTATCTATCCATCCATCCTTCATCTATCCATCTATCCATCTTCTATCTATCTATCTATCTATCTATCTATCTATCTATCTATCTATCATCTACATACCTATCATCTACCCATCTGACTACCAGTCTGTCTCTCTGTCTGAACAAGATCTTACTGTACATCCCTGGCTGGCCCAGAACTCACTATATGAACCAGACTTGCCATGGCCCTTCTGCCTTAGATTAGTGCTAATATTGCTAAGATCATAGGCATGAATCATTTGTCCAAGCTCTATTTTTAAATATACATTCCAGATAGTCTGACATTGAAGTAAGAAGAAAAAAGAGCCTAATTTATTGGTGAGATTAGCCTAAAAAATATCCAGTTTAAACGTTCACATCCTCCTAGTTATTACTGACCACATAATTGATAAATCAATGTGAAGCTCAGAAGAAAAACACTTGGCCTGGCCTTCTCACCATCACATCAAGACTGAGGATGTGCTCTCACAGCCACAGAGAATGGAAGTGTCAGAACAGCTGTGAAATCTGACCCTTTCCACCAAAGCCACTTTCCAATCAGCCTTTGATACTACAGAGAGGTGGATGGAGCCTTTGTCCATGGCTGACATCATTTTCCCTTCCCAATAGGACTGGACACACACTTCCCCCTTCTCAATAGAGATTACTCATATCACGAGGTCCAAAGTGATGTTATTTCTCCACAGGTGAAATGAGCCAATTCAATCCAGATTTTATATCTATCTCTATCTATCTATCTATCTATCTATCTATCTATCTATCTATCTATATCTATATGCTGGGAGAACCAAGTGTGCTTTGGTATGTAAAACATGAACCTCAGCCTCGTGTCCCAGGGTCTGAAACCAAACACAAAGCAGGTCCAAATGATGATTTACAGAATGTGTCTGGACAGAATAAGTGTGCTCTAAGAGCAGACAGACTCATCCAAAGAAAAGCCTATGCAGCATAGTCCTCACTGACAGGGCTAAGACACTCATGCTGGCACTCATACCTCTCAGGTTATGGAGACAAAGCTACTTTGTGATAATGATGTCTGTAAAAAATGCCTACATATCACAAAGGGAGTGTCTATTGGTCACGGGTGAGTGGCCTGTAACTCCTGGGACCTAAACACTTGGAAGTCTTGCTTAGAGTTGTATGTCCAGACACAAAGCTCCTCATTCTGGTCAGCACTGTTTGGTTTCAGACCCAGGGCAAAGGACTGAGGTGCATATTTTACCTACCAAAGCAGATCTGGCCTCCGGGTTCTCCCAGCATCCCTCAGTCCCCACCTGGCATACCCTGTCCCCAACCCTGAACATCCCAGCTCAGCAGCTGGGCTTCCCTTCCCCCAGAGGCTCTCCCTGCTTCATGGTGCTCTGCTGGTCAGGGTTAAGAAGTCCATCCAGAGTCCCTCATTTTAGAAGTGAGAAGACTAGAAGCTGTGAGAAGGCAGACTTTGAGAAATTGCATCTTTTAGATGGCTCTTGGGCTTTCTGAAACCGATTGAGTGACTCTTCACTTGAGCCTGATCCCTAAGTGCCCTGTATGGCCATGTGAATCTGAAAGTCCTCTTTAGCTGGCATGCTTCCCACTGAAACACCCTCAGAAATAAATTTCTTACTTAGGGTCTAATATGTGATAGAGGGGAGAAGACACAGGCTATAGGCTGTTCTGAGAGACCAGATCTTTTGGGTTCAGATTTCATCTTAGAGAACCTGACCTAGGGTTGAACTCAAGTTAACCAACAGAATGATACCTACCACCAGTTTCCAGGTTAACCCCCTAACAAGACCTGTATCTAGCACCAGTTTCCAGGTTATTCCCCCAACAATAACTTGCTTGTTGTAACCTCCAGGTTACAAGTCAGTCCCCGGCATTTCACTTCCTAACAACCACCAACCAGGAGGTGTTATGGTTAATATTTAAAACGGCACCCAATCGCGCTTGCTGTTAATGGTCCGCCATGTTCCCGACTAGGCAAGGCCTAGGCCACTGTTGCTCCGCTTGGGCTGCCCGCTCATCTACCATTCTGTCTCCACAAGGCTGGGCTGAGGTCAGACCATCCCACCATCCACACAGTACCCGGTAGAAATGAGACTCTAAAGCTTAAAGATTATCCAAAGGCTTTATATGTTTGGTAATGTTCAATTAACAAGAAGCCCACACGATTAGAGGTGTTACCCAATACCTAACCTAGATATTACAACTACCTTAGACTGCTAGAGACACGTGCACATCCACCACCATCTTCCCCTCTCTCCTCAGTCCTCCTCACCCTCCTAGCTCCTCCTCTCCCTTCTCCTCCTGACTCCTCACTCTGCTTACCTCTCATACAGCTCAATCACCGAGCTTTATACAAAGTAGTGGGAGAAATATTCTGCCTCAAGGAGGAAAACAGAAGTTGAGTTTATGGTTTGGACTCCAGCACCAGCCAATTATGTTAAAGGCCATAATCTGCCCCCTGCCACACACACAATCAGATGTATATCAGGCTAGATACCCACTTCTTGCCTCTATAACAGCTTGCCTGAACCTGAGCTCGGGGCTGCATCCTCCTGTTCTACTGCTCTAGAGACCTTGGTGTGGCCCAAGCTTGAGTTTGAATAAAGAGAAATTAGTGTGATTTCATTAGAATCGGCTCCTTGGTGGTCTTTTGGGGTTCACGAATGCTTTCTGGCACAACATTTCTACCTCCGAAGACACAGGACAGTCAGAGCTCCCTGGAAGAGCTGAAGCTCTCAAAAGGGTAAGCAGGAGAAATAGAAAAGACCTTTGTTCTGGACATGGGGTTCTATGTCTTTAATCCCAGCACTCTCTACAGACCAAACATCGCACATCCAGGCCTGAACAGAGAAACACTGTTGTGAACCTTCCCCTGTTAAAAAAGAAAGGGTTGCTGCTTTTCTTCCTCAGGACTGCAAGTAAGCCTTCCATACAATTTTGGGAGAGTAATGGTAAGATACTCTGGGCTGTGACTTTTGTGCTTTTTCATAAATTTATTTAACCCAGTGAGGCTATCAGGAGGTTGAACCTGGCCTGGGACAAAAGCCCATGCTCCCTTTCCCACAATTCTGGTGAAGGCCATTTTTGGCCAGACAAGTGTCTTAGTCTTCAGAGATGAACCCCAAGGCCTGAGTCTGACTTCCTTACCAAGGCATTCACTAACAATGAGGCTGGCTCAATTTGATGTAATCATATTCTCTTTTCCCCTGATAAATATCACATTTCCATTTCTGTCTCTGCTAGGCTACTTTTGATCTCTTCTGACAGTCCCTGAAGGGGGTCACATCCTTTCTCCTAACATCACCACATTTAAACAAAACCGAAGACTAGGGAATGAGCTACAGCTTTTGTTTTGCTTTGTTTTTCCCCATAGCAACTACCAATTGGTCTTTAAAAATGGTTTTAAACATTTTGGTTATCTATGACTGATGGGTAACTATAGAATTCACTGCACCGTTTAGAAACTGATTTTCAATGAAAAGTTTTCTATGGTGACATGCTGAATTCACTGGGGAAAAAATCTTAATGAGGCAATAATACTCTTACCTGCTGCATGGAGGGTTTTCTTATGTTAAAACTTCTAAGCCAATGTGAAATGAGTAATTTTGAATAAAAATAACATTTCTTTAAGTGTTTGAAAAGACTAGTATAACATAGTCTGTTATATTCATAGAAGAAAGCAAATGCCATTATTGCCAGAATTGTGTTAAATATTATATATATATATATATATATATATATATATATATATCTTCTGTCATAAGCAGGAGATATACTTATCTCCCTGAAGTAGTTTCCCTCATAAACCCTGGGTGTGCCTACAGCAGAAGCTCACTGACGGAGATTCTGTCCTTGACTAAACCTATCCAGCTAGACTCATCTAGGTCCTGACCTTTGGCTACCTGCATTCCTCTCTACATTGTTCAATTTTAGCAAGACTCCTGCTAACTCAGGGCCCTCTATGCATAGTGACATCCCTTGATACCTAAATCAGGCTTCTCACCCTCTACCATCACCCAGCAGATGTCTAAATATCCTGGTTTGCCTTCAGCAAGACTCCAGTTAGAGTGACACAGTGAGAGTTACTCCTGCCCTGTGATTTGTTCTCTTGCCAACTTTCCACCCATCTCCTAGGATCCTTAGAACTATTCTCTTTGACTGTAAATTCTGACTTTTCCTTTTAACAGATATTAAACCTAGCTTCTCCAAGGCAGTGATACCTCTGCCTACTGGGATGGTCTTTAATAGAGCCGGCATACTGTCTTTTAATAGTAATAAACTTAAATAAATAACTTTAAGTTTCATACTACTTAGCCATGATTTACTTGCCCCACTCATTAAGTTAACCAGCCTCATCCTACACCACCAACAAGCACATTAGGACCTGTCACTGCAAGCCTTTAATTCTGACTCACCCTTCTTTCTTCTGCTTCCTCGGTGGCACTCCATGGTTACCAAAAGCTGGCTGTGCATGCACCTGACTCGTTCTTTCCAGTTCTGTTGGTTGCTAATTATACATTTGCTTATAATTCAGTCACATAAATGGTAAAATGGGTGTGAGAGGAATGGAAACCATTACTATGAAAATGAACTTAAGACCCAGGAAAGAAGACAATGGAATTGGTGCTGTGAAGCAGACGTGGGCCACATAATTAAAGACTTAAAGGGGAGTCCATGTTTAGACCGAGGGTCATATGCCTTATGGCTCTTACTCTGCATTAAAGAATTTTGAACGTGAAAAGTCAAGGCTACGGGGAGCTGGGGGGATGCAAAAGACAATGGTGAACTCCAGCTCTGAACTTAAGACATGCAAACGAGCATATGCCAAGAAATTAAACACCCATTTAAGGATCCGTGGGTATTATGTTTTGTGCTGACTTTTCCAATACCAAGTATCAGTTATGATTTGGTTACATATTGCAAGTTTTTGAAGTCATGCTTTGTGCTAAAGGAACCCAGGCTTACACAAGTCACCAACGGGACAGTCACCAATCACTTGCTGATAGGTTTGTCTTATCACTACAGGAAAACAAAGGTTAAGGCCAGCTCCATGGCTCTCAGCCTCCCCCTCTCCAGTTCCCTTTGAACTGCATCAGATTTTTTAGTCTAAACTAGAAAAATCCTTGAAGTGAAGTCAAAGCATTCGAACCTAGTTCAAGTCTTTCTTTGATAATTAATTGTCTGGTCTTAGGCCAGTCTCTCAGAGTTTTCCTGGGCCAAATGCTTACTCTAGGCTGGGTGTGTGGTTGACCCTGCAAAAATGACTTAACCTTCTGCTTAGGTCTTGGGGTGGAGGTCTCCTATTTCTGGTTTCTTTCACATCTTCCACATCTATTTACTTCCATGGAAGCTTCCACATCTGCTGACCAGTGATTAGAGTCCCCAGACCTCCAACAATGTTGTCTGAATTAGTATGGGTTTACTTTGGCCAAACACCACCATAGTCTGATCTCAGTGGCCTATCCCAGCTGCTAGTCCCTATCCTAACTCAATGCTTAGATGGCTACAAGTTTCTTCTTTATCTATAATTTTCAATTTCTTAATACTTCTTTGTTTATAAATCCAGTGCTTGAGGTAGAAGAACTTTAAAAAAATGTCAATCAAGCTCAGCACTTACTCTGTTAGACTCGTCCATTGAAATGTTGACAAGCACCAAGCATGTAATCTCAACACTGGGTAGGAGGAGACAACGGAATCATGTGTTCAAGGGTAGCCTAACAAGCTCCTGTCTCAAAAAAGAAACACACAAAAAAAGAAAGAAAGATAAAAGAAAAAGAGAAAGAAAGGAAGGAAGGAAGAATAGAGGAAGGAAGGAAGGAAGGAAGGAAGGAAGGAAAATACTTAGAAGTGATCCCATTACTAAGGCAATGGGAGTTGAGGAGGGAGAAAAAGGAAACGGAAAACTTAACCAGAAAATGTAGCTTTTGAATGATTTCTCCCTTCCCATCATTTATCATTCTGAATATTGCACTGGGCTACAATGAGTTAAGTGCTCAGGCCTTGAAACAGATAGCCTAGATCTGTCTCTCTCATCCCTGGGCCTGGGGTCCTAGTCAAGTTACTTAATTTTTCCATGCCCCAGTTTTTTTTCTCAGTGTAATGAGGCTAATAATAGTTCTTATCTCACTGGCATTCTGAATGACCAAATGGGAGAAAGCAGTTTCTTAAGCATGGGTAAAGCATGGTTGCTCAGTAACACAATTTCTCATATTTCTATTGGTGAGGGCTTAACAGGAAAGGAGAAACAAAGGAAGGGGTATACGTACTGACATGGGGAGAAGAGGCTTACGGACTGACCATGTCTAGCCTCCCTCAGCTCAAGGAGCCATTTGAAAAGCTCTGGAGAAATAATATGACTTTTAAAATCTCAGATATACACATATACACAGATCCCTGTGCAGGAAATACACAAACATCTATATGTGGGCACACTCATGCATGTGTTACTCTTGTGATCAGAAACTTTAAAGAATTTGTCATTAATAAGCTTTACCTAAACACAACCTCTCACTTTATTTCTTCCTTTTTAAAAATTATTTATTTATTCACTTATTTTCATGTAAGTACTGAAGTGATGGGGATTGAATTTAGGGTCTCATACATGCTAACTAAGTTCCTTACCACTGAGCTACCCCTCCATCTCCAGTTTTCAAGGACTATTTACAGTAGCCACCAGTAGGAGCCATTATATGCTCAAATATATCTATGGACTTTCACAAAGTCAAATAGAGTCAAGGAAAATAAACCAAAGACATATGAATGGGGACAGGGGGTGGTTTTTGAATTTGCACTGGAGAATATTTACAACGAAAGTCAGCTCACCTTAGCTAGAAAGAACTGTAAATATCAGATGCCATCCACTGCATACTTTGACTCACATTTGGAAAGCCTGACATTTAAGTGTATCATCCAGGCAGAGGCAGAGACTGCTTATGTGGGCAATGCTCCCAGTTTACCCAAGTCCACCTAGGCACTAAACAGCATATAAAGGTCAGAGACATCTTGCCAAATCCAGTGAGCAGAAAGACTAGATGGAGTCCCAGTCTATTCTTAATATCTCTCGTCAAATGGCTAGGATATAGCATGCTTGATATAGCATCCTTTACAGGCATGTTCTTCCCACCCTTGAAGCAGGCAATTGCAATGCACTTGGTATTTGAAGCAATCGTTACCACCATAATAACAATAACAACAACAGGTATTAAGAAAGAAGATTAATGTGCACCTGTTCTTAATATGTGCTGAACACCACACATTTGTCGCGCACCAATGGGAGCCCTGTTCTTCAAGCTTCTCCTACTCCAAGCTGTTAGCTGAGGAAGGAAAGTGGTGACTGAATTCATTATCCTTGATACAACAAAGGATGGGGGGCAGTGGTCACTAATGATCATATCTCTTCTTTGAGTTCCTGCTGCAAGCTAGACATCTTGCTAAGCATGAGGCACAGAGAGGGAAGAAAGGCCACCAAATATGAATAGGACATGGCCTTTCCTCTTCTGCAGTTCATTCTGAAGTTCAAGACAGCTTTAAATCTAAATGTTCATTAGAAGTATCTGTTATGTGACAAAAGTTTTCTTGGGGAGATGGAACGTACACATCTACTTATCCAAGATAGGGATCCCATGACAGACCAAAGAACAGATACCACCAAAGTCCAACTTCAGTGAACCAATGAGTTTTATCTAAGCTACTTAAAGGGGTATTGGTGAGGGGTTATTTACAGGAGTAGAAATGACTCAAAGGCAGCTGCATCATCAAGGCCCACCCCAGCATGGGTGGCAGTTCACAAAAACGGCGAAATATGAATCACACAACACACAGACTGCAGGCAGCTTGGCAGGTTTGAGAGTGGCCCTTCTAAGTGACTCTGGTCTAAACCACTTCCAGCCTGCTCAGCCTATTTCTGCCTTTTCCTGACAGCTGGTCTGGTCTCAGAGTCTTCTTTGCAGCCTAGCTTTGATCAGTTGAGAGGCAGCCTCAGCCTTAAATTCAACCTAGTGAATTTAATTAGTTTCAGGGACTTCCTGCTTAAGGAGCTTCCCTGTAGCATGGAATTATTATTATTATTATTATTATTATTATTATTTTATCTCTGAGGACATTGTTACACAATAGCTTCTGAGGAGGCCAGATGTGGTAGCACACACTTGTCCTTCCAGTGCTCTGGAGACTGCAGTAGAAGGATCCTGACTTCAAAGCAAGCCTGGACTGTATAACAAGTCTGTGTCTCAAAAACAAGCAAAGCATCTAAAGGGGTTCACCAGGGGTTCTGTACTTACACTAAGCCTAGATAAATTATATCCTTAAAACTTTCTTACATGATTCTAATGTGAAGACGTGTCTTTGAACCTTTCTTTTCTTGCTAAAGTAATTACCACAAAATCAAATATATGTTGTAATTAAAATGAGTGCATTATGCTTATGGTGAAAAAAAAAAGAGAAAGATCAGTTTAATTAATTCCAGGGACTTCTGTAAAGCTCCACAAGGTGGTTGTGCTGGGTTTTGAGTGTGGGGGGGGAGTTGGAAGCTCTTTGAGTATGTACAGTAATGGCGATACACTGGAACCAGCTGCAGGGAGACAGATCAACTTGACTCGAGGATGGCATGTTTTGGGGGATGGAGTGAAGGTAGGAACATCCAGGATGGGCAAAGGTCACCGACTAAGGCTTAACGTACTGAGATGCTTCATTAGCATGGGGAAGCATTTCAGGAATCTCAGGTGCTCAGTGACCAGGTCATTATTGGGAGAAAGGAAGTTAGTTGAACCTGTAATCTGACTAAGGTTATATGACATTCTGCAGGCTGAGGTGTGAGGGGGTTAAAGTTTAGAGAAGGGGAAAACCCTGCTAGTAAAGGGAATCCTCCATTTTGTGCTGAGTCCTGAAGGCTATCTGGGCAATGGTAGGTGTTGACCTTAATTAGCAGGGTTTTCCCACAGTAAGAGAAGAGGCTAGAAGAGAAATTGTAGGCAACTCAAGGGTTACTCCTTTGTGCAACTGAACAACAGATTGGACATCATCTGTACCTTAAGAGACCATTTTATAACCCTGTGGGAGATAACCAGAATTAAGCACAAGGAAGATGGGATGAGAGAGAGGAAAGAAGCCATGGAGGAAAGGCAGGTTAGCTGGGCCTGCCGTAGTGCTTGGAGCCACTTGCTGAGACCTTGACTTTGAATGGCAACTGTATATTTTCATATACACAAGGGAGGCACTTCCTTACATCCTGTGTTCACACCATTCTCTCTCTTCTGTCTGTTTCCAACTCTGACTACAAAGACCAGATGAAGAGAGGTCACTACTCAGGTAAGTCCAGCTACCCATGGAAGACAAAAAGGTGGCCTGGTCTAAGCTCTGCTAACAGGTCTAAAGAAGGGAGGGTGGGTTGGAGGTATCTTTAGTAGGAAAAGTTAAAGTCCTTATAAGGGTTGAGATGGAGATTAGAAGATGAAGGTGAGATGAAGAAGAGCTGAAGCTCCCATTGAGTATTCCAACGTGGGTCAACTCAGCATCAAATTAATAAAAGAGAAGGGCAGGGCTAACAGAGGCATGCATAAGAGAGGTAAGGAGGATGCTCATATCAACCACGGGCACTGTACTATAGGTGAATGGGCCAGAGTATAGCATCTTAGGTGATAGACAAAAATACTAATGGATATCAGGACATTTTGTGAAGGAAGCAGGGCTTGAATTGAGCCTCCAAAATGCAAGGAGAAAAGGGAGCCTTTGTACATAGTTGATGGGAACATACATTATATGTATAGGCAGTATGGGGGAGAGCAGTCTTAAAGAAATTAAAAACAGAACTGCCAGGAGATCCAGAAACGCCTCTTCTGAGTGTCTGTCCATAGGAAGTGGGAACACTACCATGTAATGATATTTGCACATCTGTGTTCATTGCAGCATTATGCATTCTAGCCAACTTGTTCATCCATTAATGTTAAAGAAACCACGGTGAGTGCATAGAGTGTGTGTGTGTGCGCGCACACGCGTGTGTGCATGCATGTGCATGCAAAAATTCACATACAATATAATGTTATTCAGACTTTAAAATGTTACCACAGCATGAATGAACCTAGAGGACACTGTGCTAAGAGAAAAATCTTTAAGTAAACTAGAAAATTAATCACTAACAAGGAAATTGGGGATCATTTATGGTTCCCTGAGTGGGGAACTGATAAAATTAAGCCTGTTGTGTGAGAATCACAAACTTTTTAAGAGTTGAGCTCAATATTTTATACTTTGTGAATCAGACAGACTATGGAAACTGCTCAACTTTGCTATTGCATCACAAAACCAGCCACAGACAACACATAACAAATGGACATTATTATGTTTCAATAAAGCTTTATTTAAAACGAAAAGCAGTGAGCTAAATTTGGCCTCTGAGCTGTAGTTTGCTTATCAGTCCTGGTTAGCAAATACTTGCCCACAGCTGCTATGTAGTGATGGAGAATTCAAGTGGAGCTTCTGAGAGGCCACGGAAATCTAGATACCAAAGCTGGGTAAAGGGAGGATGAAATTTTCTTGAGAGACACAACACAATGGGGTAGTTTGTAAACTGTAGAACAAGCGATTACCCTGCAAGTATAAATGAAAGAGAACCAAACCCCAAAGGAAAATGGCTATATTTGGAGGGCAGGAGGGAAAGGAAGGATTTTAAAAGACTGGCAGAAAGAGAGGAAGAGTATCCAGGTGGAGGGGAGTGGAGGAGAGGCAAGGCCTGGTGATGTTGCGCAGAGAATAAGAACTCAAGTAGACTGTAGAGTTTGTCCCACTGGTGAGGTCTGGAGAGGAAATCTCAGGCCATTGATAGTGATGTTAACACTCACAGAGAAGAGGCCATGAAAGGTGAATGAAACAGGAGGTCAGGAGAATAAGAGATGTAGCTCACAGTGATTGCACCTCAGGGAAGCCAAAACACACAACTGAGGGAAGGGATGCAGGGCAGATCCAGGGGTGAGGGTGGGGGGAGAACCCCAGATGAGAGATGCATCTGAGTGCCTAGAGACCACAGCTGAGGAAACCCTGAGGATAACAGAATCTCTATAGCACACATAGGCTAAGTAGCCCACCCCAAAGAGTGCTACTTTGGAAAAACGATGCCATTTTGTGCCTTGTTTCTTGAACACACATTAAATAAAAAAAAACCCAAGTTTATGGAAATTATTAATCCCCATGAGCCAAAGAATAACTGAGACAATGTAAGAGCTTCTCCCAGAGAAGTCTTTGTTATGTCTCCACAGTGAGCAAGCAAAGCACTAAATTTTAAAAGGAAGCAGTATTTTCGAGGAGCAGAAGTAGAGAACAAGGTTCCGTCCATATGCATACCGACTCTCTTGTTACTCTACAGCAACAGGAAGCATAGGGGGCCAGGGTTCTCACTGCTTAAGCCTGGGCAGTTCAGGCACTGAAAACACAGCTATGCTACCCAGGGAAGTAGGTCTTAGAGTGAACTCAAAGGTTAGCACAGTGCGAGATCAATAAAATTGTTTGGAAATAAATACCAGTCATCCAAGACCCATTCCTGAGAAATTATCTACAAAGTTTTTTTGTTCATTTTGCCTTTATTTTGAAGCTTATGTGGTAGGCATCAAAGTAACAAGAAGAACTCACAGCATTTTTTTTTTTTTATGTGTTAGGGAAAATATATCATCATTGTGATGCTCTGATATAACCTTTAAAAAGCTCAGGCCCTTATTCAATGTGTTTTGGTCATGTTCACCAACCATCCTCCCTTAACTTCTCCCAGATAGGCAGACCGCTAGGTTGTCAGTCCAGGGCATGGAATGCGTAGCTGCTGAGTGCGTAGCCTACGCCTGGCAGGTGAAGATGAGGTGAATTCAAGATGGCATTTCTTGATACCTGAGATTTATTTTGTCATTAATGCTGAAACGTCAAACAAAGGTTCCTCCATCTCAAACCACCAGAGCTGTTGGTTATGGCAAAGGAATGTGGGCCACTATTGCATCTTTAGTTATGGTGCCACACAGGTTTTGTTGTGGTTCATAGGTATTGTGGCTGGGTAGTGCCATTAATTACTTCCTTCCTACAAAAGCTTGTGAGATGCCTTCTGCTACCATGGAAGCTATTTTTCATGCAGGATGCAGCTTGTATCCTCTAGGGCCTGTGTCCACTTGGCATGGTGTCTTCATCAATAGGGACTTATCCCCCACCTCTGGGAGGCAACCAAGGGCAATGGCATCACTGAAGGTTTGGCTCCAACAGTAATCCTTGTTGTCATAACTATGCAATTGACAGAGATAATGTGAAAATCAAATTCTACCCATGAAATCTTGAATGTCTAGAGAGTGTTATAAATGACACACTCATTTTTGCCTGGAGAAGTGATTCCCAAATGTAGGCATATACAAAAGACATTGTGAAAATGTTCCCAGTGGCCCATGTTGAAACGAGAAAGAAACGAACACTGATGTGATTTTTCCTGAGGAGAAGTTGTTCCATTTGGAAGACAGTCTTTTGCTCTAAGGGTCTGTTCTCCCTTTTGTTTTATGTAAACATGGCTTCTATCTTATGCATTGACAGAAACAAAGAGTAGAGTGTGCAGTAACAAGTATTGCTAATTTTCAAGTCTTTCTTTAGCCAACTAGACACTTTCTGCATGTCAAATCCTCATTTAAAAAGTTATACTATAAGATCCAATGATTTGGAACCACTAATATAAAATTCCCAATGGTAGAAACAATCTTTTGGGAACACCAAACTCTGAAAAAAGGTTAAAGAAAAGAAAATTCATTTGCCATTGCATGGAAAGTAACAATGCATGCACACTAAGTATACAACACCGCTGGGGACTTTGCGACATCTGTGTCTGGAGGTGTATTCTAATGCTGTTTCTCCTCTCTTTTGATTTGATTGACAATTCCTTGAGCCAATGAAGTGTAGCAGAAGTGATACCCAGCCCGGAGCTTCCTGGACAAGGTCACAAAAGGCCATGCAACCTCCACCTTCTTGAGTAGGACATGTGTCCTTGGGGGTTTACATGTATTTGTGAGTCTGAGTAGCCTGAGATTGCCATGTAGATGTTACCAGTAGGTGTTCTCCTGGAAAGCCCCACCCACAACCTGATATCTACAATTGGAGCGCTGTGGGGTTGACAGCCTCAGCAGACAGGGCTGCCTTATTCAAATCTCACAGTTTCAGCTGCTGGAAACAATGATTTTTAAGATTTTTTTCTCTTACATTTTAATTCTCTAGCCACGTGAAAGACATTTTAAATTATTTTTCTACAGTTCTACTCCCTCAGACTGGTGCTGACCACATCCCATCAGAAAACAAGTTGTCTGTGATTGGGGAACTGTCTCAGCTTACCATCAGTCTACTGGGTGGAGTCATTAAACAATGGGAAGGTCACCAGTGTCTAAACATTCACTACTGTACGCAGTGTCCAATTTACCTTTTAATTAAACCTGTATATATAGTCCTACTTTAGAGGATACATCCCTTCTTTACTTATTTAATTGTCAACATAAGGTCTGGAGAGGCAGCCAGAGCCAGCCTCCAATTCCCAATCCTCCTGCCTCTGCCACCTAGTGCTGGGATTAGAGGTGTGAGCAAACATGCCTGGCTCTACATTCTCTTTGAATCAAATCAGACGTAATCTGGGCCATTTGGCAATATGAACTTTATAGCTTATGTGTCAGGTTCTTTCTTACTGTGGTTGGCAAATTCTAGCCTTCTGAAGGCATCAAACGCTCATCCCCAACCCCCCCCCCCACCCCATTGCACCCACAAGGACAAAACTGAAACCTGGAGACTTAAAAATGAGGCCAGCAACACTGGGGCAGGGAATGCTCCTTTGGGTCATCCAGTTTCCATAGAATTATTTCTCTTACGTCTCCCACTGCAGCTCCTGGCCTTCTTTCCCCATCCCAAGAACTGCAAGGGCTCTAAGAGTGGTTCCTCGAAAGCTAAGCTAGCCTGATCGTTTAGTGGATGGTGGCAGAAGCCGCTCGACTCTTGATGCTGAAACAAACGCCTTTAATGGACATTACAATAGCAGTAACCGGAGTATCAGCATTTTGTGACCTGGCTGGAAAGGGATGAAAGAGACAACTTATGTCTCTCTCCAGTCCTTGGGTTACATCAGATGACCAAAAGGTCTCCATCTCATTAAAGCTAGACCGATTCTAGCTAGTAAGGAATCGTGAACTGGGCTATGAGAGGGGTCTTCAGACTATGTGTAGGGAAAGCTCATGAGCTAAAAACAGTGTCTTAGATTTAACACTAATATTATTACATTTTATAATACTGTATTAACATGTTATTATTTGATAATTTCATACAGTGCATTTGGATAATATTAATCCCAACCCTTCCTCTTCATTTCACTTCACCTTCTTAACGCTCCCCCATTTTCATATCCTTTTTTTTAAATAAAAAAATAACCTATCAAGTCTAATTTGCCATTCTCTAATACTCTTCATATGAAGACATCTACTGCAGCACAGTCAGCTTGCCAAGGACCACACCCTTAAAGAAAACTGACTCTCCCATTTCCCAAAGCCATCTACTGTCCATAGCTTCTCAGTTAGGGGAGAGGGCTAATGAAATCTACTCTGCACTAGAATGTTGACTTGCAGGTCTTATAAAGGCAGCTACAGGCACCACAGCTCATGAATACAGTGGTTCTGTCATGTCTGGACACTGCTTTGCTCAGGTTCTCCCTGGTGTCTAGCTTTTACAGTCTCCCCCAGCCTTTGTGAGGATGTGTTATAGATGTCCTGTGTGTAGCTGAACGCACACTGACACTAAGTCTCTGGGCTGCTCTGATGAGATCTGAAAAGTGCAGCAATGTATGGCTGTAGAGACACAAAGTTAGGGGGCAAACTCAGGGGATTTTGTTTTCTTTTTGAGATAGGAGTCTTGCTATGTGACCCTGGTCAGTCTAGAACTCTCCATGTAGATCAGATTAGCCTTCAACTCACAAAGATCTGCTTACTTCTGTCTCCCAAGTTCAGGGATAAAGGAATAAAGGTATGTATCACTAATCACTATGCCTGGAGTATTTTACATTTTAAGAAAGGATTATAGTAAAAATAAATATGTGTCAGAAACTACAGGTGGCTCTAAACGTAACTTATCTATTGAACTATCTGGCTCTTCATGGAAGTTTCCTTAATTCCCTGGTCTGCACCATCTGTGCCTGAGCCAAGGCAAGGAGGCCTCAGTGCACCTCTCTTGCATTCACTCCACCAGAGCCACACATATCATATTTGAGGGGAGCAAACACATTATGGAACTGTTATGCTCTTGTATGATCACTCCCCTTTTCCCAGCATAAATGCCAGAGGCCAGAGGTTTTATAAAAATGGGGCCAAGGTGATATTTAGGTGTGACATCAATATTTTTTGTGGACAAAGGTTTGTTTGATGTTACTGATGCTGTTGTTTGTTTTTAAGCAATACTTGTTTTCCCCCTCAGTTTAATTTCTTATGGTGTCACCCAGTTCTGCAGGCTACATCCATGGCTCTCTTCTGGGAAATTACTTCTTTCCGACTGACCCTGCTATTTCTCCACTAACCAATACTACTGTTCTACGAGGACTTGTTTTCTTTCTATTCTTTGAGAATTTCAGGCATGCATATCAATGTGTTTTGCTCACCAGCATGGTTTTCATATCCAGTCAAATGATCTCACTAACTAGCATGTCCACTTGCCTTTCTCAAACCCTTCAAATTTGACATGCAGCTGTAGCTAGGACTGGTTTCCATGAAGCATCATCTCTGTCTGGTAGCTTTCTTAAATGCTTCCTGGAACCCATTATGATGAACCTTATCATCACCAGTTGACACAGGATTTGCCCACGCCGTTGCTAATCTGACAATGGCTTGGTGCACTGGGTGCAATGCTGTGGTACTAGTGGGGAATATATTGGTTTTACTCTCTCTTCTCTGATCCACCTGTTCTCTCAGCTTCAGAAACAAAATCCCAACTGACAAGCCTAAGATAAAATATGCCTTTATAAACCTTCCAAATACCCTTGATTCCTGGGTTTTCACCTTGCCCTCCACAATTAAAGGTTTCTTATGAATATGACAACATGTTCAGTTAGTCACACAGATCTGAACCAACCTTATCACATCAATAAACTGGAAGACATCTGTTATATCACCGTGGTGATTCTGGGAATTGGGACGCTTCTGAACAGCTCACCAGCCTAGCCAGTATTTCCCAATGGCTAACCATCCAATGCTCTTGGATTACTTCATCTCTGGTACACATTCAGAGCTCTCTTCCGTTATACGCATGCTTTTATTGTGCTGTGTTTGCTTTCATCCTTAGTGGAATTGCCTGGCACAGGGACCTAGCCGGGTCGTAAATACATGATAAGCCGTAAAGAGTGAAAAAAGCAAGGGGAGGTCTGCAGGAAACTTATCCGGATCAGTGTTAATTCCCAAAGAATAAGGAAGCAATGGTGTTTAGATAGCAGACTTGGAGAGCAGGCAGGGCAGGCAGGGCAGGCAGGGCAGGAGGACTTCTCATCAAGGTCAAGTCCATTACTGGAGCTTTGCCGGACCATTAGTTTAGAGGTACTAAGCCCCCTATGGCACATTACAGAAAAGGGAGTTTATTTTATGGCATAGGAGAAATGTGAATACAAGAACCTTTGTTCTCTGGCCTTTTTAGTGCAGTACATACATCAGAATGTCATTGCACAGGAGAAACAAGTGGGGTGAGAGAAACCAAAGGAAAGACCTCGGTGTTGAATTTGCTCACTGCCTCTCTCAACAGCCTCCCAGATGGGACTCTCGAGCATCTGGTCAATGGTCACCACTGCTCTTCTGCTCTCTATCATATCTGATCCAATAATATTCCCCGTTTTACTACCCTTAAGTGGATCTAATACGAGTGTTTCTACAATTTTGTGGGAATACTCTTTCTTTCAGCCTGCTTTTGTTTGTGGACAGAATGGGAGAGAAGTTCTACATATCCTTGTCTGACCTATATGCAAGATGTGGACACAGTGATGGGGGGGGCGGGGTTGGGCAGTTCCCTGGGTTGTGCTGCCAGGGGCTGAGTCAATTCAAGCTCAGATTGTGAAATTCGACCATAAGAGGTCAAGTCCTGAAGACTGGAGAGGGGCAGAGGGCTCACTTATGCATTTAGGAAACTCGGGAACCACTGCTGTACCCTAACCATGCTTTATAGGGGATGAATCTGTAAGGTCCCTAGGAAGGGAGGACCTCACCCAAGCCTTGAGAATTTGTGGCCACTCATCAACTCACAAGACACCGAACTTGATGCAATCAGCAAGAGGTGTATTTCAATCAACATGTTTAGGTCAAGACCTGTAGCCCACGCAGGGGCAATGGGGTCTGACCCCGGGGCTTTGGAGACAGAGAGAATTTAAAGCCAAAAACCACAACTCAAGGGGGAAATCACAACCCAGGGGGAGTAAAGAAGGGCTATTGGAGAGCACCTGTGGAAAGTCCCAGCCCATTATTCAGTTTGTGACAGGGTACAAGGAACAGCCATGGGGAACATTCTGTATAGACTATTCTCTAAGAGTCTGTACATAATCAGCCATCTATCTTGTGGTCAGCCAAGTTCCTGAGACACAGAGCTCACGACCAAACTGACCTGCATTCTTGGTTCTGTTCAGTCTGCTAGAAGGTTTTGAAATTTTTTAACCCTTTCAGATCTTCTTTGCAAGGAGAAATCAGTGAGAGAACCTAATCCACTTAGACTGTGAGGGTCTGGCCACTATGTGACTCCATCATGAATACTCCCCCGATGTGGAAGCCATTTCTATGCTTTCCATACTGAGTTCTTGCTTCCTCTGTGGGATCAAGTGTCTCCTCCAAATGTAACATAGCTGATACAGACTTAGAAGCTGGGTATAATAGCACAGGCTTCTAATTCCAGCTACTCTGGAGGCTGAGACAGGCTATTGCAAGTTAAAGGCCATCTTGGGGGTACATAGCAAGTTTGAGAATAGCTGAGCAGTTTAGTGAACGTCTGGCTCAAACTAAAATTAAGAGCAATGGGCAGGAGGAAGACTGGGGGTATGTATAGTTTAGTGGTTGGATGCTTGCTGGAACACGAAGAGCTCCGGATTCAATTATCAGAAGCACAAAACAGTCACAAAGAACAAGAGGATGCTGGTTCCTGGACCCAAAAGTTCTTCACCATCACCCATGTACTCCGGCTCTCTATCCAGCATTGGACTTAGCCGTGAGACTTCAGGCAAACTGTCTTCTCTGGCCTCGTTATTTTAAAACAAGAATTATAGCTTCATCTTCATCATAGTGTTCATGGTCACTTGAATGCGACGTCTCCTATAAAGTCTCAGGCATTAAAATACTTAATACCTAGTTGGTGGACTGTTTGTTCAAGAAGGACCAGAAGTATGGCTTTATCAGAGAAGGTGTGTACCAGGGGCAGGTTTTGAGGTGTCAGAAGCATATGCTGTGTTCATTGCACTGTTTCCCGCTTGCTGTTTGAGATACAAGCTCTCAGATGGTACTCCCATCGCTGCTTCCGCCATCATGGACTCTAACCCTGGAATCATAAGCCTCAAATAAATTCTTCCTTCTATAATTGCTAATGTGAAGGGTTGCTTTGGTCATGGTGTCTTATCGCAGGATTAGAAAGTAACCGATATAGGGTTATTATGAGAGAAAATGAGTTACACGTGTAGACGTGTATCTGGCAGTCAGTAAAACTTAGTTGAGTATTTGCTGCTATTGTTAGCCTGGCTCTCCCCATGTGTTAGGATAAGCCAGTGCTGTTCACCTTCAACTCTTACAAAAGCTTTGAACACACACACGCAGCTCAGAGAATCATGGCAACTAGGTGGCTCACCCAACCTACATACAGATCAGTCACCCCCAAGACCATCAAGGCATAGAGCCAGCGAAAATACAGAGATGAAAAGGACATGTGAAACAGGCAAACTATTCGTTTTATAAGTAAAATTAAAGCTAAAATCTGCTGTGCTGATGGCTTTATGTCAACTTGACACAAGCTAAAGTCATCGGAGAGGAGGGAACCTCCATAAGACTGGGTTGTAGGCAAGCCTGTAGGGCATCTTCTTAATTAGTAATTGATAATAAAGGGTCTAGCCCATTGTGGGTGGTGCTATCCCTGGGATGGTGGTCCTGGGTACTGTAAGAAAGCAGGCTGAGCAAGCCACATCTAGCAAGTCAATACATAGCACCTGTCTGTAACTTTAATTTTTCCAAAGCTCACTTTTAATGATGGTTAAAAGTGCTTTAACCGCCCTTCTAGCCCACCAGCCACCAGAGGTAGTGGAAAAGAACAGATAGAGGGGAAGTGGACCAGCTTAGAAATGGTTCTTTGGATCAAATCCCATATACAGTGTCAGGAAATTGGCAGTTCAATTCACAGGTCAGTAGCAGCAGGCTGATCCACTCTCAAATGCTTCACAGATAAGCCAGCAGTTCAGTTCAGTAGTGATGGGATAGCAGCGGTGGTGGTATGACCTAGCAGGAACAGCTAGGTCTCAGCTGAATTGACATGAGTCAGCGGAAGGGATTCGAACCAGCAGGGACACTAGAAGTTCTCTGCTGTGTCTCTCTCAGTGAAGTAATGATCAGTGACAAATGGAGCTGAACTATGCAATGTGTTGTTAGCAAAGAATCCTTCATCACATGTCTTTTCACATACTTGCTTTACAAAAACATCCTTTCACCTGTGTCTGCTTCAGGAAAACACTCCTTCATGTGTTTGCCCCAGCGAAACACCATCTGGCATAACCGTCTTTCCAAAAAACCCTTAAGTTTCCACTTCATCCCTTCATCACCTCTGTAGCAGTGCCTACCTCCAGGTCCCTGCCCTGCTTGAGTTCCTATCCTGGCTTCCTTTGATGATGAATAGAACATTGAAGTATAAACCCTTTCCTGTGTTTTATTGCAGCAATAGAAACTTTAAGACACTTGCTATGGTCACAGAGTGAATGTAGGATATTATCGAACCAAGAACTCACTTTACAAAAGTGAACTTCTTAGCTTCTGATGGTAGGGTTCCTATGCTAAAATCAGGACACATAAAATAAAGATGACACCCGAATACCACTCGAATCTGACTGGGTTTTCCTCCTTCTTTTGAGGTATCATTATCTTTCTACTGTGCATATTGTAAAGTTGTCCCCACTTGAACAGCAGCCCTAGCCCGCACCACTATTGGGTGGAGTGTGGTCTTGAGACCATTTGAAACAAGGCAAATTCTCAATGAGTTTATAAAAAGTATCAAGGAGTTGGAATAAAATGACTCTTCATACTTCCAGACTAGTCACTTGAAGGAAACATGACACTTTAAAAAGTCATTATTCTGTGACTTGAATACTTAAGGGCTTTAAGGAAGAACACAGTTTTCTTTTGACTTGGTGACTGAGATGGGCACAGACTGTCCCCATGTCTGATGAGAAGAGGTCACACATGGGAGATGCACAGTGTGTCCCTGAATCTTCCTTGGTAAGTGGACCAGGAAGCACCCATTGGACACAGTTGTGGGCTCCTCTTCTAGGAGATAGGTGGGTAGGGCATGAGGGAAGACACATCCTAAACATGGCAAGTGCTGGCCCATGGGATAGAAATTCTAAAACAAGTTTAGAGTTTGCATGTTAATCTCCATAAGGAATCCAGTTGGAGTTGTCATAATGATTAAACTGAATTATAATATGTAGGTGAATTTTTGGACTGCTGCTGCCTGCACAATATTTCTTCCAGCCCACCAACATAATGCTCTTCTATTTATGATCAAATAAAAGGGGGAAAAAGAGGCAAAACCATCACCCCTTTTCTCTGCTTCTTCATCTGCCCAGATGTGAGAAAGCAGCCTTGTACTCCTTGAGAAAGCCTTGGTTCTTGTCACTAAAGTCAATTACTTGTGACATCACTCATAACAATTAAAATAATACTAGCTTGTGGTGATTTAGATAGGGATGTCCCCCCAACCCCCATAGACTCACATGTTTGCATGCCTGCCCCACAGGGAGTGACACTATTAGGAAGTTTGGCCATGTTGGAGTAGGTGTGGTCTTGTTGGAGAAAGTGTGTCAGTTATTGTGGGGGCGGGCTTTGAGGTCTCCTATGCTCAAGTCATACCCAGAATGACACACAGTCTCCTTTTGCTGCCTGCAGATCCAGATGTAGAACTCTCAGCTCCTTCTCCAGCACCATGTCTGCATGCACACTACCATGCTTCCCACATGATGATGGACTAAACCTCTGAAACTGTAAGCCAGCCCCAATGAAATGTTTTCCTTTATAAGAGTGGTGGTGGTCATCATGTCTCTTCACAGTAATAAAACCCTAACTAAGACACAGCTTTAGAAACACTTACTTAGGCACAGAAAGGGACAATTTATACCACAGCTAGAGCATGAGAATTGCTTCAATTGCAAGAACATCATTATCTGACAGTGTCCTTTCCCATCACCATGGCAATAAGATTTGTGTGTGTGTGTGTGTGTGTGTGTGTGTGTGTGTGTGTGTGTGTCTTTGGTATTACAATAATCTCATTGACCTACTGGCTTAGAAGACTTATTACTCTGAAATATAGTCTGCATATAATAGAACTGGGAACCAGGTTGAATTTCAAGTTGGAGAACTTGCGATAAGAGCCAAACACTTTTTATATCAGATTTTTATATCGTTATTAAAATGTTGCTAATCAGGGCAGAAGAGATGGTTCAGCTGTTAGGAGCGTTTCAAGTTCTTCTAGAACACTCTGAGTCCATTTCCCAGCATCCACACTGGGCAGCTCACAATAGCTTTAAGTCCAACTGCAGGGGAGCCCCCTTCTGGCCTCCATGGGTATCTGTGCACAAGAGGCACACACACACACACACACACACACACACACACACACACACACACATAAAATAATTCTTAGAATGCCAGTGATCATTTTACTTGGATTTCTTACAGTTTTTAAGCTGATAGTGTTGGAATGGTTTGTTGAAATCTTAATGAGAACAAAATATCAATTTTAGAATTTCATAGGACTTTTAGGATAGGAATTCTATAAAAATTTTAGAATTAGCAGATTAATGTCTATAAGGAATCCAGCTGGAGTTGTCATAATGATTAAACTGAATTATAATCTGTAGAGAAATTTTTGGACTGCTGCCACCTGAACAATATTATCTTCCAGTCCACAAACATAATGCTTTTCTATTTATTAATGACTTCAGTTTCATAACCATTTCCAGTTCTCTGAATGTAAGTTTTTTTTTCATTTGTCAGCTTTTCCCTAAGAATTTTATTGTTTTTGATGCTATTCTGAATAAGAATGATTTCTTAATTTTAATTCATGTTAGGTGGTTAAAATAATGCCCGTACAATTGATTTTTGATTCTGTATTGATTAGATAATATCTATCCAAAGACATGGATGCTCTCATGGTAGATGTGACGAGCTAAGGTCTTGTCCTTTTAGAATATTACTGCTGTCATGACACAAGGGTGAAGGTGGTCACATGGGGACAGAGGCAGGGACTGGACAACCCAAGAAACTGAGAAATATCAATAGACTCTAGATGCTAGTAGAGCCCAGGAGAGTGTCACGGGGACTCCTAGAGATGTTAGATCTCTCTCCCTCTCCTCTCCCTCTCTCTCCCTCTCCCTCTCCTCCCTCTCCCTCTCCCCTCTCCCTCTCCCCTCTCCCTCTCCCTCTCCCTCTCCCTCTCCCTCTCCCTCTCCCTCTCCCTCTCCTCCCTCTCCTCCCCCTCTCCCTCTCCCTCTCCCTCTCCCTCTCCCTCTCCCTCTCCCTCTCCCTCTCCCTCTCCCTCTCCCTCTCCCTCTCCCCCTCCCCCTCCCCCTCCCCCTCCCCCTCCCCCTCCCCTCCCCCTCCCCCTCCCCCTCCCCCTCCCCCTCTCCTCCCTCTCCCTCTCCTCCCTCTCCTCCCTCTCCTCCCTCTCCTCCCTCTCCTCCCTCTCCTCCCTCTCCCTCTCCCTCTCCCTCTCCCTCTCCCTCCCCCTCTCCCTCCCCCTCCCCCTCCCCCTCCCCCTCCCCCTCCCCCTCCCCCTCCCCCTCCCCCTCCCCCTCCCCCTCCCCCTCCCCCACTCATGGTTAGGAGAAAACAGTTTCCATTAATTTATCCTGTGGGCTCACTTTTACTTCTGTCCTGACTGATTTCTCCCCAACACCCATATTGAATAGATAATGATCCCCATAGACTTATGTGTTTGAATGATTAGCCCTCAGGGAGTGATACTATTAGGAGGTGTGGCCTTGTTGGAATAGGTGTGGCCTTGTTGGAGGAAGTGTGTCACTATGGGGGTGGGCTTTGAGGTCCTATACTCAAGCTCCACCCAGTGCGGAATAGACCTGCTGGCAGCCTGCATTCAAATTTAGCTGGATGGCTTTGCTACTGCCTGTCTTGGTACAGAAAGAATAGAGAGACTGGAGCCGCCTTTAGCCTGCTGCGAGCCTGGTATTATCATACAACTCATTGATCTCTTCTGTCCTGAAAATTTAACTGGGTTGTGTGAGAGTTCAAATATATCTGAACTCTAACTACCCCTTATGCTGGACTATCTGGAGAGTTGTAGTGAGTGGCAAATAGAGAGAAACATAGTGGGCTGTATTATGTAGCTTAAGGCTGTTCCTAAGAGGTCACACTAGCCTGTATACTAACTAGTCATGGATAGAATGTGACAAAATATGAACCTTTTCCCTCCACCTACCAGGAATATCAGAACACAAATGGCAAGCAAGCCATGGGGACAAAAGTCTCCATCACAAGGAGGAAACCCCGAAGATAAAAGAACAGCCATAGACAGGGACCATGTCCCAATGAATAAAGAAGCTAAAATGTCAAAGTCTTAAATCTACTTTGTATAAATTCCAAACTCGTAAATCATTTTTTTTTCTGACCATAGAGAAAAAAAAAATTAAGCTGCTGATGTAAGGCTTTTAACTGATGCACAGTCATTAATCTTATTTGAGACTAGAGAAACAGATTTACAGTAATGGACCAAAAAGTCAAATCGCCAGCATCCTTGGTCCACTTGGCCACATGTCTGGCATTGATCTTCACACATCTTAGATGTCTGTCAGAGAGTCCTGGCTGGAGTGCTGGGCTCACGGCTCGCTAGCTGTTGGCTTTTATCAACAGATCTAATTATTCAGCTTCTTACACCACCGCACAGAGCATCAAAGGATACATCAGGCACAGTTCAAATGGCAGCACGGACAGAAGAGAAAGGACACAGAGGGAAAGGATAGCACAGAGACTGTGCTGAGCAGTCGGGGTGTGGTCCTATTTGTGTGTCTGTTTTTTGTTGTGTTAGCATTTGTGGAAACAAAAACCTACCCGTTAGTCACTGCTGGGAGGCAGTTCCCACCTCCCCACCCTAAGCTATACCCCACCCTAAGAGGTTTTCATTTGCTTATGGTTTTGTTCATTTGTTTTTGGTTTTTTGAGACATTTAGAAAGTATGTAAATCACCATTGATTTCCATAGTACCAGCAAAAGAGCTTCGGTTCTAATTTTAATTTATTCTCCCCCCAGTCCCCCCCAAAACACCTCCCCAAACCTCATTTAGAAAAAATGTCCATCAGCAAGTGACATTTTATGATTATTTGATTCCACAATAATTAACTGCAGAATATTTGAGGTCATATGTTAGCCCCCTCTGGCTTTTAAGAAACATATTTCATCTGCAGCCAAATTCTTCCCTCAAATGTTGCCCAGGGAGAGGAACCAGCGTCACTAATCCAGCATACCCATGGGAAGTCAGAATGGTAAAACCAGGCCCCTGAATTATCCTGAAATTGCTTCTGGGCCGCTGCAAGAGGAGCCATCACTGACTAAAAGCAGAGCCTATCTGGACCTTGAATTCTGGGAAGCTTCTGGCAACAGGCAGAGGAAGAGAGAAAGTAGCTCTTCCCCATCCTCATCTGTGCAGGGCGGATAATCAGTTCCAGCATCCCCTTGAACACAGGAAACAAGTCAGTCTCTCTCTCTCTCTCTCTCTCTCTCTCTCTCTCTCTCTCTCTCTCTCCCTCTCCCCCTCCCTCCCTCCCTCCCTCCCCCTCAGTGTGTGTGTGTGTGTGTTATTTCTGTGATGAGTTAAATTTTCCCACTTTAGTTGTGTCTGTTGGAATGGCACTGGGGCATGAACCCACGTACTCAAGCATGCTCACATGAGCTCTAGTAGCAATTTATATTTTTACCCTATTCTTTTGTTTATGTTGTGTTGTTTGGCTGGTTGGTTTGTTTTTTTGTTTGTTTGTTTTTGAGACATTTCTATGTAGCCCAGGCTGCCTTTGAACTCTGATTCTCTTGTTTCAGCTTCCCAGATGTTCACACTAAGCTTAGGAAACATAGAAGACCATGCCTGCCTGAAGATGGACCTACCATGGGATGGTATACATTTCCAATGTTGTACAGTGTAATGGTGGACATCCTAGTAGACCTACTATGGGAGAGAGGGCAGCCCCAGTGGTGTGCAGTCATTATCATTCTCCTTTCTAAAACCTTTGCATCAGTTGCACATCTTAAGAATATGGCCTGAAGCGCTGTCTACTTTCTGTCCTGTCAGATCACGGGATGGAAGAGTGCTTTGCAGACTGCTTTGGTCTAACTCTTTTCTGGTGTCAGAAGCAGTTCTGCTCAGGTGAATGCAAAGGACTGGAGGACATAAGACCCAGGACTATGCTGTTTAATAAATTGTTTAATCTTATTTTCTTGTTTGGCAATATTGAATCTAACTAGGATGTTGCTAGTATAGGCACACTGGCTGTAATTCATAAGCTAATAATTTTACAATTCAATTAAGATTGAGGTGACAGCCAGGAGACTAAACAGAGCCAGAGGGCACACTCACAGCCCAGATAAAAGCCCAACAAATACACTGAAGTGGACACGGGGGACACAGAGACCACACCCCCCAGGGGACTCAGCTGTGGATCCCCAAATACAGCAAACACTTTAAGGGTATACAACTCAACAATCAAATTTCAGAGCACACTGAAGATGCCAAAATAATAATAATAATAAAAAAAACAAGCTTGAAAGAGAAGAACAATCTGTGTCATTCTTTCGTATTGGCTTGTACACGTCAGTCTATGCAGCAACAAAGGGATTTTACATGTTCTGCCAACAACCGTACACATTAAGTCACTGTTAGCAGTTATATATAGATTTTTCTCGTTTAAGACTCCCGGTCAGATCTAGTGTTCTAACTCCTGACATACAGATATCGAAACTGAGGAATGGAATTGTTTGGCTTAGTTGCCAATCATCCTACATCAGTAAAGAAGATTTTTCCACGTCCATCTGACTTTTAAAGCCTCTCATCTGAATCACTTCTCACACCGCTGCCAGAGTAGCTTCCCAAAGCCCTGATCTAGCAGTCTGTTCTTGCTTGCTTCAGAATAAAAGCGGTTCCCTTTCTTCCTTCCTTCCTTCCTTCCTTCCTTCCTTCCTTCCTTCCTTCCTTCCTTCTTTTCCTCCTCCTCGTCCTCTTCGTCGTCGCCCTCCTCCTCCTCCTCCTCCTCCTCCTCCTCCTCCTCCTCCTCCTCCTCCTCCTCCTCCTCCTCCTCCTCGTCTCTTCTTTGCAGATTAGTAGCATAGCTTTATTTTATTCAGCAACAAACATTGAAGCGCCAAACCAAAGGGCCCCTAAGCGCCTGAGGACCAAATCAGGAAAAAAAAAAAAAAATTAGGCTCCCACATTTATGTAGCAGCTACTGTTTCTGGAATCTTTTCTCTAAGGAAAACTGTACTGCTTAGGAGGAGACGGAGATAAGGTCAGACCTGGGTCCCCAGCCAGGCTTAACAGGAAACCGGAGGCCCAAAGAGACGTATAGTGTTCACCACGAGGGAAAGCTGATCAAGAAAGTTCATGATGGAAATCCGGAGGAGGCGAGAATCTCCCGCGATCCAGTGTACCTCCAGCATGCTGCCGCTCACTTTAAGCTCCTTCCCTACCAGTTCTTGGTGTGGTTCGACATCAGGAGCTAGGGACCCACAGGCGATTTCTGCCTCCAAAGAGGTCGGGAAAGGTATGAGGAGGGCGAATCTATGATGTCGGATCCCAGGCCTTTGGGTTAAAGGCACGGTGCTTTTGCTGGAATTTCGGGAGGCTTTTAGCGCTCTTGCAACAGGGTGAGCTCCACTGGGATTAACTGCCATTATGCCTGCATTACCAGGGCAGCAGCGGCCAGTCGGCCCATCGGCGCCATCTTCGGTGTGACTTAAACCTGTGTGTGTTGTCTGCATGGCTGCTGCTGCCCCCTTCTAACCGCAATTCCTTTTACTTGCTGTTGAGATCGTCCACAGTACTCGTACAGCTTGACCTCAGTCAGCTCCCAAACTGCCACCACCTCTCAGTCAGACAAAACTCCCAGAGAACGCTTCACAACCGCCATGCTTGTTGACAGTTAACATTATCTTTCTTCTTAATCGCCCAGGGAGCTCTTCTTCATCCTTCAAATCCCTGCTTAGATGTTACTTCCTGGATGAGATTCCGTAAGTTCTCAAAGGCAGATCCAGAGGTGCTGTGCTCCGAGAGACTACAGCATTATACTCAACATCACAGGGAGAACATGGTACTAAAATCCACCTCATTACAAGTTGCCCTGGGGGAAAAAGTCCCCAAATGGCAAAGATCAGAAAAACGATCCTCCAAACTGACTCCTCCAAGCCCCTTGCAAAGCACCTCACTCATAGCAGGTGCTCAGTTAATGCCTTTTGAACGGAATGAATGTCCTTGTTACTTCCATTTTTTAAAAAAGTTACTTTTCTGGGCTGGATAGATGTCTCAGTGGTTGAGAGTACTGGCTTCTCTTCTGCAGGACCCAAGCTCAGTTTCCTAGCACCCACATTAAGGTGTCTTACAACTTTCTGTTAACCCCACCCTCAGGGAATCTGACAACCTCTTCTGGACTCTTCAGGAACTGCATTCACATGTACATATTAACAACCCCCCATATACATAGTATGCTTTTAACTTTAATTTTTCTTTATTTTTGTCAGCTTTATACATATATGCAGTGCGCAATAGTTATATTAGCCCCCATTGCCTTCTTTTACCTTCCTTTTCTTTCCCTATGAACCCCATTTTCCTCCCAGTTAGACTCCTTCTGGTTATTCCCTCCTTCAGCAACCAATAGTGCCTCAAGGAGGGGTGAGCCCTCACGGGAACCTACTCTATCTGTGAAGGAAGGGGGAAGGGCCTGATCCTGTGCAGGTATCCACAGCTGCTGTGTATTCCTGATGGCAATGGTCATGTTGAATCTGAATGCTAGCATCCCAGGCCATTCTTCTCCATTGTCCAGTTCTTAAATTCTGTCCTCTCCCTTTTCTAAGATGTTCCTTGATCCTTGGGAGGAAGGTATTTCCATTTTCTTTAACGCCATTTACTTCTTATTGTCCATCAGCCTAGTTCTTTCCCAGTTGTGCTTTTTAATACCTATGTCCTCAAAACTACCACTGAATGTGACAATTAGGGATTACGGTTGCAGTTTGCCTTTAAAAATTCAAGGACCACAGACATGATACTTAATCATTAAATGACTCCATGTAAGTTATCAAGTACATTTTTGAGCTTTCCAACAATTCTGTACCAGTCCTTGATGACCATGGCAATGTTTTGATTCCAAAATACTTATTTGTGGAACTCTAAACATGAAAGCAGTTGAACTAGTCACATGACATTCTCTGCTTCACCTGGAAGGTCTAAGGAGAAGTAAGTTTATGAATGAGAAGCCAGCTCCACTGATGGGGAGGGGAAGGAAGGGCAGCCAGTAGGACACTTGTCCTTTTGTCAACGGACTAGAGCTGGGGCACGGCTGCACCTGAAATGGTCACATCTCATTACCCTGTTAGATCTCATTGTGCTTGCTCACCAGCCTTAGGACAGGAGCTAAGCCAGTCACGGCCCCATAGGACACCTTCAAAAGCATTTGCCCTGAGCCTCAGCAGTGGGAAGGATGGATGGATGATGTCTGAGAGGAGCCTGCCCTGTAACGAAGGGCAGCAAATCTAAGATTTGTGTTCATGTTCCTGCATTTTTAACCTTGTTCACTGTGTTTATATAAAGCCATTTGCAGCAGCCAACACATCAAATTCCAGACTTCAAGGCTGGGCTTCTGTCTTTGCTATAAGACTAAGCATTATTTTCAGAGAACCATGGTTGCCCCGGTGAAGGCCACTGGCACTGACACCTTAAATGTGATGGCTCCTGACTCTTTGGCACTTCAGTCACAATAGAGAGATAACCCACAGACATTTCATCCCTTCCCAAGGAACCCAAAGTGAGACTGCATAAAATGGCAATTTTGCTTCCTGCTAAAATCTGCATTATGCGTTTCCCAGTTTGGTAATTTCCTCGTGTCCTGCTTTCCTTCCATTGGACAATTTTCCATCCTCTTCCAAACTAATCAACAAGCCGGCCCTTGCTGACGACTTCTGGACTAACACTCATCTTCTCATTACTACTTTACACAGGATCCTGCCTCTTCACAAATGTGTCCTTTTGGTCAAGGACACTTGTTTTCTTGTCCTGGAAATCTGTAGACATGTCTGTTTCTTCTTCTAGACTCTAATTTCCCAGGGTAGGTTCTCTCTCTCTCTCTCTCTCTCTCTCTCTCTCTCTCTCTCTCTCTCTCCTTTTCCTCCCATATTCTTGGTGGTTGTACTATGCTTTGCATATTATGAATGCTTTAAAAATTGACTTTAGCAACAGCGAGTGAATTACCTCAAAAGGAAAACATTTATCCCCCGAAGAAACAACTCATTAGATAATTAAATATTTACTCTCTCTTTTTCCAGTCCAATCAACAATGTTATCTGTGCACACAGGCAAATGTACATACAGTATGCCCTAGTTATCCTAAGTCAATCTTTTGGCAAACACAAAGACTGGCTCAACACCACAAATAACTAAAACATACACTGGGTCAAGTTTTGTTCCTGGTTTTCTTTGAGAAAACTGGTGTGATGTTTAGTAGCAAATGAAAATTTATTTTGCAAAGCCATTTCCACAAAGATGTCACCACGCATGGGCCACGCGTCTTCCTTTTCTGATTTTAATCCCACGGTTATGACTTAGTGTGGTAATTATATTACAAAGCCATTATCCGATGAAATGAGAATGGCAAAACAATTTAAATGCTTGTCTAAAGAGACTCTGTTAGAATGCAATTATGAGTGAAATTACAATGGCTAAATAATTGAAATGCAAGTCTGGAAGGCAGAGTCATAAAACCATTAAAACGCCTGTGTTAGGGACTCACACCCTTGAGTGAAACCAAGTCCTCCTGGGGACACTGTATCAATACACTAAAGCAGGCAACATTCGGAGACAGATGGACGATCAAGGTTTCTCTTTTCCTGCAGTGTTATCTACACTTTTCAATTCCACCTGCGGGTGTGCCTGGTCACCAGGTGCTGGCTTCTGTGATAGACTGATGAGGGAACACTATGCAATGCTGTGCTCCCATCCAGCATGAAGGTTATGAAAGAAGGGCAAGCCTGGACTAGGCTTTTCTGCGAACTCTCCAATATAAACACTAGTGACATGGGTTTAAAAGTGTTTCCTTCTAAATACAAGCCCACAATGGTTAACACCCCACGGGGATAAAATTCTAAGCGTCTGACTTGACACATTCTACTGATACGTTCCCTTGGCAAAGTATTGTCAGTTCTTGGACAACCAGGCTCACACTGATACACTTGCCCACCAAAGGAAAAGAAAGTCAGCAAAGGAAAAAAAAAAAAAAAACACAGTGTCAGATACAAGCGATCTGCTAAAATAATCAATTTGATGAATAGCTAAGCATTCTCCCCCAAGGCACGGTGATGTCTGCATTTTGATGGTTGGACACACATGAATCTATCAGCAAAAATATGCAAGTTATTCTTCCAACTTCCACCCTGTGTCCCTCGCAATCTGCTTCTATGGACTCAGGTCTTTCACTCACACAGGAGGAAGCAAATACCCACCCAGAGAGGAGCTAATCTAAAGAATAAAAAGCTTTAAAGGAATGAAACAATGTTGGCCCTAATTTCCTTTGTGGTTATCTCCTGTGCTGCCAGAAAGTTGGGAACCAACATCTAATTGCACAAATTTCTTTGCATCAATGATCATGATGTTATTTAATACTATATTGCAAAACAAAAATTATAGGCTTTCTGTTTCTCAAGTTTAGTTTAAAGATGTCTCCTGGAAATATAGACACTAGTAGTCTAATTTCTTTAATAGACTCTCAAACATGTAAAGGTTGTCATTCCCACAAACGTTTTCTTCGAGGCACAATTTGTAAGAGGAGTTTGAAAACCCTTCTGACAATGTATAAAGGAGCTGACATGAAGCCTTAAAATGTCTGTATTTCTCCAGCTTATCTCTTTTTTTCTTTTTTTCTTTTTCTTTTTCTTTCTTCTTCTTCTTCTTTTTTTTTTTTTTTGGTTTTTTTTTGAGACAGGGTTTCTCTGTATAGTCCTGGCTGTCCTGGAACTCACTCTGTAGACCAGGCTGGTCTCGAACTCAGAAATCCACCTGCCTCTGCCTCCCAAGTGCTGGGATTAAAGGTGTGCGCCACCACTGCCCGGCTTCTCCAGCTTATCTCAAGAGTATTAACTACAGCTCCAAAAGAATAAGAACACTGGGTTCATGTTGAGCTGGGTATAAAAATCAAATCTGATGTCTAGACGCCTTACAGAAGACATATTGCAACACGTGGAATTGAATTATTAATAAAATTTGAAATAGATTTTAAAAATCATATTAGAGGAAGAAGTTTGCTCAGCTTAGGTACAAACCCTGAAAATAAAGTTATAATCATCTACATAAAATGATATGTATAAAGCTAATTAGGGGAAAAATAAGCAAACCTCGTGGATCATAGGGAAAAAGCATCAGTGTTTTTTTTAATGACCGCATTAGATATAATATTTGAAATGAGCATTAATTATTTTTATAGAATATACCTCTATTTAGAAAGTGTCAAGTGAAGGTTTCCTATAAAGGTCTGGGGAATGATCCCAGGGTCCTGCACGTGTCTGGCAAGCACTCTACCACTGTGCTACATCCCCGGCTTTACCTTTGACCTCAGAAAAGTAGACACAAGTAAGTCTCAGTAAGTCTATTCTGCCAAGCACCCACGTGACATATAAGAATGTGTTGCTTTTGGTGAAAAGCTATATCCATAATGGTGACCCAAAGCCTGCATGGCTAGTGACATCATAGTTATCTCCGTAGATTTTAGTGATAAAAATGAAATTTGCATATTATGTAATGATGCATTTCCCATGAAATGTCACATGACTTTTCTTAGAGTAGGCCAAAATGGAATTCTCTAACCTATCTTTAAAAATGCCCAGAACTAGGTGATAATGATGGATACATAAAACATGAAGAAATCATCCAAAAAGTTAGCTAGAGAACCCAGGTTCTCACTGCTCACTTCTCCTTCTTTTTCTGTTATAAGATTTTTTTTTTCCATTAAACATTGCTGGAAAAATGCAATGCTCTAAACCAGTGGCTCTCAACCTTCCTAATACAGCTCTGACCCCTTAATGCAGTTCCCCATGTTGTAGTGACCCCCCAATCATATTTTCATTGCTACTTCATAACTGTAACTTTGTAAATATCTGATATGCAGGCTATCTGATATGCGACCCCTGCGAAACGGTCATTTACTCCCAAAGGGATCATGACCCATAGGTTGAGAACTGCTGCTCTAGATGAAAGTCATTTATTCTGTGCTCCGTAAATAAAGCATTTCAGAGTTGCTTCGCTGACATGAGACACTCACCTAGCCATCCAGATCCTGAATTCGGTATGCATAGGTCTGTCTCCGCGCTGGGTAACACGAAGCCCACCACAAACACCTCCACGCCGTCTGCCATGAGAGCCATGCCCAGGACGAAGAAAAGGGCCCACTGGAAACGACCATGGCCACACTCTTGGATTATCAGCTCATACTGCTGGGCGAGCTCCTCCTCATCAGCCCTCCTCTCTGACTCCAGCTCTCTGCGGTCCTTGTACTCATCTCCCTTGGGCTGTCCTACGGACACTATGCTGTCCTTCCCTTGGTTCGTGCTGGGGATGCCCTGGTACTCGCCTTCGTAGATCTCATCTTCCTCATCGTGGCCCTCAGTGGCCTCACTGGAGCCTTCATCATCATTGGCCTCCCCGCTGTAGGTTTCTCCAGGTGGGTAGTAGTCATCATCGTCATCTTCATCCTGGAAACGACTGTAGGACCGCTGGGTGTATTCATCCTGGGCCCGGTCCACTGCCTGGTTCACCTTCTTCACTGTCTGCTTCTTCACCTCTTTGGCAATGTCCTTGGCGCCCTTCATCAGTGAAGTCCTATCCTTGTAGGAGTCTTCCATTTTATCTCAGCGGATGGGCAAGGTGCAGCAGGGAAGTGTCCACGGAGTGTGTTCAGCAGCTCGGCCGCAACAGCATCATTCACTCGCCGGTCAGAACAGACCTGCATGAGGAGAACCAGGAAAGACACACATTAGTCCTTTTCCTGTATTTTCTGCCTCCCAGCTCATGGGCTCTTCTCACTGTCCCACATATTAAGACACGGAATGTACCTTTCCTGCTTTGATCCTTCACACATGAACAATCTATGTTGCTTCTCTGCTCAAAGGCAGTCAGTGCCTGGAGTAGCTAGCTAGTTAAGGTTGTTACTATAGCTTTTGTTTTAAAATTTTTTGTTCTTAGGATAATGCTACTCAGGTCTTCTACCCAGAGTGAAGCTAGCTACTTCATAGCTTTTAAAATACAAACATCATGTCTCAACAGGCTCCCCCAAGACTCAAGGATCATCGAAGAGAGAACAGAAAGATTTAAAAGCCAGGGGTGACGGACAAGTGCAAGAAAACAGGTTCTTGGTGACAACAGAATAGCTACACATATGAAATCACAGTGGTTGTAAAAGCACACACCAGACCTGGGCAAGCCCAAGCTAGAAAATATCCCAGCACAGAGACATAGAGGGTGGACAGGAAGTCCCCCTCCTAGCCGAGAAGCCATTGGCAATTAATAGCTACTAGAAGAAGCAGAGTCTCTTGAAGGTTATGACCTCTTGTGGGTCAACCACACTCCCAGACATATCATACACTCCAGTACTTGGGCAGCACAAACTGGACTCAGAGCAGGTGTTTTGTTTTGTGTTTAAGGAGGGGCACAAAGTTGGGTGGGTAGGGAGGTGGGGGTGGATCTGGAAGGAACTGAGGGAAGAGATTATGGTTATGATCAAAATAAATAATAAGAAATGCTTTAAGAATTAAAAAGTATATTTAAACAGCTGTAAGGATATACCTTGACTCACAAGCCACACAGACACATAGGCTCACAAAGCATACACATATACACTGTGATATGTGCACGGCTGGATGAAACTAGAACCCCTCCTTCCTCAAGCTTGTTTCCTTGCACTGAACAACTCATTGTTAAATTCTCAGATCGTTGTTACTTTTTCAAATCGCGTTTTCCCAACCCACCCTCCCTCCACTCATTATTGACAGAAGACAAACCAAAGACTCCCATGGTACTTCAAGTAGACACAAGTATTTCCCTTTCCCAGCTGCTGTAACCCTAGGAACTTGGCATCTAATCAAATGAGTTGAGGTGACAATCTCAGAAGCAGAACACATGTCTTGTTCATGGGGGCCTTACCTTTCAGAACCCACCCCCAGCCCGACAGGGAGAGGAAAGCGCACAGTGACGTGCCTTCACAACTCTACCCCACAATCCCTCCAGACTTTATCCCTACTGTCTTCAAATGTAAACACTGAAGGACGCTTAATTTGATGACACTTTGGAAGAAATGTTTCTTTCTCAGACAGGTCCTATCTGGATAATGTAAGTCACCAGGGGCTTGTCCTTGGGGGCAATGTTGTATCAGGTTCTTCTCTACTTTCTGCTTTCTGGTCCCCATGAGGTAAACAGCTCTCTACCACACATTTGTGCCAAAATGTTCTGCTTCGTCACATACAGAGTTAGCTGACCACGGATTATAACCTCTGAAGTGTAGCCAAAAGAAACCTTCCCTTAAAATTCTCATAGATATTTGTTATACCGATGCAAAGCTAACTAATAAATAAAAACCACATTTGTCCTGAAAGCAGTAGTTCTCCGAGTGGAGTTTACTCACCAGGTATGGCTGGTAGCAAGGCTTACAAGATCTTAAAACATCATTCATGTTTGCAGGCTGTACTCCCTTGTTTCTAGACAAACTACAGAGTATAATGTACACTATGCACCAGGCCCCAATTTCATTGAAAATCATAATTCATTGAAAACCGATGGATAAGAAAGATACCTCAGTAGTTGAAGCTCTTTCTACATAAGCAAAGCACTGGCATTTGGATCTCCAGAACCTACAGAAGCGCTGGGTGGCAGCATGCCTGTAACTTGAGTCTCCAAAAGTGGAGGACAGAAGATCCTTAAATAATGCAGACTAGACAAGTGAGCCATATTGGCCAGCTCTGGGTTTGATTAAGAGATTCTGCTTCAAAAATGAATATGAAAGACTCACTGAAGATTCCCAATATAAATCTCAGGCTCCCACATGCATAGTGCACACATGCATGTGAATATACATACACACACATACACGCATATACACACATACACACACAGACATATATATGCACACACCACACACACATACAGACATACACACACACACACACCCCACACATACATACATATACACACATATATATATATACACACACTACATATACATACATATATACACACAAACATATATACACATACATACATACAGACATGCACACACAGACACACAGAGACACACATATATAAATACACACACCACACACACACACACACAGACATGCACACAAAGACACATATATACATTACACACTACACATGCACACAGATATACAGCACATACCACACATACACATATACATACATATATACACACACATACATATGCATACACATACTATGAACATACAAATACTTGGTTTGGTGCTTACTATACCAAGTACGTATGAAGCATTTTATGTCATCCTATATTTTTCCTTGTACTTTCAATCCTATAAAATAAATGTTATAGTCTCGATCTTTCAGATGAGAATACTAAAACATAAAAGAATTAACAAGCCCAGGGCCACAGGGCTTGACGCAGAAGCTGGGGCTCTCTCAGATAGGTCTGAAGCCAGGGTCTTAACCTCACCTACCTCACTCAGTGCTCCCACTGGGGTGTGAGTAAGTGCTCCAGCCTGCTTTCTATTCTTTCCCTCCCGGTACTAATGTCGTTTTGCTACCTCGGCTCTAAGTTACGTTGTGGCTTTACAATAAAAGAGGTTGGAGTTACTAACGATATCTTTCACCAGTGATGCCTTTAAATGAACAGTGATTCCCAAGTGCAGTCTTGCTTGTTCATAGAAATGATCACAATATAGTGGCTGTCTTCCTAAAGATAATATGATGAAATCAAATAAGGCATAGTGAGCAAGAGGGCAGGAACCTAGGCAAAGCCTTGAAACTCCCACAATCTCCAAGGGGGACATGATGTCCTTTCTTACTCCTTTGCTGTGAGATAATGGTGCTGACTCTATTGTAGTGGGAGTTAAATGGCTTGCAATTTACACCGTTTTTAGGACAGAATTTGACATCTCTGAAATCAGGTTGCCTAGAGGCAGAACCTCCCATCAGGAGTTAGATGCACATCTTTTAGGAAAGACTAAGGGTCGAAGGTCAGGAAGGGCCATAATGACCAGAAGACTTGGTCATGTATGACGCAAGCAAAGACCCCGGTATGGTCTTTCAGAAAGATGTCAGGCAGTGACTGATGTCTTCAGCCAAGCTTTCACATTGCCACACATGTCAAGTGTCATGTCAAGGGCACCTAGGGATGACCCTGAAACACAGCGGCTTTCAGCTCTCTGTACAGCGGTGAAAGCAGGTTCAGCACTGCGGGGGCAGGCTTTGAAAAAGAACAGGTGAATGTTGGAAACAAGGTGCAAAGGAAAGCCAGGAGAGCACAGTGAGAGGTATCCATGTGTGTGTGAGCAGCGCGCAAAAGCATCTTCTCCAGTAAGCGTGTCATCATCTTTCCTGTATTGGCAGTACTGGGGACCAAACTCGGGGTCTGAATATGCTGGGCAGACATGCTGACCCAGAGCTATAGCACCAGTGTTCAGGTTCTTGTGTAAATGCCCTGATCATATGCTGAGCCGCAGAACTCATAGCTGACTAAAACTATTTTTAAAGGTGATATTTAAAACGAACAACTTTACATCAAATGACACCATCTCTGTTACACGATAGTCACATTTTGCACAAATATAGAAAAGATAACATGTATATATCAGTAAGAATTATTCTGGCAAGAAGTGTGACGTAGGACTGCGTGTGTATGTCTGGACGCGTGCGCGTGCGCGTGCACACATGCTCCCAAACGCATTTCCTCTTTTGGTGGTTCACAAAATAGCATATACCTAGTAACACCGCGTAGTAGTCTAAAGTTTCTTCACACAAGTTCCCATCACACACATGCATGAAAACACACACACACACACACACCAGAGATAGATGATAGATAGATAGATAGATAGATAGATAGATAGATAGATAGATAGATACAGTGTTTCTATTTCCCCACAGAGCCCCACCTTCAGTTTTTTCCTCTATTGTACCCCTCATCAACCATACTATAAACAGTTTCTGGGAACGGAAGAATAGACAGCTGTTATTAAAAGCTCCTCCTTCCTAAAACTTGTCCGTTTTAGACAAGACGCTAGGACAGCACACCTTTCTCATATCTGCCTTTACACAGACTTTAAAGCGCTGTGTACTCACTGCATACTGGCGCCCATAACAGCAGCTAGTCTGTTTTCTACACAGTGAATGTCAAGCCAGATATCAAACTAGGCAGTCCCACTCTGGAGCTCACCCATTTAAGCACCGGATCAACTACCTTTTAGTGAAATTGTGAGCCTGTGGTGGGAATGAGTCTTTGGTAAAGGAGAGAACCACACTAGGAGCCCGGAGATCATCTAGACTTTTGCAAATGCCTGCTAGGCAGGGATTGTGCAGAGGGGCTTATTATGAAAGGACTTAGTTCCCAGAGGCAGGGAGAATGGAGAATAGAGAGCTGTTATTAAAAGCATGAGGAGTTTTTATTTTCATAAAATTGAAGGGCTATGAGGATGCTGCCGATGGCTGTAGAATATTATGTGTACAGTTAAAGACGATTAAATGTCTATTACGTTAATTTTATCACAATGAAAGTACCATAAACAAGAAATTAAGTATATTTTATTAAATCTTTGAGAATTTTATAATATGTATTTTGATCATACTTCCCTCCCCCCAATCTTCCCAAACCCATCCCTGACATTTCTCTGTGTTCTTAAAAAAAAAAAAAAGATGATAGTAACTCATAGAAGATATCCAGGGGGAAATTATTTCAATATTAATATTTAAATTATTATATAGAATCAATCTCTGGGTGTCTCTTTCTGTTTCTCTCTCTTTGTGTTTCTTGCATGTTCATGCACACTCTTGCACATATATCCACAGAATCATGTGTGTTTCTACAACCCAGAGATAATCATCCTTAACAGTGTGCGACTTTGAACACTTAAGAGGCACAAGCCTGGAGCCTGGAGCCTGGAGCCTGCCTGGAGCCTGGAGCCTGGAGCCTGCCTGGAGCCTGGAGCCTGGAGCCTGGAGCCTGGAGCCTGGAGCCTGGAGCCTGGAGCCTGGAGCCTGGAGCCTGGAGCCTGGAGCCTGGAGCCTGGAGCCTGGAGCCTGGAGCCTGGAGCCTGGAGCCTGGAGCCTGGAGCCTGGAGCCTGGAGCCTGGAGCACGGAGCCTGGAGCCTGGAGCACGGAGCACGGAGCACGGAGCACGGAGCACGGAGCATGGAGTCACTGCATGTGTGTACCTGAAGCCTGGCTCAGATCACTTCAGCATCTGAAACTCTTCCATTGTGGGATTCCCTCCTTGTGTCAGTGGCTCTCTCAAGCCACACAGGACTTCATGGCTTGTGTTGTCCATTTTGGCTGTCAGGACACCTTCTAGAACAGTGGTTCTCGGAATGTCACCTGTGAATCTCCAGAAAACCCCAAGGTAATGCGAGGAATCTGTGGGCTTCTGTAACAAGAGAGTGGTTGTTTGGTTTCACTCTCCCAGGAATGGACAGTGGCCTTCTTCAGGAGCTGCCTGGTAAGTAGCAGCATCACTTCTCTAGTGGATGATGGGAAGACCTTGCAGACGCTTGTATTACAGAGAAACATTCTCAGGCTTAGCTTCTAAAATCTTATTAACAGTTTTACTCAAAATAATGAAAGCCCCTTTAATAAGTTTTAAAAAGTGAAAGCGGGTCTTAAAGAATAGAATTATTCTTATATGTTACAATCTAACATTGTGAAGCCTCCTGTGGGTTTTATGTTTTTGTTTTGTTTTTAAACGGGCTTTTGCGATCACCTCTGCTATAGCTACAAATGGGTAACAAACTGTTGAACTGGTTTGCCTACCATTTGCTCTCAGTAATTCTGGATTCCAAATTGTGCCCAGCTGATGTAGGGCTTGGGGTTTCCATCTTGGCTAAGTGGTAGACAGCTGTAGGCTGTCCTACCAGGCAGAGGTGGATGGTGTGTTCCTCCTCTCCCAGTTGGCCTGTTAACCACACCCTGGTTATAACCTTGCACAGCCTCAGTCCCCATGCTGGCATGTCCTCCTTTTTATTACATTCCCCAAGGATTTCTTTGTCCTTCAGGGATCAGTCATTTTGATCAGTATTTTGAAATATTACCCAGGGCATGGCCTAGGCTATGGAGCTGGAGAGAGCAGGCTGGAAACGCACTCATTCCGGATGGATGCTTTCATAATTTGCTTTGATATTGCAATTTTCTTTAGCTTATAAATATTATTCTACCACTTCAATTTACATTGGGCTATAATTAATATGACCCGACTCCTGCCATTGGGCAATTCCTGAGGTCAAAAGGAAAGCAGAATTTTGGTAATTTAAAAATCATTGTATTGTCATATGGGAAGGTTTAAAAGCTGCTCTGTTTTCCTGTCCTTTTGCCTATACCAGAAACTGGCAGCTGGGATGAACGAGAAGCATGTTTTAGCATTTAAGTTGCATCTGACCTTGGGTAAAATTAAACATTCCTCACGAAATGCTCATCCTGTGCCGTTCTCATTTTGGGTTGACAGTAGGTTTATTGGTCACTTTCCAGAAAGACATGTTTGTGTTTTAGCCACCAGGATATATACATGATATCTTAGCTGTGAAAAGTAAGTAATTGCGTTAAAATATTGAGATAAAACCTCCCTGAACTATGTGGGTATGCTGTCGATCTAAGAACAACTGTTGTTGTGAGAGAGGACAGGAAGGACATGGAAGAAAAGCAGTCCAGATTGTAGCAACAACCAGAAGCCAAGGGGTCCTAGACCCACCCACCCTGAGGGACAAGGAAGGTATGTCTGCTGGAGAGGCTGCAGGTCTGCTAATACCTCCATGCTGGGATTCTGGCTTCTAGAACAGAGAGAAGATAAATTTCAAGTCACCCAGTTTGTAGCAATCTGATAGGCAGACACAAGACACTAACACAGTCTTTTGCTTATTGAATTTTAAGAGGAACAGAAGCCCCCGCCCCCCATGTGTGTGTGTGCGCGCGCTATAAATATTTTCTCAGATTGTCTTATCCACAATGAATTTTTGCCATGAATAGCTATTATAAATCATTTTTTATATAATCTACTTAATAGGTTCTCTGTTCATGTTTTCTGCCTTATTAGCAAGGTTATGAGGGCCCTGGTGAGCGTCTAAAATATGTGTCTACAGTAGAACTAGTTTTTGCTTAGTCGTTGAATGTTTAGTTTTGTAACTTATTTAGTATATTGTATGAGGTAGGGCTAGCTATCAAATACTTTAGAAACAGTTATCCCTGTGACAAGAAACAAAGTTCTTGCAGGCGTTAATGCCTCTTCATACCCCCATTCTGCCTCAATGATAGCTGTCTCCTGTTAGCTGTATGTGTTTGACCTTTTATCATTTGCTGTATTTTATACCAGTGTAAGCTCCCCTCATGGCTCATTCTTTTCAAGTATATTCTTACTATTTTCACCTACTTTCTCTTCCAAATAAGCTTTAAAATTGCTTAGCCATTTTTTTTTCCAGAGAGTTTTCTATTAATGCTCCCCTAAGTTTAAAAATTAATCCCGGAACTAACACAGTCTGACAGTTAACCTGCTCAATACATATAAATAAGCTATCCAAGCCTTCATTAATGCTACTCAGTGAAGTTTATATGGTTCTTTATTGTGCCAATTATTTAATAAACAAAGTATATACATACATAATACATGTATTTAAAGCATTTTTATATTAATTTGTATATTTGCTTATTGGTTTCTCAGACCATGACATATACTCTGGCCACAAGCTCTTGTTCCTGTCAGACGCATCAGAGGGTCTGATAGATGTCTCCTGTGGAACACCGCCATCTATGGGAACATTCGTCAAGGAGAAGATGAGGTGGGCTGCAAAGACTGAATCAGACTTACTAGAGGATAATTCAGCAAAGGAAGTCGAGAACACCACCTTCACAGACACTGCTCTGCAGGAAGAACTGGCAAGCAGACCCAGGGCATCTTCAGTTGTGCCTAGAAAGAGTTCAGTACTCCTAGATTCCATTTTGTAGTTGAGAGAGAAATGTCTAAAAAAAAGGGAGACGTACCCCATCTTTTCTTTATACGCTGTGAATGAATTAGTACAGTAGTTCTTTTCTCCTAAGACACTAAAGACTTTACTAGAAAATAGAAAGTAGGGTGATTCCTTCAACATTGTTCTTTCTATCACACACACACACACACACACACACATGCATGTACGCACATGCACACACATGGAGAGAGAGAGAGAGAGAGAGAGAGAGAGAGAGAGAGAGAGAGAGTCTTGAAGTAAAGACCTGCCTCTCCAAGCCTGTTTCTCAGCCAGAGAACTGCTGTGCACCAGCTGAACCCTGGCTAGAATACACAGAGCATAGGGTACTATGATGATCCAGCATTCTTGCTTTTCCAGAGCTCTGTGGAGAACGTGTGCATCAATAACCTTCTTGGTCCCAAAGCTGCCTCTCCCCAGAGCTGTAAAGTACCTGTGGCCTTGTTCAGGGAGGCTTGGCACCTCCTTTTCTAGGGACCGCAAACTAAGGAAACTGCATTGGGTAGTCCACAGGGACAGTACTCTGGGGATTTTGTCTCTGTGCTCAGGTGGTACCCAAGTAAACACAGGCAGCTGCGTTTGTGGCCACTTCCAGGAACCTGGCAAAATGAAATATTTACCAAGTAGAACATAGACAAAGCAAAAGAAAACCACGCGGTTTCCAGGCTGTGCTGGGGGGCGGGGGACGGAGGCGGAAACACGGCAGCCCATCTTGTTGACATTCCTAAGGCTAAACTGAGGTCTGGGGGAGTTTTTGCCTCTAATGAGGGTGATGCAAAGGAGGCAGAGTTGATACCCTCACTGTGCTTTTAAATTGCACCAAATCTCTATGATGCTAATCCCTTAACCCTAGTCCCGGAAGCAGGATGGACAGACAGACTAGAAACAGACATGCCTCTTAGAGTTTTCCTTTGTGGGCTAAACCCTGGGGGACAGGGCAGTGGCAAACAGTGGAGAGAGTGAGTCTCAGTCCCTTGACATCAGCTCTGCTCTTAGGGTGGGGCAGGGCACAGCCAACCTAGCTAATTATTGTTCTTTCCATCTTAGAAAGGAAATTCCAGTATTACTGCTGAGTGACGAATTCTGACTACATTCTTCCATTCTTTAATTTCGAGCAAACTGGCATTTACCAGTTAGATCTTGTTGGCCAAGTGTGGCCTTTCCTGTTTGAGTCTTAAATCACTGTTCTTGTCCATTTTGAACCAGTGTTGTCGGGCTAGTAAGGACACAGGCAGTGCTGGTACCCACGTATGTGTCTGACTCATAAGCAAGACCACCATTTATGCCTAAAACTTAAGTCATTCCCATATGTCTGAGCCACCTGTTTCCCAAGGGATGCTGAGTAAGTCCTTACAGGAGTAAGGACTGGGGAGCACCTGTGCTGTACACCTGTCGTGCTGAGGGGACAGATGGGAGGAGCTATCACTGCTTTTCATTTTCCATCTCTGGGTCAATGCAATTCCTCAAATGATCATTTAAGCTGGCCCTATAGCAGCCTTTAAGCATACAAAGTAGACATATCTAATTTATACATGATGTGTTCTTTTTAAAATAAAACCCCAAAACATTTGATTTTACCAATAAAGACTCAGGAGTCAGACACTGCGGTGAAAGCCTACTAGCTCAGAGAGGCAGAGAACGCATCCAGCTGACCTTCCTCCTCAGCCAACATCCCCAGAGAAAGCACTCCCTCTCCGCACCATCTCAAAACCCCTCAAGTTGAATGTCCCTCTCTCCTACTTCCTGTGTGTTTCTCTATCCATCCTCCTGACTCCCTCTTACTTTCTGTGCGGTTTTTGTCCTATGTTCACTCCCTGTCACCTGGTTGCTTGCTCCACCTCTTGACCTGCGGTTGACTTTATTTAATCCTGTTTACAATAAACAGAAAGCTTTTGGATTAAAAATGTGTGCCAGAGCTGAACCACACCAGAACTAGAAACAGGGTTTCCAGTAAATACCACAATCTCAGGGTTAGCAGTGTCATCAAGTATCCTGCAACAGTGGTGTTATTTCTTTTTCTTCTACTTTTATTTATCCCCTTACAAACAGGGAATAAAGGACTCCAATTTTGTCCTGGTACTTATGGAGCAACAACTGGGCACATCCCGATTTTTTAATTTTTATTATTATTGCTTTGACTTTTCATCTGTCCTCCTTCCTCTAGTTTGACTCTAAGGACATTAAACACAAAGAAGTCATTGATTCATTATAATATGGTTGTAGTCACAATAAACATGTCTACAAATGTCAAAGGGCAGAGCTAACGGGATCAAGGAACAGATACTCTGTCTCCGATGATTGGGTGAAGCTAGCCCTGAAGGCAACTCCTGTTTTGCACCACCGACTGTATTCTAGATCCTGTCACTGCCTGCTAAGACTTAAATATGGTTCATTCCCTCAGGGTTCATGGCTTAAGTGCTTGATCCCCAGTGCACTGGTCAGGAAGTGGTGGAGTTTGGATGGAATTACATTATGATGGCACTGCCCTCAAAGGATTAATGCTGGTCTCATGCAGGGAGTTTATATTCACAACAGTGGGTTGTCATACGAAGAGCAAGTCTGGCTCCTCCCTGGTCTTTGGCTTATCGACTTACCGTGGAATCTTTTCTGCACGCAGCCATCATTCTCTCTGCTTCTTTGCCATGTTGTGTCATGGCTAAGGGGCCCTTGTCAGAGGTCAAACAAAGAGAACTGCATGATAGTGGGCTTTTAGCCTCTGAAACTCTAAGGTAATCTCTAAGTTTTATTGAGTAGACAGTCTATAGTATTCTGTTATAGCAATGGAAAATGAACTGATGTATTTCTGTACTCTGCTCATCTAAGACTCAAACACAAGGCTCTTCCCATAACCTTCAAAGTTCCCAATGATCTGTCCCTAGTCACTTCTCTCTCTCTCTCTCTCTCTCTCTCTCTCTCTCTCTCTCTCTCTCTCTCTCTCTCTCTCTCTCTCTCTCTCTCTCTCTGTGTGTGTGTGTGTGTGTGTAATAGAAAGGACAACATAAGATGTTAAAGGACTCACTCTACTTTCTATTTTCTAGTAAAGTCTTCACTGTCTTGGGAGAAAAGAACTACTGAACTAATTCACTCACAGCGAATAAAGATGGGGTACTTCTCCCTCTTTTGAGACATTTCTTTCTCAATTACAAAATTCCGTGGAATGTGTAAACGCTTAAGCTAAGTGATTGGTTGTGAGCGTTGGATTTTGGAGGACAGGAGGGCTTCTGGGCTGAGGGCCCTCTACCTGGACTACTGAATGTTATATCAGTGTATGAGAACTGATCTGCTCCCAAAGCAATAGTCACAAGGAAAGTCAGAAGCCATCCAAACGTATTGATAGATTCCAATTTCTATAAGGGAAGGGACAATGTTTTGGCTCATCCTGGATTCTTAATGCCTGAGACAATCTCAAAGCTCACTGCATGCAGCAAAGTGACCTGCTGTGCGGTGGGTGTAAACAACCCCCAACTGTAAGCACACAGAAGTAAAATAAAAGGCCTCTGGGTGTTAGTCATCTAGGGACTTTGCTTCCTATGAGAACACACTATAGACAATTGCCTTACAGTATCCTAGAATCTACACATTGATACTATGGAATGAGATATGGCCTAAATTGAGCTAATTAGCCCAAAGGTAGACAAGTCGTGGTGCTCACTGTCTAATGAAAACATACAATAAGAATTTCATATAGATTGAAAATCAACCACAAAATCCACAACCCAAATATAGTCTGAGTCTTGCACACTCTCATGCTGGATACTGGGACTATCCTGTTTCCAGAGCCAAGTGTCACTCAACTTTGACCTCATGCACCAGGAGTAAAATGTTTATTAGGTTTGGGGGCTGCAAACCCACTGCAAATTGGACCACAGAAAAGCTCATTCCTGACCAATGGGAAGACATGATTGGTAACTGGTCATATATAGGGGTGTTCCCAAAAATCCATCACAAGAAAAATTTAAAAGTTTCTCTTAAGGAAGAAGGAAGGAGAAGTTGCAGCTAATGACATCAGAAAAATGTCTGTCACCTTCCCCATCTCTGAGCAGGTCACCTGCCCTAAGTAACATTACGTGTTACCTGGGCCTTCTCTCTGTGTTACTGGTTCTATCTTTGTTCCTCTGGTGTCTCTTCTCTACACAGCAGTCACAGGAATTCTTCTAATCACATGACAGGAGACATTACTCCCCTCTGAAAGCCCCTGATGGGCTTCCTTCCCATGTCCCTGGCCCCACATGCCCTGGTCCAGGTCCTCAGCTTCACTGTCCACCATTGGCTTCTCCCTATCCAGCCATACTGACCTGTGACATTCCAAACCTCCTTCTGCCTCAGAGTCTTTGTCCTTGCTATTCCATCTTTCTGGAATGTTTTTCACCCAGGTTCACTGCTGGAGGCCCCCTCCCAACTTTTTTCTGGGAGGCAGACCCAAGAGGGTCAGGAAGTAAAGATTATTTTCAGCTACATTTAAGTTGGCTTTCCAAGAAAGAATACATAAATAAATAAATAAATAAATAAATAAATTAAGCTAACAGCAGTGCCACATAGAGCCATAGGCCATAGCGTCTCTACGTCACCATTCCTGGGCAGTACTCTTGATCAGACCCCAATCTGACAACACAGTATACAGAATTAACTGTTCATTGTCTGACTTACCCCACAGGATAACTCTCATGACAAGCAAGACTCTCCTTGGGTCATTTTCATCTAAACCCTAATACCTAAGAGAACAGGAACATATCACAAAACTATTTGTTAAACAAACAAAAATAAACATAGAAAGTCAGGCAAAGACACTCTCAGGTAAAGATAAGTCCTACTTGCTGGCCTCCTCAGAACTTTTGAAATGCACATGCATCATGTGCCTCCAAAGAAGGGTCAGTTAGCATGACCAAACTCAGACCTCAGAGCTCTTCAGCAGCAAAGCAATCCTCCAGGAGAATCCTTGGGACCAGCAATGGAGAACTCTGCAGTGGCACATCAGGAGTAAAACATGGCTCTCGCCCGGCCAATGAGGAGAGAGCTCACAAACAAGGATGGAGGCTTCCTCTGTGATCAGTGTGGTTCACACACCACAGAGCAGCCCACGTGGCAGTAAGACCCCGGGAGAGAACATTTATTTGTATATTTCTTGATACCATCTTGGGACGGCAAAAGAAGCTTCATGAACAGCATCGCTGAAGGAAGAGACTTAATTTCATCTTCTGTCTCTAGATCCAGCAGCATAAACAATCACCACAGCCCCATAGTCAACAGGGAACTGCACTGTGTGAATGGTGAAACAAAGGGGAAAGGACAGGTTGCAACCCCATCTTCGGTGTAGGACAGTCCCAATGCATTGGATCATTAAAATTCCTCTTGCTTTTTGCATCGATTTACGTCTCCATGTGGTTCACTCAGGGGGTCTCTGGTAAGCTAAGGCTCCCAAAGAGTCTTACATTTGGTGCATGGGCCAGGAAGAAATTGATCCCCTGTGAGAACGCACTGGAGGGCAGTAGATGGAGGTCTCAAGAGCAGGTACCACAGTTTACTTTGTCTGTCTTTTGTCTGCTATTTGTCAAAAGTCTGAACCTGTAAATCTGTCTGAACTTTCCATTTACTTACAAGCATCTGGGGGGCTTGGAGAGCCCACGGTGTTTGGGGTGGTCAAGAGCAATGGGCAGACGTGCCTTAACGTAGTGACTGCAGGGAGCCTAGAGGACGCTTCAGGTCCCCTGGCCCCGCTCCTTTTGGAACCTGTTAGATTTGTTAGATTTGGTCCAGCTGGCCAAGTCACCTGGTTACTGGATTCTTCTGCTGGCAGTTTTCCTGTCTTGATTGTCTGTATAACCTAGTCTCTGTGCCCGTGGCAGGGGCAAGAACTGTCTGTGTAACCTGGTTTATGAGCCCATGACAGGGTTGAGCTGTCTGTGTTGTCTCTGTTTCCTTGGTGAACTGTCTGTGTATTGGTCGTCATTCTCTGTGTTCTTGGACTTTGAGTGACATTATTTTGGACTGAATCTACCATGTTAAACATCCTAATTAACTACTAGAGGGAAGTTAGGGAAAGAGGTAACGTGGCCGCCAGCAGCGGAGGGGAGCACAGTGGCTGCAGCTCCAGCTCCCCGCTCTCCATGGCTGGTGCCGAGGATAGGCTGGGCCCAGGTGGTTAAGAACCTGGCAGAGGAGAAAGGCAACTTCCGTGAGTGAGTTATGACTGCGGGACAAGACAGCCCCAGTGACTTCTCGCTTGCTGCTTGCAGGGACCTTGGCAGCTGGCCGCTTCTGGTGTGAGAACATGGTGGTCCCAGTAGCTGCAGCTTTTCAAATTATCACCCGTTTCAGGTGGCGCACCAATTTCGGGCAAAAAAATTCACTAGAAATTTAAGATTATTCACCGGAGAGTTAGAATTATATATTTTTTATTTTATTTTTTTTTTTAAAAATGTGAGTGAGTAGTGCTGAGACAAGTCATATGACTCCAGCGCAGGACCTCTGAGACAAACTGCTTACAGGTAGGTCAACTGCTGTAAAAAATTACAGGCTGCCCTGAGTCAGAGAGCCAAAAGAATAGGCCTCCGTTCTGGAGTGCAAATACTGATTTGTAATAAAGAAGAACAAGTTAGTTACTCTCTGCTTCTCCGAATGGCCCACCTTCAGAATAGGGTAGCCACCCGTAGGGACCTTCATACAGGCGATCAAAGCAGTAGAGGAAAGAGTGTTTAGGCCAGGATCCCTCAGGCACCCAGACCAAGTGCCCTATGTAGTTACCTGGATGAATCTAGTAGAGGACTTCTCCTCCTTCCCCCAATAAAAACCGTTCTTCCCCAAGACCCTTGTAGGTTCTGGCCATCAGGAGTGCTCTTCAGGACTGAAGAGCAAGAGAGGATACCAGACAGAAAGAATGTTCCCTCAGACACGGGGGCACCAGCAATTGACCAATAGTGCTCAACAGTGGGTTTCTTCTGACCAGATCTGACTGGGACTTTAATGTGGCAGAAGGTAAGAGGCACCCAAAAACCTACCACCAGATTCCATTGGCAGGTCTCAAGGGGGCCACATGAGGCCCCACCAATTTTGACCAAGGCATGTGAGGTTAAGCAGGGATCAGATGAGTTGCCCACAGCCTTTCTAGAATGGCCCAGAGAGGCATTCTGTCAGTACACATTGTGTTCTTTATAGACCAGGCTAGTAGCTATCAGGGAAAAGCTTCAGAGGCTAGAGGGACTGCAGGATAAGTCATTAAAGATTTAGTGTAGGTTGCTGTGGGAGTCTACCATAACAGAAAGAAAAAGAGCAGAGAAAGAGAAAGGAAGAAGATGAAAGAGAGATGAGAAAAAAAAAAGGTGACAGGAAAGGAATTTACAGAGAGTCTTGGCTATAGTAGTTAAGGAAAAGCAGAGAAGGGAGACTCCAATCTAAGGGAGATAGAAAAATCCTTGAAAAGGACCAGTGTGCATGTTGCAAGTAAAGGAGCCAGCTGCTGAGCCCGAGAGTGCCCTAACAAATGGAAGCCGGGGTCAGGAAATCCCAGGCCTTGGGGAAAACACCCCCAAATGGTGAAGGTATTAGCTGTGAGTGAAGACAGTGATTGGGGTAGATGGGGTTTGGACCCACTCAACTTGTGGTGGACACAGGGGCTCAACACTTGGTCCTCCTCCAAGCTGATGGCCCCGTTTCCAATAAAAGGTCTTGGTTCCAAGGAGCCACTGGCATCAACATGTATTCATGGACTACCAGAAGAACAGTGAACCTAAAGATGGGACCTGGAGACCATTCATTTATGGTCATCCCAGACTGTCCTGACCCTCTGTTAGGGCAAGACTTACTCTCTAGGATGGGGGCCCAGATACACTTCCTGCCCGATGGGCTGCAACTAACTGCCCCAAAAGGAGAACCCATAGGTGGAGGAAAGACTTCTCCTACTGACCCCTGCTGGGAGCCGAGGCAACCTGCTTTACAGACGGGAGCAGTTTTCTCCATGCTGGTCAGAGACATGCTGGTGCTGCTGTGGTGGACAGTACAAATGTCATCTGGGCTCAACTTCTCGGGCACATCGGCACAGAAAGCAGCCTTGGAACTTGGGGCTGGCAAGAAAATCAACATCGACATGGACAACAGGTATACCTTTGCCACAGCTTATGTTCACGGGGCTATCTACCAAGAGAGAGGACTGCTCGCATCAGAAGAAATCTCGGATGTCTTGGATGTCATGATGAGGCCAGCAACTGTGAGTACTATTTGCTGCCCAGGACACCAGAAGAGAGGAGACTCAGTGGCCCAAGGCAATAACCAGACAGATCAAGTGGCTCGAGAAGTGGCTATACAGGAGCCTATCCCAGTTATGGGCCTGCAAGAGACACCCACTAGGGAATGGGACTAGATTAAGAGATGGCCTCACTTAAAACATATAAAAAAAGACTCAGATTGCTAGCCACTCTTTCAACTATTACCTAGAGAAGAAAGGGCAATAGTGCACACAGAAAGAACTATACTCCCCAGATAGCAAGCAAAAGACTTATTAGGCCAAATGCACAGATGGACTCATTTGAGAGATAAGCGAATCCAAGCAGTCAAGGGATCTAAGATGTATAATGGACCTCAGGTTTTGGGCCAGAGAGGTAATAGAACAGTGTAAGGTTTGCCAGCAAGTGAATGCTTATGAGGCCAAGAGTAAACAGGGCAAAATACCTAGGGGAGAACAACCTAGAGTATATAGAGAGGCCAATGTTGCAGAAGTTAAGCCAGGAAAATATGGATACCCTCTAGTATTTGTAGATACTATCTCTAGATGAGTTGGGGTTTTCACCACCAAGCAGGAAACAGCTACTGTGGTAACCAAGAAGATATTAGAAGAAATCTTCCCGAGGCTTTGAGTCCCCAAGGTAATTGGATCAGATAACAGTCTTGCTTTTGTTTCTAAGGTAAGTCAGGGATTGTCAGAGATATTGGGGACCAATTGGGAGCTCCATTATTCGTACTGTCCCCAGACCTCAGGGCAGGTAGAGAGAATGAACAGAACCCTAAAAAGATACCTTAACTAAATTGCCCTCAGAAACTGGTGCTGGCTGGGTGGTGCCCCTTGTCCTGGCCCTGTTCCAAGCCTGGAACACCCCTCTTGCGTGGAACCCTCACTCCTTGACCCCAGGTCTTGACTCCCCCTTCCCCCCCCAAATGACTTTTCAGTCTAATAAGGATGTCATGGCTTGATTGTAAGCTTTCCAGATCAGACACCAGGAACTGTGGCCTACACTTAGTGGTCTGTATAACGCAGGTACCCCAGCGGTTCCACACGAGTAAACAAAGTAACAGAGCCTGTTCCTGGTGCTGTTGACCATCCCGACCTCCACTGAAGTAGACGGAGTAACTGCCTGACTTCACATAACTCAGACCAGCACCTGCACCTGATGCCAACTGGAGAGCAGCCAGACACCTGAGCAACCCCCTCAAGCTCAAGATCACCTGCCGTTCTGCAAGGCCAAAGAAACCATTACATGGCTTCCCTCCCATGCTGAGCCTCAGCACCCCACACAACCTTACCAAAGTGACTTGGCAAGTACTCTCAGCCACTGGACATGTGGCTTGGTCCACTACAGTGGAACACCCGCCTTGTGCCTGGCTGCCAGACCTTGTCTTTGATCTCTGTAAGTTAGCAGCAGGCCTTGACTCTCGGGATATCCCCACCCTAGAGACACAGGGATGGAAATTACCCAAATGTCAGGGACAAGGGACTTTTCAATCTGAACTGTGTCCCAGAAGCAGCCATAGAGGGTGGGGCTTAGGGTGCGTACAACCAAAGTTGAGAAGTGTCCTGTGAGAAACCCCATACATGTGTGCTCCCAAGATGAGAGAAGCCGGCAGCAGGCCCATCAGTGTATGTGTGTAAAGGGACAGCTACTTTTTCTGTGTTACCTAAGGGTGTAGAAAATTGAGGAGGACATACTGGAGACCATCCAGGGGGTGGGAGGAAGACAGTTAAAGATTCAATGGCAAAGGTATGGGAGGGACTGGCCGAGAGAGAGAGAGAGAGAGAGAGAGAGAGAGAGAGAGAGAGAGAGAGAGAGAGAGAGAGAGAGAAAGCCCAAAGGTAGTTTGAGTCTTGGTTTAACTTCTAACTCCCCTTAGTTTACTACCTTGATTTCTACATTGTTAGAACCCCTCATAATTTTGTTCCTGCCTCTGACTTTGGGCCCTTGCATTTTAAATCTGCTTAGTTGCTTTTATTAAAGATTGCATAGGTGCAGTACAGTTGATGGTCCTGAGACAAAGATATCAAGAGCTAGCTAGGTACAGAGGACCAGGGATGTGAGCTGCATAACTATCCAATAGCTTCAAGATTGAAGCATGCACAAAGAGAAAGAGGGGAATGAAGAGGAACTTTGGAACACTTGTTCTCCCCCCATGGGAGAGGCTAATTAACATTTCTTAGTCAGAGGACACTTGCTGGATTAACATTCAGAGGAGGAAGGGAGAGGCTGATTAACATTCCTCAGACCACATGGAAGGGAACCCACCTGTGGGTGGAGAAGTCCCAGAGCATATAGACACATTTTGCAGGATGGACCAACCCTTGCTACTTACAGACAAGGGAGGTCCTTGCCACCTCATTCCCCAAAGACCAATCAGTTTAAAAGTCACACTGTTCTGCCAATCATATTGTGCCTAGTCACTGGTTCTCTAGTCCACCCCTTAAACTGTATAAAAACTGACCAAATGGGCTTCCTGGTGTCGCCACTCCACCTTCAGTGTAGGGTGACCCCAGTGCATTGGATCATTAAAATTCCTCCTGCCTTTTGCATTGAAAAAAAGGGGGGGGGGACAAAAACACATCCCCTTGCAGGGGATCCTTGCTTCCCTTCTGACAGACTTTCACACAGATCACATTGAGCTGCTGTACACACTCATCATGAAAGCCTTCCTGGGCTGTCGTCATACAGAAATTGTCATTCTCTGAAAAAGACAGGTCTAGATTTCAATTCAGAAACAGTTCAGAAACTTATTGCTCAAAGTCTGTCAGATAAAAGGAGGCCACTTTCCCAGGTCACAGTGACATTCTTTCTGGTATAAATTCTCTAATGCCTGAGGTCGGTATTCCCTGTGAGGAAGCTGAATGGCAGTGGGGAAGGGTGGGCAAGGAGACCAGAGAGAAGGAGGGATATAGCCTGTGACCTAGACAGCCACTCTCAAGTAGGACCCCACTGTAATCATAGTTCCCCAAAATACATCACAGTGTTTGGTGAAGCAGGGGAATGGGCTCATTGTCTTCCTCTGCTAGATGGAGGAAGACCTTGCATGCTGAAAGTGGTTGATACATTATAGCTGTCACCAAATAAGAACAGTCCTAAGGGCTTCCAAGAGATGAAGGTTTTGAGGGACACCCTGCTTATTGGATAGAAAAACAAAGCAAAAAAAAATTGTAACAGAACAACAAAGATATAATGAGTGGACTATTCACTTCCTGGATATGGCTTCATCTGCTTAAGATGCTTTCGGTTCTAATTCTTTCAAAGATCCCTCTCCCACATATGTTCTCTCAAGGTAAGTAGAGCCAAGCAGACCTCTTTTCCTCAAATGTTTCTTCAGGTAGAATGACACTGATATTACAATATGGCCAGGGATCAACGCTCAGCTACTAGATGTGTGGGGACAGCCATTTGCAGTATGTCATCTGCATAGCACACAGTATTTATTAAGTATTTCACAAGCACCATCACCCTTGACCCTCATAACTACTTAGTACAAGTAGAACACTAAGTGAGTTCAAGTCATGAACCAATGCTCTGGCAGTTGTGGAGGGTGACAATCACAGTGGTGGAGTGGCATAGCACCCTCTGAAACCCACAGAGCATCCCACCTTGGCATTTCCAGAATTTTATGGTGCTCCTGGTTCCCAGCATTCCTTGTTTGTCTCTGTGTGGTTCCACTTTTCCACCACAGCTCTTATGACTTGCTTCCTATGTGTCTGTGCCCAGGTTTCCCATAAGGCTACCAGATAGGCTAGCACTCCTCCTCTAACAGCTTTACCTTAAACTGACTACATGTGCAGAGATCCTATTTCCAAACAAGGTCCTGTTTGTAGATTTTAGGGATTTGAATCTCAATATGCATACAGGTGAGACACTGTTCAACCCACAGAAATCTGAAAGAGAAGTGACTACATAAAATTAACTCATATTCGATTAAGTTTGTAATTTATGCCACTAGTGTTACCTTTATACAGGTTCTGACAGATCTCCAACATGAGACTTACAGGTCCTTCCAGTCTCAAAGACACTTGTCGTTCTCCAGGGGACCTGAATTCAGTCCCCAACACCCACATCAAGTGCTCACAACAGTCTGTAACAGCGTCTCCAAGTATCTGACACCCTCTTCTCTTCTGGCATCTGCTGGCAGCTACACATGCATAACTTATGTTTAAACAGACACAGAAAAGATGCACATGCATGTACATGCGTGTCCACACACATACACTACTTTTTAAAAAAAGAGAACACACTATGAGCATGAATGAATGAATGGAAACAATCCCAGAATTCTCCTTGACTTCTTTCTTTTACAGCCCATCACTGAAAGTATGAATATCAGTTATATGTAATAACTCTATAACCAGGTACACTTCGGAAATTCATTCTCCAAGAGATGGCCATTTTGAATATTCTACTCATGAGAACAAAAAATTAGTTGATTTCATAATCATAAATTCACAAGGACCATCAAGGGATAAAGGGTAGGACAGCCTGCGCTCACATCCCTTGTTTGCCAGTTAGCAGGGAACCCTCAGCTAATCCCGAGCTAGCGGAAGACACCTACAGACAGCATGAAAGTCAGTCAGTCCCTCGTTATACCAAACGAATAATAAATCTACTTAAAACAAACCCACAATTAACTAAATTAGCAAGTTATCTCCATTTGCTGTAGGTTGGGAATGTTGGAATCAGACTTTATATCCATGTGATACCCAGGTCAAATGGCAAAACATAATGTGAAGCTTTGGCCAGAATCCAAACTATAGTCTTCCTTACCCAGAAAGGTTAAGTACTAACACAGCGACCCAAGTAAAATCGTTTTTTTTTTTTTTTTCCTATAAAATATAAACATCTACTGGAGAGAATACTGTCTTAGGGCTTTTATTACTGTGATGAAACACCACGAGCAAAAGCAACTTGGAGAGGGAAAGGGTTTATTTGGCTGTTGCATCAACCTTATCTAAGTCAGGACAGGACCGCAGTCAGGGCAGGATCCTGGAAGCAGGAGCTGATTCAGAGGCCATGGAGTGTGCTGCTTACTGGCTTGCTCCTCATGGTTTGCTCAGCCTGCTTTCTTACACTACCCAGGACCACCAGCTCAGGGATGCAACCACGCACAATGGCCTGGGTCCTCATTCATCACTCATTAATTAAGAAAATGTCTTACAGGCTTGTCTGTGGCCCAATCTTATGGAGGCTTTTTTTTTTTTTTTTTTTTTTTTTTTTTTTTTTAAAACAGAGGTTCCCTCCTCTCAGATAACTCCAGCCTGTGTCAGGTTACCATAAAACCATCTAGTGCAAACACAGTGAAGAGCAGAGTGTGACGAGCTCCTAGGCCCTGGAACTTTACCTAAACACACAGACACTAACACACTTCTTGAAAGCGGTTTTTGTACCTGTGGTCCCTGTCTAATCTTGCCTTGTCTCCATCCCTCCATCTTTCTGTTCCCATATTTTTATCAGTACAAATGTCGTCTTTTGTCCGTATGTGGAAGACATCCTTCTCATTTCATCTCTGGAACAGTGATGTAACTTTAAACATCTGTCTTTGTGGTTATTTTTAAAAAAAACCAAGAATTTTTAAAACCCTAAACATTAAAAAAAAAAATCCTAATGCTTCTTTCTCATCTGTTGATCATTTGTTGACTCTCTACCTGTCAATCAAGTGGGCCAGCGCCCATCCCGGAAAGGTTTCTTGTGCTCTGGAGAGCCAAATACTTGCAAAAACATATGAAAAACAAATAGCTTTAACATTTTCCTACTTTGTTGTGTAAACTACGTGTGAATGACCTTTTCTTCAGATGGGACTCTTGCATATTTTGGTTTTATGTAAAGTTTAAAAGGATTGGTAGCTGTTCCATTGGCTTCAAAAACAAAATATTTTAGCTGTGTGTGGTGGCGCATGCCTATAATGCCAGCATTCAGGAGGCAGAGGCAGGAGGATTGCTGCAAGTTTACTGTTAAGTCTGTTCTACATAGTGAGTTCCAGGCCAGCTAAAATTTCACAAGGCGCTTTATCCAAAAGAAGAATAAAGAATTTAAAAGACAACCAATCCTTAACAGAACACTATAAAATTTAATTCTACTGAGAAAACTGATCCTCTTAAGAGCTCCTTAAGTATTCTTTATATATTTTATGCAATCAATTCTCAATTCTTCCTTATTTAAATATAATTATTTTAAAATATGGAATGCTTCTCCCACGTGCATGCCATCCTTGCATTAGAACTATGCTAATCTTCTCCGTGTCGTGCCAGGTTTAGTACATGTGCTTCAAGAAAGCGTATATGTGATCAGTTCCTCCCACTCAACACAGTGCTGAATGAACCCGTCACTTGGAAACTATTATTTACTTGTTCTATTTGGATTGCGATTTTGTAAAATCTGACTCTGGGTCAGCCCCCTGATGGATGGGAGCATTAGCTAGACTGTAGTTAATGGCCTAAAGGTTGGTATTATACTCACAGAAGTAATGGTATATTAAATACTTGGATTTGCAATAGAAACAAGATTGTACCACTGTCTAATGCCAGAATTGAGCAAAAAAAAGATTGATTTTTGGAGTCCCATTTTACTTTTGAAGAAATTTCCAAATGTGTTAACCATTTCAATGCTGATTTTCCTAAGAAGTTAAATATTAGAGTTATTTATTTTTCCATTCGACTATTCAGTCAGTTTTGTTAGTAGTTAATCCTTTGTCTTCATTTGGTGGGGGGTACATTAATTCAAGGGTATTACATATCTCTTGAGCTCTTGTTGATCTCTGAATATCTTTATTCTTTCATCGTTGGGTATGTACTTATAGACGTTGGTTTTGTGTCGGGTACTTTAGACACTTGGGGTGCAACAAGAAAGATACCCCGGTTCATGGAGCTTGCATGCTAACAAAGAAAAATGTGAACGCAAGCATGTAATTTACTGAAGGTGAGTGTACTGTTAAAAGAAAAAAATGAATAAAAGCAATGCGACCTAGGGAGTGATCTGGATGTAGCTATAATCAGATAATTCAATTAGGACTCACTGAGACGAGACTTACAGGAGGAGAGAGTCATTTGAAAGGATGAAGGGAACAAGAACGCCTGAAGCAGGATGGAGAGAACAGAATCCCTCAGCGAGGCTTACACATGGTGTGTCGGAGGAATAGAGAGGTTCCAGCATGGTGTGTCGGAGGAATAGAGAGGTTCCAGCGGTGAGGCTGGACGAGAGTAACAAAAGGGATAGCAGATGTTGAACTCCCATAGGCAGTAAGGGGAAGGATCCTGTGAAGCCTGCGATTCTCCTAAGGATTTGGGCTCTTACAGAGTCCTGAGCAGAGAAGAGATGTGACTGGACTCCACTCCAGGTAGTGCTGACTACACTCTGCATCCTAGAAGAACAAAGGCAGGAACAGAGACATGAAAGGAGGGGCTGGGCTTTAGTACATCAAGCTATCCGACAGTTGTTGGGGATGACAGTAGACATGATGAAGAATAGTCATATTCTGGTTATAATTTAAAGCTACAGGCACAATAGCTTTCTGATATAGGCTGAGAAGAAAGGGAGTGTGTGTTTTCCTTCCACGAAGTAGAGGAAGGAAAATGAAGCAGCAGGAGTTGCTGTGAGGTATAGAGAAGGGTTCGGAGTTTGGCTTTTGCATCTATCATAGCTAAGGGAGAAGTGGGTACCAAGCTGATGCAATGACTGGATTTTTAAAGGCATAGCAATGAATGTGTTGTCAGAAGAAAATGCAGGGGAAGAAAAGAGAAGACCGTGGGAGACAGGCGACAAGAGGAGAAGAGGGAGTTACAGCCTGACTCATGAAGGCTAAGAGGCAGCGTGGAGGAAGAGGATATGCCACCAAAATCAAACAAGAACGGATCCATGTGGAGAAAAAAGACAAAGAGTATGATGTCACTGGGAATTCATGTGAAGACTCAGAAAAGAGGTATACAGTAGTCAGGCTCTAGACAAGACACCAAAAGGAGGAAACTTGATGTAAATAATGATCAAGTCAACAGCTAACAAAAAGATGAAAGAGAAGTCCAAGGTATCATAAAGGTGGCAGCCACCAGAAAAGGTGGGGGTGGGGAGTAAAGATAAGCAATTTTAGTTCTTACCTAAGTTTACAGGGAGTGCCCATAGATCTGAAAAATCAGACTTTCAAAAAAAATCAATTGCCCTTGTCTGGGCTGAAGGACCAAGAAGAGACCCTGAGAGGAGTTTTAGATCCCTGCTCTACAATGAGGATGCTCACTATCTGCTTGAGGTGGTGATGGGCCAGTATAAGACAGTATTTTCACTTTTTTAAGGCCACCATACAAATGACCACAAGTGCGATGGCTTAAAATAACAGAAGTTTATCTTTGCGCAGTTTGAGAGCTAGAAACAGGAAGTCATGGTGTCAGCAAGGTCTCACCCTCCTGGAGGCCCTGTGGGGAAATCACTTCTGTGTTTCCCTTCTGGTTGCTCATAATTTCTAGCATTTCTTGGCTGGTAATCTGTTATGTCAATCTCTGTCTCTCCTTCACACAGCCTTCCTGTAAGGACACAAGTCACTGGACTTGAGGCCTTTCCTGACCCCTGTAAATCACACATAACTATTTTGACTGCAAAGACCCTATTTACAAATAAAGGAATATTCTGGAGCCCTAGGAAAACATATTTTTTTAAATGGGGATACTATCCAATGCACACAGGTAGTTTTTCAACTGTCTTGAAAAGTGAAAACTGAAATTTTGTGTTGGAGCAAGATACCACCATTGCGACAGTAGAGATTTTTTAAGGCATGTTACTCCTGAGAATCACAACAGAACAGAAGCCCACAGGAAGCAAATGAGAAAGTGAAGCCTTCTTCCTCCTGTAGCCTTTCTGCCTCTCTCCTATCTCCTCTTAGCCAAGCCTAACTGGGAGTCATCTCAGGAATCTAGTCGTCGGTGACTGCCCTTTCCCTCATGACAAACAGAATATACGATGGTAGGCTTGGAGCAGAGAGATAATACCTTTATCATTAATTAGCACTGGTGTGGGCTGGAGAGGACAGATGGGTACTGAGAACTGTCCTCTGAACTTGGTTTCAATTCCATGACCAAATAAATACCTTGAGGAAATGCTGACCTTGTTTGTTTCTAAGTCAAGATGGCCAAGCATTTCAGCACTTTGGTCAGCTCCTTGGCCAGTACTGACAGACATCAGAGCAGTTGAAAGATCTTCACAAACTTGTAGGCATCTACACGCCGCTGCCTGCAGGTAGCCCCTCTGCAGACTTTTAATATGATAACTGCAAGTGAGACAAAGCAGTCTTGAAAATGAACATCGCATTCCAATAAGATGTCCACGAATGATTAAAAGCAGGTGGTTAGTCTTTGTCTATTTTTTCCTAGAGGTAAAGGAGAAATTCCATAAGTCTGGAAAAAAGTCAACACAGATTTTGGAGACCTGGACACATACATGAGAGTTCACTGAGTTTTCTGTTTGCTCTTAAATTGAAACTTATAAAGCAAACTAATATTTTCAATACTAAAACTTACAGAACACAAAGCAAAAATGGGGATACTGTGAAAACTGCATTTGTTATTAGGTACTTCTGAGAATTTTGATGATGAGAATTAGCCAAGGATGATACCTAAACTGCTACGTTATGACCTATAAAATCATCCTCATTTTTCATAGGAAAGCAACAAGACATTCCTAAGCTAATGGAAAGCTAAAACACTGGAAGCCAAATTGGAAAGAAAATGCTTAAATCGTCTCTTACTCTTGGTTATTATTTGAAATTGGTGACTTTCTATTCTTAGGATTAGTCATGTGCATCTAACATAAGTAGTAAGACAGAATTATAAAACTCCCTTTAAAAAGGGGGCTAGAAACACGAAGAATGGTACCCATGAATCGATGCAGAATAGCCCATTAACCCAAGCATCCTCAGCCATGGGCTGCAGTATTCACTTTGTTGTGCTGAGTTTCAGTGAGACCAGAAATTTCATTTTCATATTTGTGCTTCAGCTCCCAGAGCCTGAAACCCCACAGAGGAGCTTTTGTGTTTTGCTAAACACATACACTGTGGAAAATTAATCTAACGGGCATTCCGCTGGAAGTGTATCTGCTCAAGCAAAACTGAGCGAAGCATTAACTATGTGCATTACTTATCATATTTTGGAAAAGTATATTAGTTGCTGATAAACATCAAAATAAAAAAACCAATAATTTGATAAAACTTGAAATAATTTGAAAACAAAGTTAAAGGATCTCTGGTTCGTGTGTGCATGTGTTTGATGCGATGTGTGTGTGATGTGTGTGTTGTGTGTGTGTAATGTGTGTGTGATGTGTGTGTGGTGTGTATTTGATATATATGTGTGATGTGTGTGGTGTGTGTGATATGTGTGTAATGTGTGTGATGTGTGTGCATGTGGTATGTGACATGTGTGTAAAATAACAATTTCTATTTAGTGGTACTTCTAAACAGTCATTGCAGTGTTGTGACAAAGAATTTATTTTGAAATTCAAAACAGAAAAAATTTTCTTTAAAATTCCCAACAGTGGCCTAGCAGGTAAAGCCTGTGATTCTGAGTTGGATCCTGAGATCCACATGGCAGGAGGTGAGAACCAATCCCAACTGCTTGTCCTCTGATACCACATGTGTGCAGTAAATAACTGCAATTAAAATATTTTTAAGACTTTTGTTTAATTTTTGAGTCAAGGTCTCACCATGTAGTGCTAGCTGTCTTGGAATGCACTATGTAGACCAGGTTGGCCCTGAACTCACAGGGATTCGTCTGCTTCTGTCTCCCAGGTGCTGGGATTAAAGGTATGCACCTCCACTCATGGCGAGATTCTTTTTTACATACTTGAGTATTTTTCCCACATGCATATAAAGCATACCATGTATGTGCCTAAAGTCTACAGAGGTCAGAAGAGGATATCGCATCCTCTGGAATTGAAGTTATAGATAGTTGTGAGCCACCATGTTGGTGCTGTGAATGGAACCCAGGTTTTCTGGTGCTCTTACCTACTGAGCCAACCAAACCCTTGCTCAACCAAACACATGTGGACATGATGGATTATCTCTCTTAACTTCTTTTGTTGTTGCAGTTGTTGTCTTGTGCATATGTGTGTGTGGTATACATACACAGATGTGCATGCATGTCTATGCAGAGGCCAGAGGTCAATGTTGAATCTCTTCCTTAATACCTCGCCACTCTGTTTTTGAGAAAGGATCTCACTCTGAAACTGAAGATCACTGATTGGCTACACTAGCTATGCAGGTAACTTCAGTGATCCCCCTGTCTCTGCTTGCCAGTACTAAGATTACAGATGCATGCCATCATAGTCTGTGCTTACATTGGGTTCTGGAGAGCCAAACTCGGGCCCTTGAGCTTTGGTAGCAGGAACCTGACTGATTGGTCCACCTCCCCCAATCTTTCTCATAAATTTCAATACTGAATTTGGTAGCACTGGCTAGGGGCAGTGCCCTGTGCTTATAATCCCAGTACCCAGAAGGCAGAGGCAAGGACATAGAGAGGCCAAGGCCAAGTTTAGCTTATAGAGAAAACTTTATTCCTGAGTGTTTAGGAATTCAAGAGATCTCAAGATACATGGTGAGATCCTACTTCAAATGGCAATACAAGTTTGAGGATACGTGTGTCTGTGCAAAGAGGGATTTGAATCTAGAGCACTGTTTTCTTGTAATGTCTTTGTCTTTTTATAAGTCAGAGTAATGTTGGTCCCATAGATGAGTAGGGAATGGTCCCTCTCTTTTATTCTGAAAAATGCTTAACCTATTAATTTAATCTTAGTAGTTAGCATATTAATACCAGAGCAAACACCCTGTGTGAGACCACAGACTGTATTTATTGTCACAGGCTGACATGTAAACCCATATATGACCAGAAGTAATGACGGTAACAGCACCCAGAGCTTAAGCAAGACCAGAACAAAAAGAATTTAGATATCTTTGCGATTGTTATTAAAACACAGGTAAGAATCACTAATATTTTAAGAGAATATTACTCTTCTACTACTCAAAACATTGCTTCATAATTATGCTTTAAATTTCTGTGTGCTCGAGGAAAGCATGTCATTTTCTAGAGTTGTGAATCTGGGAATAAAGTCAGATGCAGATGAATATATAACAAGATTCTCTTTTCCTTTGTCCACCTTTCAATACAGTAACTACAAAAAGGCACAAAGACTAAATGAAGAATGTTAAATAATGGATCAAATGTACTGTCGTTTTGGAAATCTATTACACAACATGCTGAATATTTCAGCAGTTTTAATTATGCATCATTACACAGTCCATCACCTTTTTCAACATCCCTGTATGGTTTTGCAGACTTCGACATTATAACAGAATGGGTAATGGAGCAGAGAAGCAGACCAGGTGCTATAACAAAAAGCATTTGTGTAAATGTCTAATAGAATATTAATGGACCAAACTAATGGGAAAAAAAAATCAAGCTCTTCCAAGTGTTAACGCTTCCGCTGGCTGTAAAGCAGAGGCTAAGTTCAGCCTTTGTAATCCTAAGCTGGTGAAGCTCACAGATGCACAGCAATGGAGACCTTGTAAATAAAGTCAAGGTCATGTTTCCTGTTTGATTAGTAAAGAATATTTATAGAACATCTCTCAATAAGCTTCCAAGTAAACTACCCAAGCCAAATTCATGTCTATGATCCTGACAGAGCAGCTCAGAACACTGAGAGCCCATTGGCTTATGGACAGAGCCTGGTTTAAGACAAGCAGACACACACCCAGTGGTAAAGCACGGTGGTCTCACTTCAGTGGCGCTTGCTCTCTGGATTCAGTCACTTCACTTCTATGATATGTGCCACTTGGATCAGGCTCAGCATATCCTCCTGGATCTACAGGGGATCCTCAAGAACCCCAGCAAAAGATGAACATTCATGAAGCAGCTGAGGACAGGGTACCTCAGCTACATATTGAAGGCACCTAAGTCAGACCCTGGAAGAAAAGGAAAAGCTTCATTTTAATCAGCCAGGAAGAATAATGGGAATTGGCCCAGTGAGCCACTGTAAGGACAAGCAGGAGCTTGTCCAGGGAGGGAAGAAGGACCAAAGGAGGCAGGAGAGCATTTCCCCGGCAGAACCCCAGGAAGTTCAGTGGACTTCCTCGTGACAATGGAGCCATTAGTGATCTTTAGCAAAACTGATGTTACTGAGTGTGACCCGCAAGTGGTCCTGGGTATGCAAGGAAGGGAAGCAAATAAAGTGAAGACATCTCAGCAGACACCGGGTACTGATCCAATACAGACCCAACACTAGCATAAGCAAAAAATTTTAACAAGTCCACAAGTTCAAATGTGTTTCACATTTTTACAAAATAACTTGGGTGAGAAAATGGATTAAAGACACTAACCAGATGTGTTAGCCTGGAAACCGTTGTACTGATTTAAGTGAGAGGTGAGGGGGGCCTGGGCTGAGGCTATGAGAAGACTGAATAACAAGTGTCCAGAGATCTAGCCAGCCATCACGTCCTTCTTTCTTCCCTTTCTATTAAGCCCCACAGTATTGAAAACAAAACAATAATCAATCAAACAAAACCCTCTCCAAATGCCCTAGTGGCCGCATGGTAAAACCACTCCACAATAAACAAAGTACGAAAAAGTATTCTTTCACATGTGTGCGGGGGGGGGGGGGGGGAGTAGGAAATGTAGTACAGCTCTCTGTTGTTGTTAGACCACCTAAGGATGGGATTTCTAGTAAACGTTGGCACATATGCAGTTTTGCTTTGACATTAATTAATATGTTTCAATTAAGTGTAATGAGCTTTATAACTAATCTTCAGAGAGATTCCAGGGAAGACGGTGCAGTAGAGTCTACTGTCATGTGATCAAACTGAGGAGAAGAGTGGGTACAAGAACTGGGCTCTACTAAAGAAATAGAAAGAGCGTCAGAGCCTTGCAGAGACAGTGCTAGAATGGTTTTCTCTGGTCAGAGCTGGAAACATAGACACGAGTACCATTAGACATACTGAGCAGGTTATGGTTAATTAAACATACACACTTATATACATGTAACAACAGTCAATGAAAAAAAGAGGCCATGGGCTTGAAAGAGAGAAAGACGACACATGTTGGAGGATTTGAAGGGAAGAAAGGGATAGGGGGAGAAACGATGCAACTATATTATAATCTCAAAAATAAAACAATAAACTCATATCTCTGTGACAAAAAATGAGATAAGCTCATATATTCTGGTGAAGAATTAAAAATTATATTAATATTTGTTTTCAATACAAAAAAAAAGTGCTGAGAAAAAGATAAATAAAATATCAACAGAAAATCCACGATGAACACAACTACAGACACAGGCAAGGTGCAAACCTCTTCCAAAGGGGAGCTTGGTGGTCCTGGAGAACAAGGGACAAGCAGTACAGCCCCCAGGTTAAGCCTCCAGCCCACAGGCCTTGAGTACAGTTGGCTGGACACCCTGCTGTGACTTCTCTGAAAGTCAGGCCAGCAGTAGAGAAGAACATGCCAGTTCATGTGACCCTGGGCTGCAACCAAGCCCCATCTTGACAGGAGTCCTTTCAAACTATAAAAGTGAGCTACCTTAGGGAACAGAGAACAAGGAACAACCACAATTCAGGGAGCCTGGATTTCACTTGCCAAAAGACCTAGAATGAGAGAGGACCCTGTGTGACACTTGTAGAAAGTGCAGGCTGCAGGACGCTTGGCCAAGGCAGGGAAGACTAGCCCAGCACCTAGATGCTAAGAGCTAGTTTCATCCACCGAGAACAGCACAGGAGTCTGATAGCCCTGAGCCTGCGGTTGGTGGATAGATCAGTCTCTTGAGTCACATCTTCCCTTCACACAAAGGGAAGTGATTTTCTCCAACAGGGTGATTAATACTCAGATCTTCAAAGTATGAAGCTGGGACCTCCACCTTTCAGATGTCAGTCCCGAGGCTGCTTGATGACATGCCCAAAGCATTTGGGATACACCAGCATGAGCACTGGCTGCCCCCAAGGTGGATATATGATCTGGGGAATCTCTGAAGGGTAAGAAAACCTGCCCAGTTATAGACTGTGATGCTGAGTGTGGCCAGCAAGTGGTCCCAGGTATGCAAAGAAGGGAGGCCAAGAGCAAAGTGGAGACGGCTCAGCAGACATCGGTACCTATCCAATACAGACCCGACACTACCATAAGCAAAAGAAAGAGGTTCACAAGTTCAAATGGGGCAGCATTTGTTCACATTTATTTGGTTGTAAGAAGTGAAAGAAGGTCATCCATTTAATGGGTAGGGTAGGGACAACTCACAGGACAGTTCTCACGAAGAATTACCTGGTCCCAAATGTCAGCAGTACTGAGGCCGAGAAATGTTGCCTTAAGCAAGTGTTCTGTGGTAGCCTTCAAATCACCAAGGACATGTGGGTGGCTTATACCGACTCTCACTCTGAATTTTTGTACAGACGAACGCCCGTTTTGAACACCTCACCCAGATGCTTCTCGTGACCTCAGGCTGCATCACTCCCGGCTCACTTCCCTGATGATGGGCTATCCCTGGCATAGACAGCTGGCTGGCTGACTGAAGTTGACTGAAATCTCCCTTTCTCACTGGCTTCCCCCATACTTCCTCTGCCCAGAGAGGAGTACCTCAGGCTGGGCTAGACTTGCTATGTAAAACAGGCAGGGATTAACCCCCGGATCTTCTTGCTTCTGCTCCCGAAATGCTAAGATTACAGGCATGAGCAGTGGCACCCATCTTAAACTTTGTTGAAACTCCCGTTACATTTTTATAAGAATATTTCACGTATCTGTTCAAACCTACTTATCCTAATTTGTTAAGAAGAAAAGAAAAGGTGGCCATGATTTTATGCATCTACCTATTAAATACCTAAAGACAGTTACTAAGTCACTTGTCTGCCTTCCCAACTCTGCTTAAATTCCAGCTCTGTTATTACCCCACAGGAGCAAATGCCTCCTATGGCAACAACTGGTGAAGTAACTGTAGTTTTGATGCTAGTTTTCATTGTCTACTGTGAAACTACATTTATTTCACTTAGCAGAGTTGTGGTTTGTGAGCCAATAAAGAAAAAATAGCCAGTCTTGACTTCCAACCTCCGTTTAACTCAATGAATGCAGCTTTACATAAAACCAAGATTAAAAAGTAAATGCCTTGCATTATCAAAAGCTTCTCTTTTCATGGTTATCCAAATTTTTAAAAGAGATAATAAACACTTGCTAATTTTATAGTTTATTGACATTATAAATGTTCACCAAGCATTTCGCAAATGAAATATCCCGGGCAGTTTGCTGGCAAGACTTTGGGCGACTCAAATTCAAGAACTGGGGTGTATACAGATTACTAACTCACGACGTCATTGCTTCTGAGATATAAGAAATAGGTCCACAAAAGGGACGCACATATGTTGCGGGGCCAAGGGAGAACTGTAGTTTGGGGTAGAGAGGGCAAACACAAATGGCCTGAAACTTATACAAATCCCTCTCGCATCACTGGAGGGGAAGCTGAGCTGCCTGGATGATGAGGCCAACTGGCCTGTGGGTCAAGCGTCAGCATGATGGTTGGCCTGAGAAGCTGGCACTTCAAGAGGCAGACATCTCGATTCTCAATTCTGTCAGTCAAAGAGACAGGAAAAACTGTTGTAAGGAGAGCTCTGTGTTGTCGTATGTCAGCCAGACTGAAAATCAGTCATGAGTTCTCCTGTGAATTTGAGAAGCCACCCTTCCAAGCAGAAAAGCAGTGTGACCAGGAGACCCTGGGGAAGGCTGTAGCTATGTTGTGACTTTCTTAGTGAGTGAAGATGTCACAACCCATCAATATTGGGAGAATAAAGACACCTCACACACACACCGCAGGCACTTATACAGCAAGCTAGAAATACAATAGAAATAACATTAAAACATCTCCAAGATTCTCAATCACTCAGGTACACATACAATATATATCTTTTTAAAGCATCAGATGAGGTGTGATATGAACAGTAATTTTCTAACTTATTTGGGAGTCTCAATGAACAGATTGTTTGTTATCCCTAATGTCTGACATAGTGACCAACTATGATTATCAATATATATTATTAATATATTAATTATATATATTTTATAATATATAATATATATAATTAATATATATTAATATATATTAATTATCAATGAATTAATAATAAGATAACAAGATATAACATGGTGATAACAAGAAGTTGCACAATGTCTCCCCCATCAAAAATTAAGATCAAATAAATTACTTATCTGTTGCAAAACATTCCCTTAATCTTGGCTTAGTTATACAAGTCTTTTGTTTAATTATACTAATCATAAGCTTCTCTCTCCAGGCCTGCTGGGAAGCCGATGTTAACCTTTCTATGGCTTTGTTTGTCTGATTTAATTCTTTTTAGTTACTGTCTCTGAATACAATTTAAGCTTTTTCCGCACACACATCCACACCCCAAAAGGCCCACCCACCATCATTATGTATTCAGATTCACAATAATGCTTGTTTGGGAACACAATTAGCTGTAACAAATTTATCAATAAAAGAGGAGGACTCTGCCTCATCAGTAACAGTGCCTGCACTCATAGATAAAGACTGGGCAGTTCTTATCAATACTCCACATGAAGATAAGAAGACACACAAGAAAGCATCCTGTCTTCCCTCCTACATCATTCTTTCAAATCCTTCTGCATTCTTCCTTCTGAATTATCCTTAAATCAGTTTCAGTTGACAGGAAAATAATCACATCCTCAAACTCATTGATCATGGTGAGTAACTAAGCTTTCCCTTTATAGCAGTGGTTCTCAACCTGTGGGTCATGAACCCTGTGGAGGTCGTACATCAGATATCTGGCATACCAGATATTTACATTACTATTCATAACAGTAGTGAAATTACAGTTATGAAGTAGCAACAAAAATAATTTTATGGTTGGGGGTCACCGCAATGTGAAAACTGTATTAAAGGGCTGCAGCATTAGAAGGGTTGAGAACCACTGCTCTAGAGTCTCTTCTGGAAGCGATACAGAATCATTGACCCCACGCCACAGCACCCCACTGTCCCCGGAAAACACAGGCAGGGAATCCCACAGGAAACACTGCTTGACAGTGATCTTTAAGAATAAGAGGATTTAAAAGAGCATGTTAGGAAGAAGTCATAAAAATCCACCAGGTGTCTCGGCAGCAACCCCCGTCTCTCTGCAGAATGGTTGTGTAATGGAGCGTTTGCCCCATCCAAAGAGAGTAAGGAGGCAGCTACAGTTCAAATAAGAGTTTTAAAAGTCCAGATGAGATACGTTGTGTTGGAAAGACAGATTGGTAATTAGAAGAAGGAAGCAATGAGTGAGATCCATGGAAAAGAAGTTACCCAGTGCTCAATAAACCCACGGTACTTAATTCCAGGTATATGGAGTACTGGGAGTTAGAAAAGCCCTTCAAACCACACCAACGTGTATATCATGAAACGGCTTCTCTAAAATCATCCTGAGGACTTGAATAGACTATGTTTCTTACATTCTGAAATATGTAAGATGTGAGAAAAACAGATGTGTAACAAAGACGGAATAAAACCCATGAGTTAAAAAAAAAAAAAGACAAATGTTGTCCTTAAATGGCAAATAACAATGTGTTTATCTTTTGATTATAAACATATAAAGTGTTTAATAAGGAAGAAAGTTAAGACTAACTTGTGAGTAATTCATTTTCATCAGTATTTTTTGTCTTCAATGGAATTTATTTCTACAAACTCAGCAGGCTTAAAAATTAATTAGACATATATGTCATCCTACATAGTCACTAATGATCTGGTTATTTGTTGGGATTATTCAGTTGACAATGAAAAGCAAGGATCAGTTTTTAAGCACTTCTGTACGACGACAGGTGTTGCAGCAGACAATTAATGCTACTCAAGATCACCCGCTGGTGGCAAAGTGAGTTCCTTGCTATCTGCCACAATGTTTCTGAATGAAAGACGCACACACACACACGTACGCATGCATGCCTTATATACCCACAGCCTTATATTTAATATGCCTTAAACAATTCAATGGCTAGGCACTTCTAAACCTCCCCACAGCTAACATACTCTCCCAGGCCTGCAGCCCTCCTGGGTCATGATCCCTGATTCTTACATGTTGGCAGTCTCTCTGTCCTGGATTTCTCAGACCTGATCTTTCTGCTTTCCTGGCATGGCAGTTCTAAATCCTCCTTCCTCCTGGACCCCTTTGCCAGGGAAATCTAAAGTCTCTGTCTCCCTGCCCAGCCATTGGATACTGGCAACTTTATTTACCAATAGCTGGGGCCAGTGTCTTACATTGGGGAACCTAATTAATATAATATAAGCATTAAACCAAATCCCCAACAAATGGGCACCTGGCTCTCATATTCTAATGAAACAGGAAAAGTTGCTAGATAATTTTTGTGTATTTTAAGGGGCCCTGGATAAGTTTACTTGACTTGGCAAAATTTCCAGAATCTTTATAAAAATCTATCTGAATATTAAAGGCAATGAAGGGAATACAATTAAATATAAGAAGCAGGAAGTCTTAAAACAAATAAACAAACAAGAAAACTGTAATGACAAATAACTGTTCAGGAAGTCTGGCAAAATCCTGGATAACATTGATATATTTCTTTTTAAAAATGTGACACATCAAAGATAAGTAAAAAGAAACTAAAAACCATAGTAGTCTATATCTCTAAGGATATTGATATCTAAGGATATTGTTAAGAAGAATACAAAACTCATCAGATAAAGTACACATGCATTCATTAAAAAATTTCAGCAACTTAGAAACAAAAGAAGCTTATCAATTCTGATAATGATAAAACCACATAAATCCCAGTGGTTCACACCATATTCAATGTGAAATAGTAAATTCCCTTTCCTAAGATCAAGAGCAACAAAAGAATATTTTGTCTTTCCATTTCTATTTAACATTATACTGAAGATTCTAGACTATAAAATAAGACAAGAAAAAGAAAAATCATGAAGATTGAAAGAGATGAATCCAATTAACTCTAATTATACATAATTATTTAGAAATTTATGAGAGAGGATCTATCAAAACTAATAAATGAAGTTATAAAGGTTGCAGGACACAAGGCCAATAGATTTAACTCTGTTTCTTTTACCAATATAAAGAATAGAGCTTAAAATAATACTAGTGCTTTTCACAAATGAGAAGATTCAATAGTCTGATGTATCAATTCTTTCTAACTTTATGTAGTCAATGCAACCTAGTCAATATACCACTGACTATTCTGTAGACATCAACAAACTGGAAGCCAAATGTCAGCATGCATTAAAGAACAAAATCATATCCATTGTGGTCCTTGTTTGGCTCAGGTTCGGGCAGTCATGCTGGTGAGACTTTATGGGTGTAACTTCTCTGCTCACACTCCTCAGATACACAATCTCACAGCAAGCTCACCGAGCCTCTGGTGGGTCTTACAGTCTTTTGCCTTCTCTTGTGAAATGACCCCTGGGGACCAGAGGCCTTGAATTTGAAAGGAACAGGAGGAGTCTATGGAGAGTTTGGAGGAGTAAAGTGAAGAAATAATGTAATTAACATCTAGAGAAAATGAAAAGAAACACTTTTTAAAAGAGTGAAGTCAGAGAATACCTTCTACTTGGCATCAAGACTTACAATGAATGTTACAATCATCAAGATAGTAAAGCCTCAGAAAAAGATCTGGATACCTAGATTGAGAGATGAACTAAAGAGCCCCCAAGATAAGATTTTTAGTAAATGATACTAGACAACCAGACATTGTCTCGCCAAAGGAAAAATAAATCTAGATATAGACTTTACACCACTTAACAAAAATTGACCGAAATGGGTCATAGACACAAATATAAAGCACAAAAGCTACAAAACTTTCTGAAGCAGCACAGGATAAAATCTACCTGACCTTGAGCTTGACAATGACTTTTTAGATGCAACACTAGAAGCTCGAGCCATGAAAGCAAATTGGCAAGTTGGACTTAGTTATAATTAAATATAAATTGAAAATGCTTGGAGCCAGAGAAATGGCACCATGAGTAAAAGCACTTGCTGTTCTTGCCAATGATCCAGGTTTAGTTCCCAGCACTTACATGGTGGCTCCCAGTCACCAGTAACTCCAGGTCCAGGAGACCTGATACCCTCTGTTGACCTCACCAGGCACCAGGCACACATCTATGCAAATGAAGCAGTCCTATACAAACAAATAAATAAATTTTATAAAATTACTTGTAAATATTGTTTGGAGCTTTGCGCAGTGGCAGTATCGCAGCCAATGAGGTTTATCCGAGGCACGATTATTGATAATTGTAAATATTGTTTGCGACTTAGAGTTGTATGTGAGGTGAACGAAGGCAGAGTGGAGAAGAGAGGCTGGAAGTGCCATGTGACAAGGCTACCCAACAGGATGCTCAAGGAAATCCAGAATGCCCTACTAAAGCTGTCTCTAGCACCAAGGCAGAGCCATAGAAATGCCTGCTATTCTTATGTGGTTATTACTAGCCTTGGGATGGGATTCCCTCTTTGAAGGAGGAGTTTTTACAGTTCAAAGACTTCTTCCTTAAAACTACCCAGGAGCAGCTCAAGAGTACATTTCATTACCAAGATTTATCACCCTGAAGCAGCCAGGCTTGGAAGAGGATGTTCAGAAATGTCTGAAGGTAAGAGGTCACCCAGCGCTGTTCTGTTGCTGCAGCCCCTGAGGGCTCCTAACCCAGATGATGCAGCAGCCACTGATGTAACAGAGATGCAGAGACCAACAAAGCCCAAGTCCTAGAAACAGCTAGAGTGTGAGTTATGCTTCATGCCACAAATAAAAGCCACTCTGACCATCAAGTGATCTGTTCTCTTGAGACATCTTCCTTGTGCATTTGGATTGAATGGACAGTTTTTAAAACAATGCAGAAGAAAATCCCAGGCCTTGGCATGTCTCTGGACTACGTGCATGTTAGAAATGTGTGGTTTCTGCTGATGCCTGACATAGAGTAAGGAGAAAGGTTTAAAGCTTTCTTTAAACTATCAAAAAACCTCTTTGATTGTATTCATCAACTCCCCCCCCCCACACACACACACCCTGCCCCCAGTGTGGCATAACTAAAATCTGTGAATGAAAGCAGTTGTCAATTTCATTTTATTTTTTGGGAGAAAGTAGTTTTATCTTAATTTTAAGGGCTCCTTTCTTTTTCTTTTTCTTTTTCTTTTTCTTTTTCTTTTTCTTTTTCTTTTTCTTTTTTCCTGATGTTTTAACTGAATTTATTAAAGCAGCTGACTGGTTCTTTAGAACATGCTCTCAGAGGCTTAGAGCGACAAGCTGCATTGTTTGCCGATGGGAGCATCAAACAAACATCTCAGCCCTCACAGACATCACTTGTGACTCTGCCATCAAGTGTAGATTCCCCCTTCAAAGCATCTGGTGACCATTTCACAGTACTTACCTGGGGACCTGTAGAAAGCCTGAGGTTTTAGTAAGAGCCTGTCTGCATCCTAAAGAAAATGCTCTGGGCTTTGCAAAAAGACCTTTGAGAGAACAAAAAGTAGCTACACAGCTGATAAAGGACTGGTTTAATACAACAACAAAAACAACCTCTGAAAGTTCAACAGTAAGAAAAAACTCCATTGGAAAAATGATCAAAAGCTTTGAACAGACACCGAACCAAGAAGATATGCAGATAACAAATAAGAATACGGAAATCTGCCCAATCTCCTGTGCCATCAAGAAACTGTAAAGTAAGAGAAGAGTTAGACACCATTGTGGGAGTGGCGGAAACCTCCATGAATGTGAATGTGTAGTGTTGCATAAATGTGTCAAGAATCCTAGTGTCTCAGAGCCATGGGAGTGGCAAAACAAAACAAAACCAAAAACAGCCTCCCCAGATGAGACTCACAGGTGTGGAAAAGTCACCTACTGGCCAGAGTTTCCACAGTGCTTGTGAAAACTATCATCCAGAGCAGCACCAGAGCTCCTACTGGGACCAGCTAAACCCGCTCTCTGGGTCACCTTCACCCTCACAGCAGGAGAGCACCTCCCTTTTCATCTGTAAGTAATAAACCTGCTTCCTTATACAAACTAAGCAGGGCTGAGGTTCTGGGCTGCAGTGGTGAGGTCCACAGCTCTGCATTTTGATCAGTTGTGATTTTCTGTAATGGTCTCTGTAATGTTGCCAAAAGACATTTCCTTGAATGGGGCAAGAATTATACTATTATGTAGGTATAAGGAGACAGAGAAAGACAGAGACAGACAGACAGACAGACAGACACACACACACACACACACAGAGAGAGAGAGAGAGAGAGAGAGAGAGAGAGAGAGAGAGAGAGAGAAGAGGCCAGACAGGAACACATGGAGAGAGAGGGGGAGGGGGAAGGGGAGAGGGAGAGAAAGGAGTCAGAGGGAGAAAAGGGGGAGAGAATCAGAGAAAGAGGGAGAGGCTAAATAGTCCCTTTTATAGTAAACCAGGCCTACCTGGCTGTTGCTAGGTAACTGTTGGGTGGGGCATAGAAGGAATAGTTATTAGGGATTGTGACACTTGCAGGTTCTCATCCAGGATCCATGACCTCACTACTGAGTAGTTGTCTAGGCTTCCAGTACTAACCATCATTCTCTTGCTGAGTAGGGCTTAAGCCAAAGAGCTGTTGGCTACCGCCCAGGCATGTGGCCGACACCGCCCCAGTCGAGGTTACTGTGCCATGGCGGTCACTGCTGTGGTACATGGGTATCATAGCTGGGCTGGGCTGTTGGTTGCTTCCCTGATTTGGAAACTTGCATGGAGCTTTCTGGCACCACGAGTCTTCAGAGAGGGGACATTCAGGTCCAGCTCAGATCCTCTGAGTGGCTGCCATGCCTAGTGTCCTCAGCAGTAGGGGACTTAACCTCCCACCTCTTGAGTGGAAAATAAAGGGCAGCAACAATAGCTGATAATGCTTTGGAAGTATCTTGGGCAACTCTGACTAAAGGGACAACAATAAATTCATCCCTCCCCCTCTCTCTGCCTCCCACCCCCAAGATCTTCTCCAACTTACTCCCCAAAGATGCCAGTTTGAACTTCATTCCTCCATACTTTTAAATGTATCTCAGTTTCTCTTAAATAAAAGCACGCCATATCTTCTGATAAAAACTTGATCAATTTTTAATGGTAACATGTATCCAAAGTGTCTCCTGTTAATGCCTGCCCCTCGTTCATTTCAATGGCTGTACAGCGCTTTGTGATTTAGATGACCCAGTTGACCTGACCAGCCCCTGATGGACACTAATGCTATTTATAATTGTCCACTACTGCCAATAATTGACTTCTAATGATTCGTCTCATCTCTGATAACTCTGAGCACGTCTAAAAGGGGGAGATGAAGAGATCTCCTAGAAACCAGCTCTTCCTAATTGAAAGGAAAACTTGTGTGGCACTCTCTATCATCCTAAGATAATAGGGCTGCATCAGAGGAGACAATTGATGGCAAGTACAGAACACTGTGTCCCTTCAAGTGTCCTCTCACCAGCCCCCTGTGCTCTCTCACTCTTTCTCTCATCTCCCCAAGGACAGTAAGAGCTCATGGTAACATCAGCAGGTTCTATTAATACCGCACAGAGAGAGGCCAAGACAGTCCAGGCAGTGAAGGCAGCCAGGGAGGTAATACATCACTGAGTACAGGGAAGCAAGCAGGGAGCAAGAGCCACAGGGAGCCAAGGCAGAGACTGAGGATTCCAAGGAGGCTGATACTCTATGAGTAATGTAGGGAAAGAGGCAGAGAAAGGACTGTGGGTACTACCATGGGTCTTCATTTCTCCTTCCCCACTGTGTGGCCAATAGGAAACCCAAGGAGCGTATTGTATTAAAACTGCGTATTTAAAGGCTGTGCTTAGATCATTTCAGTGTTCAGTGCAGTAGTAATGAGTTTGACGTGCATTAACTGAAAACTCATAAAAAGGAGGCCAGAGTCACTAGAACATGTCTCAAGTGCACTCATTCAGAAGTAAGGAAAAATGGCAGAAGGGCATACTTAGAACTGTTAACATGAGTAACTTTGGGACTGGGAGTGTAGCTCATTGGTAGAGTCCTTACTTAGCATGCATGAAGTCCTAGGTTCAAATCTCAGCATCAAGGGGAACCGAAAAGAAAATGCCTTTTAAAGAGGACAGAGATTGAAATGACAAAACAGGTCACCTACCTATGAATTGTCAAACTATTTGGCTGTTCCCTGCAGCCGAGGCTCCCAGGGCACATGACTGTTGACAAATTTAAAGAAAAGGGTAAAATACCTCAGATACTTTTCTTAGGAAAAATGTCAACCTTCCAAGATCACTGATTTGTAGATATTCAAACCTGAATGTTGGAGAAGACAAAATCTTAAAAGCAAGCTGCGGTGTCCCTGTTAAAGGCACACCTGGAACCTGCATCTTCATTTCCTCCAGAGTCACAGGGACAATGACAGGGATGAGAGATCCACTGAAGTTTCCTAAGGAGAATTTGGAACATTGCTTCATAAACTCTCACTGCTCATCCAGCTCTGACACACATTGGGTGCTTAAAGCCAGGCGAAGGCTGGCACAGTGCAGAGAACAAACACGGGAATTAGGTGTCTGCTGATGTGTTTCCATCTGGGAAAAATTATGAGATCTCTGAACAATAACAGGCCTGAGTCACAATAAAATCTAATTACACATACAAGGTCTGGTCTGTGTGCATAGTCTGTATATGTACTGAATAATTAGGAGGGCCCAGAACCAAAAAAAAACAAACAAACAAACAAACAAACAAACAAACCCAAAAAAACAAAAAACAAACAAACAAACAAAAAACACGTAACCCCTTGCTCACAGAATTTCAAGAGGCAACAGGACCACAATGCACTAAATAAAACACACAGAGCCTTTCAAAATTTGATGTGTGGTGTGTCTGCCTAGGTGGATAGTTCATGATGCAGGCTCAGGGTGTGACTAGTCCAGAAATGGACTCTCTTTAAGAACAGGGCAGTTGTAACTACACAGTTAAATTCTCTAGAATCTCAGGAAATATCTGGTTGCTTCTGGGAGTGAATTTTGATGAAGAAAAAGGGATCTTCATTCATTAAAAAAGAATGCCAGTCTTCCTTTTACAACTATGATATGAGAAGAGAAAGCCTTTTTTTTCTCAGCGTACAAAGTAGAACCGATATATTTAAAATTACAAGGTCTGTCTATGAATAGCTTGCTAGTAGCATTTGTATATATCATTACAGACAACCTTAAAAGCTAAATATCAACTTTCACAGCAAGGGAAACAAAGGATCAGCAAGGTTCAGAAACTGGGCTTGGTTATAGTATGCCTCCCCCAAGCCCCACCCCAGTGTCATACTTCAGTCATTTGACAGTTTTTCTTAAACTTGGATTTAAACAAGGCAACAGTCTCTCCCCAAACTTGTCCTTGAACTGAAGTTTAGTGAAGAGAGACTAGTATTCGAAAATTTTTCATTTCTTTCTTTCCTTTTTCTCTCTTTTTTTTGTGTGTATGTATGTTTGTGTGTATGTGTGAGAGAGAGGGAGAGAGCGTGTGTGTGTGTGTGTGTGTGTGTGTGTGTGTGTGTGTGAGAGAGAGAGAGAGAGAGAGAGAGAGAGAGAGAGAGAGAGACTGAGAACTAGCTGGCTAGTTAGTTAGTTAGCTAGTTAGTGGTCAACATTCTGTGCCTCCCTCAACCGCTCTCGGCCTTCCTTTTGACATAGAGTCTCTTGTTGAGCTTGAAGTTCATGACGTCAGCTAGGCTGGCTGCCCAGTGAACTCTAGGGATCCCCCTGCCCTGATTTCCTCAGCTCTGCCCATGCAAATCAGCGCATACCCCGCCTTTCACAAGGCTCCAAGCTCAGCGCCCCACATTTGCACACCAAGCACTGCTGCTAACTAAGTCCTCAACCCAGCCCCTCCCATTTCGTTTTTTTTTTTTTAAATGGTGAAATTAATGAGCTTTACACAACATTGGCTGCATTTAGTAAATAAAATAACAGTGTGACAAGACAAGTTTCCATTTGTTCCTGTAATCAACAAGCAATGCTTTGGTATAAATGCACCTGTTGTAGCTCTCTGTCGTCACACCAGGAGTTTAATTCCCAGAGTCACAGTATTTCTAATGCTGGTGGCAATAGTTGCACAACAACATTAATATACTTATAGCTGCTGTAAAATGGTAACAATAATATATATATACACATACATACACACACACACACACACACACACACACATATATATATATATATATATATATATATATATATATATATATATATATGCAGCTTTTAAGCTGGTATCATGTAAAGCAGCACTTCATAACACAGCCGTAAAACTAAAACCTTAAAAGTATTTATTCTGTCTTAATTGTAGAAACAACAGAATAAACGAAGAAGATATAACAATGCTAAAATCAATTCAAGCCTTGAACACTGCTTCATTAGCAATTAGGCTACACATACCCTAAAAGTCACAACATAGAAGTGAATGGACCGCTTTCTTTGCAACAAGCTTCATGCAACGTTCAATGAGTTAATAAAAATATTTCTTATAGTTTATTTTTAAAAATTCAAATTTAAAATATACGCCATCTATCTTTCTGTTTCTTGGCATGGAAGATTGTAGAACTAGGAGACAGCAAACTACCCAATTCAACCAATCTGTTTATTTACTTTATGTTGTTCAACCTGCCCAACAGCGTAAGCTGCCATGATAGGCAATGAACACTAACCAGCCCTCGCTGTGCAGGGATTGTGATAAAGCCAAATGGTGTCTTCATATAGCATTAAGACATGTCTAGCAAGAGCTAAACAGTAATCTTAGCCTCTTGTTGTTCTCAGCTACCTCAAGGAAGATTCTCCTAATTCAATCTGCTGCAAATTTTTACATTGGATTCTCGCATGTAAAGAAAATGTAAAAAGCAAAGAAAATAAAAAAAAAATGTAGCTATGGGTGGAAACTGTATATAGAGTTGAGGAGGGAGAGAGGGACAAGACCCACCCCTCTTATGCTTGCAATCAAACCTAATCAAAGATGAATTGAAACAAGTATGTGCTCTGTGAATCTGTGTCAGATAGAAAGCCCGACAAACAGGAGCCAGGAAAACACACCGGTGGATTGTGGCTTCTCCCCTAAAGCAATTGAACAGATTGTAGAGAGCAGTTTCAGTTTCACCAGCCCAAGAAAGCTACTCTTAGGTGCCTAAGATGAACAACAAGGCTGAGCTGCCCAAGATGACACACTGACAGGTCAGATGCTTTTATTCACAAAACACGTCGTCTTCAACAAACTGATTTCCGAATAAGCGCTCACTTTCCCAGTCTTAAGAAAATGGGTTTTCTGGTGATCATGTGACACGCGGTACACGATGGCATCTTTTCAAGAATCACTCCGAGGCTGGGAACTGCTATCTTGCTCTCTGGAGTATCATTCACATTTAAGAACCATAATAGACTAATCACCATTTTTACCTAAAATCTCTTAGGTTAATCTATGGGTGAGACCAGAGAAGCGAATTTCCCTGTTGTGGAGCCACAAACTTCTCACCCCCAAAGCAGCCAGCTCTCCTCCAGACCCTTTCTTACCCGCCCCTCCCCCCCCCCCCACATCAGCGAACGCCATTTGCTTTTACATTAGAGAGTCAGGGAAGGACTACTGTCTGCATGTGTTGACACTGAGCGCCAAATTTCATTTAAGAAACAATGTGGGAAATCTCTATGATATTTTTTTTTTTTAAAGAAAACTGTTTTCTTTTTTTTTTTTTTTTTCTAGAAGGTGTTTATTTCATCCTTTCTTACACCTCCAGGGCTGTCTGAACACAACTTTGTGAGGAGAGGAAGTCCTCCATGGGCTGGTTTTCACCGCTCTTTGCCATGGAGGATGCACATCAGCAGATAAAATTCTAGCGGCCGATGACCGTCTTTGGAGAAATGGGAAGCCAGATCTTTGTCTGGGTTTCTTGGTAACTACTTTTCTCCCTCTCCCTTTCTCCCTCTCCCCTTTCTTCTCTGCTAGTCCATCCCCCCCACCCCCCCAGGAATTCCTTTTGTGGCACATATTACAGACTTTGTGTTCATTCAGTCAAAGGTTTGATACAGGTTTCCCAGAATGTGGTCTTTTTTTTTTTTTTTTTTTTTTAAGCTGGGTTGGATTTTTAATATTCCATCAAAGAGTGCAAGAACAGCCAGCAATGCTTTCAACACGAATTTTTATGGTTTAAAAAAAAAACCAAAGAGCCACTATGTTTTCTAAGCCATTCTGAAATCCCACTTGGATGCCAAGGCCTCTGCCTAAAGCCTGAGGAACGGATTGATCTTAGAGAGCCTGATGAACTCAACCAAGACAGCATTTGCTTGAAAAATTGCGCCGAGCACTAGGAAGCTTGCCAACATAAAATGAGTGGAGTCTGAGAGAACTGTCTCACTCCAGCTAAGGACAAAAAGTAAACTGAAAGGCGTCCCCCGCCCTTCCTTAGTCAATCAGCTAAGCAGGAAGGAAGATACTCCAGCGGGTGAAAGGAATATCTGGGCATCCCTCAGAGACTTCAAAGACGTCTGGGTACCCGGGGGAATCCTAGTCGCTGAGACAACGCCTTCCCAGTGCTACCACTGCGGCGCACTGCGGAGCTCTTAGCCTGCCTGCAGCCTCTGTCCTGCCCCGCATTCCCTGTCATCCCTGCCGCAGTCTATCCTCCCACCCTAGTCCCTCCAGTCACTGCTTTCTGCACAGGGCGCGCCACAGGGCATCCATCACCCGGGAGCCTTTGACGCACACATGCGCGCTCCCAGACAGGCTGGGTCTCCTATCCTCCACCTCCCGCCCCCCCCCCCCCCTCCTTGCGGGGCTGTATTTGCATCACGCCCACACGTAGAGGATGACGCGAGCGCCCCCACCCCGGCTCCAGTGGTCCAGGCGGTACTTCCAGAGCTGGTGACTCAGCTCCTCCCTCTCCGCCCCCGCGCGTGGCGACTGAGGTTCCCGCACGCCCACAGAGATGCTCCTTGTATCTGCGGTGGGGTGCTGGCTTCCCCAGCCAAGTTCATCCCGGCATTCTAAAATCTTTCCCGCCTGGCCAGAGGCGTTTCAGCCTCGCGGGAGAAAGTACTCTCTATTTTAGAGCCCATTTGAAGACGAAAAGTCCACCAAGAGAAGATGGTGAGCTGTCGTCCCATTTCCTCTTGGTCTTAAATTGGAGACCTCGGTAGTAATTGTTGCTATCATCATCATCATCATCATCATCATCATCATCATCATCATCGGGGACAGTCCCTCTCCTAAGAAACCCTCACTCTTAGATGCGCTTCGCTGAGCCGCCAGGCGCATAGTGGACACTCAATAAGGTTTTGCTGGATGGAGGTGCAGTGTCAGAGAAGTCTGGATTCTTACAAAGGGCCACAGTAGGCACGCTTCTCTGCTTTCCGCTTTTTTTTTTTTTTTTTTTTTTTTGGAAGAGTTTGAAAATTGACGGGATTTCTGTTAGCCTCCCGCAGAGTCGACTGCGGCTCCCCGTGCTTTCCAACCATCTCTGCACGTCTGCAGAGGGTTCCCCGCAGAAAAAGTTGAGCCAGAGGCTGCAGTGATGGCTCGGTGATGGTGGGCGCTCCCGGCTGCCTGCTTTGAATAAATAGTCTCTGCAGCCCTTCCTGAAGCTTCCCCTCCTCGACCCCCAAAGAAGCCAGGGGACGCCCACCCACCTGCCCTTGAATCCGGAACATAGAGCACCTTTGACCTGCCCCAGCCCAGTAAACACTGGGTTACTCACTGCCTCAGTGACAGTCCCTGCTTCCCATCCCAACACAGGTCCCCAGCGGGCAGCCTGCCTCACCTGCAGCCGCTTTCCCGGGGCCAGAGCCGGCAAAGTTGCGCTAGTTGCGCTTCTGGGAGGCTGCAAAAAGTTCTCTGGTTACAACGCTGGGTCTCCCGGTACCGAAGAGGAATCTAAAACGGAGCGAGCCCTCGCCACGGTTGCGGGGGACTCCTTACTCACCCTTCCAGCCGCCGGGGACCCCTTTCCCTGAGCGGTGTCTGCACTGCAGCGGTCGCCTTGCGAGCACCCCTCCGCTGGCAGTCCGGGGCCGCCTCGGTCTGCCACTCTCTCCTGCGGCGCGCGCAGTGGTGACTCCTTTGAGCTAGTCGGCGGCGAGAGGAGGGGCGGGAAAGTGGCTCCGGGCGGCCACGCTGCGGTCCTCCTCCTCCGCCTCCTCCCTTCGGTGCTGCAGTGGCGGGCGGCGGCGGGGCGAGAGTACAAGCGATGCGCAGGGAGGGGGTTACGGCGCGCGGGGGAGGAGGGCGCTGTGCAAGGCTGGGCGAGCTCCCGGTGTGCTGCGGAGGCGCCGCTGCGGTGTGGGTCTTGGGGCGGGGGAAGGGGTGCGGTAGGGGTTGGCTCCAAGTGGCAGGTACTTTTGGAGAAGTCAGAGCTCAGTTTGTAGCAGGAGGGGCGGGGTTGGGGGGGGGGCTTAAGGCACCGGTGCTGAATTAGTCACCGAGTGTGACTGTGCGCTGTTCATTTGGCGGCCCCTTGGGTGGGTTCCAGCAAAGCACAAGGAAATTGTTGATTGCGGGAGGCCAGTGCCTGGGGAAGGAGGGCTTTTGTTCTGTTTCTGAGCCTGAAACTGGTTCATTTTGACTTGGCTTTCAGTAAGTCAGTAGGCAGGAGTAGCTGATCTCCCCCCCCCCGCCCCCCCCCAAGTCCCGCCACACACACACCTGAATCTCCATGCTGGCACACAATTCAAGAGAAAACTTGGGGCTCAGTGGAAGGAACTCCACGGTCGGTGTGTGTGTGTGTGTACGTGTGTGTCTCCCCAAACCAAGGAGGGCCAAGGAGCAGCCGGGATGGGGCGGGGTGGGGATTTCTTAGCATTTTTAAAAGAATAAAAAAAGAGAAAGAGAGAGAGAAAGTCGCTAGAATATTGCTCTTGTTCCCAGGAATGCCTTAGAGGGCGAGAAACAGCAATCTCAGCCTCACCTTAGCTCTGGGGCTGGACTATACCAACTGAAATTCACCCCAGAGAGACCACACCCAAGCACCAACTCTGTCTTGGCTGGGCAGGACATCGTCCTCCTCTTACCCACCCGAGCACCGAGCACCGGAAGGAGCAAACTGGGAATCCAGGCATCCCCGTGTGGTAGACCCTGGCAGCTCCGAGCTCATGTGCTTTGTGTCCACCGTGCAATCATTACTCTTGTAATGATGACCGGGAGGAGCGAGGCGCGGGTGGAGGCTGCAGTGGGCAGAGCTCTCACGCAATCTCTCCCGCGATGTGTTCATGCAAGAAATAGCCTGAAAGATTGAATAGGTGGCTGTATATTTGGCCGCGCAGATACATATGTAAACAATGCATGTAGAGGTTGCTGGAGAAGAGCAGTCGGGCTCTTCTGAGAACGGGAAGGTGCTGGAGGCTCCCGCTAAAGAAGCTGGTGGGGACCACGTGGACCGCCTGGGACAGATAACTCCAGCTTGCTGTAGTCCATGCGTGCCACAATTCTGGATGAGATGAAGAGAGGAAAATGGAACCAGCCCTCAGCCTCTGGCTGCCCCTCCTTGCTCATCTTGCATCGGAGACTCAGGATTCTCAGGCCCTGTTGAGCCTACACTTTCTGAATGAGTCTTTGAAAAACCCATCTGGCTCCCGTATTTTGATTAAATGCTTTGCTGTTTGCACCACTTACTGTGGTGCTGTGAGATGGTTGGATGGCATAAAAATTAACCCACTCGCTTAGACATCCTTTCTGTGCATTCTTGCTTAATAAATTAAACAATTATTCTGGGAAATTTAAGAAACTTTAGGTGAGTGCTAGTTGTAGATGTTTGTATCCCCAAATTCTGTTATTTTACATTACAGTTTTTGAACAAATGCGAAACTATGACGCTGGTTTAATATATGGCTGGTAGGCACGTTCTTTGCATTTCCTGATAGTAATGGAAAAATCCTAAAATGTCCCACAAATAGTTTTGAATAAAAGGTAACAATAAACACAAAATAATGGCTCTGAGGCCATCACCATGAAGGAGAGCCAGTCACACAACAGAAGAATCTGCAGTCGCAAAACTGGCCACAAAACTTCCTTTACTTGAAAAAAAATTAAAAAACAAAACAATAACAACAAAAAGTTGAAAGCACTTACAATCTCAGTGAGAGAGGAAGTGCCTATGCCTGCTAGATGCCCCAGGGTGGGTGGTACCCAAGCAGGGCGGGGTAGGAATCTGGAAGAGATGATCACTCATATTTGGAGAGGCACCCGACCTCTGTCAGCCTGTTGTCGGTCTTCCCAACACCCATCCCTGATTCATACGTATAAACCCACCCCACAGTTTCCTAATTTTATTGAGGGATTCTCTCACTTTTAAAAACAGTCTCACATATTTGACAATATAGCTTTTTGAGGGATGCTAAAATCATTCCTCTTGCTATTTTCACAGAAGACCTTGAAACATTATGGATACACGAGTATTCAGAAACATGGGACAACAAAACGTGACTTCCAAGTAGACGCAGAACTGTTTGTGTTAGAGTTTAGTGTGGAAACCAAGAGGGGAAAGAATGTGAATATTGTTTTATATAACTGATTAAAAACAAACAAGAGCCTAATAAATAAAATCTTAGTGGGTGTGCCAAAAGAGATGGTGTCTTGATCTGGAAGGACAATTGATTTGCAACTTCTGTGCCTTCATCTCTTTCTACCAGACAGCTCCTTTAAATTTTGTAACAAAACAAAACGCCACCAAAACTCTTCGAAGTTGAAGCATATTGCTCTGTGACTTTCCAGGGGAGATATGAATATCTATCTGCCTCAGAGAGAACACCAACGATAGACCACGAAAGTGATGTCACTGAAATCTGGTTTAGTGAGCCGGTGAGTTTCCGGAGTTTGCTTACAGGAGCAAAAATGGTTCAAAGCATCTGTATCATGAAAAGCTCGCCTCAGCATGTGGATCATGAAAGCTGGATCCCTAGAGTTCCTTGCATAGCGTGGAGGCAGCTCCATAGCTGAAAACTCCTCTGGCTCCAGCGGTCGTTACAGCTTGTGTAATTTCAGGGTGGGGTCCTGTGAACCTTAGAACCATATGAACTTCCTGATCCTTACAATCCTCTTACCTTTCCCCAGGAGAGATTGTTTCAATTAGGAGGAAGTAGGCGTATAGTGGGTATGCTTTCTTTTTAAGCTCCTACATAGACTCTCTGCCTAAACTGATCATCCTTGACTCAAGTACAGATGTGCAGCTTGTTGGACCAGAGGAGAACTATCCTGTAACGGTGTCCTCCCTCATAACACTAGAAGGCAAGTCTTCCCTTGCTCTTTCTTGATTTCCTCTGGTGTAACAGCAGACTCTACTGGCGTCTTCTTCCTTTTATGTAATTCTGGAAAATACGAGCTCAGACTGGGACTCCCACAGCAAACTGAAATCTGCTCTGACTATGAGCTTTAGGGAATGGACTCATTACATATGTATTTTTCCATCTATCTTTTTCTTTTTTGGACACTGGATCTTACCTATGTAGCACAGGTTAGCTTGCTATTTCCTACATAGTCCAAGTTGGCCTAGAACTTCCAGTCTACAAGATCCCAAGTTCTGGGAGGGCAGGTGTATGTCTCCATGCTCTTGTTACTGTTCCATGCTTGGTTAAAGTTAGTTGTGTAATCCTTTTTCCTTCCCAGTGGCTGGTTGGGCATGGACTGGTTACATGGTTCTGGCCAATGCCATGCAAATGGAGGACTTCCAGTGAGCTTTGAAAGGAGGTTTCTTCAGCTCTGAAAACCTAAGAGGAGACCCAAACTCCCATTTCAGCTCTTAGACATTGTGCTCTGTAAATGACAGTAAGGTGTCTCCATTTCTAGACACAGAGGCATTTATACTAAAGAACATGGCATGCAGACAGGCCCTTTGTAAATGCCCAGTAATCACAGAAGAGAATCAATCTAATGACAACGCACACACAAGAGGCAAGAACCAAGCGAATTGAAAGAAAGAACTAACAAAAGAAAGAATGAAAGAGAACAAGGAAGGAAGGAAAGAAAGAAGGAAGGAAGAATGAATGAATGAATGAATATCAGAGCCTGGTGTATCACAGCCAAAGCAGCCTTGCTTCCTTCCATTATGGGGCCACAAATTGCTTTCTTTTCAAAGAATCCATCTTAAGTTAGAGCATTTGTTTCTAACTGCAAGCATTTTTATGCTTATACCTCCCCATATACAGCTCCAAGTAAAATTACCCGCTGCATAGTACACACTGCAAATATCTACCATTTTGAGTTGAACAGTGTAAAGCTCATTTGTGCTGGGAAAACAAGAAAGATGTGTCCATCTGTTCTATCCCAAGCATCTAGCACAGCTCCTGAATTGTAGAAAGCATTTGGAAATAACTGCTTAAAGCCAGCATGGCTTCAGGATCTCAGCAAGCAAAATGGAAACTTTAAGTCCAGATGGAAGGCTGGAAATGAGAAAAAAAAATGGCTCAGTGAACACTCAAGTTCTGGGAGAATCTTTCTCCTCTACTGGACAAGGAAAAGAGCCTACCAGACAGATTCGAGGACATGTAAGAGTCCTCTGGCTGAATGGGTAGCAAAGGGGAAGGCAGCATGTCACTTAGCATTCTTGCTAGGGTGGAAATGAGGTAGAGAAAATGGCCACAAGAGATTTTCTTGGTTAAAAAGAGAAAGAATCTGATGTGGGACAAACTCTCCCATGAAGAAGGGGAAGGTGAATTCTGGAGCATTCGAAGCTGTTGAGGATACACCCTGGGTGCGTTTGTTGGAGTGCAGTTATTTTCCGCAATATATTTGTTCCCATTTATTTGCATGTCTAGAATACAGTCAAATTTGTCATTGCAAACATGTCCAGTGCATGAATATGTCTAAGCTGATGGGGAAGAAGTAGGGAAGCAGCTTTGACTGGGCAGACAAAGCCAGAGCCTTCACACAAAGCACTGCAGAGGCTCACACTGGTTGGAGACAACTAGAAACACAAATGTGCATAGGCAAGTTGTCTGCTCCAAACTTCTTAGTGACTGAAGAGCAACTAGCTCTGAGGAAAGGGCAGACTCTCCCAAGTCAAACAGCCATTGCCACAGACAAAGTGCTAACCAAATAGCTCCTGACAGCTTGATCTGCATCTGACCCCAGCCACCCAGGGATACATAAAAAGCCCATTAACCTTCAAACAGTGAGAATGGGGATTTTGAAATTCTCAGGCATGAAAAAAAAAAAAAAAACAATTCTGAGGAATATTCTCAGAGAGTTGTCAGTAAGAGAGGACCCAGCTGCTTATAGTAATCACTGTAACAAGTTCATCACCTAGTGACTTTCTTCCCTGTCTACACAGCCTCTCCTGATGACTGTACTTCTCTAGAGAACTATGTGCACTCAAATCCTGAACTGACTCCAACCCTTAAGTGAAGAAAAGCCATCTGTAACTTGGCTCCAGGCTTCCTCTCCAGTTCTCCACCCCAGCATTTCCAGTCTGGATTTTCTGCTTTGGATATCCTGGACACTTTCTCATAATCCAAAGATACATTGTCTCTCCGCCTTTCTTATCTACACTCCTGGGACCGCACACTTTCTGGAAAACCACATGCTACTTTCTCCAGTGAATTTGACAACCTTTCTAGGCTAAAGCCTCCTTCCCAGCTCCACACGCTGAAAGCTCCGAGGTCCAACGGCACATGCAGAACTCATCACTTACCAGCTTGGTTATAAATAATTCTGCGTCATTTCCTGTAATACAACATCACTGTGGTGGCAAGGACATCTGACCGTGAACAATGTTAAAGCCCATATACTCTAGCCAACGTGCAATATGCCTTCCACTCACCTTCCTAAATGTCTTTGGAGGGTAATTAATCTTCCATGTTCCTTTGTAAATGTTTCTTCCTAAAATAAGGACCCTTTTCCAAGGGTCTTTCCAATGTGTGGGGTTACAACTTGAACTTCTGAAAAACTTCTTTAGAGGGCAAATTGCACACCACTCTGAGAAATTTCCTGCATTCTTAAGTTTTCCTTTGACTTCAGTTTTAAAGAACACAGAGGTGTCCGTCCCTTTTGGAACAACAACAACAAAATGATCTCTCATGCTTTGCTTCTCATTCTTTATTCAGTGACTTTTACTGCTTCTTAGAGCGCAGCAAAAACATATTTATAGCTTCTCTGTAAAGCTCAAGTCTGAATCTGTCCATTGGGTCGCTAACGTTTTCTCTGGCTCTCTTCCCCACTCAGCATTCTACCACAGGCCTGCTAACCCACCGAGTCCTATCGAATCAAGCAGGAAGTTTTCCTGCTCAAAGGAGAATTATTATTTCCACGTTCACAATCTGTCTTGCATAATCTTTCTGCTCCAAATTAGTGTTCTAACACCCAGCCTTTCTATTTTAATAATAGGCACGCCGATTTCCCTATATGATCTAGCTATAAAAATGCACGTAGTATGCTCTTGGGAAGTGAGGTTCACTTCTATTTTTAGGTTGATCCGTAGGTATTGGGGCTGACCAACTTTCAGGTCACAAATGGCTTCTTATTTTAAGCAGCAGCCAGACCGTGCTGCTTTAATGATGGAAACATTGGTATTAATAGTTGGTCTAATTTGTTTTTCTTCCTCTGCATTTAGACTAAAGCTGTTCCCTGCTGACAAAAAAAAAAAAAAAAAAAAAAAAAAAAAAAAAAAAAAAAAAAGTATTTTAAAACACCTCCCACCTCATACTCACCACTCTACTCTCAGTCTCAAGAAGAGGGTTCTGGTACTCTATTAACTAGTTCCTGAATAACAGCACATCCTGTATGTAAGTTAAATCTCCCATGATGCACTTGGGCTCATTTATATATAAATCGGCAGCCCAGAACTGAAGGTACGCTTTTGTGTTTCTTTCCCACATTCTTCCCATGAGTACCTGCAAACATTAACAAAGTAGCTCTTCACCTTTCTGACCAATAGTAAGTCAAACCAAGCTCACACCGGGCAATTAAGAAGGCTCTGTCTGCTAAGTCACAGTTTAACTAATGGCTGGGTTTGGGCCATGGGCCATGGGCCATGTGCTGGCTTTCTCTGAAGTGCTTGGAGGGAAGATCCTCTCCTTTTTACCTCAGCTTTCTCATTTATCCTGTGGGAAGCAGGGTCACATCACTAACAAGAGCCTTAGTCATACAAGCAACTCCATCTAGTCCCCGTCTCTCTACCTCAGATAGCATCTTAATTCGTCACCGAATCTAAAATATTTTGCTTTCTTCAAACCTTTCTGGGGACCTCTTGGAGGAACAAAAGTTTGTTCAAGGTTTTTAATCTCAAAGCCACATTTCTTAAGACAGGTATTTAAGTAACATCTCTCTAGGTTGGGCTAGAGGCAATGAAATATCCCAGCAAGTAGAGGATGCTCCAGACCATTGGCTCCCAGAATGCTTAGTGACAGATTCTCCATACAACATCCAGTCAGGGAGAGACCAGGAGACCACAGAGTACAGGATTCATGAAGTCTCACTAATCTCCACTCTTTCCAGAAAAAAAAAAAAGTTGAAAAGGCGCCAGGACACAGAGCTCGGGGGAGTGTTATGCTGAGACCCAACAGTCTGGCAGGAGACACAAGTCCACACTCTTACTTACTAAGGACATCTGGGTTCAACTTAAATAAAAAGAAGAACATCCATCCAACAAAAGTTTCTATCTGCAGCCTTACAGAAAGCCTTGTCTTAGGCACAGCAGACAAATGCCTGATAGGATATGGTCCAGACAAGAAGCCCATTGGTTTCATCACTGTCTCTGTGATAGGATGTGAGGGCACTTTCACCTCTGCTTGTCAGAAAACACTTCCGTATCATGGGGCAGCATCTGAGAATCTCTAGAAGAACAGAAGATGATTCTCAGAACTCTGCTCCAATCATGGGTTGGTGGTTCACAGAGATCTGATTAAAATGTAGGCTGATAAATTTCACCAGGAATACTGGGCACCATGCCTGGTTGTGGGCCAGGGCCATGGAGGTCTGAGCTGCATTAAGATGTGGTCAAAACTGAACTCCAGTCTTCAGAGCATGAAGAGACAGTTCCAAGAATGCAGCAGTGAGACCCTGTCTATCTAATACGGCTGTCGGAGCTAGAATCCAGAGACGAGGCAGGCATCTTGGAAAGGATGAGAACAACAGAACATGAATACAAGGCTCACATAGACCAGAGAAAGTTGGGGACTGGAGGAACACAAAGTCATGGGAAGACCCAAAGAGCCACAGGAAGCAGGATGATAACCAGGAATGTTGGAGGCTTGACAAGAAAGTGTACGTTGGCACAGGGAAAGATGGGCAAGGTAAGGGCCATTCTCTAACATACTCTCCAGTACTCCCTGACCCCATAACTGAGGGTGTGCCATGAGAGAGTGGTTTAGACAGATGGACCAGACATCCATTCAGACAGATGGCCTATGAGAGGGTGACAGCCCTTGTCCTCCTTGGTTGGGTCTTAAAACATAGGGTGTTGCTACAGAAAATCCATACCCTTGGTTCTTGGCAAAGAGTCACCACAACTTCAAACCTTCTATTGTTCTTTTCTTATCAAAAGCCCAATTGTGCCTTAAAAATATATACTGAAGACCTATCTACAGAAGTTCAAAAAAACATCACAGACTACATCCAGCTGATGGTATTTTGAACACCACACCCGAATTACATTATATTATGTTTTTCTCCCTTTATATATTTCAATGTCTGCACTTTGCCAACCTTGTAAGCTGCTCTTGTGCATTTGCATCACACCATCAGCCTGCATAGAGGGACACTATGAAAAACATTATTCAAATAGTAGCCAAAGTTTTGGTCACGAGGTCAGAGAGCCTGTACTTTCAGTAGAACCAAGGAACCCCCCCCCCCCCCCCCAATTCTTAGGAACAATACAACTTGATTTGCAGCAATACAAAAATCATTGAGTTTTTCCCAGGTTATATTTTCTCCCATGATGTAGGTTTTGGTTAAACTTCTCTCATTTTTCCTGTAAGGTTTGGGATGGAAGCAATGAAGAACATAGACAAAATTACTTTGTCAATATTTCATGAGGAGATAGTTTCTTCTATATTAATTATTTTTTGAAGGATAAAGCAGACTCCCAAGCTACACAGCATTTTCAGTTGAATACACATCCTAAAACCCAGAATAAGATCAGAGCAAATTGAACTTGGCACACTCTAAGCTTGCATTTTTAGCTGGGATGAAAGTATACTTGAGTATTAAGAGATGTATTAACAGAAATCTTATGCCACCCAAGAAAATCTTATAGTTGCATCTCGTTATATGTTGAAAATTTAATTCAATATTACATACTGACTAGTGTTTCTTTAGAAATTTAGGAGAAAATTGTGTCCTTTGCAGAAAAGTGGATTGACCTGGACCAGCATGTCATTCTTCAGTGATGGGTGACAGAGAGAGAGAGAGAGAGAGAGAGAGAGAGAGAGAGACAGACAGAGACAGAGACAGACACAGAGAGAGACAGAGAGAGAGAGAGGGAGAGAGGGAGAGAGGGAGAGAGGGAGAGAGGGAAAGAGGGAGAGAGGGAGAGAGAGCACGAGCACCAGGGGATAAGAAGTAATAAAGAAGACAGGAAAGCTGGGGTCATGAGGTCTTGCAAAAGCAAGTTTATTAAGAAGTGCAACATCTTATATATAGTTTGAGGGAGGTAAGAGGCAGAGTAAGCAGAAAGCTACCACACAATGGGATGGAGTCAGCAGGAAGCTAACCAAACAATGTTGCACAGGATATCTCAATTGCATCCTAGAATGCTCAGAGGACTTATTATTATTATTGGGACTGATAATTCCAGTCTCTTCAGTGGGGAAAAGTCGGGTTCCCAGGAACTAAAACCTTGAAGGCCCCAGCCCCAGCCCAGACACTACCAAGTCTGCCTCCGGGCAAGGACACAGAATGAGCATTCTCTTTGTCCTACCACCAGGGCCTATGAGAAAGCCTTGGCTTGGCCTGACTCCCAACAATGGAAGAATCTGAATATCATGTAAAGTGAAGTAAGACAGGTGCTGTGAGACACAGTATCCCATGTTTTCTCTCATATGCAGAGTCTAGACTTTAAAAAAATAACATAAAATCAGAGGTGGAAAGATTTGAAGAGAGGAAGGGAACTAGCAAGGAGGTACAAGAGAGGATAAGGGGAGACAAATATAGTTAAAATGTGCGATATTTATATATGAAAATATCATACTGACTCCTATTTCTTGTAAACTAAAAGAAAAGAAATTAAGGGGCTGTAACCAGCTTAGCATTTAGGAGCATTTCTTGTTCTTCCAGAGGACCAGAGTTGAGTTCCTAGCACCCATGTCTGACAGCTTATAATTTCTGGTAACTCCAGTTTCAGTGGATCCAGTGCCCTCTCCTAGCATCCGCAGGCCCTGCACATACATGTGCCTGAGTAGACACACACACACACATACATGCACACGCACACGCACACGCATGCATGCACACACACATGCACACACACACACACACAATTAAAAATAACAACAAAAAAGGAGATGTAAAAATAGTACAATTCTGCTGGGCAGTGGTGGCGCACGCCTTTAATCCCAGCACTTGGGAGGCAGAGGCAGGCGGATTTCTGAGTTCGAGGCCAGCCTGGTCTACAGAGTGAGTTCCAGGACAGCCAAGGCTATACAGAGAAACCCTGTCTCGAAAAACCAAAAAAAAAAAAAAAAGTACAATTCCCAGAAAGATAAATCTGCCACCTTATCTTTATTGAGTGCACACTGAGGATATTCCCCTTAGAATCAAGAGTGAAATGAATGAACAGCATTGAACTTGTTTTTACAAAAACAAGATAATGAGATAAAACTATGGGGCCAAAGATTTTAGATTACAACAGTAGAGAAAGGTGAGGAAAACCATCATTAATGTAAAGGCTGCATATGTGACAACATCAAGAGGAAGTTAATGATGGAAATGTCTGAATACTGGTAAGTATCTCCAGACCCAGATCTAAAGTACAGACTGGCAACAATCTGTGTGGGATTTAATGGGGAGGGGCATTTATAAAAGAAAACAGGACAAATTTTAAAGTGTATAGAAAAAAATTTAACACACAATGGTGAGATGTACACAAGCAAAACCACAGAATTCTACCAAAAGATTTAAAGTCAAATAGAACATACGTTTAGAAACATACATTTTAAAAAGGAAATGTTAATATCTGAACATATCTATTTGCTGTCATTTTAGCCCAAAATCTCCCCTGCAAGCTTGTGTGTTTGAACACTCGGTTCCTGCTGGGGGAAGCAGGTCATTGTTGGAGGTGGGCACATGAATTTGTTAGCCTGCTTCCACTTCCTGTCTGCTCTCTGCTTCCTGACTAAAGACACAGTGTGACCAGCCAGCTCACCCTCTTGTTATCTCACCACAAAGGACTGTATGCCTTCATACTGTAGCTCAAAGAAACTCTTGCTTTTTAAAATTTCTTTGTGACAGGTTATTTAGCACAGCAACTATCAAAATAACTATTACAGTATGCTTCCAAAGTAATGATTTAACAAAACACAAACTCTGAAGTAATTTTGGTAGCTACTACATCAGTGAGTGAAAGAGTACTCAGATAATAAAGACTCAGTCTGAATTGTTTAGTCATTTGGGAGTGAGGATAAAAGAACGAATATGTTCTCCCCTAAACATAAAGGTGCAATAATTAATTTAGTTTGGTCCTAGCCTAAAATAGTTTGCAATACCAAAGCAGTATAATATTTGTCCAAAGCAGACACGAAAATACAGGGTGTGTGCAATGATGATGGATCAATCACATGAGAAAGGACCAATCAGTCAGTTCCTCAATGGACAAAGTGAATATATCTCCTTATTTCATGAGTTTTACCAAAATAAGTTTCAAAAAGAGGTTACTATAAAACCATTAAAAATGTAAATGTTTTTCAAACCTATTATCGATGTGATTTCTAAGTTCTAAATTTTCTAATTTCAAAATTCAGTATCAAAGAAAAAATGTCAACTACGGGCAACAACAATATGCTGTATGCTTTGGGAATCTCTTCAACAGTCCTCACCAACAGCACAGAAGAGGTCTTCTTGTGTCTGGTGTTGGAGTTTTTGTTAGGTGGTCTTTGGCTCTTGGAAGGAAAAAGGTCTGGGCTCTTGGCAGTCAAGATAACAAAAGTTCATTAAAACCTTATGAATTCAGACATAGGATTATGTATGTCACAGGTTATTTTGTAAATAGTTAACTGTATGATTTCTTGTGGCTTTTCAGATATCCTTACTGTTATCTTACCCACCACTATCCTTCTATATTTACCTCCCTCCCTCTCCCTATGGAACCCCCATTTCCCCCATCAGTCCTTGACTAACACAGACTGCTGTGTGGCTCCTTGTCTCTGCATCTTTTTGTGTAAGATATCGTTCTGTTACTTTTGTAAACAGAAAGGAGCAGATAAAATGAGACATGGCAGAACACCAGCTATAGAATATCACACTGTTCTGTTTGTCCCCTAAGAGTGGCTTAAATGGGTCACATCATTTAGAGGGACTAAGGAAGACATTTCCAGCCTACTGTTGAGTATAGCAATGCCCCCTTTCTGGGGAACCCCCTAAACAGGAAGCTTGTTGTGGGAGATATTTAAAAATGGCAGCTTACAATCTTGTTCGTTCTTAATCTGCCGCCATCTTCCCAACTAGGTTAGGCCTGAGGTCATGAGCAGCTGTGTGTTCTCACTGCTGCTGCAGCTCAGGCCACTGGTTCAAGCTGCTGGCTCAAGCCACCAGCTCAGGTGGCCAGAGACTCCGGCTCTGCCACCCACAAGTCGCCAGTGTGGGAGATGGCTCTGCCACAAGGCTGGGCTGAGCCCAGACCACCCCACCATCCACGTGGGCCTGGTAGAAAATGAGACTAATGCTTAGATTATCCTAAGGCTTTATATGTTTGGTAATGCTCAATAACAAGATGCCCACATAATTGGAAGTGTTAACCAATTAACTAACCTAGATATAAGTTGTTACCCAGGACTGCTCTCAGTACATGCGTGGTCAACCATGGTGCCTACAACTCTGCCTCCCTGGTTCCTCTTCTTTTTTCTTCTTCCTCTCCTTACTCCTCCTCTTCCTCCTTTTACTCCTCCTCTTCCTCTTTTTACTCCTCCTCTTCCTCCCTTACTCCTCTTCCTCTCCTTACTCCTCCCACCTTAGCTCCTCCCAACTTGCGGGGAAACTTATGCTGCTACAGAAGCTCACCCACAAAGCTGTACAAGGCAGTGCTGTTTTACAGTAGCATGAAGCGGAGACATGTTAAACATCTATGAATGGAAGAGTGGCTCGGAACACATCGTGTGCCCGAGCAGTAATACGTGCATCTGTCAAAACGTTACTCGTGAAGAGTTTCTAACAACAAAGGAATCATAAAATTTTATTAGGAGAAAAGTTAGAGGGCATGGCATTGTATGTGCAGCATGATCTCCTCCGCATTTACTAAATTCCATGCAATCAGACAAAATGAATGAAGCATCAGAGGCTGTAGATTACTTCATATTTTCTGTGCTATTAATAAGAATGAGATGTTTATTTCTAATACAGAGAATAAGCTTCGATTCACAACACAGAGACATTTTGCCAGATAGTTACGTTTTGTATGCCCAGATGGACACACTCCATCTTCACACATGGATGGCAAGGACAAAGCCTCTTTTTGCCTTTGAAAGCTAGTTTTCCGGCCTACTGATATTTCACACCTTGTCAGTAGTGTGGCCCAGAGGATTTTAGATAGAACATCTAAACATATTTTTTATTCTTCATATGTTAGCAAGAAGCGGCTGTTAAGTAATGTATTCTAGGAAATCTTGATCAGGCAAAAACATCATGATAGTTTAAAAACCCTAAATGTCCCTTATTGTCTGAATTTATACACACTAAAGTTCAGATCAGTGTTGTGGGCCCACTCAAAGCGTGCCACAATTCTGGAGAGACAAAAGCAAAGATTTTCTTCCTCCAGGGATGTTGAGAGTGTGATATTAAATACATCTACCAGCAATAACAAAAACAAACTACATTTCAAAGACAGTACTACACCGCAAGGCTTATTTCCCCTTTAACATTTTCTTTAGATCTGATATTTATGAGAAAAAAGAAGAAGAAAGAAAAATAGCTTTGCACGCTATTCCTTTGATTATTCTTAAGTACACCATGCTTTGAATTCAGTTGTATTTGATCTTAAAAATCACTTTCAAACAGAAAAAGCATCAGTTAAAACATTTTGATGTTTTTAGAACAGTGATATTTAGATGAGGCAAGATAGTTTTAACCTTCTGGATGTCTTGATCTAGTTCCTGCCTTCTTCTATGAGGGATTGGCCAAAGAAAGTGATGGATGGGGCCTTTTACTGAGACCTAAATTAGAAATGCCTAGTGGCATGAATAGAATATAACACAACGTCCCCCAACTGGGATCATTTAACAGCTTATTGGGGTTGATACTGAGACAAGTAACACACAATGTGCAAAACTAGAGCAGACTTCTTAGGCCAGGAGCCGTCTCCCAGCATAGCCAGCTGTTTGTGTGACACATTCACTGTGCATATTGTTTACTCTTTTTTTTCTGTTCACGGCACTGTTTCATGTTCAGTGCGTTTGTACGTTTGCTTGCCAGGGTCACTTGCTGAAGTGGCTCCCTCACACTGGAAGGATCCCCGTTGAAGCACAGCTTCTCAGTTGTCCAAGAGCTGAGCAGGGAGGAGGGCTAGGCCTGCAGACGTGGAAGCTGCTTTCTCTTCCAGACCTTTTCCATATTTCTATCCCATGCTCCCCTCTCCTGGAGTCTTATGGTTAATTTTCCTTCCACACTCTACCACAATGAGGCTTATTATTATTGTTCAATAGACGACACAGTAGAATACAGTAAGAATTGTCCCCTGTTTATGTATTTATGTTAACACACCTCATGCTTTTATGATACTTTCTTTCCTTAACTGCAATATTTTATTTTGCTATTTCCTCCTCCTCTACCACCACCACCTTCTCCACATCATCCTCCTTCTTTTCTTCTTCCTTTTTTCTCCATCTCATGCATGTATGTTTTGGTAAACAAACCTCATAGACATCTAGGGTATATTTGCCTTACTTTTCTGAATTGCTCTAAGAACATCATGTAAAAGTATTTTAAAATTACTTAAGGCTGGCAAGATATCTCCGAAGGTAAAGGCAATTGCAACCAAGCTAGTGAACTGAGTTGTATCACTAGGACTCATGACGGAAGTTGAGAACCAACTTTCATAATTTGTCTTTTTACCTCAGCGTGCATACCACAGCATGTACAAACCGAATCCTAAATAAATGTAATAAGAATTTTGAAAGTTGTTTATACCTTTTAAAACACACTTTTAAAAACTCAAAGTAAAATATGAAGACTAAGATAATTAAAAATCAAATACAAGTCTCTAACAGAGGCAAAGCTATACAATAGTAGTGTTGAATAAAAAAAATGTCATTATAAAGAGAAAACTTCATTTGCATCTCTCTGTGTGTTCTTAGTTATAAACAGAGTGCAAGACAATTCAGTCAGAAGGGAATCTGAAAACTGGTTATGTCACATCCAGGATCTCTACAAGGATTACAGTGACAGGCTCGGAACAGGCACTTATGATCACTAACTAGGAACTGACACTGTCACTTCACCATGACAGAAGGCCAGAACCTTTATCACCTAACTCTGCTTGCCCACACTGAGTTCTCAATCAGAGCCTACCAAAAAGATGTACTCAGATTGGATACACCTAGAATATATACCTAAGCCTGTGCTTACAGCAAAACTCAGAACATTTTTTTCTAGTTTCCCCATAAGAGAATATGGAACACAAACTGTTAAGAAATTTCTATTCTAGAATAACTCAAAATGCAATGTTACATTTTATCCTCATAATGGGTTATAAGCTGTGTAAAGCTGATACTGGCAACTTGTTTGTGAATAGGGGAAAATTGTAACTCACTAGTCACAAACTGTGTGAAACTGTAAATCCAGACTCCAGTGGTCTTTTCAAAACACACACCCTGCAAAGCCCATTTCAAAATTAATTCTCCCAAATGGCAACAAAGGAACAATGGAAAGATTTGGGAAGTAATTTAGACAATAAGTGCTTACTGTGCAAGCACGAGGACTCCAGAATTCATTAAAGAAGCTGGGCTTGATGGTCCACATAAGCAACGCCGGCACTGGGGAGGTGGAGGCCAGTGAATCCCTAGGGTTCTCTAACCAGCCAACTTTGCCTTCTTGTGAGAGATCCTGTCTCAAAACAAAGTTGAACAGCACCTCAAGAATGACAGAAATAACACCTGTGCTTGCCCTCTGGCCTCCACATGCATAGCACAGGTAGCCACAGACATCCATGAACATGTCTGCTTGTGCACACACATAAAGAGGCGACTTGAAAACAAAAGAAAACAGAACAAAACATATTCTACTATGAGTGTGTGTCGGGGACAGCTCCAAACCAGAAGGCATAACCAGTTCTTTCTTTTCTTTCTGATTCTAAGTGACAAAGCCATTATAGAAGCATTTCCAATAATAATAATAATAATAATAATAATAATAATAATAATAATAATAATTGTGGGCAACAAAAACATCATACTTGACTGTTGGCTGGTTTTGCTCAGATAGGAAGAAATCAAATTCATTGTGCCACACGTTAATTGATTAGCTTTCTCCAGACTGGAACTAAAAGTTGATGGACAGGCAACTCCGGAACCACAGGGTCAGAATATCTTCTACTTGATCTGGTGGCTGCTACATTTTGAGCTAAAAGTACCTTTCTCTTATTGCAATTCCAGAGATTGGCATTGGGTCACAGAGTTTGTGCCAATCAAAGATCTGTTGAACAATGTCACATAGACTCATGACCTAAAGGGTTGAGTTGAAAGAGTTGAAAAGATTCATAATATCGGAAACAAAAAGGGTAGTTATCCTCAATGCCTTAGGGAAAAAAACAGTCCCTTGGGTGTCCTCAAGAGCTGTACAGCCAGCTCATATGCTACTTCTTTCTGTAGTTTTACAGAGAAACTTCCATACTCATGTTCAGATGTTCAGTTTACACCCACCCCAGCCGAGAGTTTGGATTCTTCATTCCCTGTGACATCCGCATCAGCATTTGTCATATCATTATCTTTTTATCAGATTATATTAAAGGCAGGTTTATTGGGGAAGCTGCTCTCAGGAAGTTCACTGGTCTCAAGAATTGAGGTCAGGGGGGTAGCCATTGGAAGAGAAGGTGTGGGGCGGGGGGTGGGGGGAGATAGAGAGTAAGGGTGCACACAAAGAGAGAAGAGAAGAAGAACTGCCATTACTGATGCTAACCATTTTCATGGGCATGAAACAGAATTTCAAAGCAATTTTAATTTTCATTTCCCTTATGATTAAAGATGTTAACCCCTTTATCAAATATCTATCAGTTATTTGTGTTTCTTCTTCTGAGAACTGTGTTTCCTCAGTGCATCAGCCACTGTAGTGACTGAGAGACATTTTTTTTGGTAATCCCCCCCCCCCCAGTTCTTTCCACATCTGTCTGGTATAATTGGTAAAGATTTTCTCCTGGTCCATCAACTGCCCTTTTACCTTTTACTCTGCTTTTTACTTTAATGGAACCCCATTTGCCAGCTCTTGGGTTTGTTGCCACTGGAATCCTTTTTCAGAATGATTTGGCCTGGACTTTCTATTGTGAAGTGTTTTCCCTGTTTCCATGCAGCGACCTCAAAGCCATTCATGCAGTTTGAATTGATTCTTGAAGGGTAACATAAATGGATCTAATTTCATTTTCTACATGCAGAAACATATTCTACACAGGAACATTTATTGAAAAAAATTTTTTCCAATGCGTGTTTTTCATATTTGTGGTTTTTTTTTTAAAGAAAGCGGCCGAGGCCACATAGGTTTCTATGGTCCTCTATTCCATTCCATTGGACTGCTTGTTAGTGTCTGGCTCGCTAACATTCTCTCTCTGTCACCAAAATTCTGTAGTGTAATTCTGTCTCCACCTTGTTCTTTCTACTTGAGATTGCTTTGGCTACTCTAGATCTCTTTTGTTTTCATATGAACTTTAGGATTATTTTCCAAGTGCTGTGAAGAATGTAGCTGGAATTTTGGTGGGGACCGTAATGACTTTGTAGACAGCTTTGGGCAGAATTCACAGTATTAATTCTACATGCCCATGAGTGCAGAAGGCTACTCTTTCCCGTGTTTTCTTCTATCCATTTCTTCCTTAATGTCTTTAATTTGTCACCCCCTTGATTATGTTTATTTCTATTTTTGAACTTATATTGAACACAATATTTTCCTTAATTTTCTTTTCATTAAGCTTGTTATTGATATAGAAAAGTGTGCTTTTTGTGTATTGATGTTGTACAATCCACCAGAGCTAAGAGCTTTCTTAGTGGAGTCTTAGCGTCCTTCACATGTAGGAAAAACGTCATCTGAAGAAAGCATAATTTGCTTATTCTTTTTCTGTTTGTATCTCATTTTTTTCCTATTGTACATTACTCTAGTCAAATCTTTAGACACTCTACTGAGTAACACTGATCACCATTGTCTCTCACCATGGTTTAGTGTAAATACTCTCAGTTTTTCAGTATCTAGTATGAGGTTCTTCATGGGAAGCTTTTTTATGTTGGTATATATATATATATATATATATATATATATATATATATATATATATATATATTTTAAATTCCTTAGAGGCTTTTTATGGTACATTGATCTTTTATGTCATCTATTGAGAAAATTGTATTATTTCTGTCCTTAAATTCTTTAAATAGTGTATTATACTTATTGATTTGCATATGGTGAACCAACTTTGCACCTCAGGACAAAACCAATTTGGTTGTGATGTCTGATCTCAGTGTAACCTTGAATTCGATGTGCATGTGATTTATTGTGAATTTTTATTACTATCTGGAAGTAAGTCCAGTTTCCACTTTGTTTTTCTTTGCTATGTTCTCATCTGGTTTTCGAGTCACAGGCTGGCTTCATATGGTGTGTTTGGTAGTATACATTTCCTTTCTATTTTGCAGAGCAATTTGAGAAGCCTCCGTGTTAGCCATCCCTCAAAAGCTTCATAGAACTCAGCATTGAATATGTCCAACCCTGAGCCTTTATTTGTGGAGATACTTTTAATCACTGCTCCCAGAAACACCAGTAAAGGGGTGGCACTACCCACTGTGACTTAGATCTTCCCACATCAAGCAAGAAAATGCACCAGGGTTTGCCTGTAGGCAAAAACGGTGGGAGCATTTTTTTTTCACTGTAATTTCCCTCTTTCCAAATGACTCTGGCTTGTATCAAGTTTATATAAAACTTGCCAGCACAAGGGAACACTGCTGGATAACACCATTGATCATTTTCTCCCCCAGTGTCCTACACAGCATCTTCTGGCACCATGAAAGCTAACCACTATGACAGCTAATCACCATGAAAGATAACCACTATGAAAGCTAACCACCATGAAAGATAACCACTATGAAAGCTAACCACCATGAAAGATAACCACTATGAAAGCTAACCACTATGAAAGCTAACCACCATGAAAGCTAACCACTATGAAAGCTAACCACCATGAAAGATAACCACTATGAAAGCTAACCACCATGAAAGATAACCACTATGAAAGCTAACCACCATGAAAGATAACCACTATGAAAGATAACCACCATGAAAGATAACCACTATGAAAGCTAACCACCATGAAAGATAACCACTATGAAAGATAACCACCATGAAAGATAACCACTATGAAAGATAACCACCATGAAAGATAACCACTATGAAAGATAACCACCATGAAAGATAACCACTATGAAAGATAACCACCATGAAAGATAACCACTATGAAAGCTAACCACCATGAAAGATAACCACTATGAAAGCTAACCACCATGAAAGATAACCACTATGAAAGCTAACCACCATGAAAGATAACCACTATGAAAGCTAACCACCATGAAAGATAACCACTATGAAAGCTAACCACCATGAAAGATAACCACTATGAAAGCTAACCACTATGAAAGCTAACCACTATGAAAGCTAACCACTATGAAAGCTAACCACCATGAAAGATAACCACTATGAAAGCTAACCACCATGAAAGATAACCACCATGAAAGATAACCACTATGAAAGATAACCACTATGAAAGCTAACCACCATGAAAGATAACCACTATGAAAGATAACCACTATGAAAGATAACCACTATGAAAGATAACCACCATGAAAGATAACCACTATGAAAGATAACCACCATGAAAGATAACCACTATGAAAGCTAACCACCATGAAAGATAACCACTATGAAAGCTAACCACCATGAAAGATAACCACTATGAAAGCTAACCACCATGAAAGATAACCACTATGAAAGCTAACCACCATGAAAGCTAACCACTATGAAAGATAACCACTATGAAAGATAACCACCATGAAAGCTAACCACCATGAAAGCTAACCACCATGAAAGCTAACCACCATGAAAGATAACCACCATGAAAGATAACCACCATGAAAGATAACCACCATAAAAGCTAACCACCATGAAAGCTAACCACCATGAAAGATAACCACTATGAAAGCTAACCACCATGAAAGATAACCACTATGAAAGTAACCACCATGAAAGATAACCACTATGAAAGCTAACCACCATGAAAGATAACCACTATGAAAGTAACCACCATGAAAGATAACCACTATGAAAGCTAACCACCATGAAAGATAACCACTATGAAAGCTAACCACTATGAAAGATAACCACTATGAAAGCTAACCACCATGAAAGATAACCACTATGAAAGATAACCACCATGAAAGATAACCACCATGAAAGCTAACCACCATGAAAGCTAACCACCATGAAAGCTAACCACCATGAAAGATAACCACCATAAAAGCTAACCACCATGAAAGCTAACCACCATGAAAGATAACCACTATGAAAGCTAACCACCATGAAAGATAACCACTATGAAAGCTAACCACCATGAAAGATAACCACCATGAAAGCTAACCACCATGAAAGATAACCACTATGAAAGCTAACCACCATGAAAGATAACCACTATGAAAGCTAACCACCATGAAAGATAACCACTATGAAAGCTAATCACTATGAAAGCTAACCACCATGAAAGATAACCACTATGAAAGCTAACCACCATGAAAGATAACCACTATGAAAGATAACTACCATGAAAGATAACCACTATGAAAGCTAACCACCATGAAAGATAACCACTATGAAAGCTAACCACCATGAAAGATAACCACCATGAAAGATAACCACTATGAAAGATAACCACCATGAAAGATAACCACCATGAAAGATAACCACTATGAAAGCTAATCACTATGAAAGCTAACCACCATGAAAGATAACCACTATGAAAGCTAACCACCATGAAAGATAACCACTATGAAAGATAACTACCATGAAAGATAACCACTATGAAAGCTAACCACCATGAAAGATAACCACTATGAAAGATAACTACCATGAAAGATAACCACTATGAAAGCTAACCACCATGAAAGATAACCACTATGAAAGCTAACCACCATGAAAGATAACCACTATGAAAGCTAACCACCATGAAAGATAACCACTATGAAAGCTAACCACCATGAAAGATAACCACTATGAAAGCTAACCACCATGAAAGATAACCACTATGAAAGCTAACCACCATAAAAGCTAACCACTATGACAGCTAACCACCATGAAAGCTAACCACTATGACAGCTAACCACTATGAAAGCTAACCACTATGACAGCTAACCACCTGGGGTAGGGTTTCAGGTCAGCTTCAGTCTGATTTCTCTGTCTTGCAGCCAAAGTGTGTTATGTCTTCAACTACATGGGGTCTTACCATCTAGCTATGGCAGACAGAAGAACAATGGCAGTGGTCTATTTTGTTTTTTGGCGTCTCTGGGGCCTTCTTGAAAAATAGCTCCTAGGGAGGCATCTCCTTCCCTACACTTGCATCTTCATTTAATATCCCGTATCATATCGGGGTAACTTAATCCAGTTCTAAGAATTTTTAGAATTTCTTCTGATTGTTCATTCAAATGTGTGTTGTTTGGTCTCTATTTGCATGGTTTACTGTTGTGGTTGAGTTTTGGTTTTTGTTCCTCTATGATGTAAGAAAGTATTTTTTTTTTTCATTGAAACTTGTTTGTGATCTGATATGTGCTGTTTTAGGACTGATTCCATAGACTACTGAGAAGACTGTGGATTCTTTTTCTGTTGGCTTGAATACCCTGTATATTCAGTTAAGTCCATTTGTTCTATGGCATAGTTTACCTCTGAGACTTCTTTGTTGACTTTTAATGTGGGTGAGACATCTAAAAATAAGAATGGGATATAGGAATCACCCAGTCTCATCACAGGAGGACCTACCCATCTTTCTCTTATGTCCATTCATGTTTGTTTAGTGAAATTGGAAGTTCCAGCCTCTGGTGGATCCATGTTAGCAACTGTATCTTCGTGATATATTATTTTGCTTATTAGTAGGTAGTGGCTTCCTTTATCTGTTCTAATTCACATTTGAAATATACTTCATTTCATACATTATTATATCATATTCATACATTACACATATCAAGTAGCAATGTGAGCTTGATTTTTATTTGCCTGGAAGCTTGGTTTCCATCCTTCAACCCTCAGTTTGAAGATGGTTTTGCCAGTAATGTGTGTTTTCTGGCGACAACAGATAACTAGGATTGTGTTTTTTCATCTAGTCAGTGGTTTTGCACAGTTTTCAGAAATTATGTTTATGTATTTATCTAGTTGTTTAGTGTGTATGTGTTTGTGAATGTGTGTATACACATAATGCATGCATATGCCAAGCCATGTATGTAGAGGTCTAAGACCATTGCAAGAATTGGCTCTCTTGTCATATAGGATCCATAACATTCAGGCATTCTGGTTTGTCAGCAAGAATCTTTACCTACCGAAACCTCTTGCTGGCCCGTAGTCTACAATTTTAAGTAGTGAGTTAAGGCTATTTGCATTCAAGGTTATTGCTGGTTGTTCTAGGGGGAACTGGTTTGCTACCGAGGCTTTTCTTCCTTTTCTATTTATGTTAGGGGTTAGAGGGTTCGCTGCATTGGACAGGGGAAATCTTTGCAAATTTGCCTTTACTCATCCATTCCCTCTTTGTCTTTTATTTTTCGAGATTATGATATAATTACATAATTTCTGTCTTCTCTTTCCTTCCTCCAAAGCCTCCCATACACTCCTCTTTGGTCTCTTTTAAATTCATGGCCTCTTTTTTCATTAATTGTGTGTGTGTGTGTGTGTGTGTGTGTTATGTGCTCAGTACATGAGTCCATATAATGTTACTTGTATATATGTTTTCAGGGTTGACCATTCGGTGTTGGATAGCCAACTGATGCTGTCTTCCCTGGCAAAGACTATTTCTCCTGCTGTCGGCCTTCCTTAGCTGTCTGCAGTTCTTCATGTAGGATTAAGGCCTTATGGGCATCCCCTATGCACCTCCCACCCCTGCCAGGTTGGTGGGTCTACGGATGTCATTCTCATTCAGCTCATGCTTTGGCAGCCATGTTGGGACTTTATGGGTATAGCTTCTGATGTTGCTAGGATACACAGTGTTGCAGCAAGTTCCCTGATCCTCTGGCTCTAACCATCTTTCCAGTTCTCCTCCCTCTGTGTTCCCTGAGCCATAAATGTGCAAACGCATTCTTCTTACAAAGTCCTTTATTTCCTATGATCCTGTGAATGATATTATTTCTCCACCTTCCACAGTTCCTTTGGGTCTCTTCTCTAGTGCTAACGTGGCCATCATGAACTGCCCTAGTCTGTACTTACTTTGAAACATTCTTCCCCCCCCCCCAGCAATCTTAAAAGATAACTCTGTGGGAGATAGAAATTGTAGTGGAAATTTAGTTCCTTTTCTGGCTTAGGCTACATCATTCCATGCTGTCAAGGCTTTTAGGGTTGCTGATGAGTGTTCTGATGATATCCTGTTGTGCCTGTCTTTGTAGAAGAGTTGGTTTCCTCTTTACTACTTTTAATACTGTTTCCTTGCTTTATGTGTTGACAGCTTGACTATAGTACATTATAGAGTGGTTCTGCTTGAGATATTTGTTTGGAGTTTAAATGCTTCTTGTGTTTGGCTGTCTGTTCTCTATGTTCGGTAAATTTTCTGCCAACTTTCCATAAGTAAATTTTCTATTCCTTTAGACTTTATCTAACCTACTCTTGGGTCTCATGGAATCCTAGGTTTGATCTCTCAATTATATCCCAGAGTTCCTGGGAGTTTGGGTCATGCTCATTTATTTTTACCCTATTATTGTTTGGCTTTGTCCTCACGGCTGACATCCGAGCTTCTGATTACTTGGTTCCTTAATGATATTCACCACCACTGGCTCTTTTGTTACCATTTTATGTTCTGTTGTTTTTCAGAACCCATCTTTCCTTGCTGAATTTTATTTTATTTTAGTTTAGTTTAGTTTGTACTTATTTTATTACTCAAGGGAATGCATACATTTCACCTTTGCATATATCCAATTTTTTCTTTTATTGCATATTTTCCTTTTTTACATTTCAAATGTTATCCCCTTTCCAGGTCTCCCCTCTGGAAAACCCCTATCCCATCCCCCATTCCCCTGACTCTCCACCACCCACCCATCCACTCTCACCTTCCCGCCCTGGCATTCCCTACACTGGGGCATTGAACCCCCTTAGGCCCAAGGGCTGCTCCTTTTACTGATGTCCAACAAGGCCACATAAGCGGCTGGAGCCATGGGTCCCTCCATGTGTACTCTTTGGTTGGTATTCCAGTCCCTGGGAGCTCCAGGGGGTCTGGCCAGTTGACACTATTGTTCCCCCCCTCCATGGGGCTGCAACCCCTCTCAGCTGCTTCAGTCCCTTTTCCAACTCCTCCATCAGAGACCCCCCATTCAGTCCAATGGTTGGCTGTGAGCATTCGCCTCTGTATTTGTCAGGCTCTGGCAGAGCCTCTTAAGAGACAGCCATATCAGGCTCCTGTCAGTCCAAGCTGAATTTTAATTTTATGTTTTTAGAATTTCTCCACCAAAATGACCATTCTATCCACTTTGGTAACAGTCTTGCCTAGGTCTCAAGTTAATGTCCTTAGTTCATTCATCTGTTTAAATTCTCTATGTGGTCATTCATCCATTTAAATGTTTGTATTACATTTGTTTGTTTGTTTGTTTGTTTATACACACACGTGTGTGTGTGTGTGTGTGTGTGTGTGTGTGTGTATGCTACAGCACATGAGTGAAGTAGAACATGGGACATCTTTCAGAAGTTAGGTCTCTCCTTCTACCATGTAAAACCCAAGGATCAAACTCAGGTTGTCAGGTTTGGTAGCAAATACCTTTACCCATTGAGCCATTTATCATTTGAAAAAGTAAGACTCTAAAATAATTTTCTGGCATGTAAGCTAATCATTATCTTTGGTTTCTGGTATTAAAAGCTGTGAGCTTGCTGAGTGGTTTGTTTTTTCATATTTTTTGGTGTGCCTTTGTAGTGTCTTATGCATCTGTTGGGAAGAGGTGTCCTCTAGCTCTTGTTTCTCATTTTCCTGCTCCTCTTGTTTGTTCTATATTACACAGTGAGAGCTTTAATTTGGATTAATGTTCCTCTGCACTACTAGGCAGGAAGCAGACTTCTTTGATAGATGCGGCGATTCCACAGCAGTGCTGTTCTCGGCTTGCACTAGAAGACACTCATCTGAGCCATCTGTGTGTTGCCCATGATTAGGTTCAGAGACACAGGCACTTGGTTGTTGGTTGGAAAAATGTAGCTTTTTATGGTTTTGTTAGGACTGTATAAATAACTAAGGGGTAAAATGAGGAGGGAGTGTGAAAATGGGAAATGAGAGAGTAAAGCTTGAATAAAGAAAGTATGTGTGTCAGGGCTGCAAGAGATAATAAAGGAACATTAGAGTAGATAGTGAAAGAAAGGACTCACTTGGAAGACTATTCAGGCAAGACACAAGTTAAAGCAAGTTACATAACATAATTTGAATACAAAAGTGTAAATGGATTAAAATGACAAGATAAAACAGAAGATATTGTGAACTCAGTTTTCTCCCTGTTTGGGATGAATGCAGTTTTACCTTCCTCCTCAGCTGGCCTGTGGAGCAGGGAGTGGAGAAAGTTAGGAGTGCCAATCATTCAAACCTGATTCTACATTCTTCTACTGGGATGGATTTCTGTGTGGGACTTTGCTTTCCCACATAAGGATTTTGTTGGAGATTTGTTGGTAATACTTTGACTCTGCATGTCCAGATGCTAAAGGTCCTTGTCTCCTATTGGTTTTTGATCTATCAAAGAAGATACCGGGAGCCAATGACTGGGCATGGGGCTGAACACTTAGAGTTGCTCAGATAGTATGCAGGGAGGAACAGGAGGATCTCAATGACTCAGGGAAGAAGAATGGGCTTGTAGTATCAGCAGGAGATAAATAGGACCAGTCATGTGAGATTTCGGGTAACTAGCCACTGGCCAATTCCCTGATTGGGCCTGAGGTAGTAGGGGTCTTTCAAGTAGCCAAGGCATTAAAAAATAAATAAACGTGTGTGTGTGTGTCTTTCATTGGCAAATCAGCAAAGAGTTCCTAGGTGGGTACAAGGATTCGAATGTCTAGGAACAAACACAAAGCTGTGCAGCCAAAAATTCACCACATCAGATGGCGCCCAACGTGAGGTTTAAACCTGTGACCCTGGGATTAAGAGTTCCATGCTCTTCTGACTGAGTAGCATTTTTAAATTAATTGGTGTGTGTGTTTCATTCTCAGACCCTAGATAGCTCCTGGGCAGTTGCATGAGTATGTAAGTGTATGAGTATGCAAGTGCGACCAGCTGGGAACACAAAGTGGTGCAGCCAAAATCTCACTGCTACAGGATTTACCAGGAATTTTTACCAGGGTAATTTTCCATGAATTACCAAGTCTGAATTACATACCCACACCTGTCAGTTATAGTCGTGCTCAAGGTGCTTGGGGTTGGTGTGGTTGTTCTTTCCACCTGAGGCTTTCTGTGACAACAGCTCTGAAGGAGTTTGGAAGATCAGCCCGTGCCTTTCATTTAGTCCTTGGGTAGTCTTCCTAGAAAGACTGCACCTAGACAAGCTTCATGTTCCTTACATTCTTGTGTTGTTGCTCACCCAGGCAGTGGCAGAGGAGGGGTGAGGGCTGGGGGCTCCTTCCTGGGTTCTTCAGGATACCTATGGAGAGCTTCTCCTCCAGTCTCAGTGTGTCACACTTGTGTCTCCATCTCAGCAGTTGGTGCTGTAGTCCTTTCTCCTCCTGTGGTATATGTAGCCACTAGGTACACATCCATGGCTCAACCAACTTCTCTGGCTCACTGTTCTTTTAGTATCTAGTTCCAGTCATCACTCACCCCATCTTGTCTACAGCTAGGCACAGATTTGCTATTCCTGCTTGCTTCTTTGCAGAGCTATTACCAAGGTCCAATTATTTATTTTCTGCAGTTCTTTATCTCATAAGAATAAAATCTATTATTTTTAGTTCTTGCTTATTGTTTCCCTGAGTCGCAGAGAGTTGGCTGTTAATATGACATCATGCCAAGATGCTTTAAATTTTTCTCAATGATTTGTGTGAATATATTATAAATGTGTCCTTTATTAGTTCCATTTGCTTCATGTTTCCATTTTTGTGTTGTCTATGCTTTTAATAGCAAGAACCGCAAATATTTTAAGTTTGCATGTAGTCGTTTATACGAACACTCACTTTGAGATCTATTCTGCTCATTATTGGATTTTTATGCAGACAAATAGGAAGTTTGGATGCATTTCTTTCTGTGGCTTCCCTTAAGAGAAGCAACTTATCTATATTTGATGAGCAGAAGGAAAATCTCATCTTTCCAAATTTCAAATGTATCCTGGCCTCAGTCTATTTTTAAAACTTTACTTAAATTTTTATGACTTTTATGCATATAATCACTTTGCCTGAATGTATGTGTGTTTATCATATGTATGCCCAGTGCCTGTGGAGTTCAGAAGAGGGTGCTGAAGCCTTTGGAACTGGGAGCACGTACAGTTGTGAACCACCATGTGAGTGCTAGGAACAGAAGCCAGGCCCTCTGCAAGAACAGCAAATACCCTTAACCCCTGAGCCCTCTCTTCAGCTTCTAGCATTACTGATGCAACTCTGACTTGTAGATAATCTCCTTTGGGAACTTTGATTCCAGAACATCAAGATAAAAGAAGTGCAGTAAATTAAAGTAGAAGTTTATCAACCATTTATTTTACATATGATTACTCGTGTGTGTGTGTGTGTGTGTGTGTGTGTGTGTGTGTGTGTGTGTGTGTACCACAGTGTATACATATAGTACAGGGGACAAAACCTAGTTGCTAGGTTTGCTTGGCAATACCTTTATCTGCTGAGCATAAACACATTTTAATATTAAAGTTTTTTAAAGTTCTGGCAATCAGGAAATGGGAGAGGTACACTAAGGAGTTAAAACTTGCATAGAAAAAAGAGATAATCAAGGTATTCTAAGTAAGTAATGAACCAAATGGGAGGACACTGACCTTAGTAAGGAGACCAGCAATCTTCTGTGCTTGATGCAGGTGCTTTTAGTTCCTGGATCTTTGAGACTTCAGTCTCTCTCTCTCTCTCTCTCTCTCTCTCTCTCTCTCTCTCTCTCTCTCACACACACACACACACACACACACACACACACACACACACAAACTGACAGCTTACAGTGTGAGTAATCATGATACATAGCACAACACAATATAGTGAATTATATACACACTGTGAAACGACTAACTCTAGTTAATTAACACATGCATTAGGTCACATAATTAATTATTATGAGGTATAATTACTATCTTACACAATTTCTTATGTTACTCCTGCTGCTGGTGGTGGAATATCCTTTAATAGCATAATCCTTTTTCTTATCAATAACATATGAGTTTTATGAATTTAAAGCAATCAGCTTATATGCTTAGCCTCATTTGGGAATAACTCAAATGCCATTACCGGAGTGCACTCACTTGAGGTCCAGTCACAGCTATGGTTACACTGGACATTTAGGAAGACCCAGACTGCTGCACTGGCCACCACCCTGATCAACCACCTAAGCATGTTGGGAGAGAGAAACCAGGCAGAAAAAAGCACTGTGATCCCAATTATAGATATGTTCAAATCAGGCAAAATGGTAGCCTGTTATCATGGTTCCTCTTGGGGCTAAGAAACAGTGGCCAGAAGAGGGATGAGGCAGTCCTGAGCACTGCAATGATTCTGTTCTTAGTTTGGGTGCTGCTTATTTGAATAGATTGCTATTGCCAAAATCCACAAGGCAGGACACCTACAGTTTTATTTTTAATTTATTGTATACAGACATCACAGTTTGATCACAGGTATACCCAGATTATTAGAAGCACTGGAGGAAATTCCAGTAGATGTGAGACTGTAAAATGATAATGACAGGGAAATCACAATTCCTATTCTCAGTAGATGCATAAAAGCGCTGTTTAGATGAGGATTGGAAAGGAACCAGAGCATTAAAGTAATAAACGCAGGGCTGGAAAAAAGCTCCAATTTCTGTAATGGGTCGAGCCGCTAGCAGAGAGCTGTGGCTAGAAAGAATGCGTGAGGCAGTCCTGCAGCAGACGTCCCTAAAGAGACATGGCAGATTTCTGCTAGGAGGCTACACCCTGGGAAAGATTGGGGTCTGTCTCCATCTTAAACACACCTTAAGAGAGGCTTTCTGGGCTTAGAGGCCAAGCCTTTTAATTTTAAAAATGCCAACTTGCGAGCATTGTTTTGTTTCTTTCTCATTTTATTTGAACTCTATAGCACTGTGGAGTTCAGCGGGCTGTTAGATAAAGCTCTCTCTCAGTTCAGTAGGAAAGCCTTTCAGAGCCTTTGTTTGCAGTAGTAAGCCCTTCAAACAATCACATGGATTTGAGCTCGTCCGCCAATGTTTTGAAACAGATTCTACTCATCTATTCAGAGACCCCATGATCAGCCTTGCTCTGTCTTTAAAGATTTAAATCTATATACATACTAACAACATTATATGGACTAAGCAGGTTGTATTTATATATTTGGGTATACATACATACATACATACATACATACATTTAAATACAATTAAAGAAAAATGAGGCCGTGAATTTGAAAGTCTGTTGGAGCAAGGATAGTTTACTGGGAGGGGTTAGAAGGATGAAAGGGAAAAGGAAATTTTCTATTTTCATTTCATAAAACATAAAATGACTAATCTAATCACCACCTCCTCTCACAGCCCTCCACACAAGCCTTCCAAATGCTTTCTCATTTACTTCTGACGAACTCACCTGGACTTTTATTTAGCTTTTTTTTTAAAAGTGTGATAACATAATACAGTGGTATGGTGGCCTTGGAGTTATAAAACTTTTAAAAATAATTTTTAATTTCTTTGAATGCTTCTTTTTCCCAATTACTGTTAAGGATTGTTTTGATGATTAAGAATTCCTGTGAAATATCTGACATAGAAGGCACATAAAAGACATTGTTCCCCCAATCTTATATCCCCCTTATCCTGTATCTGCCTTATCCTGTGTTCATCCATCCTGTATCCCCTTATCCTGTATTCCCTTATCTTGTATCCTCTTCTCCCTGTACCCCCTTGTCCTGTATCTCCTTATCCTATATCCTCCTTAGCCTGTATCCACTTATCCTGTATCCCCCTATCTTGTATCCCCTTACCCTTGAGTTGTCTGCCACTCACCAAGCAGACAAGTCCTGGCACTATACAGAAGAAGACTGAGTAAGAGTTGTAAGCACCAGGCACTGGAGCTCATTGGAGATCATCTTGGAGGCTGGATACCAGAGGTGGACACCATGACTGGATGGAAGGCATCCTTCTTTCTCAATGAGCTTTTTACATGGGTAGGATAGCTTGGATCTTAGCCTTAGGTACTCAGGTTTTCAATAAGCAAGTTATCTTAATCAGCATGGGGATTCTAAGGTAACACACAGAAGCTGCCAGTTCTCCTAAAGACCTGGGATTAGCTAGAAACCACATATGGCCAAATCATATTATAGGATAAGAGCTACATTTGCAGCAATGTAGGAAGTACTATCTACTCTAAGTATAGGAGAGCGTAAAGGAGAGACCGGATAAGTTCTCTGGGAGTCCTGAGGCTGCTTTGAGATAATTGGGACCAGGAGAGAGGATGTCCAACACTAAGAGCCATGCCGAAGCCAAACACACTCCGCAGCTGGAATAAGAGGAATAGGCTAGAAAGTGAGCCATGTGTGACATGCGTGGGCTCTCTTGGCAGGGCCACATGTGAACAGACAGGAGACAGGACCAGAGGGAGCCACAGAGGATCCCACATGCTAAATTGAGAGACTGGACTTGGAAGGATATTCTGTACGTTTTTGAGTAAATGAGCCTTTCACGTGTCCTTGAAACAAAGATTTGGACATTTCTGAAACCTTTACCACATGCTGGGTGATGAGCTAAGCATTGTATATACAGTTCCTGTCATTTTTATGGCAAGGTGGCAAGGTGAATGTGGTCTTCATCTCTTAGAGAAGAAACTAAAGAGTAGTGAGCTTGAATAACTCTCTGAAGTTCACAGTAGCAGACCATCTGGGGCTCATCCTTGGGTCTGTCTCCTCAACTCATCATCTGTTGTTATTGTTAAAGTCCCCAGGGACAGCACACTTCCAGATGTTAAAAGGGACGCCTGAGAGATGCACACTAAAGGGCTGACTTATAGTCAAGATTACCCAACATCCCAAAGGCTCATAGAGAGCAGCAGTGCTGTGGATAGTAACAGAGGCTGAAGGAGTTATAGAAGGCAGGACTGAAAAGCTGGCATAAGAGCTGGTGCATTGACCCACCGGAGGTGCCATGGATGGTGAGTGGCTGGTTGGGTAAGAAGGCACAGCAAGGCTTTTGGGTTTTAAAGGATTCTAGTAAGACAATGCCAGCCTCTTCCCAACCTGTGTACAATCCAAGCCTCCTGAATAGCAGTGTGGCTTTAGGAAGAACCAGTGAGGAGCACTGAGGGAAGATAAAGTCTCCACCAGGGTCAGATCAACAGAACCCGGTCTGGGACATGATGGAGATGAGGAAGGGTGGGTGGCAAATACTACACCCAGCTTATTTTCCCAAGGGATTTTAATCTTTCACTGCTTTTTATAGAACAAGGTTAGATGAATCTGCTGTCTCCCTGCTCCTCATCCTTCTAGGAATCTTTAGGCCAAAGGCAGAAATGTGTCCATCCATTTCTCATCTCTAAATATTTGGATCCCAGAATTCCCTTCCCAACTACTCCAAGCACACTTTTAGAATCACTGTGGTCCTCCTCATAGGGTCCTTCTCATACCTTTTTTTTTACATTTTGTATTTTTGTGTGTGTGTGTGTGTGTGTGTGTGTGTGTGTGTGTGTGTGTGTGTTTGTAGGGGTGTTTGTGTGTGTGTGTATGTGTGTGTAGGTTTGTGTGTGTGTGTGTGTGTGTGTGTGTGTCTATAAGTCAGAGAATAGTTTGTAGAAGTTGGTTGTTTGTGTACTGGCTGATTTTAAGTCAACTTGACATAAGCTAGAGTCATCAGAGATGAAGAAACCTTAATTGAGAAAATACCTCTATAAGATCTGGGATTTAAGGCATTTTCTTAATTAGTCGTCAGTGGAAGAGGGCTCAGCCCATTGTAGGTGGTGCCATTCCTGGGCTGGTGGTCCTGAGTTCTATGAGAGAGCAGGCTGAGCAAATCATGAGGAGCAAGCCAGTAAGCAGCACTCCTCCATGGCCTCTGGATCAGCTCCTGTGTCCAGGTTCCTGCCCTGACTTCCTTTGATGATGAACAGTGATATGGAAGTGTAAGCCAAACAAACCCTTTCCTCCCCAACTTGCTTTTCGGTCATGGTGCTTAGTCACAGCAATAGAAGCACTAAGACAGTCTGTATCATCTGGGCCCTAGGAGATAGAACTTGGATCGCCAGGCTAGGCAACAGGCACCTCGTCCTTTACTCAGGAAATTCAATGACCCAAGGTCCTCCTTCCTTAAGATGAACTCTGCCTCTGTCCTGTGCATCCTTAGGAATGTGTAAGGGCACAATGGGCAGCTTTATATCTACTTAAGGAGTGTGTTAGTCAGATTTCTCTAGAGAAACAAAACTAATATTCTATATTCATTCATATATATTCATATCTCATATGTGTGTGTGTGTGTGCATGTGTTCACGCATACACTGGCATGTGTGTGTGTGTGTTATACACTGGAATCCTGAAGAGGTAGGCTCTAATACCAATGGAGGAATGAACTTGCCAGCATGAGCGAGGGCAAGCTGACAAAGAGCAAGAGCTTCCCTTTTCTATGTCCTTATGTCCTTTATGTAGGCTGCCACCAGAATGTGTGACCCGGATCATAGGTGAATCTACCCACCTCAAATGATCCAATCAAAAATGTCCCTCACAGGTATATCTAGCAGCTTGGGTTTTGATGAATTCCAGATCTGTTCAAGTTGACAACCAAGAGTAGCAGTCACAGAGGGCGTGAATTGACCTTCAGGCTAGGGTGTCTACACGTATCTGCATAAGACCATTTGCGAGGAGAGGAAGCCCCAGAGTGCAGAAGAGCTGAGTGTGGGATGCTCAGAATTTGGAGTCCTTCTGATTTATTTTGAAAATGTATTTGTGACGGCAGGAGAGTAGGTCATACTTTGTAACTAGTTAACTTGATTTATAACATGAAATTTGATACACATACAGAAGATGAGGCCTCATTCTGTATTCTTGCTCAGTTCCTGGGGCAATAGACCAGGACTTCTGACCCCAGCACAAACTTAAAGGCCTGTCGTCAGTCCTGCTTACTCCAGTCTGCTCCTCCCTGGCAGCTCACTCACTGTTTACTGATGGCTAGCACTCCACATCCCAGGTCTCTAGATTTGTCAATGAAAGCTCTTGACCATTGTCTTTACCTTTAGACAATAGAGTTGCCTAAATTGATAAACTAAGTGGCATAACTCCCCCTACTTTCCAGGATTTTTTTTTAAACTATGTATTACTACACCTAGAGTCTCAATCTGAAGATGTGTCAGGATGACTAGCCATGGTTACACACACAAGGCAGCCAACACTTTGAAATCAGGCTTAAAATCAGGTCTTAGCATCACCAACAATAACCCACTCGTGGCTGCTGCAGAAGTCTGGTACTTACCTATTTAGAATGAGCTAACATCAAGCTGTTTAGAAGACACCCAAGGGACTGGGGAGATATTTCAGTTAATAAAATGAAGCTGTTCAAAAAAAAGGTCCTGAATTTGGGTCCTTAGCTTCCATATAAAAGCTAGGCACTGCAGCACATGCACACTGCCCTGGTGCTGGGGACAGAGACAGGGGGATTCCAGGAGCTTGCTGGCCTTCCAGTCTAGCTGAAACAATAAGCTTAAGGTTCAGTGAGAGATTCTGTCTCAAAAATAAGGTAGAGTGTGATAAAGGAAGACACCTAATATCAACCTACGCCCTCTATGCTCACATGCAGAAGGAGCACATACGCATAAACACATGGACACATCTGGATATATCACACGTGGATACATTACATGTAAGCACGCATCCACTCATGCACATGCATGCACAAAGCACCCAGCATGCAGACTGTCTCTTCCCAGTCCCCTTGTTCTTTCTCTTCATGTTTGTTTTCTTTGTGCCAATTTACACATGTAATTCAAAAAGTCTTCACAGAAGATTGTACCGCTGGTCAGGTGATCGCTTTAATTTGGCAACTGAAGTCTTACCGTGCGTCTTCTAGTTGGCAACATTAAAGACACCATCTGTTGCAGTTTAGTATTCTTTGAAGAAAATTGCCCATACAATAAGTTCCCTCTATAGTTTTGTATAAGGAAACATTGCAAAGCCTGTAATGGTATCTGTTGATGACCTATACACACATTTAAACTATTGTATTGTACACTTGGTTACTGTGCATTTTTCTACTGGGACTTAAAATGAAAAGAGGCAATGCAGGTAGGCATATGCAATTTATTTAAATAAATTAGCATATAGGCACATGTAGACATGCCTTGTTATGTTCTATTTTGCGTAAAAGATGTCGCTTCTCTTACTGATTTCTGGTATCTTGGCAGTATCAGGTTAAACAGTTTCCTTAAACTGTAGAAATCCTTAGAATCTGTCCATGTGACCTGGAGAGGACCTGGGCACACTTCTAACCACTGCTGTGCCATCCCTTGCTCTATTGTGAGTATTGCTGTTTTCTAACCATTGGTTCCTTATTTATACAAGGAGTGACTTGCACTAGTTAACATCTCTTCTATGCTTAATTTTCTGTGCACTGAAGAGGACATAAATACACTTTCGTAGTTATATTATTTAATAAAGTATATTTATACTAGATAGAATTCAGAAGATTCTAGATGGTTTCTTTAAACCATAGAGACAAACAAATTTAGATTAAATTCCTATTTCAGCGAAGTTGCCTTGGGTCTCTGAGCTCATGACTGATCTACCTTCTGTGTCAATCATAAGGGTGGAGACAAGCTCACAATCTCACAGAAGCCACACAGTTTCATGGAGGCTCAGATCTAGACTGTATGAAGGGCCCCAGGCGCATTGTTAAAGTACGGATCAATTCCATACTCATTGCAAAGAATAAAGCAGTAGGTGAGATGAGCAGCAAATGCAATTAATAATATGGTTTCTAATGTCAACTCATTAATTCAAGCTGATTACTCTTGAATGTCACTCTGACCATTAACAAATTAGTATCCTGTTGTAATGTGACCCGGGTAATAATAGAGACATTGAATATATTAAATCCCCTGGCAGACTTTTATGGGCTAATTTTTTTTTTAATATAAATTGCACTTTGATCAACAGATGCTGGGAGAGGATCCAGGCCCTTGGACAAGAAAAGCAATTACTTACTTCTGGAAACTCCGTGTGATGGTGGCAGACGATGATGATGCCCAATAGTAGACCTGGCAGCAGCCAGGAGGGGGGCGGGGTATCAGTCAGGGCTGAAGAAAGAGAGGGAGCTTGTGTGATGCCACAGCTCAGTCAGAAGGACTCATGGTGTGGGAAGTAGGTATTATTACCAGCAGGGCCAGAGCTGCAGGTTGTATAAGCGTGCTGGATTGTATAACATGCTGGAACCACGTGAGCACCTGGCTATGAAGGCAAGCACCATGCCTAGAAGCTCTGTGGCTAAAGGAAGAAACACAAGAGCCAGGAACCAACACACAACCCAGCTAATGGAAAGTTTGCTGGAGGAAGCTCTGTGCAGTTCCTGCACCAACCTGTAACCTGGTGAATGGTTAGCCTGTGACACTTGTGTTACATGAAAAACTAAATCTAAAAGTTTGAAAACTCATCAAATTTATTCTAAATAACTTGAACATTTATAGGGTCTAGTAAGCCAGAGTGTTCTCTATTATCTAGGTTTTTTTTTGGAAACGGCTATTCTTGCTGCTAAGTATTGTTGAAAAATTTTCAAAGATTTGGTTTTTTTTAATTTTATGCATAGGAGTGTTTTTCTACATTTATATATGTGCACCATGTGTTTATAGTGCCCATAAAAGCCAGAGGAGCTCATTGGATACTCTGGAACTGACTTTATAAACGATTATGATCCACAATGTGGGTCCTGGGAACCGAACCCAGATCTTCTGCAAGAGCTGCCAGTGTCCTTAACCACAGAGCCATCTCTTTAGTCCTCAGTAAATATTTATAACACCACTCACAGAGATGCCCTAGATTGAAATCAGCAAAATATTCAGTGGTGGCCTCTATTTCAAAAGGAATTCTACTTCCAACACAGACAGTCTCTGGAGAGATCCAGTCAGTTAGAGTCCATATGCCCAACCACATGGATTTGGCTCCCTAGCGCTCACAAAGCAATGGCCTTGAGCCACACACCCATCAAGGGCAGGTCTCCTCTAATGCATGTGACATCATTTTTCATGGTGAGTCAGCAGCACTTATTTCTACTGGCCCCTCTTAAAGCCTTTGGATGGGTGGGAAAATAATCCATATTTAAACAGAGATGTAAACTTTCCCAAAAGAGTCTTAAGGGGAATGAAGGAAGTCAAGTCTCTGACCAAAGCATATCTGCCTTTCTGGAAAATGAATGACCCAAACTGAAGTATGTCAATATCTGTTCCTAAAATCAGCTCTCCTGATGGCTGTGTATCTTAAAAATTAAATCATTTTTAGTCATGTAAAATTTACTGAAACGTGGTTTTTTGTTGTTGTTGTTGTTTTTGTTCTAAGAAATAGGGATAAGATTCTTGGTTGCAGCGACTCGTTTGGCTGGGTCTTCGTGGTGGAATGTAGAGAGGTTGTGGGTGAAAGATTAGAGGACGGCTCTGTAGTTGAAGACCTTCTCCATGGTTCCCCACTGTGGGCTCCAAAGAAGAGAGATAGTCTATGGTCTTAAGATATTTATTGTCATGGTGGAAAATGGATGAAGCTATACCTCAGTATTCTCAGGGTGGGCCTTTTGCAAGGAGGAGGGTCTGGGAAGGAATGCTTAATTGGCTACACCCTCTGGCCTTTGGGTATCTCATTAATATGGAGATCTGTCTTGAGGCTCTGTGGTTTATAGTCACGCCCTCTGCCTGTGGAGGGGCTAGTAGAGGCATTGTCTTATGTGACCAATGGCCACAGACCTCTCTGTGGGGGGCTGTGGCTATGGATCCAGTGGCCCAGGAGCAAGTCCAAACTCCTACCGTCCCTGAGGGTCTCCAGGGTTCGAAGCCTGCTCAACCAGGTACCCAGCTGTCTCTCACAGCCCCACAAAAACTCATTGCCAAGGCAGACTCTAGCTGACGGATATACACATAGTTCTAGTAAAAGATGATAAATTAAACTCTAAGCAGACGTTCTGCTGACTTTTACCCCAAATAAACTATGGCAAATGGCTTTGAAAAGAAAGGACAGATGCAGATCACATTGGATATCTTTGATTTTAATGCTTGAACCTGTAGAAGAGCCATGTATTTATTTCCTTGCCCATGAAGTTATGGTGTGTGTGTGTGTGTGTGTGTGTGTGTGTGTGTGTGTGTGTGTCCCTGACTACTAATAGCCAATTAAAGAAATTCCTTTGGATTTTAAAATAGTCAACTTCTTTTCTATGCCCATTTTACCTCTGATATCAGATACCTTTTCTAACTGAAATTAGCTACCTAATCATCACATTGGATATTGATGGTGAATGGGACTGAACCCTTATAAAAGATTATATCAGAATCTTGGATTAGGTCTGTAGTTTTAAATTACCTTCTCTACTCACTTCCTACCACCCTAGTCGAAAATGATCAAACATTAATGTTTTGACGGCTTCCCTGAGACCACACAGAAACTAGAAACAAGCCACCTGACTTTGTTTGTTTGTTTGTTTGTTCTATCAAATACACAAGTTCTTGGTCACCATAGCACTCTGGGTTTCCAGCTGCGAACATGCATTATAAATAGTGTTGCAAATTATTGGGCTTAATGTCTCAATATAGAGAATACATTTTGGATGTTTTGTTTTGCAAAATTACAGACTTCTAGGAGATGAAATGATATTTCAAAGAATATTTATTCTAAAACATTTTCCTACAGGGAAGAGAATTCCACTGCAATGGGGTACTTCAGATGTTAGACGGAGCTTCCAAAAGGCCTGTTTCCTACACTGTTTGAATAAACAGCCCTGCAGCTTGCAAAAAGGCATCATGCCATCAGAACATATTAGTCTCCTGGCTGCCTTGCTCAGAGTAACTCTGCACCTCCTTACTGAATGCTCGCTGGCAGAATTCCCAGTCAGGAATGCCCCACAGCCATCTGCTCTATCTCTGATACCCCTCAGTGTTCCAGAGGGCCAACAATCTCCCAAAGCGCTACTCAGTTGCTTGAATTACTATAAAGGGGCATTGTAAAAAAAAAGAATTGCTATGCACTCAAGGCATGTATTCCGTTTTTATGTTGTGATATTTTATTATCCCTTGCTGCCCTGCATTTTCAAGATGACTTTACTCTTCATTGTGAACATGCACAGATGGAGTGTAGAAGGATAGTGGCAGAGTGAGAAAAGTGGCTCCCTGAAGCAGTGCTGAGGGGAAGCCCTCACTGGGGAACTGGGGCTTGTCTCTGCTTTACTATCAGCTAAAGTTACAACTCTGAGCCAGATGCTCTCCTTTTTAGTTTACCTTGTATTTAAAAAAATTCCCACAAAATGGAGCCTACAAAATGAAGGGGTGGTACTACACCTAAAATCAAATTTGAAAGGCAAGTGACTTGCTACTCCCTAAATTTATTCATAATACATGTAGAAAAGGTTGAATTTCCCTAACAAAGAGCTCCTGCAAATTGGTGAAAATAGAAAACAGAAAAGCCTCTACCAGATACCCAAGACCAACAATTAAAACAACCCTTGGTATAAGTTATTCCTTTTAGAATTATTATTCAGTGAGGTCCCACAGACTCCCAAACATTACAGGGTACTGAGATTGCTCTTGGTTATCCTTCAGAAATTGACAGTCAAAGCCTATTGCTGAAGACCGGGAAGGCTTTAGTCATAGGATGTAGAAAATCAAGCTGGGACAGAACTAAAACCTTTATCCTATTGGTTGGCTTCCACGGTGCAGGAAAGTGTGTGCAAGCTACTAGAGGGGGAAAATTGATCATCAGTCATATCCAGCTACAAACCTTTGGAGCTATAATAATGACTGCCCAGGAAAGACATGCCCACTGGTGTAATAACACAAGTATCATGGTAGTAGCCAAACACTTTCTGATTTGAAATAAGTTCCATTCCACGGGATGAAACCCATGCCTGGCACCACTCTCAGGCTAAGAACCTATGGCTACACAGGTCATAGGCCCTGGGGGAGAACATACTACTTTTATGCTGCTAAATAACCATGGTATTGAGCTAATTCTTAGCAACTTATTGTTATCCACACAGATCAATGCATCTTAACCTTCATCCGAGAATCTTCTTTTTACAGTAGACAGTAACCCTCGACTAGCCACGGTGCAGAGAATGAGAGACTACAGAATGCTCATAAAGGGAACTTACATACCCTAATCATCTTGAAAGGCTCAGGGATCTCTGTGGAAGAGAAGAAAGAAGTATAAGAGCCTAAGGCAATGGATGACTACTACGCAGCAAGGATAGCTGCACTTAGGAACTCAGTAGTTGTAAGAGCATGTACAAAGCCTGTGCTAGCTCAAGCCCAACCAAAGTCCAGCAGGGAGATGGGACGTGACCCTGAAATTCTACTACTAGTTCTGGGGTTGGTTGCTATTGTTAGCTGCTAAAAGAGGGAGAGACTTTTTTCCCTAAGGATATAAACCCTGGTAAGTCAGCCATTCTCCAATAGAAGACCACACAGCTAAGAATATTTGGGCAGCATAAATTGGTCTTGAAGGATTTTTCTTTTTCTATTTTAAGATGACACAAAGTTGGGAGGATAGGGAAAAATGGTGAATTGGGGGAAAAGTTAGAGAGAAATATAACAAAAATATGGGTGAAAGTCTCAAAGGACTAGGAAAAATAGGCAAAATAGGCACGGATAAGACTGAGTTCTATGTAAGACAATAAACAAATAATAAATTAGGTATGTTTAGTGATTATTATAAGAGTAGAACCCCCTTGTTTCCAAATGCGAATCATTATGAATGAGCAAGAAAATTGCAAATCAAAGCCAGATCAGGGCATCATTTTTATGCATCTAACAGCAATGTGAAGAAATATGATTATTATCTACTGCTGGTGAGAATATAACAATACTTGAGATATTGTGGTGACAGGAGAATTCTTATAGGCTGTAAAGAAGCAGTCTGACAATGCCCTGCCAGTCTTTTTTTGTAGAAATCTGTCCTAGAGAAATAAAACATTCACATTTAAGGATATGTATATAATGGTTATCATTGCAAAGTAGAGGAAAAATAAACTCAGGACTTGGTTATTACCAAGATCAACACTGAGAAAAAAATGGTTGAATAATTATGCTAGTGGCTCTCAATGAAGAATGTTTTCTCCACAGAGGAAATATCAATGTTAAGATTGAGAAATCCATATATGTATATTTAAATGTGTGTGTGTGTGTGTGTGTGTGTGTGTGTGTATGTGTGTGTAAAATGCTGTGTCTAGAGGAAAGTAAGGAACCAGTAAGGAACTATCCACAGCAACCTGACAACACTGCTTATGTTGAGGAGAAGCACAGGAGTTGGAATGGTGTGGAAGGAACATGCCCTGCGCTCACTCACAGGCATGCCCACATATTCCTAAGATAGCATTAGCTAAGTCAGAAGTCCATTAGACTCTGTGGAAATAATCATGTCTTCCTGGTCACATGTGAGATTTCTTGCACCAAGTATCATAGATCTAAATATTTTAGAAAATGGTGGGTTCCTCCCTTCAAAACTATTCTTCAGAAAGGAGTAAGTTGCCTGTTACTTAAATCCTTACAAAGGATCTTGTAAGCATAGGGAACCTTTTGTTGCTTTATTTAGACAGCAATAGTTGCCCAAAGGCTCTGGCCAGTGTTTACAGAGGTCACCTGATGAAATCAGCTAAAAAAAAAAATACAGGGTTTTAAAACATAGAGGAAAGAAATGTAATTTACATGTATTGATTTACTCCAAAAGTTGAACTTCTTATCTGCAAGTATTAAATGTCGTTATAAATCAGCCTTCTAAGAGAGTCAGCGGCTATGCAGGTGAACATGAGAATAGAAACACTTGCAGCATGGAAACCACTACCCCTCGTGTCTCAGTCTCACGCTTCGGCACTCATGGCTTGGGAAGTAAACGTTCCAGTGACAGGATAATATATGATTTTAAAAACTGGAAAATATAAGTAAAAATAAATAATTTTAATTATTTAATTTAATTAAATAATTATAAATAATTTCATAAATACCATGTCTCAGATTTTATACATTTAAATTTTTATAATTGTATACAAAATATAATTGTATATAAAATGAGCAGAAATCTGTAACTGATGAGGATAGGGACATGCAGGGCATCTCTAAGACGAGACAAAGACCTGGGGTAAGAGAGGCTCCCAAGAATTAATGGGGGTGACCTTAGTTGTGAGGATATGGAACCTGAAGAGGCCACCTCCTGTAGCCAGGCAGGATCTCCAGTGGAGTGATAGAGACAACCACTCACCCACAAAATTTTCAACCTAAAATGTATCCTGTCTATAAGACATACAGGCACAGAAGATGGAGCAGGGACTGAGGGAATTGCCAACCAATAACTGGCCCAACTTGACACCCATCCCATGGGCATTATGCTTGTAGACAGGCTGTCTTCTGAGAGGCTCCACTCAGCAGCTGACTCAGAAAGATGCAGATACCTACAGCCAAATAACCCTTATGGAAGAATAAGAGGAATTGTGGGCCCTAAGGGGAACTCCACAGGAAGACTAACAGAGTCAATTAACCTGGACCCTTGGAGCCCTCAGAGTCTGAACCTCCAACCAAAGAACATACATGGGCTGGACCTAGGCCTCCCTGCATATATATAGCAGATGTGCAACTTGGTCTTCATGTGGGTCCTGAACAAATTGGAAGGGGGCCTATCCCAAAAGCTGTTCCCTGTACATGGGACATGTTCTTCTAGCTGGGCTGCCTTGTCTGGACACAATGGGAGAGGAAGCACCTAGCCTTGCAGAGGCTTGATGTGCCAGAGTGTGTGTGGGGGGGAGTAGGTATCCAGGGGGAGTCCCACACACTTACAGGAGAAGGGGAGGGGGAGTGGGGGAAGGATTGTAGGAGGGGGTTACCAGGAGGAGAAGAGTAAGCCAGATGTAAAGTGAATAAATAAAACTAAATATAAAATTTTAAAATTATAAAACTGGGAGTATATAAAAAATACACAAATAAAAATAAATAATCATAAAATTTAGTTTTATAAATAAAATGTTATACATTTTATAAATTTAAAATTTTATAATTTTTATAGTTAGATATACATTTTATAATCTTATAAATGTTATCAATGCATAACTACAATTGTATAAATAGATTTCATAAATAAATAATTGCAAAAATTATAAAAATTAAAAATATATAAATAGCTTAAGACATATATTTATTTTCCATTCAGAAAGACTTAAGAGTAACAGGCTTTTCAGCAATTGCCTACAATGGCCTAGCCACTGCGGGAGTTCAGGTCTTGCTGTGTTTGGCAGCTTCATGCCTTTCTGTCCAAGTGAAAAGATAAGGTCACATAGAAAAGGATCACACCTTTGCTCATCTAGAGGAGAGGGAAGAATTAATGTGGAAGGAAACTGGCAGGTGACATGGTGACGAATGCTCTTGCCCGCCAGCTGACTTTGTTGTAAAAGACCGTGTGTGACACAGAATTAGAGTAGGTTGGACCCCAGGCTGGGCCTGGCCATGCTGAAATGTGCACAGTTCTATTCTAGTGCCCACCACCCACAGGAAGCCGGGTTCTTGGGATGGCATATAATATTTTATGGCTGAGAGGGCATCTGTTAATGCACCAGGCATGCGGAGAGAAGCAAGCCATCCTCCAGTGCACAGAAAGACACTCCTGAGCATCTATTTAATGCAGCTGTGAGGTATTGCACCATGGGGGGCAAGTGGGAGTGGGGAGAAAAGAATCCGAGTGAGCTTCCAGCTCTCAGCCTAGCCTTGCCCTGCTGCAAAGTGGAATGAGATAAGTCACTGTGCCAGTCTCTTGGTTTTGCTCAGTGACATTATTAATGCCAGCCCTGCAGAGTGGGGACTAGACACTAGATCCAAAAACAGTGTAGGAAGACACGACACAACACTGATAATTTCAATGATTTTTGTGATGTTCATTTTGATTTTAAGAATACGATCAAGTAATATCTATTCTCCAAGAAGATATGATATAATCAAAGGCCAGGCAAAAGCTTTCATCCTGATTCAATACCCCAGCCCTTTTTGCGTGTGTTTGAAGGTACGAAGCTAAAAACTTCCCTGTGATTAATGGAATAAAATGTAATATAGAACAGTTTCAAATGAATCACAGCAAAGTATCCTTTCAATTATAGATAACTTTCTCAGGAAAGAAGCAAAACTGATGTTAGCAGATAGATAAGTACATAAGGGAACCTGAGACTTTTCCTGTATCACTTGTCATTTCATAGTTTCAAATGAAGCTCAGTTCCCCAGGATCAATTAAACCCTTACAGTGTGAAACACATACCGGGAATGCTGGGAATGGCGAGATAAGCGTAAAGCAAGACAAAGATTAGCATTCAAGTCACCATGGAGGCGGCTGACAGGATGGATACAAATTTCTCTGTATCGTGGTAATTGAATGGGGACACGAGTCTATTAATAACAGAATACAATTTGTTTCAAGAATGGGCATTCATTTATTATGATCAGACACTTGCTCTTGCACTGCTGGAGATGAAGTTATGTGACTCACAGATTCAAGTCAAAAAGCGTGGCACGCTCTGTCTTCTCTGCTCTTCCATGTTTGTTCTCTCTGTCTTTGCTGACACTTTCTCCTGAAGGAAGACACCCTGTTCCCTGGATGCAGTGCGCAAGCATCTTCTATCAGTCTTTCTTCTCTTACTGTGTTCTCAACAGAAGGTGTCCCCTCACACCTGCATTTCTCTCACCCTATCTACATTTTAACCCATCACAGTCTAGGTTCTGCTCTTACATCAAAATTCCTCTAAGATTGACAAATAGCCAGCAAATCACCTCACCGTATCCAGTGGTCTCTTCAGATCTACAACATATGCAGGACCTTGACAGTACTGGCAGCATCTCCTCAAAACTTACAGCTCCACAAGCTCCATTTCTTCTTTTTTCTATCCCTATCATCGGGGATTAACTCCAGAGCCAGTCAGGTGTTCTACCACTGAGCAGTGTCCAGCCCTGTTTTACAGTTTATTTCTATGTGGGGGTCTCACTAAGTGGCCTAGGCTGATCTTGGCTTTGAACTTGTGATCCTTCTGCCTAGGTTTTCCAAGTCACTGGGAATAAAGATATATTCCACCAGGTCAGGCTTACGTCCAGCTCTCTGTCTCCCTTCCCCACTATAAGTAACTAACATACTGGTCAGATTTTCCACTCATCAGAAATCTCCTTACACACTTACACTATTCCCACTGCAGACCTGAAATCCAGGAAAGCCTTCATTTCACTCATCAATACCTCCATTTCATGCTTTATTTTCTACTAAACAAAATATGTTGACAAAAATATGTTGGAGAGGCTGGCTAGTTTTATTTCTCTAGCTGACATATAAAATTTGGATCAGTCTTCAGACCACTAATCATCAGCTTTTAAAGGTTCTTACAGTCCTTGTACAAAATGAATTTTCCTTGGAAGCAACACCCAGAGTTCCTGTATAAGCAGACACATCAATACCTTTCCTTCCCGCTTCCCCTAACTTCCTCTGTCTCAATATGGCTTCACTCAATTGCACCATTAAAATTGCCAAATTAAGGAAAGCTGTTTTACCACTGGGGGGTTTACTGGAAATTCAACTATTGGCCCCCAAAATGTCAGACTTAATCTCTATGATTTATATGTTGTGGAATTTGAATTTAAATATTCAAATATCTAAATGATAGGGTGAACACAACACTTACAATTCATGCTACTCCACACACACCTTCTCAAACAGTGCAAATTTTGATATATTTATTCTTTGAGGTAAAACTTTCTCCTAATATTATCATTAGGAAGTTTACAGAGACCCAAATTTTAAATTAAAAGGGAACTATATAGGCCTATGATTATGGTTTTTCTTGCTGAGAGAGCTTGGGGGTGGTGGTGTCCATTTCTCTTTCAGCTTGCACTTTGATGTTTGAATAAAACAGAAACTTAAGGAACACTTCCAATAAAAGGTATGTACTAAGATGCAGAGAATAGTGGCCACTATTCTAATCATGTACAGGAGGTTTATTCTGATCTACTACAGAGTTTTCAGAAGCATTGGGGTATCTGAGGTAAGAGCTCCTTGGATGAATTTTCAGGAAATTTTGGAAGCCATGTGTGGTGGTTTGAATAAGAATGGCCTCCATAGATTCATGTATGTGAATGCTTAGCCCATAGGGAGCAGCACTATTAGGAGGTGTGGCCTTGTTGGAGTGGGTGTGGCCTTGTTGGAGTGGGTGTGGCCTTGTTGAAGAAGTGTGTTACTGTAGGGCTGGCTTTGATAGTTCCTTTGCTCGCACTCCACCCTTCTGCTGCCTGTGGATCAAGATGTAGAACTCTCAGCTCCTTCTCCAGCACCATGTCTGTCTGCATTCTGCTTCCCACCATGATGATAAGGGACTAAACCTCTGAAACTGTAAGCCAGCCTCAACTAAATGTTTGTCTTTATAAGAATTGCTTTGGCCATGGTGTCTCCTGACAGCAAGAAACCCCAAGTTAAGACGTCATGAAGAACAACTGGGAGACCCAGGAACCTGCTACCTTTCCCATTGGAAAACTACCAGCTCCAGAGCAGAGCTGCCACTGCAAATCTGAAATCATCAGACTTTCACAACACAATGAAACACATTGCAAAACAGATTCATGTTCACCTCCCATGACAGACTGAGCTTGTGAGCACATACCAAGACTATGATCTCTCCAAACTGTTCCCCAGCAAAGGTTGCAGAGTACTGACTTCCTCTCACCACCATGAGTGTGCATTGAAGCATCCAAATGGCACCTGAGCAACACCCAGAAGCTTTGCTGCAGGGGGCTTCGAGGGAGGAGGTGGGTTTCATCTTTCCTATGACCCTCTTACTCTCTCAACAGTATACTCTAAAAACAGATCGTAGAAGCAAGTGGCTGTGATTGGATGCTAAGTGGTTTTTTGCATTAGTTATATAATGAAGTTTCCGGACAAACTCAGCTACACCATGAAGATTAATGAAGAAATGCCCAAGTCCTACTTTTTAAAATTAAATAATATAGATTATTTTAAAAACAAAAATTAACTCATTATTATTAATAAAGCCCAAGACACCGAAGAATGGCAGTTTCATGTTGCATATTTTTGTGGGAAAGTAACACAAAGCTGAAGATAAAGCTAGGAGCCTGGGCAGGTGATGAGTGTGGCCCAGGCCTGATATCAAGTTCATTTTTCATGATGAAATTATAGGGAGTTATTTCTAATCAAGTGAAATATAACTACCTCTCCATAATGAGTGAGAAATTACTGCGGAAAGGTTGATGAGGTGTGATAACAAACACAGCTGCATTGATGCGTGCTGCAGGTGTGCCTTCTAATGCTGCTAATGACACGGCTCACCTTCACCTGCTACACCAGGCAGGGTTCCCTCTTTGAATAAAATGGGGATGGAAAACAGCCACGCATGCTTTCAACAGCCATGGCGATCGTCAACATACAGGGTTCCTTTAGCTCCTCAATCCCCAGTGAATTGGATTTAGGAAGCCATTTGTCCTGTACTTTCTAAACACCATTGAATAAGAGCCTTACCCTCTTTCGTTTCTCATTGTTTCTTCATAGGGATCTTGGGTAGCTGGTATTCCTGACACCTGTACCATTTTGCAGATGGAGAAATGTAGGTTCAGAAAGAATAAATACACAAGTTCATGGAGACAGTGGGATGCGGAAAGTCTTCAAACTCAAATGTGCCTGAATCAGTAGTGGAATGGAACTATCTTTGTCTGCTTAGCGTTCTCCCTTTTCTTCTGACAGAAGCACATTTAGAGAACCACCCCTCCTTGTCCTCAGTTCAAGTGGTTTGGATGGTTTGGATGCTATTGGCAGAAGTTGTCCTGGCAGCCAGGTATGGTCCATGAGGCCATTAGGTCCCCATGTTCAGCGTGGCTAGAAATATCATGTTGTATAATTGCTCAGAAGAATTACATTTTGTTTATTTGCATTTTATAGAGAATCAAAGGGAGGCTTTCATTTCTTCTCTGCTTCGCTGGAATATTCTAGCACAAGCTTTTAGTGGCTATCACTTTCTTACTAGCAAAGGGCAAAGCCTGCTAAGAATGTGGCCAACACAGTACAAAGCAGAGAAGACACATGAAAAAGATGGGACTACTTGTATGCTTTATAATTGAAAACTCAGACATCCCCAACTCAGAGAATTTATAGACTTGAGGCAAGAAAATAAATTCCTTTGCTTCCTAATGCTAGATAATACTATCCCAAACTCCATGTTCTGTCAATAGGATTACATTCCTTTAAGTATCATAACAAAAACTATTTCCAAAATAAAATAAGACTAAATATAATAATTCTATGCATGCATAGCTTGTTGTTAAAATAATTTAAATACTCCACTGGCTAAAGTGTCGCTGTGCATTCATGTATATGTATGCAAAATCAAAGGTCACATTTTCAAAAATTCAGCTATCATAGAAATGCATGGAAAACTGCCTTTTGCTCAGAGATTTCCCCAAAGGTTTCTGTATTAGAAAGTCACGTTATCCATGTCAACAGATTTGTAATAGTATCTCATATAATGAGTCCCCATGTGCACTCAAGTACATGTGAATACTTGGAGACACAAGCCTCCCAGAGGTGGTGGTCATGCTTTCTTATTTACATATTTAAAGCTATATGATGGCATTATAATTTATTCTCCATTCATCTCTACTTTTTAATATACACAGACTGCTGAGTGTGTTATAAAATTACAGGGTTGCCTGTGATATATATGAGTTTTGACAGCAGAATAACAGAAGAACATTGGAAGAGCTGTTGGATCTAATAAGGCTGAGCTACAACAGCCTTAGGTCGTATGGAATGATACTTAAAAGCATGGTGTTAAGGCACACCTAGGTTTGAACTCAAGACAAGTTCTAAAATAGGACTTTTGGCAAAATATTAGCATCTATAAACCTCACTTTTCTCATCTACAGAATGGAAGCATATCCTCCTACATGAATTCCTTTTAGATCAAATGTGGCAACTAGCAATAGAGTTCAGTTCCCATTTCAAAGGCATTATTACTTATGAAGCCGAAACTTCAGTGAAAAACATAAACGACAGGTCTGAAGAATTTTCTAGATCTTACCTGACAACTGCACCTTCTTTTCTCACCATTTTTCTTAGGGGTGGGGAGGGGTGGAGCTCTATCTTCAATTCCCTGCCAAGCCCTGCTAAGTCAGTTATGGGAAGTAAAAGTTTTAGTGTATATATAGAAGCCCTGGTTTCTTTGTCAGCATCTCTCTGCCTCCTTTTTTCCTTTTACAAAAACAGTCACTTTCTCTGAACACACACTACCAACCAACAATTCGCAGTCCACCCACAGAGTCTGCCATCTCAGTGGGTGTGAAGGGGGTTCTATTGTTACCTGCCTTCAAAAGCTCTTTGAAAACAGACAGCTTGGTTCTGTAGGTGGAAACAGGCTGCTCACATACTCCCTTCAGGTCAGAATAATAAAGTTGTAACTGTCCCATCAGCCAAATCTGCTCCCGGAGATTAAGAGTCTAACAGCCCCCCCTTACTTGGTTTCATAGAATGCCTACTAAACACACAAAATGAGAGTCCCTCAAATCCTAGACCCATGCAAACCTGAGACAGACTGCCTCATCTCCCTATGGCTCCAAAAAGCCAACTATAGAAATCACAGACATGCCGAAGTTGTTAAGGTCTCTGCCCTAGGAGGATTCCCTAAGTAACATCAATGACTCGGGTATAGGTACCATCAATCTCTTATCATAAATGGTTTAATTTCCTTGGGGTTCCTTTAAAACTCAGAACATTAAATGGTTAAAAACAGAAAAGTGTAAGGGGCAGATTTTCCAAGAGAAGTTTGCTGTTCATTTTTCTTGCTCCCCGAGAGCCATTCTTTTATGAATCCTCATAAGATTGAAGTCTGGAATTTTCTACGATTCATACCCTTGAGTGCTCACATTAACCAATTTCAGGCAAATGGCTATACTTTACAAGCAATACCATAATTCAGCTGTCTTTTAACTGGATGATTAGCTGCCAGTGATCGCCCACCCAGAGAAAGTGGTGGGGAGGGGAGGTGTGTCTGAGCCCACAGACAGGCTCCCTGTAATTACAGATTCCTTTGCACCCTGAAAAAAGCAAAAGATGCTCGTTTACTATTCATTCTGGATTGCAGCTTGGTCTTTTCTCAAGAAATGACACTAATTTATCACCTAGGCACTGAACACTTGCTCTGTAACAGGTGTTGTCAGTGCTGGAAACACAACAGTGAGAAACAAAACAAAACAAATCTCTGCTTTGGCAGCGAATACTCTTGTGGGAAAAAAAAAAGACAAGAGCTGAACTATACAAGCTCATTTTATATAATACTGGAAGCTGATGTCTTCATAGAAAAATGGGAAATAATGTCGGGAATGGCAGAGTGGGATGTGGGTTTCCTAGCATGGACAGGGCAGACCACCTTGGAAGGTGACATTACTAAGAACTGAGGATGCGTACAGTGCTCTCTGTGGGGACAGCTTCCAAGATCCCTCCTGTAGGGACAGAGAAAAGCCTCCATGGCAGGGCCTGCTAGAAAGGTGTGGGATATTGTGACTAAATGGGGTGAGCAAAGGTTTGTTAAGGCAGATCACAGAGCCAGGTCCTAAAGTCATTTTACTACAAGTGTAGGCTTTTGGATAGAGACGTGAGATAATGATCTGAATTAAGTTCAAGAAGGATCCATGCAGACTGAGAGTGGCCTGTCTGAGGACTAGCATGAAAGCAAGGAGTGTCGCAGGAGGTTCCTGAAATGATTCATGCAGGAAATGCATGTGAGTATGTCAGCAGCAGCGGGAGATATGGCTGACACTCTCTGCTGTGGCCTGGATTTCTCACTTGACCTATGCTTCAGGAATCCAGGATAGGCCACTATGAAGCCATTGTGGTTGGAATAAGAATGTCCCCCACAGGCTCGCATGTTTGAACACTTGTCCCCCAGCTGGTGTTGCTGTTTGGGACAGTTGTGGAATCTTTTAGAAGTAGTGTTTCATTTGAAGAAGTATCTTCAAGAAGTAGAACCTCATTTCAGGAAGGTTGTAGGAAGGCCTTCAGGGTTCATATCTTGGTCCCATGTCATATCTGCTTTCTGCTTACTGTTCCCGCCATTCTACCATACCTACATACAGCTATGTCTTCCACGCCGTGAGAGACTGTATCCCCTCAAACTGTGACTTGATCTAAAGCCTTTCTCCCTTAAGTTGCTTTTGTCAAGAGCATCTTATCACAGTAGTGTGTAGACAGGAGCAAATTGGGTTTATTGGGAAATAGACTGCATATGCTTAGATTTAAGTGAGGGTATTAAAAAAGGGATGCATAGCTCTGGACATGCTTTTGTAACTTTTGAAGTTATTCTCAATGGATATGATTGACAACCAGGTCCAAAGATAAGCAAAAAAATAAAAAATTAAACTTAAATATGGACTGATTTATTTTTCAACTTAAATTATTTCCTTTTGTAAACAAATTTCCAAGGTGGTTTGTGAAGTACATTTTTTTCAGGCTTCCACAAAATAAGATAAAAATAGAAGGTCACATATAGTCGGCCTTAAACATTGTCTTAGTCAGTGTTCTGTTGCTATAAAGAGACACCGTGGTCACGACAACTCTTACAAAGAAAAGCATTTAATTGGAGCTTGCTTACAGTTTAAGAAGTTTAAGTTTAGAGCATTATCATCATGGTAGGAAGGATAGTGGCATGCAGTCAGACATGGTGTTGGAGAAGTAGCTGCAAGCTGTACATTCAGATCTGTAGGAAGAGAGAGAGACTCTGGGACTGGCTTGGGCTTTTGAAACCTCAAAGCCAACTCTACTGCCCAGTGACGCACTTATTCTAACAAGGCCACATCTCCTAACCTCTCTCAAGCAACACTCCTCCCTAGTGACTAAACATTCAAAACACATGAGCCTGTGTGGGTCATTCTTATTCCAACTACTACATTTCACTCCCTGATCCCATGGACTTGTAGCCAAATCATAATGCAAAAGCGTATTCAGTCCCACTTCAAAAGTCCCCATACTTTTTCGGTCTTAAAACTGTTCAAACGTCTAAAGTTCAAAGTCTCTTCTGAGAATCATGCAATCTCTTCACAGTAACCCCTGGTAAAAATCAATATTAAAAAGCAGATCACATACTTCTGACATACTATGGCCCAGAATATACATTACCATTCCAAAAGGGAGGAAGGGGAGCATATTGAAGGAATACTGGACCAAAAGCCAGCCGGGCAAACTCCAAACTCTGCATCTCCATGTCTGATGTCAAAGTGTTCTTCAGTTCTTCAACTCTGTTCAGCTTTGTTGACTACGATATACTTCTTTTTCTTGGGCTGGTTCCAAACATGATCTGCAGCTTTCCTCAGCAGATATCCATGACTCTGGCATCTCCTACATCTTGGAGTTTCCAAGGCAATTCAAGCTTCACCTTCACAACTTCATGCAGTGGTTCTCTGGGCCTCCATGCATGACATCCCTGACACACACCTGTCCTCAGTAGCTTTCCTTGGCTGTAGAAGTAGATTCCACAGCCCCCCTTTTTTTTGGTATTCTTTAGTCTAAAACCAGAAATCTGTGGCCAAAAGTTCTGCCAAGTTCTGCTGCTTGGTAGGGCTGAAATATGGCCTCCTTCTTCAATTACATCAGCATCAGCTTTCTGTTGTTGATGGTTTCCTTCACTGCTTAAGCTTCTCTTTAACTCCTTTTCACAAGGTAGGGGCTTTGCTGGGTGAGGTCTTGCCCTGAGGTCACCACTCCTTTTATTCCACCTAACCTCAGGCTTTTCTTTAAATAACACAGCCAATACCCCACATTTGGTACCAACTTTTGTCTTAGTCAATTTTCTATTGCTATAAAGAGATACCATGACCACAGCAACTCCTGTAGGCTTAGAGTTTTCAAAACCTACTTTAATAAGGGTTCTCAAATGCTTCACCACCTTCTAGCCCACCATCCAAAGGTAGAGGAGAAAAGATGGTTAATAGGACAAGGGGATGTGGACCTGCTAAGAAGTAGTTCTTTGGGGGTGATTCCAATCTCTGTTTGTCAGGATACCAGCAGTCAAGTTCAAAAGTGTCACCAAACACGAATCAGCAACACGCCCAGGCCTCTGCTGAATTGAATGAGTCATCAGGATTAACCAGGACCAAGCCACAATGCCAGTTCTCTGCCATGCCTCTCAACAAAATAAAGATCATTGAAGATGTGAGACCGGAGAGTTGAACAGCTAGTTATGCAAGCTCCCCGTCACTGTCCATTGAGTCCTACTTAAACCCTCTCCAAACATCATGTGTCCTCTCATGGGTTTTGCCTCAGCAATACATCACATGTGTCTGCTCCAGCAAAACATCATATGAGTCTGCATCACATGACATACCCAGAAATTTCCACTTCAACTCTTACACAGGAAAGCATTTCATTGGGTCTAGCTTACAGTTGCAGAAGTTCAGTTCCTTATCATCATGGCATTAAGTATGAGGACACTCCAGACATGGTGGTGGGAGAAGCTGCTGAGAGCTCTACATCTGGACCAACAGGCAGCAGGAAGAGAGAGACTGGGCCTGGCTTGGGCTTTTGAGACCCAAAGCCCACTCCCGGTGACAAACCTCTTCCAACAAGGCCACATCGACTTCAATTAGGTCATGCCTTCTAATCCCTCTCAAGCAGTGTCACTCATTGATGACCAAGCCTTCAATTATAGGAGCCTATGGGGCCCATTCCTATTCAGACCACCAGAATCGTGAGTCTCTTAGGAAATAAATAGATTTTCTTCTCTGTGAAGGCAAACTTCACAATGATTTCTTACCACTTGTGTCAAAATTCCTGATTCTTGATTCTTTCCCAATGGGAAATTTAACAGAACCTAGGGCAAGAGACTTACTGACCTTCTCATGTCTCCCTAAGTTTTCCCATCTTTCTATGTTGTCTCAATAATAGTTAGAAAGGGGAGGGATAGTATGATTTATTTTGGCATATTTGATGACAAAGCCTACAATATTACCGATAGTGTGGAGATGGGGTGCCATAGAAAATAGAGTTCAGGGTGGTGGCACAGTTTAAGAATGGACTTTGGAATCAGCAAAACTAGTTGAGAGAAGGGTAGTCTCAAGTTCTCAATGAAAGGAGCAGCTCTTGAGGAATGTGCTTTGCTCCGCAGGCCCAGGCTAGCAACACTGCTGCATCCCATACAGCTTCCTGCTCCACCTCGCAGTCTCTGAGCCAACAGTCCAGCATTCACACAGCATAGAGTGAGCTGCTCCACAGGTTCACCCCACAAACAAGGGTCTGCCTCCCTCTGCAGTCTCTGCCAACTTTACAATTTCACCTAAGGATACATCTAAATTCATTCTGGTTTTGAGGAAAGTCAAGAAGGAAGAAAGTAAGGAAGGGAGGGAGGAAGAAGACAGTCCTTTAGCCATTCTGTAAACAATATGAACAAGAAAGCATTTTCCTTTGTCATTACACAGCTCTTGGTTCTGCAAGGATCTAGAAAGGCTCTAAAAACTGCTTAAATATCCACAGAGTGGCACATATAGAAAAAGTAGCCCTGTTCTTGCCAGTTCTGGTTTCCTAGGTCAAGAGACTTACTGACCTTCTCATGTCTCCTTAGGTTGTGGGGAACCGACAGAAGGCAGCTATCATCCTTGCAGCCATCTTGAGCCATATACCGATAAGTGATGTGATTATAATAGCCTACAACAGCTGAGCACACTCTGATAACATCTTGCTTTAGATACCCAGGATTTTCCCTTGGGTGTGTGAGACTTAAAGGTGTGTGACTTAAGGGCATGACTTAGAGATCTGATTCAGAGACAAGACCTAAGGGCATGATTAAAGGTGTTACTTAGAGGTGTGGCTTAGAAGTGAGACATATAAAAGGCGAGAGGCAGACAGAACAGTTCAGAATAATTTGGAGTAACAGAGATTCAGACACTAGGAGTAGGAGTAGACACTTGCAACAGATTATTAGGCATTCGGAAGTACAACTTGGAACTAGGAATTAGGTTAGAGAGTACAACTTGGAGTAGGAATTAGTCATTAAGGAAGAAAACACTTGGACTAGAGAACTCAGAAGAAATTATTATTAGACATTAGGCACTTAGCACTTGGAAGAAGTAACTTGGAACTTGGAGGCACTAGGGACTAGGGACTAGGGACTAGGAACTCAAGACTTGGGACTTGGAGAGGAGAAGAGAGACTGAAGAATAAATGAGATTGAATCACACTCTGTCTGGTCTCTATTCTTCTCATCCATCCCCACTCTCTCTCTCTTGCTGAACCCCGACCTGAGGACCAGAGCTGCTTGGGGCAGTTCGGGATAACAAGTTAGTCCCCAAGGCTTTTGGCAGTGCGGGTCCCAACATTGACAGAGCAGTCTGAGACATTTTGGCCCCCAAACGTGGGGCAGCTCGGGCCACAACATTAGGTTTTCCTATTTTTCTATTTTGTCTCAATAATAGTTAGGGAAGATACAGTATGATTTATTTTGGTATATTTAATGGCAGAGCCTACAATACTGCCTATAGTGTGGAGAGAAGATGTCATAGAAAGCAGAGTTCATGGTGATGCACTGACTTTGGTCATAGCAATGTATCTCAATCTGGTCTAATAAGGACCATCAGTCCAATCTAGTTGTCCCAAAACTTGTTCTGTAGACCGGGCTTGCCTTAAACTCATGGAGACCCACCTGCCTCTGCCTCTCTAGTGCTGGGATTAAAGGCGCGCACCACCACCCAGCCTAAAAGAATCTCTATGGGTCACTGTACTACACATTATATTGGTAAACTGCTCCATGCTGTTTAAACTTGTTGATAATGGACTTGAAGAACAAAAAGGGCCCAGCTATCCCAGACTCCAGCATTTTATTTCAAGCATCCTCCGAAATGTTCTCCAAAACAGCTTTTCTTAGAGCAGGGTAGCCCTCCTAATTCTGTGGCAGGGAGGGAAGAGACTGTAAACAGTCCCCGAGTAAAAACATTGTGTCCTTGAAAGCAACTGACAGGTAGGTAGTAGCCTAGGTTACTACTGCTATCCCATAATATAAAAAGCCCTGCAGTAGTAGCAGGAAGCTGGAAGTTAAGCCACAGAGAGCAGCTCATCCATACCAGGAACTCCAGATGACTGGACAGCCCCCCCACCCCCGGCAAGTTCTGCTAGACAATCATAAGCACCCAGTTTGATGAAGTAACTATCTCCTGTTATTTGTTCTTATACTTGCAAGCCTTACCCAAAGGGACATTGATCCACCAGGGACTCTAATGTACTGTCCTAACAGGGCTTGCCCAGGTGATTTCTTCTGAATGCTTGTAAGCACCTTATTTGATGTTATCTTTGTTTGCTCCCCCAATCTATTTACTCCAGTCATCTCTGCTGGATATCTTAAAGCACCCAGTTTCATAACACCTTGCCCTCTGTCTGCTGCTTCTACCTGTACGCTTGTTAGTTATTCTTGTTTGCTGCCATCAATCATACAAACAGCAACAGGTGAGGAGGTCTAACATCCTTCATAGTTATCTCTTGCATTTAGCAGCTAATTTCCATGAATTCCATCAACTGGGAGACTAAAGCTTGAAGTCACAGTAGAGAGGGCTTCCTAAGAAGTCCATAAATCAAAGTTTCATCTGGGAGGATGAAGACTGTTACGGTCACTCTCAGGTCCTTGGCAGATTTTAGGATGTCTTGAATAGAATAGATGCTTACAATATAACGAGGCATGCGTGAATGAGTGAATGAATGAATGAATGAATGAATGCAAGATTAATGCTCTCAATTTTCTTCCTGATGTTGCTAATTCAACCTGAACTCTGCAAAAAAGTTACAAAGATGGGAACATGAAGGAGAAAGAAGCCAATACTACTGAATACCTGTGATGCACAAGAGAGCAAGAACTTCCCAGCTGTCATTGCTTCTAATCTTCCATTACACTTAAAAATTACATATTGTAACTCCCCCCTTTTTTTTACAACTGAAGAAAACAGGACTCAGAACCCTATAATCATTCCCTTAAGCCTTATCCACTTTCAAATGCTGCACACATTCCATTAATCCCTCTTCTCAAGTAGCAGAAGAGAAAGGCTTATGCAGATAATAGAAGTATAAGAAGGAGCCAAGAAGAACCATGAGAAATTTCATCTGTGCCTTATTTAAAATCAGAGCATAGACATGTAGCCAAAAGGCTTATAATTCACAACCGTTCTTGGCCACCTGATGGTTGTAAAGCCTTAGGGAATTTTTTTTTTTTAACTTTACTGTACCTTCATTTTCTGATCTGTAAAATGGGAGTGATTGACTGAGTGTGCATCCCACGGAGGTGTTGTGAGACACATGTATTGGTGGGGTGTGTGTTGTTTATGACACTAAGGATAAAATCCAGGAAGTTTTTAAAGGAAGAGATGACAGTGTGCGGATGAGTGGGAGGAATAGGGATTGTCATCTGACAGCTCAGAAGAGGTTCCCAAACACAGGGAGGAGAGTGATGGAGGACACCCACCCTAAGTCACCTCAGAGGAGGAACTGTAATGATAAAGCTGGGAACCATAATGATAAACTGACCGTTCTCCGTGGGACGGTGTGCATGGAGGGCATTGAGATGCCACATTGGGGACATCCAGGTCATGAGTCACAGACAAGGGATGAGACAGGAGGCAATCATAGCCAGTTCATCTCACAGCCCAGCTCAGGGACTGGCCTGTCTATTGCACACACAATCTCTTCTGTCAGGTAGCCCTGTGCGATTGCTCGAGTGACTATTTATCCAGCTGTGCAGTGTTGGTTTTCAAGCTCTTTACTGGAAATGGTGTGATCTTGTTGTTATAGATGGTCCACACACAAACAACACAGGACAGGAAGGCGTCCTATTACTAACACAAAAACTCCTTTCCTGTTCCACACTCCCTTCCACTGGAAACAGGGAGAGAGAGTGTGGGAGTGGAAAGGCTGTAGAAACTGTCCATCTGTGACGGGAAAACATGGTAAAGCCAGAGCTGGAGTATGAGCTGGAGTACGGTCACTGCACGTGTGCCTCAGGCTGGCTGCTTCTCAGAGCTTCCAGAAGATGCTGGAGTTTTCTTTTTCTTGTGTGTTTGTTTGTTTGTTGGGTTTGTTTGTGAGACAGTCACCTACAACTCAGCCTGGCTTTGAACTTGCTCTGTATTTGGGGACAGCCTTAAATTTCTAAAACTCCTGTTTTCACTGTCCAGATGCACCATAAGGCCCAGCTCAGGAGAAGCTTAAAGCCATTCTTTCTACTGTGACAGGGCCAAGTATTGTTCAGTTTCCACCAAAGACAAGGCATTTCCATGCCCAAGAGAAACTACATTTCAATTACTAAGAGTCCCAGGAGTCTGGGTGCCGAGGCCATGGCCCCTGCTCTATAGATTGTCTCTTGGTGGAAGAAATGGTGTATGTTTAGAAGAAGAAATGGATTCTGTATACAACACCATTATCAACACACAGAAACGAGTATCGTGCTGAACCTCAAAACTCATACAAACAACCAATAATTCATGTAAGATTGATAGGGTAACCTTGGTTCTTTGGGAAATCTAATTAATGGGTTGCTCAAATGGTAAAATCATGTTTTCAGTTATTAGCAATGTTTTGCTTATTTTATCAATCTTATGAGCAAGATTTTTACCAACTTAACAATCTCACTGAGGTGCTTTTCTGTCTCTAGAATAGAACCAAATTCTTTTTGCCTCAGCCACGTTCCAGGACCAGTTGCCTGTATAATAATGGGATGCATGACCAGCCGTATTTGGGTAATGAATGAGCATCCTAGAGTGACATTGGATTGCCGCAGGGGAAGCCTGTAAGATACATCAAAACTATATGTCAAAATATAACTTTTATGTTTTGACAGTAAAGATTGTTTCTTGCCTTCTACAAGATATCTCCTATTTAGGGTTCTTTATTTAAAATACCCCCCTCTCTGTGTTATATATGCATTGTGTGGTATATGTAGTGTGATGTGATGTGTATGTATGTAGTCACAAACATGCAAGTTAGAAAGAGCCTATACGTGAAGGTCAGAGGACAAGCTCAGGTTTCAGTCACCCCTCTCTACCCTGTGTGAGACATGGTTTCCTATTCATTGCTGCATGCACCCAAGTCTCTGACCCAGGAGCTTCCAGGAGATTTTCCTGCTTCTCCCTCGCATCTTGCCTCAGGAGTTCTGGGATTACAAATGTGTACCGTCATACTGGCTTTCCATGGGTTCTAGGTTTCCAAATTCAGGTTCTCACGAGTGCACTTTTAGTGACTGTGCCATCTGCTCAGCTCTCCCATGAGTAGGATTCTAACTTATAGAACAAATACAGATGGAACAACTAACTACAGAGATGGGTGGAGTTGGAAATTACACCTGCTTAGCCTCCTACGACATTATATTGGTCACAGGTCACTTTGGAGAACTATGGGATTATTCAGGAGCTTCTAGTTTTTAGTTAATCTTTTAAAAAAAAAAAAGATATGACTGTTCAAATTGAACATCCAAATGGATGTGAGAAAGGACTGGAGACTGTGCTGTGGAGACCTACAGCTCTATCATTGACCACAGGAGAAGAAGAAGAGCTCTATTGGCCACTCCCACTGTGAGCCCTGTGGGGATGTTCCCCAGACTCCCTAGCAAGGAAGCACAAAAGGCAGGACTCACCCACCCCCCCACCCCCCCACCCCCGTTTCTCTTACTCCAGATAGAGACTTTGGAATTTTACAGCATTGCAATAAACTTCTGTGTCCCTATTTACTAGTTGTGTGTCATTGGGCCAGCCCTTTCCTTCCCCCAACCTGTTTACTCATGCGAAGGGGCTTGGGGGGGGCATACTTTTTCATTCATAGTGTCATTATGCAGGTTAGAAAGAGATAGAGGATGCACCTGTAAGCCTTCCATATCCAAGCATTAAGGGGCCAATAAATGTATTTCTTATTCCCCAGTGTTAGCTGGAAATCTAGGAACATTATTAACCCACCAGCTGGGCAGCTAACAGATGCTAACACTAAGGACGTGGGTGTTACCACCGACACTGAGCCTGATGCTAGAAACCATAGGCCAAGGCCCTGTCCAGACGCTGTAGAAACCCCATTGCACCGTTTCCCTTCAACAACGCAAGAACTACCATTGTTACCATTTTACATTGAAAAGACAAACCTTAGCAAGCCTGGCTGGCTTCCCATATGTTCCCAGCTATGTGTTTATGGAGAGCCAACCAGTGTTTGCCAAAATAAGATGAGATCAGAGGAAAAATCTACCGGTGGTTGGGAGCATTTAGGAATTGTCTTTGCTGCCACCGTGGTATTCTGTGAACATAATAAGCTCCCTTAACCCTTGAGGTGGGGGAGGGCGTCGCTATTTGAAGCCCGGTAGAAAGATTCTGTGATTCCTCAAGTTGGAAGAACAGCCTTTGAACAAGTAGCAAGGAGTAAATCTCTCTCTGAACTTTGCGACTTAAAAAGCTCCTTCTTCCTCCTTGTCTCTACCCTGTCAACTTGTCAGAGCCTGTTACACACCACAGAAGCCACCCCCAACCCTTTGCTTCAAATCTTCCCTTCCTGTTTCTCTCCGGAGGCCCTTGACCTGGTTTTCTCTGATGCATGAGTCCTTTAAATATCTGTCTGGTTTCTGCTTTGGTGTCTTTCCAGGGCCATTGTAATATCCTGGCCCATACCTGCCACGGAGACTCAGACCTCACCCCATGGCTTTCAGAGAGGTTTGCTAGGTTTACGCGCCACTGGGGTCCATGCTCTTGGGCTTGGAAGACTCATTTCTGAACAGCGACATTTTGTTTGTAGGTAACCTACTCAGGCACCCAAAGCCCTGTGGCACTGGGAGTTGATGCTGCTTAAAGAACAGGCACTGCTGTTACCCAGCCTTCTACACAGAGCAGAGATGAAGCAGAGGGTAGGAGGCCTGCTGAGAGTCACGACAGAGGAGATAGACAAGAGGTTACAGGCAGCTGGTTATAAATTCTTGTTTCTGAAAATTCAATTATTCTAATAACAGCAGTGAACCGTCCCTCACTCAGCCCACATCATCTTGGTGTCAGCTCTTGAGACGCGCTCGCTGTCACACTTCAGTGGGAATTATCATACTAACTTTTGACTGAGATGTGGCGTCCCTTCCCACCTTCTCTTCCTCTCCCTTCGCTTACTCCAGCTCTTCACAACCACAATGCGTTTGATAGGTGACAGAAGAGAAACAGCTTCTCATTTTCAGTCTCTGCTGATTAAAAAGTTTTGCAGTTAGCATGTGATTAACACATATTGGCTACTACAGCGAAAACACTTGAGGCGGGCTAAGTTTATAAAGAAAGGTTTGGACTTTTGATTTTGTGTAAGTGGGTGTGGATTTTTATTGAAAACACATTTTCTCAAGTAATATATTCTGATTATGGTTTTGTTTCCCCCAAATTATCTCAGAGCCTCACCACATAACCCAAATCTAAACCACTTTTTCTCTCTCCCACTAGGAAAAAAAAATTGACAGCAACAACAACAACAACAATAATAATATAAAAAATCCAAAATAGCGCCAAACAAGCAGAATAAAAAGTCAAAGAAAAAGCATAAGAAAAAATGCAGATGCTGATGTACACATATCTACACACACTGAAAATCTATAAAAACAAAATCAGAAATCACAATATATAAGAAAGCATGTGTAAAGGTTTTTTAAAGATGACTAGAAAAAGCATTATGAGACAACGCAAAACTCCAAAAATGCCATTGAGTTAATTTTGTATTGACTGTCTATTGCTGGGGAGATCGGGTCTGCTCTTACACGCCCAGGGTGTCTGGTCTACTAGAATTCTAATTCTGCACTAAGTCATCTGGCACTGGGCTTCTTTGTTGGGAATCTTAATTACTGCTCTTATTTCACTAGGGGTTATAGGTCTGCTTAAATCGCTTATCTGATCTTGATTTAACTTTGATATGAATGATGCTGTAGATTGAGAAAAATTACCCATTTCTGTTAGATTTTTCCAATTTGTTGGGAGTACAGGTTTTTAAAGTATGTCCTTATGATTCTCTGGATTTCTTCGGTGTCTCTTGTTATGTCCCCCTTTCATCTTTAATTTTGTTCATTTGAATCTTTTCTCCCATCAACTTTTAATTTGGCTAAGAGTTTGTCAATCTTACTTATTTTCAAAGAACCAACTCTGTTTTCATTGAATCCTTGTATTGGCTTTTGCTTGTTTGCTTGCTTCTATTTTATTGCTTCAGCTCTGAGTTTGATTAGTTGTTTTCCATCTACTCCTTTTGGGTGTGATGTCTTCTTTTTGTTGTAGAATTCTCAGGTATGCTGTTAAGTTACTAGTATGAGATGTCGCCATGTGTGTGTGTGTGTGTGTGTGTGTGTGTGTGTGTGTGTGTGAGAGAGAGAGAGTGGAGGGCACATAGGGCTATGAACTTTCGTCTTATAACCACCTTCATTGTGTCCCATAAGTTTGGGTGTGTTGTGCATTCATTTTCATTCAGTTCTAGAAAGTTGTTCATTTCTTTCTTATTTTTTTTTTGTCTTGATCCATTTTTCATTCAGTGGTGAGCTGTTGAGTTGTCATCAGTTTGTAAGTTTTCTGTTGTCGTTGTTGATGTCCAGCTTTAATCCACGGGGATCAGATGGGATGAAGTGTGTTATTTCAATTTCCTTGCATTTCTTGAGGCTTACTTTATGTATGTGGTCAATTTTGGAGAAAGCTAGATGAGCTGCTGAGAAGAATGTGTATTCTTTTGTGCTGGGTGAAATGTTCTGTAAGTATCTATTAGGTTTGTTTTATATTTGTTTTATAATGTCAGCTCTAGTCCAGTTTTTCTGTTTAGCTTTTGTTTGGATGACTTGTGTATGAGCAGGAGTAGATTTGAAGTCATGCACTATCACCATGGGTGTTGGCACGTAATTCAAACTACAGTAATATTTCTTTTATGACCTTGGTTTCCCTTTTGTTTGGTGACCAGAAGTTATGAATTGCAGTCACCCTCTTTGTAGATTTTCCCTTGAGTGAATATGTAGTGTTCTTCGCTATCTTTTCTGATTAGTTTTGGTTTGAAGTCTAGTTTGTCAGATATTAAAATGGTAACACCAGCTTGCTTCTTAAGTCAGCTTGGACTATCTTTACCCATCCTTTTACCTTGAGGTGATGTCTAGTCTTGATGTTAAGGTGTTTTTCTTAGAAGCAGCAGAAGGATGGGTGTTCATTTCAAATCCATCCCATTAGTCTTTGTCTTCTTATTGTGGAATTGAGAGACCATTAATATTGAGAATGATCAATGAACAGTGTTTATTGATTCCTGTTATTTTGTTGTGGTGGTTTGGGTTTTTTCCCCCACTTGTCTTGATTTATTGGTCTGATACTATTTATTACTTCTGTTTTCTTGGGAGTGGCTAGACTTGTCAGGATTTGTAGACAGATGTTGCTTAAATTTGGTTTCATCATAGAATGTCTTTCTTTCTCCATCTATTGTGATTAAACGTTTTGCCAGGTATAGTGCTATTGGGCTGGCATATGTGGTCTTGCAGAGTTTGCAGAACATTTGTCCAGGCCCTTCTGGCTTTTAAAGTCTCCTTTAAGAATTAAGGTGTTATTTTCATGTATCTGCCTTTCTATGTTATTTTGTTTCTTCCCCTTGCAGCTTTTAATGTTCCTTCTTGGTTCTGTGCATTTAGACTTTTGATTGTTATCTGGTGTGGGGAATTCTTTTCTGGTTTAGTCTATTTTGGGTTCTATATGCTTCTTGTACTTTGACAGGCAGCTCATTTTTCAGGTTAGAGAAATCTATGATTTTGTTGAAAAATGCCTTCTGTGCCTTTGCCATGGGTTACTTCTTCCATTTCTATTATTTATAGTTTTGGGAAAACCATAATGCATCATCTTAAATCCTTTGTAGGACAAAGTGACTTTAAATTTATCTTAAGAAAATTTAGTTACTGATAACTAAATATTCCTGAAGTTGTAAGCATTGCTCCATGCTTTACAAACTCACAAAGCCATTAAACCAAAGTCAGTTTAGACATTCTTTCCTTCATCCAATTGATTCAAGAGCAAAAAAGGCTGAGTTATAAGTTATTTTGTTCAGAGTCATACTGCCACTCCAGAAAGAATTTTAAGAAGGCAATAGATTGAAGAACTTAGCAAGGGCATTTGATAAGACGTGTCTTTGAGTTCTCCAAATTCTTCCTTAAAGCCAGAGATGGAATATCTAAGGATAGCTCTGCCTTGTGTATTTACTCCAAGGATGTGGGTATCTTTGGTACATTTCACATTTTGTCAAAGATTATAGCTCAGGCCTCACTATTGAGCATTTTCTCAACCTCTTTCTGGACTGATCACATTATAGGCCTGACTATGCTCATGTTTACCATTACAGACGTCTTTATTGAAGCAAAAATAGAAGCATTTCCATCTGAGGCATTATAATCAAATGACCCTATTAAACACAGCCAGTGCTTCTGCTTATGAATCACTCTGGCTGTATTGTGCAGCAAAGTTGACATTTTTAAGCAAAAACAAAGCAAAACAAAACAAAAAACCCCTCAGTTCTGTTAACAGAAATGCTTTCTCTTTCTTTTTCTTGTGACTCATTTGTCCTGAAAGGTTCCTTGTGTGTTTCATAAGCCAGCATATCAATCCAATTCTGGCCATCATCCCAGGAGAGACTGCTGAACCCATTAAGCTGAGAGGGTTTCGTTGTGCACTGCAGTGGAAGATTAAGTGGCTGGGATGACTTCATATGAAAGTACTGGAATAAAAACTAACACCATTCCTGATACAGCACCTAACATGAGGCAAGACAGTAGACATGTTTGACCTAGACAGTATCCTTGCCTCAAGGGAAGGGTACACAAATTCTAAACAAGAGCTCATATACATTACATTTAAATAAAACAACAAAGGGCACAGATCTTCCTGAGTGCCAGGGTTCTCATGTAATTCGTTGGCAGCACATTTATCCTCTAGGCTAGTGTCCTCTCACGGGCACCATTTTTCTTGCTGAGCTAGGTCACTGGCTTAGCCTTTCTCTCCTTGTAGTTGTGATCAGGCTGAAGGTTCTTCCCCCTTTTCCCTCCATGGGGGAGGCACTTTCTATGCACAGTTTTGTGCCATCGTACAAATACAGGAAATCTTACTGCCAATGGAAAACACTATCAATTTTCCTATGAACATTATGAATCTTTATGAAATTCCAGCCTGCCTTGCTGACAGCTGTCTGGGGACTTCTAGCTTGCCTGGCCAGTCCTCATACTTGCATATACTGATTCTTTATAAAAAGGTCCAGGGAAAAAGAAAAAGAAAGGGTGGCAGAAAGGAGAGATGAGGGAAGGGAAGGTTGGAAAGGTAGGGAAACAGAGACAGGGACCTATATTAGGTGAAACTTTGATGTTATATTAAGAGTCTTGGTTACTTTTTATTTTTTTTTTTATAAACATCATGACCAAAGCAAATTGCAAAAGGAAGGGTTTATTTGGGTCTTATAGTTCTAGAAGGGGTAGGCCTGTGACAACAGGGACAGCATGCCAACAGGTAGCAAACAAGATGGCTAGAGCTGGAAGCTGAGAACTGAGGGCTCACATCTTGAACCACACACAGGAAGCAGGGAAAATAAACTTGGGATGGTGGGAAGCTTTAAAACCTCAAAGCCCATCTCTAGTGACATACTTATGAAGTGAAATCTTAAGGTTCTTTGGAAAGTCATGGTATTAGATGGTGTTTTTCTGGGGCAAACACATGAAGGGGTATTTTCCTGAAGTGGACACAAGTGAAAGGATGTTTTGCTAAAGAAGACAAGTGAAGGAACATTTCACTGAAGCAGACACGGGTAAAAGGATGTTTCATTAAAACAAGCACATGAAAGGACACATGATGAAGGATTCTTCGATGTCAGCATGCATGTGTTGATCTGCCTTACACGGCATAGTTGAGCTACATTTGTCAGGACTCCATAAAGAGAACCTCACCGGAAAAACTTCTGGTGGTGTACTGCAGTTTCTTGCCGATTCTGCAGACTCACATGAAGTTTTGTTAAGACTCGTGTGCTGAGGCAAGACAGGTGCTGAGGCAAGACCTGTGGAGGACACATAATGTTTGGAGGGAGTATAAAAAGGGCTCGAGGAACAGTGACAGGAGCTTGCTTAGCTAAATACTTCTTGGTCTCAACTCTTTGCTGATCTTCACTTCATTGAGAGGCCCAGCTGATAACGTCTAACTTCTCCTGGTGTTCCTGATGCTCCTGCTGACTTGTGCTGATTTGGCTGAGGCCTGGCTGTTCCTGCTAAGGTGTGCTGCTGGTGCTGCTATCCCGATTCTACCAAACTGGGTTGCTGGTATATCTGTGAAGTGTTTGTGAGTGGACTGAGCTGCCACTGCAGACCTGTGAACTGAACTGCTGATTTCCTGACAAAGCAGATGGAATTTGCTCCAAAAAACAATTCTAAACAGGTCCACTTCCCTCATATCCTTTCTTTCCCAATACTTCTTGTGGGTAGTAGGCTAGAAGGGAGGTTAAAGCATTTAAGAACCATTATTAAAAGTAGGGTTTGAAAAAATTAAAGCTACACCCTTGATCCAACAAGGACACATCTCCTAAGCCTCCCCAAACAGTGCCAACAATTGGGGACCAAGTATTCAAATGCCTGAGGCTATTAGGGACATTTCATTCAAACCATCACAGTGGGTAAATTACTACCTCTTTTATTTTTAATTTCCTTATCTGTAAAATGAACCTAGTAAGAGATCCTTAAAGGCTTGCTACAAGATTTGTATTTGGTTATATTGAGACAACGCATTAAGTATGTTAACTGGTATGAGTAGGCCTTTTGCTATCATCATCTCCGTCACCACCACCATCATTATTAAAAAGAAAATTATATCTATACTCTTTTCCACAGGCCACTGAAGATTCTCTCCCACTTAAGAGTTTACATTTGGTTTTTTTTAGTGAATTCTGTCTGAAGATCCCAAGTCTACCTTTGTAGCCCCAAATAGAATGTCTCCTCCATTGTACTCATGGCTCCCATTAGAGAATTTCAGCAGAACTTTTTTGCAGTCACTTAGCTCTAAGAAGGTGGGCAGTTTACAAGGGGCTTGACTAGCTAGACTGGATTGTGGCAAGGTTCTCTCAGTGGCTGTGGGCTGTACTGGATGAGAGAGTTACATGAAATAGGCTCATTATCGACCCTTTGTCTGTCTCATATCTCTTCTTCTGAGAAACCCAGGAATGACTGGAGCAGATTATTAGTGGGAGCCACTCAGTCAAGAACAAAATCTAAAGAACAATTCAATTCCACCCTGTACCTTTTGGTAACATTCTGACAACCCAGCCAAGTCATCAGCCAAGCTTAGAGGCAAAAGGAGGTCTGTTCTTCTACTCACAGGGCTCTGCACAAGGCACAGGGAAGCCATCAAATGAGGCTAAAATGCAAGAACTGGAATCCATCCTTCCTCTGCATCACACATGTACAATACACTTTTCACTTCTCCAAGGCAGGCTGGGACTTTGCAGGCTAAGTCAGATTTAGTCATAGCCCCTCTGCATCTGAAGGCCTGTAAACAGCAGGACATGCCAGCACAGGTGTCAACCTCTTTCTTAGAGAGAATGTCAACGATCAATACAGCACATTATTAGTCACATCTAACTTTCTTGACTTGAAATGTCACCTCTCTATTTCCAAGATATTTGGCAATTTCTCTCTATTCTGCTGTTTTGTTTTGGTATATGATATTAATGTACACAATAGCAACTAAAATGCCCAATCCAACTAACTGTTGGTGATATAAGCAATCACATTTTTCATAGACACATGCAATCAGTGTGAAGACATGGCTCAGTTTCAGACATAGTAAATCATGAAGCACCTTCTATAACTTGTGGAGTATGAAGTTGATCAGCACATAAGAGACATTTGCAGCCACAAGTGTTTGCCAATAGCCAAGTCATGAGTGTGTACAGGAAAAAGGACTTAGAAGCCATCACTGGGTACATGCCAATGTTTAAAATATGAGAATATGGGACTACTAGGCAAAGAATCACTGAGGGGTATTGCAAGTGAGGTAGGAAAATCTAGAGAAAGAGACAGTGTCACTCTTCATAATGGAAAAAATAATCGAGACCCAGACGTGGCCAATAACAACTGGTACTCTTGGCAAGTGGAGAAAGCAGAGTGACTGGATACTAAACAAGGGATGACTCAGTAGAAAAAGGAATCAGTGCAGGCTGGTGAGGGGGACAAAAGACATTGAAAGAGGAGGGACTGCTCAGGGGTACAGGCAAGCACAGTCTCTACAGTAAGCAAGTCTGAAGGCTGTGCACCTGCTGGTAGGTGCACTCCTAGAGCAGTGCACAACTTCTATAACACCCCTGCTCCGAGTGAAACTACTTTTTAGCCCTGTGAACCATGATGGGCTCTGACTCAAATAAGAGCTACTGACTAGAGCCCCCAGGGATTTCTTGGTAGCCTTAAGAGACAATTTCTTCAACAAGTTTGATGTGAAACTCTAACTAGATTTGGATAGCCATTTATGAATCTGGCAACCACTCGTTCAGAAAGCAGAGGGAGCCATGAGAAGCAGTGATCGTAAATATGAATTGGCAACTTAACAGGATCTGGAATCACCTAGGAGACAAGCTTGGGTCCTAGCCGCATAAAGAGAAGGAAGACAGCAGAGTGCAAACATTCCTTTCTCTTCTCTTGCTGCTGAAGATGCAATGTGACCAGCTGTTTCTAGATCCTGCTGGATTGACTTCCCTACCACAGTGGACAGTAACCTCAAACTGCGGGTCCAGATAAGCCCTTCCTTCCTTAAATTGCTTTTGTTAGGAAATTTTATCCCACCAGCAGGCAAAGTGACAAGCTAGACGAGGGCAGAACGAATGGGCTTCCAGGTAGAAATGAGCTGTGGTGAACAAAGGAAAACTATGCAGGTGAGACAGGCTGACTCCATGACAGGCTTCAAATTGGCAGTTTGGGAGACTAGGCCTAAATCTCTGTTTCCAAGAACAGGGCAAGTCCAGGCAAATCCAGGCAAGTCAGTGACTGAAAAAACAAATAAACAAACAAGCAAACACACACCAGGAATCAGGCAGCCAGTTAGAAACTGCACTGCCATCAGAAGCTGCCCTGCCACCTGGCCTGAGGCAAGAACAATGGGTCAGCAGCAGCTTTCAGACCTCTCAGCAATAGTTTCTAGACTTCCCCAGCAACAGTTTCTAGGTCCCCCCTACTACTCCAGTAATAGTTCTGGAATATCCCTAGAGATGGAGCCAAAAGGTCACCTACCTCCTGCCCGGAATTTCCCTATGAACTCACTTGGGCGCCTCCATCTTGGTACATGGTAGACCCCAGCATGCTGGACTTCTGCAGAATAAAATGCTCTCTGCTTTTGCATACTGGGTATCATTCTTCGGAGAATCATGGACCCTTACACAGGTCAGCTCTTATATTACTTTGTGTACAAACTTGAAACCACCAGAAATTCTATATTTTCACACCAGGTAAACTGAGTTCCTGAGACGGGTCCCTGTCAATTCCCCAGTTTTTGTTTGTGGTTTGTTGTTTTTGTTTTTCATTAGCCTGTTTCAAAATTCACCTTGCTTATTTGAAACATAACACATTCTGGTTTGATCTGCTCTGTTGGGACTGGTCCAAGAGTTCGGTCTAAAACAATGGGTATAGTTAGGCGAAGCTGTGCTTTCAAGTTGACCTCTATTTTCCACCTAATGCCTATTCATAAGTAGGCATGCCTATAATCATCAAAGCCAGGTGCATTATGGGAAGAAACACGCCCAGTAAAAACTGATTATGTGACCAAATCTATCAATCAAAACAGGAAAATACCTCACTGCATGCCCTTTATAACCAAGTTCTTCCTTCTCTTGAACCTCATAAAAGGAAGCCCAAAATGATAATCAATGTCCTCGGGTACTCATGTGGCCATCAATCTTGAGTATATTTTTTTCTGTTTATGCATCATTAGATGGTGTTTAATATAGTCTTTAAAATAACAAGTTATAAAGAACTTTCTGGTTCAGAATGAGAGAGAATAACGAAATGACAGCACAGAACCTTTATTGTTTCCTGAAATTTAATCTTTATAACAAAAAGAACGGCTACAATAAAGGTTCTTAGAGCTCTTCTGGCTTGATTGTAGCACTTTGTAAAGACAACTGTTCTTAGAGCCTTTCCCCAAAGCCTCAGCAATACAACCCCACCTCCATTTTCACAGTGCCCATAATGCGTGCATCCCAAGCTCAGCACAGAAACCCTAATTAAAGCAAACACAACTCCCGGAAAACAGAATGCCCTTTCTATGACAGTTCTAAGAACCAGAGATAAAGGTTTCAAGATGCTAATCCCATTCCTAAGTACCTCTTCTGTTCTGTGGGTCCTGTGGATGCTCAAAAGTGTCACACTGTGTATACAACATTATTATATAAAACAGGAGATACAGATAAGGAACAGGAACAGATCTTAGAAACCCTTTGAGTTTAAAATAAATTCCTGTATGGGTTGCAATAAAGTGAGCCTAAAGTCATAGAACAAGAATTTTGACATATGAAATGTACTCATTAAGATATAAACTCACAAATTCACTTTATTAATTTGCAGGTCCACTCCTGCATCTTAGAGATAGCAAAGGGACTTGCTACCATCTAATAAATGTTCCAAATGAACAATGAATAAAAATCGGGTTTCAGGTGCACTTTTGTGGTTTTCCCTGAGCTCTAACAAGCCTCGGTATCTGTCTTTGAAAACAACCAGCCACACAATACTGTAGTAGGGCTGTGGGATATTGGTTTCGCTCTTGGGGGCTGCATGCTGTACGCCTTACAGAGCAATAGCCATGATGATGATTGGTGAATGGAATGGATTTGACTGTCTTAGATAATTTCACTGGTTCTCACGTGACATATTCAGATGTCAAGAGCAGAGGCTCAGGGGAGAGATACTGTGTCTCAGTTTCCTGGTGGATCTCTGACTTTGGCAAGTTTCTTTAAGCCCACCTTTTTTATTTGTAAAATGGCAACAATAATAATTCCTTCTTGGAGCTTTCTGAGGAAAAGCTATTGGTGTGCAACACAAATACTCAATAATTATGAGCTATTTAAACATTGGACTGTGTCATCCCAATTCAATTTTGTAACCTGAGCACAGGGGAATTTTGGTTATGAAAAACCAAACTTTTTAAATGTAAAAGTAGCCCGATAATTGTGCACGTATATGAATTTATCAATTTCCCTATTTAAGGGGAGGCATAGCTTTTGTAGGAGACATGAGATCACCCCCACCACCTAGCATGTACTCATGTTCCTATTTCTACAAACAAGGTCAAAGGATTCCCCCCGAAGAGTGAAGAGCTGCCTGTGAGCAGGGCAGCCAGCGCTCTTCATGGCTAATGGAGGGAGAAGTTCAGACTTGTCCTAATGACAACCCCAGCTGGCCACTTTAAAGAAAAAACACAGCAGGTTGCTTGGGAAAATCTAGCTCGCTTTACTAACATTCCTCTCAACTTTGAGAGTGTTCCTGCCTTCTAGAAAATTAAACATTGCCATACTACTATAGTGAAATTCTTAATTTATGTCTTAGTTAGGATTTCTATTGCTGTGATATAACACAGTAACTGAAAGCTTGGGGAGGAAAGGGTTTATTTGGCTTATACTTCCACATTGTAGTTCATCAGTGTCGCGCCCTGCTGGATCAGCAAGGATGACGCGACAAACCGGATCCTTCTCAACAGCCTTTATTGTAGAAGGGCTCTTTTAGATTTCAGGTAGAGACCTCGAATGCCCAGAACGGGCTGCTTATATACCCTCAGCCCTGGGTGGTGGTGGGGGAGCTCATGGAGGTGCACGATTGGTCAAATTGCAGTGCTTCATTAGCATACCACATTAGCATACCCTGCCCGGGAGGGGGTGATTGGTCAGAATGTGGTACTTAATTAGCATACCCCGTCGGGAGTGGTTGGAGCCAAACTGAATTGCGCATGCGCAGTGCACTGGTAGTTACTACCAGAGGCCTAGGCAGGCGCCATCTTGGCGCACGCATGCTTCTTGTCCCTCCGAGTCCGGTCGGCGGCCTACATCAGAACAGTAACTCAAACAGGAGCCTGGAGGTGGGAGCTAGTGCAGCAGCCATGGAAGAATGCTGCCTACTGGCTTCCCCCTCATGCCTTACACAGCCTGCTTTCTTATAGAACCCGGGACCATCAGCCCAAGCATGGCACTGTCCACCTTGAAGTGAGCCTCCCACACCTATTGTCAATCAAGGAAATGCTGCACAGACCTTTCCACAGGCTAATCTGGTGAGGACATTTCTCTGTTGTGGTTTTCTCTTCTAAAAGCACACCTAAAACTAGCAGCACGCTCTGAAAGCAAGTCTCATTTGCTAAGTCAGATGCACGAGTTCTGTTTCAAATTAATAAATTAAATTGTTGACTGAACCTGGTCTTCTGACAGGGAATTCAAGGTCATGAAAACTTTGAAGATATATGAAGAGATTGAAAACCCTCCTTATTAACTTGTAGTTATTGTTTATACACGATGATGATACTAAATAATTACAATACAAAGAGTAAATTCATAAGTTGATCATCTCCCTAGATATATATTAGTGTTAAATTCTAAGCCAGAACTGGCATTTGCCCATGATTTTCAGTCTTTTAAATAATAATATATAATTAATATATAATTATCATATATAATTAATATATAATAATATATAATTATTATATAATTATTATATATAATTAATATATAATAATATAAAATTATATATAGTTAATATATAATAATTTAATAATAATAATTAAAAACAAAGTCTCTAAGAAAAACTAATGCAAATGAGAAACAACAAATATAACAAGAGATTTGGTTTATGAATACTCATTATTTCATTTGGGCTGAGGGTAGTCTTTTCATTCTTCCACTATGTTGACTTACTCAGATGAAACCCACTGTCTAGAGGAACTTAATGAGCACAGCAGCAAAGCCTCCCCTCACAGTGAGACAGTGGGAACCTTCCATACGTTATCCTAACCTACAGCTAGATATCAGGCAAGCCATGGAGACAGTGTACATATCATGGCACCAAGTCAAAATATCAGGCACACCCCAAATTCTCCTTTCCCTTTTTTCTCACCTCCCCTTTTGAAAAAGATAGCCATTCCCCTCTTCCAAAAGCCTCTTCAGGTTGCATGCATACACTAGCCATGCACATCCTAACCTATCCCTCCCTTGATGTCCTTATGGACTGTCTTAACTCAACTAATTAGTGCCCTGTGATGTAAAAGACCAGAAACTTAAATCTCAGTGACTAAACTCAGCAAACACCATCAGGGATAAATTATGTAATTGGTCCTTCTGCATCCTGTGGCTGTGCCTTCTAGGACATATGGCCCTCATGGCTGTCCTAGCAGGAGATGACAGGGTACAGAGAAGTCTCCCCACTCTTACCCACTTTGGACTGGAAAGCGTAGTACATCCTTTTGTTTGTATTTCTTATCAAAAATTCATGGTATATTCTCAATGTAATTACACAGAATCTTCTTGCCTGTCTAGGAAAGGGGAAAGTGGAAGGACATTGTCTCTTGGAACTGGTTATCCTAGGATGGACACATTGTATTCTCTAGCTTAGTAGTGGAAGCAGATAATTAGATAGCTCATCCATTCATACTCTTGCCTATCTGTCTATGGCTTGGAAGAACTAGAGCTGGCTCCATTCCAGCGTCCATACTCTTCCAAGATGGAAATCATAGAATCAAGGAGAAAAGAATGACAAATATAACCAAAGTACAAAGGCATACATGTATAAAATGCCATAATGAAGTCCACTGTAGTGCATGCCAGCTACAGAAATAAAACAAAGTAGGACATTGCTTACAGATGTTTTTAGTGTGTATCTCAATAGCCTCTCCCTACTCCCAAATGACATGCTTTCCCTTTAAGCTCATGTCTTTCATAATCCACTCTGATCTCAAGGACAGGGGAGTTCTCTTTAAGCATTTCAAAACCATTTGTTAAACGTACTTCCTAACAGGCTGACTCATTCCTTAAGTCTGAGGTTTACTCAATGTCTTATCTCAACTTGCTTCCTAACCAGACATAACAGCAACAACAAAAACCTGTTAGCACTCAAACCTGGTGATTTTCTAGGCAATAATAAATACAGCATATTATGTATAACATACTATATATAACATTTACTATTGACCATAGTCTGATCAATCATCTAAAAGGCGGCTTTAAAATTACTCATAAAATGTATTTAACATCATTACATTTCTCTTTGTAAATGTTTTCTACACTAGGGTCTTAAAAATATATGCATACATTCTTACATATGTATGTCCACATATACAGTATGGGAGTTTTATTTGTTTGATTGTTTGTTTTGGGTTTTGAGACAGCATCTTGCTGTGTAGCCCAGGCTGACCTCGACCTCCTGTTTTCCCTGTCTCTGGCTCCCATGCTGGGATTATGTCACATGGCATCTGCCTGACTTCTGTGTTTCCTTTGTTCCCACCATGAAGAGAAAACACTATTTCTCTTGACATCCCTGTCTTTAGGTTCATCTTCACTGTTACTGAGTCCACGCATGGACATCTCAGCCAAGCCCAGGAGGAGTGGGAAGGGGAAGGGAACCAGGATGAGAAATGAGGAAAGGTCTTAGGGAACATTCATGGTGTTCACCCCATTTCCTCTTTCCTTTGAGTCCTCACTGATGTCAAGGATAGATGAAGTGTGTTTCCTTGCCATGTTTGCTGGAGCATGAAATCCAACTTTCACTGGGGCTATGCTGTTCTGATATGCATGCTCTGATGGTTGCTCCCAAGAGAATATATGAAACATCTTAGAAAATTTAAGACATATATGTGTGTGTGTGTTTTATATATTTCATGTGTGTGTGTGTGTGTGTGTGTGTGTAGGACTTTATGATTGACTCACTCTTCTTCCCACAGTGGCCCCTCAACCCACCTATATTCCTTAACTGTGTTTTTAAACCACCAGAGGAGGTCATTTGTAATTTGTATATTAATTTACTCTAATACAGCTCTTTGTAAGTCAGGGGGTGGGGCATGATGACGAGATTAGAAGCAGACCTGAAAAGAAACAGTCCATTGTCTTTGTATCCCAGTTCTGATACTGATCAGCTGTACAACCTGCAGCAAGTTGCCTAAGCACTCTGGGGCTCAATGTTGTCATCTTTAAAACACAACAGTCCTTGCTTTAAGGCAGCAGGAGAGTCCTACAGTTGACAGTCACTTCCTTACAACTTTGATTTGCTCTTATCTTGATGGCTACCCAGCCACTTAGTCTATCCCTTTCTTCATAGACTTGATCGTTCTTGTCCCATTTCCTGCTCATAGCACTTAGGACATTGAAACATTTTGAGGGTTTCACTAACTTTCAGTTATCCATGGCTTGCTGTTGATCTCCCAGGGTCATGGGTTGGGTTGTTATTACATATCTAAAACAAATCCTGGCACACAGTTGGTTTTCCATTAGTAACTTTTAAAAAAACAATTGTGTGGTTCTGGGGATTAAATCCAGGGTGTTAATAGTGCCAGGAAGTGTTCCACTACTGAGCTGCATCCGTCTTCTGTTAATAAGTTCTTAAGAAAAGGATTTCTCATCTAAGAAGAGATGCATCAAATGATCAGGTCATATACAGAAACATATATTGTTACTTGACTAACCAAAGACTCACCAAAAAGGGAGAAAAATTTAAATCAATCATGATATTGATTTATCCTCAAAATATGCGTAGTGATGATGATAGATAATTATATGAACAGAAATGTAGATAGATGATATTATGATAGACAGACAGACAGATTGATAAGATGATAGATAACAGGTGATAGACAGATGATTGTGTGGATAGCTCCCGAAAAGTTTTACTAACTTGCCCAAGGAAGCAACATGGCCCAGGGCCTAAATATGAGACTTCTAGTTTTGTAGTTTTTCTCTCCTCCATATTATGCAGGCCAAACAATGAAGAAAAAAATTGCTGGAATATATCCATCTTACTTTTTGACTGCCGAATGTGATTCTCCATATACAAATACATTACATTTGATTAAAGTGATCAAAGGAAAGGCTAAGAAACTTTTGTTCCTAACTAAGCAAAGGCAGAACTTAAATTTGGACTGCATGAAACTCCAAATACTTAGTTCCATTGGAGGGAGACTGGAAGAGTTCCCTCCACAGTTTGTATTGGGGGCAGGTATAACATGCAGCTACTGGTCAGAAAGCCAGACTGAAGGCAGATGTCCATCTCCACTTCCTTTGCGGCACACGTTGTGACAGCATTAGCCCCTTCACTTGCTGCATCTCAGAGCCAGTGATCTGGAAAGGACTAGTGCGTGCGCATTTTTGGTAGTTGCGAAAAGCTCTGCTATGTAACCAATTTTCCTTATTTTTCTCTGCATAATTGAAGACAATCTTCTAGCCCTTGAGAATGTCTGATGTCTTCCTGTATCCATGGAAACAGTTTTATAGTAAGTGGAATCCCCAAACTCAATCTGTGATAAATGTGTTATGGTTATAACCAGGAAGAATTATAACCAGCATTATTGCATAATGCTCCTCCCTTACCTGTAAAGGGTAACTACAGGTATTAATCCAAACTATCACAAGAGAGTCAGAGTCTCAAGAATGACCACAGACTGGCCACCAGAACTCCAGGTGGACTGCCCACCTGCAGACCTCTCGTACTCTCTTGATGCTCCCAGCCCCCGAGACTATCCCAAATCCCTCCTTCCTTGCTTATATCTGTGTCCTGGCCCTCAACATAGGTGGAGGAGACTCCCTGACCAACCACTGGACAGATGGGTCAGAAAAGCAGAGAGGAGACAGAAATCAAGGAACAAAATACCTAACAAAGACAAACTCAGAAATGAGCACCTAAAGCTATAATCACCCCAAACCAAAATGCCTAGATACTAGCATTAAGAACAAAACCAGCAACAGCCAAGGCAATATGTCACCATTAGAACCCAGCTAGCCTACTACAGCAAGCCTAGAATATTCCAACACAGATGAAGCATAAAAAACCGACCTTAAAACCAACTCTATTAACATGATAGAGGTCCTTAAAAAGGAAATTATAAAAAGAAAAATGAATAAATCCTTTAAAGAAAGCCAAGATAACACAGTTGAAAATTGAATAAAATTATTCAACGCATAAAAATGGAAATAGAGTAAATAAAGAAAATACAAACTAAGGCAATTCTGGAAATGAAATATTTAGGAATTCGAATAGGAACTACAGAGGAAAGCTTCAACAACAGAATACACGAGATGAAGGAGAGAATCTCAGGTGTAGAAGATACAGTAGAGAAAATGAGCAAAGAAAATGTTAAATTTTAAAAATGCCTGACACAAAACATACAGGAAATCTGAGACAGCATAGAAAGACAAAACCTAAGAATAATACCAAAAAAATAAGGATAAAAATTCCAGTTCAAAGGCTCGGAAAGTGTTTTCAACAGAATCATAGAAGAAAAAATCTCCTAACCTAAAGATGTCATTTATCAAGGTACAAGAAGTGTACAAAACGCCAAAGAGATTGGACCAGAGGAGAATCACATAATAATCAAAACACTAAACATACAGAACAAAGAAAGAAGATTAAACATTGCAAGGGAGAAAGACCAAGTATCATATAAAGGTAAGCCTATTAAAATTACAGCTAACTTTTTAATGGAGATTCATAAAGCCAGAAAGTCCTGGAGAGATGTGCTGCAGACTCTTAGAGACCACAGATGCCAGCCTAGACTACTGTACCCAGCACAATTTTCAATCCTCATAGATGGAGAAAATAAGGTATTCCATGATAAAATCAAAATTAAACAATACCTATCTACAAGAGAGGCTAATTAACATCGCAGGTCAGCTCAGGAATGGCTCAGGAAGAGAGAGGTTAATCAACATTCCTTAGACCACAGGGGAGAAAACCCATGGGCCAGGGAAGCCCCTGCCACCTCATTCCCTAAAGACCATTCAGTTTAAAAGTCACACTGTCCTGCCAATCACATTGTGCCTAGCCGCTGTTTCTCTAGACTACCTCTTAAACAGTATAAGAACAGACTAAATGGGTGGTTCGTGGTCGTCACTCCACCTTTGGTGTAGGAAGACCCCAATGTGTTGGGTGGTTAAAAATTCCTCTTGCTTTTTGCAATGACTCTTTCTCTGCATGGTTCACTCAGAAGGTCTCCGGTAAACCAAGACTGCTCGCTAGAGTCTTACAACGCTAGAAGGAAACACTCCAATTTAGAGAGGTTAATTACACCTATGAAGACACAGGAAATAAATATTCCCCCACCAGCAAAAACAAAAAGAAAGCACATATTCTCTCTCTATCTCTCCCTTTCTGCTTCTCTCTCCCTCTCTTTCTCCCCCATTCCTACCAGAACCATCACCACACCACCAAATAACAGGAATCAACAATCACTGGCCGTTGATATTCTCAATACCAATGGTCTCATTTCCCCAGTAAATAGACACAGACTAACAGAATAGATCTGAAAACATGATCCATCTTTCTGCTGAATCCAAGAAACATACCTCAGTATCAAGGATAGTTGTTACCTTAGTTACCCTTGTTAGTATCAGGCTCCAAACCCAGTGACATCACATCTAGGCAACCCCACATCGTTGCCAAGGCAACCACCATACATTCCTAGGATCCACCTGGCTACCTCACCTTTACCTGGGAGAGGCTATGTCACTGCCCATATAAAAAAGGCAGAACCCCCTGACCTTGCTCTCTTTTTCCATCTTCTTCCCCCCACCTTTGCCCTATTTCCTGAATACCACCCCCACCCCCCACTGTTTGGTCTGGAGTGGTCTGTTCTAAGCTGTGTGCAGACATCTAACACATGGGACCGCTGCCACGTGGCCTACCACCACTGCCACATGGACTCCATCCACAGCTACCTGCTGTCACCATCCATGTGAATTTCCACCATTGCTGCAGACCAACTCCACCCGCTGCAGGCTCACGGAACTTCTACCATGTAAGCTGTGCCACTGTGGTGGGGCCCCCCACGTGGTGCTCTGCCACATGAGTTAGGCAGCCAGACAGGCCCACATAGACCTCACGGTTCCACCTTTCCTGATACCAAACTGCGGAAGCCCGCAAACATACACCGGCATATTGATTGGTAAGGAGCTTCCAATTGGCGGGAGGTACCCTAGACGCCCAGATAGGGCCTAGCCAACCTTTCCTGGGCTGAGGGGTTGGTGTTTCAATGCCCCAGTCCATATGACAGGCCTGCTGGCTGACCTACAACTTAGGACTTTAAACGTTTTGGGTGACTCCCCCCCCAAAAGCAGTTCACAGTCCTCCCCCCCTCAAGCTCTTGCAGCAGCCGGAAATCCTGGTACCAGGATGAACTGCTTTCTGGTCATCTCCGGGAGTTTGCCGAGGCCCCTTAGATATTCTCATGATGTCCTGATATCTAGGCTGCTTGTCTGATTTGTTACTGACTTTTCTTTCAGGACGCCAATATGAACAGCTCGGCAATAGCCCCCAACCCCCACCCAATGTGCACTACATTGTCTTTGGCTGCATCCCCAGACACCCCTGAAAAAACCTGCTGTCTCCTGAAAAACCTCGTCTCTAAAATTAATGCCTGATTTTCGGCCTTCCAAATTGATATACCTCAGATATAAGGTCTGGATTCGGTACCCTCTAAATAATGGTTTAAAGTGGCCACCTAATGGCACTCTAGACCCAATCATTTTAAAGGGTCTTCATACATGCTGCCAGCAGTCTGGTAAATGGAAAGAGGTTCCCTATATCCAAGCATTCATCTACCTTTGCTCTTATGTCTCTGTTCTGCCTGTTCCCCACCCCAGGTTCTTTTAGCCATCCCCCACTGATCAGAGTAACCATCCACACGGTCCCAGAAAAAATTTCTTGAGCTCAGAGCTAACCCTGTGCCTGCTAGGGTAGGCTTCTACCCCTCTTCCTCCATCATTTGTGGCAGCTACGGCCACTTAGTTCAGCCGGTTTGCCTGAAAAGCAGTGGGTTTCAGGACCCTGCTTGTGCCCTTCCTCTCTGTGGTTCTTAGCTCTGCTCTGGGCCTACTCCTTGCACCCTGCCAGGGACCCTCTCTGAGACTTGCTTCTCCATGTGTGCAACCACCCGCACAAAGGGCTTGGCTGCCCACACACCTCTCTGCCCGGGATCTGTAAAATGAGTGTTAGTGGTGCCTTCTGCCACAAGAACAGCTAACACGAACGTTGCTGTGATATGGGACATGCCTGCTTTTCCTTGCCCACTTCAGACTCTTTAGCCACCAGAGGCATTGGACAATGACTTCCGGCCTCTGGTAGGAAATCCCGCCCTGCTGCCACCACGCAGTCCTGATCCACAGCACCTATGCCCTCAGCTGTGGGCCCATAGCACAACCCCGGGTCATTACCTGTGGACTACAGCCCCAGCACGCCAGCCATTTGATCATATGCCACTGTTGCCAGCTTCCTTATTCTGGTCCTAGCCAAATGTTTCTTTGCTAATACAAAAATGTGCTTTTTCTCTACCTACACAACCTGCCAAAGTTACTTAAGACTCTTTCCTATCCTGTCTTAATAGATTTTTACTACTGCTATTAAATTCTATTCAGTTACAATTAATCCTATGGCTCTCAATCTTGTCAGAAGTCTGCTAATAGTATATTTAAGTTTATGGCTGACAGAATTCCCAAAGCCTCTAACCGTTGACCCAAGATGGTTTCGGAAGACTTGGACACCTAGAAGATACAGCCTGGATTGTATGGGATGATATTGTCACTTAACACAGTGGACATGCTCTGAGTCAAATGACTTGGCTAAAGCAAGGTAAGTCATTTCTCATGTCACACATATGTCCATTCCACAGAGAAAAAGCCCTGTGTCTTCTGTGCTTGGAAGCCAAACTGACTTCACCCAAGAGACTATGGAGACCATGGGAACTGTTGGCTAGTGGACTCTGTCATTTTTTTAAAATAATATATAACTGGTAGATTATTATTTACTCTTTCTCAGACTTCTGACTATATTAACAGCTAAGCTTTCACAGATATTATCTGTTACCTCATTACCTAAACTCAGTTGCCATCAATTAAATGCATCATATTTCCTCTTCTTGCTATACCACTGTCCTAAATATTATTTGAGTTCCTATAAATTTGCCTAACTCTAATAAAACATTCCACTATACGATCCAGCAAAGGCTCATCTTGAAGACTGCTCATGTTGTTAACTCATGTTGTTACCTCTTTTGTAAACTTATAAGCTACAGGAAACCCACTCAGATCTACCTCTCACGGACCAAATAGATGCCATCCGGATAAGTACATCTGCCTAACGTTCCCACTTACTATGTATTCCAAAGGCTGGGATCCCTCTGGGCTTCAAATGTACATCTTAGAAAAATTTTTCTTTCTCCCAAATGTACTTAATCTTATTCCCTACATCTTGTCAAGTCCAGGCGCATCCAAAACAGCTCCAGAGAAGCAACCTTCAGATGCTCCATCTCCTGTCACACACACACAGCTGCTTCTACTGGACCTGTTCCTTCTGACCTATCCTCAGATGGCTCCATAGACCCTGAACAGCAGGAAACAACTCTCCTAAGACCAGACAAATATCCCCCATACCCATTCTTCTAGGTTCCCCCATTCTTCTAGGTTTCCCCTAGAGACACGTCACCCCCAATGCCAGCAGGAAGTAGCCAGATATCACGATGACCCTATTCCTGCTTCACCGTCACCTCTTTCTAATTTTTCTTTTTTAATTAAACCAAAATGGGAGAATGTTAGTATTCTGTCTAAACTCCACCTTCACAGTTACCTGGCAACAGCCAAATATGCTCCTCCCCACAGTTACCTGGCAACAGCCAGGTAGGCCTGGCCCACTATAAAAGGGGCTGCTTGCCCTCTCCTCTCTTACTCTCTTAATCTCTTGCTCTTTTGCCTCTAGCTTCTCTGTCCCCTTGCCCCTCCCCCTTCACTTCCCCCTCTCTCCACGTGGTCACGGCCAGCCGCGACTTCTCTTTTTCTTCTCTCTTCTTCCTCTCTTTTTCCATCTTCTTCCCCTCACCTTTGCCCTATCTCCTGAATAACCCCCGCCCCTTGGAACCGTTTGGTCTGGAGTGGTCTGTTCTAAGCATCTAACACTGACACATTGGCCGGGCCTTTCATCCCTCCATCTAAAATCTCGACTCTTCATACACATCGACCCTAACAGGACCATGCTCTATTAAGCTCCAGAGGACTTCGAAATCACCCACCTTGCCCTCAATCCTAGAAAATGAGACTCCACTCTGGCAGCCGAGCTCAACCTCACTGGACTAGACATGGGTTTCTCATCCTCCCCCTGCTGCTTGTTTCTATTCAGGTCAGCCCTTACATCTGGAGGTTCGAGATTCAAAGACCTCCACAGATAACAAACAGTCTTTCCAAACAAGGTCAGGAAACTGCTCCATAGCCAGATGCCAAGAACCAATCCAAATTGCTATCATCCCTATATCTGTTGTCCCATCTAAATATTATGTTCTCTATACTTGCTTTCTCTTTGACCAGATAGAAGATTATTGTAGAAAATGGCCAGATGATTATGGGGGCTGCCCATATTGGTCTTGTCAGATACATATGTTAGGATCACGGACCAATCACTTCTTCTACCAACACTGCAAGGCACTGTTTTCTACATACAAGACTTGCAGTATTCCAGCTGTGGTGTTTCAGAACTGACAGGGGCCAGATGTCCTGACAGCTAAAGAAGATGGTCTTCGCCAGTTCCTCCAAGAAGAATGCTGTTTTTAGGGAACGTAAGACCTCCAGTTCTGAGATTTTTAAAAACCCATATAAAAGCAGATACTCTCTTTTGTAATACCCTTTTTAGTCATCCTCCTGGTATTATTACTAACCAAACTATTAATCAGTTCCTGTTACAGGATTACCAGCTGTTGTCCACAGAGGAACCTGATATACACATCTACTGAGTGGACCCCAATGGTGAAAGCCAGTTACTCCCCACAATGGACTACGCCCCTACACAGCAGGAAGTAGTTTAAGAGACACTGCACCCCAACTCCCCTTTCACCATCGGCTTCCCCTCCCCCTTTTTTTCTTCTCTTTATAATAAGAAAAAGGGAGGTATGTTGGTATCAGGCTCCGAACCCAGTAACATCACATCTATGCGACCCCCACATCGTTGCCAAGGCAACGACCATACATTCCCAGGATCCACCTGGCTACCTCACCTTTACCTAGGAGAGGCTATGTCACCACCCATGTAAAATAGGCAGAACCCCCTGATCTTGCTCTCTTCTTCCATCTTCTACCCCCCCACCTTTGCCCTATCTCCTGAATACCTCCCCCCCCCCAAACCATTTGGTCTGGAGTAGTCTGTTCTAAGCTGCAAGTAGACGTCTAATACCATCTAACAACCCTAAGATAAGGGCTAGAAAAAGACATATCAAGTAAGTGAATCTAAGAAGCAAGCTTTAATATCTATCATACCCACTTTAATACCTATCAAAATAGACTTCAAACAAAACTAATCAAAATAGATAGGGAAGATGGCTACATAGTCATCAAAGGAAAAGACCACCAAGATGACATTTCAATTCTTAACATCTACACCCCAAACACAAAAACACTCCAGTTTGTAAAATAAACACTACTACAATGTAGCACTCACACACAAATAGTGGGAGACTTCAATACCTCACTCTCACCAATGGACAGTTTATTCAGACAAAAACTATATAGAGAAATACTGGATCTAATAGATGTTATAAACCAAATGGACCTAGCAGATATTTATAGAACATTCCACCCAAACATAAAAGAATGTACTTTCCTCTCTACAATTCATAGTTGTTCACAAAGCAAGTTTCAACCACAAGGAAATTGAAGTAACTCGATGCATTCTATCAGATCATGGCAGAGTAAAGCTAGATTTCAACAATAACAGACCACTCAACAAACAAATGGAAACTGAACAACTCTGTAATGAATTAAAAATGGGTCAAGACAAAAATAAAACTTTCTAGAATTCAATGGAAATGAATACATTACATACCCAAACTTATAGGACACAATGAAAGTGCCTCTGATAAGCATGTTCATAGCACTAGGTGGCTACATTTAAACAATTTTGGAGCTATCTCACACTAACTACTTCAAAGCTAGCACAAACATAAGTAATCACATCTTGTTCTGTCTGTTGAGTGTTTTCAATTATTAGGTGCCGGGGGACTTTCTTTTCTGGTCTAATCTATTCAGTGTTCTGTATGCTTCTTGTACCTTGATAGGCATCTCCGTCTTTAGGTTAGGAAATTTTTCTTCTATGATTTTGCTGAAAATATTTCTGTAGTTTCTGTTTGAATTCCTAAATTCACAGGGAATGCTTACTGGTATTGGAGGCTGAGTTGAAAGGGGAAAGTTAGAGAATCTTTGTGATTCCTTAGGAATAGCGTCAGAGAGGAAAGGAAGACCACAACAGGTTTCCTGCTACAGAGCTGGGGATGAGACTGCGAGATTAGATTTCAGGAGCAGTAGGAGAGGTTTGAGGCTCCTTCAGTTTCATTATTGCCTTGGGAGAAGCAACCCTTAGGATAGCAGGGGGCGCCTGATGGAGCTGGAGTCTAAGACAAAGCCACAAATGGGGGGGAGGAAAGTTAGAGGGGGGAAATCTGGGGGATCCACAGGAGATGGGAGCAGGGAGCAGGGAAGCCTGCAGAGCTGGGAATGAGACTGGGGGATTGTATATGGAAGAACAGAGAGAGAAGAGAAGATCTGCAGGCAGCCTAGGTGTGGCCTGAGGTTTAATAGGAGGATGGTGTCTGCTAGAGTTGAAGGCTGGAGCACAGTGACTAAGTAGAAGGGAGGAAAAGGGAGAGGATGATTTGTGGAATCCACAGGAAACATGGGCAGTGGGGAAGGAAGGCTGCAGCTCTTCTGTTATAGCTTGTTTCCCAACTCTGCTTGGCTGGTATGTTCCCAGTGAATGCATGCTGATGTCGGGATAAAAGGATGCGTTTGGGGAAGGAAGGTTGGGAGAGAAGATCTTCCTGCTCCAGTGGGAATGGAGTCAGAAAGGAAAGAGAGACCAAAGTGGGTTTCCTGCTACTCTTTTTTTTTTAAGACCTAGTTTTGTTATCGGACCCTAGCTGGAATTGTGGCTTGAACCTTATTTATAAATGTGCTACTTTCATTCTCAAATCCTTGTCTTAATTTTCACCCAAACTACCCTCCATCATTAAGAAATGATAGACATTTAAAAAAAAATTTAATGGTATGAGTGCTTGCCTATATATATGTCTATATTTATACTATGTACATGGAGACTAGGAAGAGATACCAGATCCCCTAGAACTGGACTTATGGACAATTACGAGCCACCATGTGGGTGCTGGAAACTGGACTTAGGTCCTCTGCCAGAGCAACATAATGTGATCTTAACTAATGAGCCATTTTCCCATTCCTTGGACACTTTAAATTTTGTCTCAAATTTATTTTATCTGTTCTAACTTACCATAAAATGATTTAACCTGCTATTACCTTCTTTCATCATGTCTAATCTCTTAAGCATAAACTGTGTGGGGCTGGAGAGATGGTTCAGCATTTAAGAGCATTAACCAGTCCTTTCTTGGGGGACCAGGCTCAATTTACCAGCATCTATACGGTGACTCACAATCCTTTGTAATTTTATTTCCAAGAAATCTGAATCCTCTCCTGGTATCCATGGGTGCACATGTGTCATAGGCACACATTAAGGCAAAGCATTCATAACACTCATTAATTCATGATTTCTGCAGCCAACTTAGGACACATCTTTCAAGTATTAGAGAAAATGCATATGGCAGCACATCATCTTTGCTGCCTCCCATTCTTCCTCATTATTGATGAGCATCTTAACAATGACTATGCTTTAGCGTGTTGGAATATATCACAGTCTCACATCCAGTAATTAGTTTCCCTTCTTTTTCAGCAAATAATCCAATTATAGACCCCTATCCTGAGAATCTTATCCTTAGAATTGCTTTTGGCATCAACAGTCTTGGCTTGAGTGTCCTAGAAAATGGACCCTGAAATAAAGATCCAAAATGCAGAATAATTGTGTGGAGGTATAGGAAACCCTGGGATTAAACAAAGGAAATGATACAGAATACAGAAAGCAGCCAAAGCTATTTGGTTTAATTTTTGACAGTTATTAAACAAAAATTCCAGCGGCAGCTGTGAGGTACCAAGTTACAAGTCATTGATCAGGAAGAACTAAGAGCTCCTGCAATATGGCTGCACACCATAGCTAGTTCATAAGATACCAAAACACATTGCATCAAACTGAACTGGAAGCTTCCTCTTTCCTGGTCAGCGCTCACTGTGCTGAAACGTGAACCACAGATGCTGTTAACAGTCTTACCCAGCTGAGACACCTATGAACTATAACACCAGCCTGCCGGGTCAGCAGTATCTACTTGTGCAATAGTGACACAAGAAAGGGTGTGGCTTATGCACAGTTTCTTTTCTTTCTTTCTTTCTTTCTTTCTTTCTTTCTTTCTTTCTTAATTTTTTTTTCTTTTTTTTTTTTTTTGTTTTTTGTTTTTTTCAAGACAGGGTTTCTCTGTGTAGTCCTGGCTGTCCTGGAACTCACTCTGTAGACCAGGCTGGCCTCGAACTCAGAAATCCGCCTGCCTCTGCCTCCCAAGTGCTGGGATTAAAGGCGTGCACCACCTCCGCCAGGTTTATACACAGTTTCTAACTGGGGAAACCAAACCTTGGCTTTATGAATGGAGGAAGGGAAGAAGCCAGAAATCTGAGAAATGTTAAAAAACACAGATCTCAGATTTTGATCTTTTTGTCTGTCTGCTTGTTTGTTTGTTTGTTTGTTTGATAAAGAATAAGGTATCCATATACAAATTACTATCAAGCATTGGCCCTAGCCACTTTGGTGACATAAGGACAAAAGTTTTTCTTGAGTTTTAGCAGGATAAAGCACCCATGTCTGAGGGGTATAAGCACCACAGATGAATTGGGCAAGCGGCACAAGCAAGTCACTGAAACATGCACTGCATGTACAGGGTCGAGAGAGAACACACACAAAGGGACTCTATGATATTGTGCTGCTAAATGATCATGTTGTCAAACTGCCTTCTAAATAACTATGCTTATATCTGTAGATTTTGGTGCATAGAGTGTGCTCTCCAGCTTAATCAGAAATCTGGCTTATTGTAGCGAGGAGTGGTGAAGTCTGGAAACAGGTGATGGCTGAGGGTACAATCCTAAATGGCACATCTGTACCAGTGCTCACCCCCAAGCTTCTGAGAATATATCAGTGGAAGATAGGGCAGAAACAATGTAAGAGCCAAAGGATGGAGGGGATGCTCTAAAGCATTGACTTCTGAACTTGACACAACTGTTGTAAGTGCAAACTCACAGCAACTGCAGTTACCTCCACAAAATCAAGCCAGCTAAAAGATTCCCAACATGGAGGGAAGACAGATACCCCAGATCCCACCCCTGGATGAGGAGCAATTGGCAGTCGATGGCTTCTGGGATAGGAAGAGGCACTATTTTGTTGGGGGTAGGTGGCCAACCATTCTGTATATGAGTAGCACTAACTGAGCTCAGTGTGATTTTAAAAGATAACCAGGAAGTTAGGAAAAGCTGTGTTGAGAAGCCTGATGGAGGGGGTTAGAGGGGAGGAATGGGAGTGGCTATGATCAAGATTCACATTTCAACGAGTAACTTACTTAAGTGGCAATGAGAAGCAAGTTGTGACGTTCACTTTTCTACTTTCACTGGTTGTACTTAATGAGCACTTTGGGTTGCAATAAAGCCTTCAAGTCCTTCATGCTATGAAAGTTTCATCTTTCATTACTTTTACTTCTCCTTATGATCACCAACAAAGATTTGTTAGGGTAAGAAGAGAAGGAGGGGGGGCTGGAGAAATGGCTCAGCAATTAACATCATGGACTACTTGCCTGCATGGACTAGCTTCCTTGAGTTAAATTCTCAGCAACCACACAGTGGCTCACAACCATCTGTAATGGAATCTGATGCCCTCTACTGGTGCATAGCTGCAGTGTATTTACATACATAAAATAAGTAAAATCTTTTAAAAAAAATAAGAAAAACAATAATAGCCCTTATAAATCCTCACTCACCTTGCTGCTAAAATGAGTTTGTTTCTTGGAAGCTGAAGAGAGAGTTCAGCAGTTAAGAGCACTTGTTCCTCTCACAGACGATGAAGGTTTGAGTCCCAGCACCTACATGAGATGGCTCACAACCACCTGTGTTCTGGTTAGTTTATTGTCAAGACACAAAGCAGAGTCATTCAGGAAGAAGGACCCTTTGATCAATAAAATGCTTCCAGAAGATTGGCCTTTGGGCAGGCCTGTCGGGCATTATCTTGATTAATGCCACAGTCAGGCATTAATTAATGAGCAAGCCATGAGAGGCAGGCCAGTAAGCAGTGTCCTCCGTGGCTACTGCTTCAGTTCCTGCCTCGTCTTCCCTCAGTGATTGATTGTGACCTGAGACTTGTCAACTGAAATAAATCCTTTCTTCTCCAAGCTGCTTTTGGTCATGGTCTTCACCACAGCAATAAAAACCCTAAGTCTGCAACTCTAGTTCCAAGGTTTTGATGGCATCTTCTGGCCTTGACAGGCACCTGTATACATATGGTACACATACATACATGTTGACACACACACACATACAATACAAGCTTTTTACAATTTATTTCCTTGATGAGATGAATAATGATTTTTCTAAATCCTGCAGGAAACACCATTGGAAAAAGTGTGGTGAAGAGACCCGGCAAATCCTCTGACTGAGACAGTTATGATGCATCAGAATCCCTTTGCTACCTTTCAGTCTGGCTACAGCAATGCCTCAAGGCACGGGAAACAACTCAGAAAGAATTACATCCTTGACAAATGTGGAAACCTTGGGTCTGAAGGAGGTTTTCCATGATGAGATAGATGACCCTTTTCATTCAGATTGAGAAGCCTGGAAATCTCCCATCTCCCTGAAGGCAAAGCAGAAGAGCAGTTCTAATCAGATTGTCCACTGAGAGCGTTTAAATCAACCAGAATGGTTCAGAGACCCTGGCTCACCACACACACACACACAAAAAAAAAATCACAGGAATGTTTGCATGCACCTCAAAAATGGTAAATAGCAGGCTCCAGGCCAGGCTCATTTGCTTTATCACCTCTGTCTAAAATAGAACTTAAGATGCAAACTCATTTTCTCAACCTTAGAGCACCCTTGTATAACAATCAAGAGTATTTTAACATTCTGGCATTTGTTTTTTAACCTATATAGAGAGGGGAGAGGTGGTGAGCGTTGGCACTAGGGAATTTAATTTCATTTCCTTACCATACTTTGGCATTGTAATGATTACTGAAGTCACTCACAACTGGGAACCAAGACTTAACAGCAAATCTTGAGAAATCAAATAAAGACAGGCACTGTGTGGAGGGTCCTGTATTACAGGGCTATTACAGCAGTTATTTGAATATTTATTCTAAATCCTTCTCTGGAATGAGTCTCAGTTATTAGGAATTTCAATCTTCATGGACCCTACTCACATTTAACAACGACAAAGACAATCTCACAGTTTATTTATCTACTTATGTCTAGATTGATTCTGAATGTTTTATGGAAATTTTAGATTTTGAAATCCTCACCAAAATTTTCCCTATCTAAAAATATTCAAAGAAATATTCCTGTAAAAGTTAATCCAAATGATTTCCAAATATATTAACCAATTGCATTATTAAAACAGACATTTAACTCTCTAATGGGACCACTTCAAAGGACAAAATATTCTTTTGATACCAGGAGCTTTTATATGTTTGACAAATTATTATGCTCATTCGTGATATTCACTATCTTATAGTTTATCAAAATGAAGCACAACTTTGTTATTCATTCTTCTCATGTCATTTTGGAACTTACGGGTTATAATGGAATATATGGTTTTGGTAATTATTAATCTTCAGAGTGATGTCCTCTTGCTCAGATATAATAAAAGATTGAAGAGAAACCTGTGTTATTTAGCTCAGTAGTGGCCATAATGATTATTCTGTAAGGAGAAGTAGCAAAGAAGTAAAGAAAGACTGTTATTTTATCATTTGAGATGTGATGTTTTCTCACTAGAAAAGTATCGCATTCGCTGTGGTAAGAACATGTTACCCTCCAGTAAATATGGAGCAAATGAGCCGCGGCTGCCTCCGGTAGAACTGAGACATCCATTATCTTCTTGTCACTCTACGGAGCAAGTAGCATGCTCTACTGCTCCACCTGTCTTGCATCCAGCAAAGCTGCACAGAAGAAACTGCTCAGCATCCAGAGAATGAGGCACTAGAATATGCAAGACCCAAGAATGATGACATCATTTAGATGATGACATCGGCTTACTGCAAAAAAAAGAACAGGGTTTCCCAAGGAAAAGAGAAGGAGAAATGTGTTATGGGGGTGGGGGTCCTGAATTGACACTACAGGGGAGAAAATGAAAAATAAGGCAGAGATATATCAATTATTTTTTTTTCTCATCATTGTGACCAGTGCCTGGCAAAAGAAACTTATGGAAGAAAGAATCACCCTCTGAGTCTCTGACCTGCCAGCCCCCCTCCCCTCAAGTAATGACACGGAGACCTTTTATTAATTACAAAAGCTTAGCCTTAGCTTAGGCTTGTTTCCACCTAGCTCTTACACTCAATTTGTCCCATTTGTCTTGTCTACATTCTGCCATGTGGCTCATTACCTCCCGAGTATCAGCACTTGCTTCTTCATCCACATCTGTTGAATTCTCTCACCTCTGTGTCTGACTAGAGAATCTCTTGCCTTAGACTCTTTCCCAGAGTTCCAATCTCTGTCCAGGTGTCCCAACTATCCTCTCTTGTTTTGCTATCATCGGCCATTCAGCTCCTTTTAAACCAATCAGAAGGCAGTGGAAAAAATGTTTACAAAACACTGAGAGAGATGATGTTTCATTCAAAGACAGTCTTTACACAGTGTACAAAAAGATCACCCTAACAAGACAGGGTTTGTTTAGTTTCAGCATTTAAAAATTGAATAAAGTCTTCTTGGTGGGAAGGTGCCATAACGGGGTATAAGTCAGCTCATCACATTTCCACTGTGCTCAGAAAGCAGAGAGAGAGAGAGAGAGAGAGAGAGAGAGAGAGAGAGAGAGAGAGAGACTAACCCAAGCACTTGGCTGACTTCCCCCTGCTTGCCTCTGCCCACCCATCTCCCTCCCTTTTTTTTTTTTTTTTTTTTTTTTTTTTTTTTTTAAGAACTCTGAGTTCCCATTTCATAGAATGGTGCTACTCGAATGCAGTTAAACCTTCTTGGAAGCAATCTCACCAACACAGCCAGAGATGTTTCTACTAGGTAATTCCAAATCCAGTTAAGTGGACAATGGCTGTTAGTCATTCTGAAAGGGATACAAAGGAAACAACTTTCAACTCCCATGAACAGGCAATGCACAGAGAACAAACCAGTAGTTCTATTTTTCTTTTTAATGAATAAAACAGGAACATTTGCATATCTTATCATATATTTTCTTTAGGTCTTATAGATGAGTCATGTATCTATGACCACAGAAAAGATACAGAATATCCTTCCTGCTGTCCTTTTGTAGTAAGACTCTTCTGGAAACCACTGAGATGTTCTTCCTTCTTACAATCTTGTCTTGCCAAAATGTTACATAAATGGGATAATGAATCTGTCCTGTTTGCCCTAGGACAATACATTTCAGGACTCATCTACTTTGTTTGATATAACAGCAGGGATTTTAAAAATCATTTTGCAATGTTTTGCTATTATTCATGTGGCAGTTCAAAAAAAAAACCCACCCAGAACACTTAAAATGCCCAATTTTTAAATAAAGAAGCCAGAAAGACACGTTGGAAAAATTGTAGCATCATCAGCTATTGGTGCTAGTAAAACTGGATTACTGCATGTAGAAGAATCCAAATAGATCCATATTTATCACCCTGCACAAAACTCAACGTCAAATGGATCAAAGACCGTAACATAAAACCAGATACACTGAACCTAATAGAACAATGGTTCTCAGCCTTCCTAATGCTGTGAAACTTTAATACAGTTCTTCATGTTGTGATGACCCCCCCAACCATAAAATCATTTTGTTGTTACCTCATAGCTGTAATTTTGCTAGTATTGTAAATAGTAATGTTACTATCTGATATGCAGGATATCTGATACTTGACCCCCAAATGTGGGAAATAGCCTACACATTGTCACACACACACACACCCCTTTCTGAACAGAACACTATTAACATAGGCACTAAGATCAACAATTAATAAATGGAACCTCATAAAACTAAAAAGCTTCTGTGTGGCAACGGACATTATCATCTGGATGAAGCAGCAGCCTACAGAATGGAAAAAAGATTTTTATCAACTATACATTCAATAGGAAGCTACTATGCAAAATCTATAAAGAACTAAAAAAATAACTAGATATCAAGAAAACAAACAATCCTTTTAAGAAATGGGCTACAGAGCTAAACAGAGAATTCTCAACAAAAGACTCTTAATAGCTGAAGAATACTTAAAGAAATGTCGTCAGGGAAATGCAAATCAAAACTTCTTTGAGATTTCATCTTACACCTGTCTGAATGGCTAAGATCAATAAAACAAAAGACAGCTCAAGATGGCCAGGACCTGGTAAGAGGAACTCGCACCCATTGCTGGTGGTAATGTGTCCTAGAGTTACTGTTGCTGTCATAAAACATTATGATCAAAAACGACTAGGGGAGGAAAGAGTTTATTTGACTCACTCACAGTTCCGTGTAACAATTCGTTGTCAAAAGCAGTGAAGACAGGAACTCAGGCAGGGCAGGAACCTGGAGGCAGGAGCTGATATAGAGGCCATAGAGGGCTGCTGCTTACTGGCTTGCTCAGCCTGTTTTCTTATAGAACCCAGGACCACTAGCCCAGGTGTGGCAGCATCTGCAATGAGCAGATCCCTCCCCTGTGAATCACTAATTAAGAAAAAGCCCCCACAGACTTACCCACAGCCTGATCTTCTGAAGGGACTTTCTTCTTCCTCTTTAATTTATGTCGAGTTGACATAAAACTAGCCAATACAGACTGCAAACCTCTACAGCCACAGTGAAAATCAGTGTGGCAGTTTCTCGGAAATTTTAGTTACATCAAGATCTACCTCAAGATTCAGCTGTATTACTCTTGGGCATATACTTTATACTGAAACAGAGATACTTGCTCAACCATGCTCATTGATGTTTTATTAATCATAGCCAGAAACTGGAAACAACTAGATCTCCTTCAACAAAAGAATAGACTTCTTTTTAAAAAGTAGTACATTTGCATAATGGAATATTACTCACCCATTAAATCATGAAATTCACAGGTAAATGGATAGAATCAGAAAAAAAAAGTCATCCTGAGTGAGGCAATCCAGACCCAGAAAGACATACATTATATGTATTCACTTACATGTGGTATTAGCTCTTAAATCGATGATAAACAAGCTACAATCCATAAAACCACAAAGGTTAGGTATAGGATAAAGGACCAGAGAATGAGAACAGATAGCTCTCCTTAGGAACGGAAAATAGAATAGATAGTTATGGATGGATGTGTTGGGAGCCTGGGATTTCAGGATCCAGTAGGGGAGGGATGGAATATACAGAGAAAAGGGTAAAATTAAGGGCCCTTTGAGGTGAAGTATCAAAACCTTGTACAGTAGAAGCTTATTAAATATATACATATATAAAGAGATCTAAAAGAAATTGCCAAATAACAGGAAAAACAGATCTCCAACTGAAAATCTCTTATCACCGCATGGAGCTTCCAATACCAGGATTGGGTTACATACAATTGAGTTGTTGGTCAAAGAAGTCCCATCAGAACTGCCAAACAACCAAAGCTGTTGCCAAGACTATAGGTAGCTCTCCACAAACTGACAGCAAAGCCCCATTGCTGAAGACACCTATACAACTCAATGAACATGGAGAAGTTGATCTGGTGCCTACATAACACCTTCACCACCTACATTATAAAGTCTTTGGTATAGAAAGTCACTCAGTGCAGGAAAATACTTTGCACATTGCTGAAAGAGAATCATAAACACCAAACCAGCCACAAATCCTTTGCTTTACAATCTGTCCTGCCTACCAGATAGGCCAGGGCAATAATGAAACAAAGATTGTGGGGTTAACCAACCAGTATCTGATTTGACTTAAGGTCCATTCCACAAGATGGAACCCATACCCAACACTGCTTAGATGACCAAGAACCTGATACTAGTTAGCCCAGCGGCCTAGGGTAAAACCAAATATTACTATTCTTTAAAAGAAAATATGTAGCAATAAAATTACTCTTAATGACATTCATCAATACTAATAGATCACTGCCTGCTCAGCCATTATCAGAGAAGCTTCCTCCTGCAGCAGATGAGAGCAAATACAGAGACTCACAGATAGACAATATGCAGAGAATGAGAGACCTTCGAACACACAGCCCTAAATTGGATGTCTCCATTAAATCTCTTCTCTCAGGGCTTAGAGAACCCTGTGGAAAAGGAGGCAGAAAGAGTGTAGAAGCCAGAGGGGATGGAGGAAAACAAGAAAACCAAGGCCCTATAAATCAATAGGATCAATATACATATGAACTCACAGAGACCCAGGCGGTATGCACAGGGCCTGCATGGGTCTGCATCAGATGGGGCCCTAGAGCCAAAAAGAGAAGTGGACACGTGCCCCAATCCCTAACTAGAAGCCATCTCCAATTGATAGCCACTCACAAATGAAAATTTAGTGTCCTCCAAGGTTGTCCCACTGGAGAAACAAACTATTCTTAAGGGTGGGCACACGCCCAGCTGTAGAAGGTCAACAGAAAATAAACCCAAGGACATCATTAGAGACTCCTTGTCTCCTAATGCCATGTCAGGGATTTTTTTTTAATTTAATTTTATCTTATTTTGTAAGACAGACAGACAGACAGACAGACAGACAGACAGACAGAGTTTTTCTCCCTTTTTGTCCTACAGGCCCTCTTTGTATATATAATGGTGTGCAGTTCAGTGCTTTTATGAGGTTCCTTCATTTGCAAATGAGAATGTCTGTGTGCATAGCCATTTCTTGTACCTTTTCTTGGGCTCTTTTCCTTCTGTTTACTTGTTTTGATTTGTTCTATTCCAATGTAGTTCTTGTTTTATTTTCTTTTAATTATCCTTTAGAAGCCGGTTTGTTTTCTGATGAGAGACAGAAAAGGGGTGGAGGAACTGGGAGGTGTCGAGGGAGGGGAAACTGTAATAAGGGTATATTATGTGTGTGTGTGGGGGGGAGCCATTGTTGATAAAAAGGAACAAGGAAAAAAATGACTAAATGTTAAAATGTTAAAAACATTATATGATGTATCTAAAAATATGTCAACACAATAACACTTTAAAGTCAGTATCTGTTTTGAACATTGTAGGAAACAGATTAAGAATTTTATCTTAAACCATGGAATAGTAATATTTTAAGCTTACTAAAGAAACATCCAATTTTTTGTGTACCTGGATTTAAGCTAGCAATTATTACCCAGGAATTTTGAGTTCCTTCTTTTGGTTCCTTCATCTGTTAGTAAAAGAATTTTGAAGACCAGTGAGATAGTTCAGCAGGTAAAAGTACTTGCCAACGAGCCCATCTGCTGGCATTCAAACCCCCAAACTCACATAGTGGAAGTAAAGAACTGATTCTTGCAAGTTGTCCTCTGTCCTTCACACATGTGCTGTGGCATGTGTGCAGCTACACACACACACACACACACACACACACACACACCAAATAAACAAATAAGTGTAATAATTTAAAACGTTTTAAAAAAAAGAGATTAGAAAAAGACTCAGGGAGCAGCCTGGGGACTTTTATTCATGTTTGAAAACAAAAATAAAACAAAACAAGCCAATGGATCAGAAGGGCTATACATCTTGGCACCAAGCAAGAGGAGGAGAATGGAGAAGAGAAAGCCATGCCTAAAGATCCAGTCCAAGAAAGCAGGCAGGTTCAGAGTGAGGTCAGCAAGCAACCACCTGCACACAGACAGCTGCATGGCACACAGGCAGCCACACAGCAGAAGTGGGTGGTGGGTGGTTTCAGAGAAAGGCCATAGTGTCAAGGAGTTTGCCCACCAAGTTTTTTACTACTATTCAAAAGAAAAGAAAAGGGAAACAAGGAAAATTCTTTTGACCAGAAGGCCTAAGGCTGATGGCACACTTTTAGTGTTACCAAGAGAGGTGGGGCCCAAAGCCAAGCATGAGAGAGAGGTCATCCTTAATGTCCCCTAAGGTCATTTGGATCTCAGAGGTTAAGATACCAAAACTATTTAGTAGATGCGTTGAAAAGAGCGGGGGGGGGGGGGAGAGGGTGTTAATTTATCCCCTTTATACCATGGAAACACAGGGGTGCAATGCCGAGGCTGGCCACAAGCAGGTATGGTATCTGACTGGAGTTTCAAACACTCCCTTGCTTATGACTTCCAGGTGGGGTTGCTCGTCCTGCTCATTCAGGAGAAGGAAACTAAGACCCCAGAGCTCCTTTCTGGCATGGCTGGTCTCCAGCCAGAACAAAACCAAGAACATTTCCAGCTTTCGGCTAAGTACAAGACCAAGAACTGTAAACACCCCAGGTCCCTGCCTCTAATTGCCTGACCCATTTCTGTCTCCCAGTCACATCACAGTAAAGGATACAGGAGATGAGCTTTTTTTCGCCTTCTGTAATAAAATGGAGGCTTGCTTGGGTATCCTGCAAATGTTTCTCAGTCCAGGGCAGACTGAGGCATCCCTCACAGACTCACCATTTATAAAGAAATTGGCAGTGTATGAAATTCTGAGAAACAGCCTTGAGGTCCTTGGCTTCCCTTGAACTTCGGTAGACAATGATGAACCACAAGCCATGTCCCTTAGTGAGTCAAGCTAACACACAGAGTTTTACACGCAAGGAGGTTACCTTATAATATAAAAGGCCAAAAGGCCTCAGGGAAGCAGAAAGGCAAGGATAAAATTACATTTTAAGAAGGGTATTCCCGTGACCTCGTCCGTAAATTGACCAAAGATTAGCACCCTTTTACACTTGAGATCCATTTAGCCATTAACCTCCCTGTCTTGTTTTCCCGACCGCCGTGAAATCAAGCTGTAACTACTGTTAGAATCATTCACCCTTGCCACCAATTCTTTGTCATTAATTTGGTGTAAGGGGACTCTAATGGGCAGAAGGGCAGTCAAGCCTTCAAACAAGAAACATGTCCATTAAGACATAAATCAAGTGTAGCAGAGATGCCCGTCTACAGGATATTGGAGCCTATGATATATGCTTGGTCAGCAAATTTTGCTATTGATTGAAAGTATTGTTTACCAGTAGGGAACAATTGCAATCTCATCAAAGCAAAGGTGTCAGATAGTAAGAAAAACAAATCCTGAATGCACCAGGAAGTGAAGCTGCAAATGATCAATTCAATCTTGTCAATTAAATAAACACATAAGCACCTAAAGAGAAAGAGAGAGCGGGGAGAGGGAAAGGGGAGGAAGGGCGAGTAGAAGTGTTTAGATAGGGGTGGGGCTGGAGGGGGGCAAAATAGGGTAACAGGAATAAATGCAATCAAAACACATTATGTACATGTATGAAAATACTCTAATGAGATCCATTCCTATACGTAAGCAATATATGCTCACAGAAACATTAAGAATAAAAACTCAACATTTTTAGACCACCCACTGTAAGCTAAGCACGCTGCTGATGGTCAGAGTTACATGGGTGTCGGTTTAGGGGTGGTAGGGAGCAAGCTTGCTTTCTTCAGGGAATCCACAGTCTGCCACTGGAGATGCCCTGACACTTGTAACTTCAACGTGGATGTTAACATGGGACTACGTCTCAGTTCTCAGGGAGATGGGCAGAGACTGGGGTACGCCTACAGGGAGGGGAGAGAGAAGACTTGCTGTTGATGGTGCTGAGCTTGCATTTAAAGAAAAGAAGAAATACTCTCTAGGTCAAAAGGACTGGGGAGAGAAGACACAGGGAAAGGGGCAAATGAGATGCAGGCTGTGTGGGACTCAGTTATATGACAGGCTGAGAAATGTGACGCCATCCTTCTTTTCCTAACACAAAGCAGGAGGATATGTGCTGACGACTGCCTAGTGCCTTCCAGGTTCACATGCTAGCATTTTGGCTCCAACAGAGAATTCGGAGACTGGGCCTTTGGGAGGTAATTAGGTTTGTATTAAGTCACGAGATTGATGTCCACGTTTGATGGCCCAAATGCCTTTATAAGAGCAGACATCAAGGATCTTCCTGAAGCTCTCCTCTTCTTCCCATCTTGAGGATGAAAAGATAAACATCTGTCAGCTAGAAGAGGACGTTCCTGAATCAGGGAGGGGAGTAGGGTGTTGGGGGCCGACTTTTAGCAGAAAGCGGCTATCAGCTTTGCAGCCATCTTGAGCCATATACCCCGACATGAGACTTGGATTACAATAGCCTACAACAGCTGAGCACACTCTGATAATCTTGGTTTAGATACCTTGAGATTAAAGGTTCGTGAGATTAAAGGTGTGTGAGATTAAAGGTGTGTGACTTAAGAGTATGACTTAGAAGTATAGAGATCAGAGTTAGAGACAAGACCTAAGGGCATGATTAAAGGTGTAACTTAGAGGCGTGGCTTAGAAGTAAGACATATAAAAGGCAGAGGCAGAACAGATCAGGAATCAGACTATAGAGGGAGAATCAGACAGGAGACACTTAGAGGAAGAGAGACTGAAGAATAAACGGGATTGAATCACACCCTGTCTGGTCTCCATTCTTTGAGTCTGCCCTCACCCTCGCTCTTGCTGAACCCCGACCTGCACACCGGAGCAGCAGCTTGGGCCAGGATACAGTGGCCGCCCAAACGTGGGTTGGCCCGGGCCTCAACATTTTGCCTGGGCTGCGACGTTTTTTGGTCACCCCAACGTGGGACTAGTGTGGACCCCAACATTATTTTGGCGCCCGAACAGGGACTTGAGCTTGGGCCTCAACAGTAGGGTAGACAGAGAGGTCTAGGAGGCCTTACACAAAAAAGCGATGAGAAATCTGTTGGCGAAGAGGAGAGCTGGAACCTCAGCTCCTCACCTCTCTCCAGGGCTGACAGGTACAGCATGGGACAAAGCCCTCGCTACAAATGACTCTTAAGGGCCCAGCCCCTTATGGACCACTATTGAGCTTCTAAAGCACTTCTCTATTAGAGCCCATTTCTCTGTCCTTAAAATCGTGTTGTTCCTTACTGAAAATGTCTCTGTTTCTGCTATAAGTGTGTGTTCCTGCTCAATTCTTTGTTTCAAGACATACAGACCTGAAAATCCTGGCAGATGTCACCAAACACTGATACCATATTATCAGTGATAGTATGGCACCTTGATCTAGCCTAATGGGTCTCAACCTTCCTAATGCTGTGACCCTTCAGTACAGTTCCTCCTGTTGTGGTGACCCCCAACTATAAAATTATATTGTTGCTACTTCATAACTGTAATTTAGCTACTGTTATGAATTGTATTGTAAGTATATGATATGCAAAATATCTGAGATGCAATCCCTGTGGGGGTTGCAACCCACAGGTTAAGAACTATTGATCTAAATCTTCAAGTTTCCAGGTTGAGAAATAAATCCTGTTGCTATAACCATCCAACCTTTATGGTATTTTATTATGGCAGCTACTGTGTTGCTATAATGGTTAGTCAACATGGCTAGACTAGAATCCACTCTCTCTGTCAGGATGTCTCCAGAAAGATGTAACTGAAGAGGAAGGACCCACCCCAAATGTGGGCAGCACCATCAGTTGGGTCTCAGGCTGAATTAAAAGAGAAAAACAAGCAGAGAGCCCAAGTTCATCTCTCTCTGCTTTAGTGACACCCGTGTGACCCAGTGCCTCATGCTGCCACCACCATGCTTCCCCTATGAAGGGTCATGTCCTCTCAGACTCTAAGCCAGGATAAACTTTTTATCTCTTAAATTATGTTATGAATATCCAGCTGCTTTCTGCTCTGATTAAAGGCCAACTTCACAGGAGGAAACTTGCGCCTGGTACTAAATAAGCCCCAGGGACAACCTACTGCTTGTAACTTCAGCTAAGTGGACATGATGTCAAAGTATCTCCTGTGGGTATCTCTGTGCTCGTAGATTAATACAGATCTTTGTCCTCATCAAGATTGTTTCTTACTGTTTCACCAACATAGTCCATTTTAGATTCCACAAAGCAAAGACTCTGAAGATTGAGGAGTGTAACTACCAAGCGAGGCCAATGAACGTTTGACACATCGCTCAGCCATCAATCAGTCCCTTTAGTGTGTCCTATGGGAAAAGCTTAAGGACTGTGTTCTAATGAGGATTCAGAGACCTGTCAGTCAACTTTAGTTCCCACCAACCAGGAAAGGTTACACAAAATGAAGAGTGAAGAAGCATTAGATTCTGGCTTAGCTGGATCTCAGTATCAAGAGAGCATTCTTTTTGTTTGTAATACCTAGTTGTTTTTAGAGATATGAGCCAAATCAAATCCCCTTTTGCAACCCCACCCTACAAATCACAGAGATGTCGCCTGTGAAACAAAATTGACAGAGTTCTCTGATGGTTGCAGGTCATAAATTCGAGGACAGTCACCAGCAGTTATGAAAGCAGTTTCCAGCAGTGGCACTCCAAAACACAGCATCTTGGAGCAGGGAAGATTCCTGGAGAGCACCCGCTTCAGTTAGCACATTGTGTAGATAGGAATACTGAGAACGGTTGATGGGCTGATGACCACTATGGTATCTGCAACTCAGCTTGAATTAGGTAGCCCAGCTTTCTCACCCTTGCGTTTGTACTGTGGCCTGCTGCCCTTTAAATACTTAGAGATGGGAAATGCTATGTAAGAGTTGGGGCTAGTTCATCCTAAAACAAGTATTATCTCTTTTAGGATACTGCAATAAGAAAAGACATTGCCGGGCAGTGGTGGCGCATGCCTTTAATCCCAGCACTTGGGAGGCAGAGGCAGGCGGATTTCTGAGTTCGAGGCCAGCCTGGTCTACAGAGTGAGTTCCAGGACAGCCAGGGCTACATAGAGAAACCCTGTCTCGAAAAACAAAACAAAACAAAACAAAAAACAAAAACAAACAAAAAAACAACAACAAAAAAGAAAAGACATTGATTCTCAAAGTAAACCAGACAGTTCACAGATTGCTAATGCGTTTTTCTCAGATGCATCTTATCTTCTACACCGAGTCTCTAGTCCTGCTTCAACTGTCCTTGGATGTGGTCTCCTAAGTTTTAACCACGCCATTAGAGAAACACGCCCATTTCCGGCTTCCATACCATACATTTTCAGTGTCTTCCTTTTGCTTTTTATAAAGGTCAGTGAACAAAATTTTCATTTTGAAATGCAATCTCCAGGATTACAGACCTTCTGGAGAATTCTGCCTAATGTTCCAGTTGGCACACACATCACAGAAACAATTTCTGACCCGTGAAGGAAACACTGTCTCCTGGAGAGCTTTCGTTCAATTCTTTTTGTTAATGGAACCAGTGATCTTCAACTAAATTCAGTCTTCACTTTTGCAGGATGCTGCGGCTACATGCCACAGAAGAACGTGTGCTCTTCTGAGGTGCCAGAGAATTAGACTGGTAGCTTTTGTCTTCTCCCAGAATAATGTGAGAAATCATGAAAAATTTCTGCCTGCATTTAGAGTTGGTCCCTTTCCCAACAGGAACCTTAGAGGGGCAAGGCTGACATGTTTGGAAGAGAGGGCAGAGGAATGGTCATCCCTGGACACTTTGGTTTGGGACTGGAGCTGAGTGGTTTGGTGGGTGGATGAGATTCAGCTGGGCTAGGAGTGGACTGTATCAGGGCAGGAGGCTGCCATGAGACTTTCCAGAATGTCACCATTTGAATAGACTATTATATGGGAGTAGACTATTATATGGCAACCTAATAGAGAGAAGAAGGAACAGGAAGAAAAGTGGGAAAATGTAGGAGAGAGAGGGGGGAAAAAGAGAAGGAGACTGGAAGGAAGGAGAAGAAAGGAGGGGGGATAGAGGGATAGAGGAGGGGGATGGGGAAAGTTGCTCTAGTGCAGAAAGGAGAGGAGAGCCTCTTTGTCCGCCCCCCCACAGCTAAGATTTTAGTGATAGTTTCATAAAATTTTATTTTTGTCAATACAACAGATACAATTCTGAGAGTAAATATTCTGACAGATATCCAAACATACAATCTGTTTCTTTATACTCAAGAACTTCTGAGCATTACAATTCAGTCAGTGTTTTACAAAAATTTTCTTCAAATGAGATCATGTCCATATTTCACTGAGCAATTGAAGACTAGGAACGGAGTCTGGTACTAAATTTTAAAATTTATAGAAGGTGTTTAACACAGTCCTTGGAACCTAACAAGAGTTCAGTAAATAATAATGTCTAATTAATTATATATAACAATCCAGGAAGACAACGAAACTGGTGAGACATAATAAATAACAGATAAGCACAGCTGTCAGCACATGTGGTAAGTGTCTTAGTTAGGGTTATTATTGCTGTGATGAAACATTATGACCAAAGCAAGTTGAGGAGAAAACTTCTGTTTGCCTTACACTTCTGCACCATTGTTCGTTGTTGAGGGAAGTCAGGACAGGAACTCAAAGAGGGCAGGAATCTGGAAGCAGAGGCTGATGCAGAAGCCATGGAGGGATACTGCTTACTGGCTTGCTCCTCAAGGCTTACTCAACTTGCTTTTTTATAGAACCCAGGACCACCAGCCCAGAGATGACACCACCCACAATGGGCTGGGCCCTTCCCTATGAATCACAAATTAGGAAAATACCCTATAGCTGGATCTTATGAAGGCATTTTTTTTTTCATTTGAGGTTCCCTCCTTTCAGATGACTCAGGTTTGTGTCAAGTTGATAACTAGACAGCATGGTAACTTTAAACTGCAAGTCCTCTAGAAAATGTATAATTAATATTGCTTTAGAGCCTAGGAACTAGCTTCTGTGACTTAAGACTCTGCCGCTCTGGTTTCCCTGGGTGCTGTTTAATCCTCTTTCTGCATTCTTCATAATCACCTCCCAGAGAACCAGTGTCCCCCAGGACCTCCCCAAGCAGGTTTTTGCTTCCAGGCTTGTCTTGCCTGGGCAAACACTCTGGAAGTCTCCTGGATATTAGGTGGCCTGGTCCCTGGGATACACAAAGAATTATGACCAAAGACTAAGACTAATAAGGTCCATGCAGAGTGATTATGCCTGCCCTGGAGGAAGGACACATGAAAGAGGACAGACTGGGGACAAGGAATCATAGAGGGTTGGCTTAGAGTGTTTGGAAAGGGTGGTTCCCTAGACACTAATGGGTTTAGACAGGAGCTGAGAGGTCTGGTGGGTAAATGAGATCCAGTCAGGAAAACTGGACTCAAGCAGGGTAGCAGGCTCCTATGAAACTTTTAATATACTGAAAACCAGTATATTAAACCAGTATATTTTTAACACACATTTTGAAACCTGGCTCAAATGAAATAGAAATGGGAGAGATTAGAACCAGAAAACAAGGAGATTACGCCCCTCCCCCAAAGGTGAAGAGAAGATGTACATTGCGTTTTCTGCCCCTCTGGTCAGAAGCATTTGTTTCCTTATTAATATTCAATAGTGCTGTCCAAGTATCCCCCTGGTGCTCTCCTCCATGTAAGGTTCAAGATAGGGGTCTATATAGTGGTTGCCAAGTTACCACTGGGGCCTGGGCAAAGAAGAAAAAGATATTCAGGACACATTTTCTTCTGCTTCTATAAACTCAGTTAAGCAGAGAGGGGTTACATAAAGAGAGCCAGGCATAACTAAACTCAGGGCCTCCATCACCAAATTTTGATGTGTTTGGCTTCTTTCCCCAGTCTCTACCATAACAATGGATGATTTAACCACTTAAGAGCGTATATTCTGCCCTCATGGTTTTAGTGAAAACTAAACAATCACGTTGCAAGGAAACGTGTCTCTATTCAGATTCTGAATCTAGTTTATATGCATAGTGTGTTCCACGATGGCTCCCCATCCTGCTTTCCCTCTAATGGTGCATGAAGTTTTCCATCTTCTCCAAACCCTTGCTAGTCTTTTGTCTCCTGTGATTCCTTGTGTAGATTTGAGCTGCACTTCCCTGGGTTAGTGATGCTGAGGACTTTTTTTTCTCAAACCCTTTTCAGGTACTTAGGTCACATTTAATTGTTTGTTGTTGTGTTGAACACACACCCCAACATTGTACTATAATATCTCTCACTGTGTGTAGCTGAGGCTTTCAGCTTTGTTGACAAATGCTTCTTCTTTTTAAAAAAATTATTTTATTTATTTATATTCCAAATGTTTCCCCTCTTCCTGGTCTCTCTTGTAAGAATTCTTTACCCCATCCCCCTTCCCTTTTGCCTCTGAAAGGGTGCTCCCTTACCCACCTCATCCCACTTCACCCCTACCCCTGATATTCCCTTCCCCACACCGTTCCCACACCCCACTCCTACCCTCATCCTCACCCCACCCCTCCTCTTCCCTCACATACCCCTCACCCACCTTACCCTTCCAACCCTCTTCCCTGGGGCATCAAGTCTCTACAGGATTAGGTGCATCCTCTCCCACTGAGGCCAGACAAGGCAGCCCTCTGTTACATATGCGCTGGGGGTCATGGACCAGCCCATGTATGCTCTTTGGTTAGTAGCTTAGTCTCTGGGAGCACCCAGAGGTACAAGTTAGTTGATACTGTTGGTTTTCCTATGGGGCTGCCAAAAGTGGAGCAGAGATGGAAGGAAATGTCATCCAGTGAACAGCTCAACTTGGAATCCATCCCATGGGTAGGCATCAAACCCTGAAACTATAACTAATGCCATGTTGTGTTTGCAGACAGAAGCCTAGCATGGCTATTCTCTGAGAGTGCTACCAGCAGCTGACTGAGACAGATGCAGATACTTACAGCCAAGCATTGGACTGAAGTTGGGGACCCCTACGGAAGAGTTAGGGGAAGGATTGAAGGACAGGGCTTCTTAACCACAACATATTCCTAACCATAACACTGCCTGTTCTTAGCAATGGGGAGAAAAAAGGCTAGTACAGGACCCCAGTGAAGTCTGAAAGCTTCTCAACAGGAAACTGTGGTTTCTAAAGCAAACTTTCCTGAGATGTCCTTGACCTCCATGTTGGCCAGTATAATGAGTATGAATCTCAGGACAAAGGTAAGATGTGAGGAAATCACAATTTGCTTCATTTTTTTCCAATAACCAGAAATGATTTTTTTTTATTTCAAACTCCTGTTTTATAGAAAGAAATTTTAATTATATACATATGCATATACCTATACACATACATATATATCAGGTTTCCGAATTTCCTTCTTTCCCATAAAGTTGCATGTGAATTCTGGAGGAGAATTACATAAGAGGGTGATGGTGACACTAAGGTAGGGACTAGGGCAAGATGGTGTAGAAGTACAGCCACTGTTGCGTCCAATGGGGCGATCATTCTCTATTCTAGTCTCCCCTCTCTTAAATGCTCTGCTTGGTTCTGCTATCCAGGCCAGTATCAGGCCTACTTTGTCACTGCTGAACCCCAGAGCTCTCTCCAGGTCCTCTGACTTCGATGCCATGTCCACAGTAGAAACAATCTGCTCTGATACGCCATGAGCACTACTGAAGGTCACAGCAGCTCTCAGATCATCTGCCTAAATACTTCATGTATATGATTTCTTTTCTATCGATTCCCAGGCATGTCGAATGTTGATAAGTTTCCAGATGTTTGCCATCATGTCTGGCTTAATTAGAAAGCAAAGAGGAGAATTGGCTTACTGTCCAAAATTTGAAAATATATTTGCTATGGGGCATGCACACATCTGATCTCTCATACTGAGATCTACGGAGTTGATTAAATACTGTCTGCCTTGCCTTCTTGGTCTGTTTTGTGTTGCTATAGCAGGGAAACAGTTGGGCATTTGATAAAGAGCAAAAACCTACCAGGTTACAGTTTTGAAGGCTTGGAATTCAATACAAATGTAATGTGCTCGTGGCATTTCAGATTAAGCCACCAACACACAACTTTTAACAAAGCCAAAACACAGTATCTGGAGGAGAATTTGACAGATACAAAACAAAGCATCACAACATCTTACAGCTCTCTGACTCTCTCCTAACCTCAGGATCCACAGCTCTTCTCCAGTGGGAAAACATGCTCTCCTGATAACATGTGTTCCTCCTAATTTACTGAGTTTTAATGTGAATACTGTCATGTACATTTTTAGCTTTTTAAGATCCTAACTTCCTTTCAAACTATAAATTTCCCAAGAGACCACTTGAATCCCAGCTGAGAAATGGTTCTTTTCCACCCACTCTCTCTCTCTTATCATACTGCTTCCCAGACTTCTGGTAGTTTGAATGAGAGGAGAGTGCTTTATTCAGTAATAGAGTATTTTTCAAATAGTTAATATTTTACACATTATAATTACTCAGCTATGAGGTTCATTTACAAAAGGATCTTGGCCCTGTATGCCTAAGCATCCCTTCAGCTTGGTAGCAATAGATGATTGTATGTACCATTCTGGTTCACATGAGTTGCTTTCTTTCTTTTGACAGCATCTGATTATATTAGTGTGTATTCATCGGGAACAAAATGGTTCCATCATTATTCAAGTGACTTGGATTCAGAATCACTAGACCCATTGAATATGCAGATGAAAAGGAGAGTTGGTCTATTCAGCCTATCCCACGACAAGCCAAGAAAACCCTGGCACCAACCAGGAACAACAAAAATGGAAGAAAGTATGTGCTTAATAATCGGTATCATTCTCTGAAGTAAATAAAAGTGCTTGGATTGGTGGCAAAGCTCGTTGGTTCCTTTAATATCAATTGCAACACCATGAATTTTTTCCTTAGCTATTGTTTCTTATTGAAATGAACTGAAATAACTCTAAAAGAAACATCTATTATATTGCTGCAAAAGTTGGAGCAGATATAAACTTGAGTAGGCTTCTGAGTAGAGTTTCTGTCTCTGCCACTGGCTTTTAATTATTTTCCTAAATCACATATAACTTTGATGAAAGTGAATATTGCTATTTTCTGTCAGCCATGGTTGAATGTCATCAACACAGGGGCCATTTCAACTTGAAATTCAGAGACACACATAAGTTAGTGCTTCAGTGTTTGATGATTTATCCAAACTCTTATTTGGATGCATGTCAAGGAGATAAAAGAATGAAAACATGTCCAATAACTCATAAAAGCTAACTAACAGTTCATCTGGTTTATTGACTAGGTCACGTTGTTGGGGGTGATAGACCATGTTAACTTAAAAATAGCTTCAGTTACTTCTCCAATCATCCCTTCTAATAGCCTATGTTCTCTTGAGTTTTGCCATTTGAAAAAGAATCTTTCCTGTTTATAAAACAAGTGAATGCATATTTTTAAATGAGAAAAACATATAAAATTATAAAAACTATCTTCCCCAGCCCACCCCAATGAAGCCATGATTAGCCTAGTGCTAGTCCTTGAAATGCAAGCAGAGTTTGAGCTCTTGGAGTCCCTGAGTGACCAAGATGGATCTGAACCATGTCTGTTCAATTTCAAAAGTGCCCTCCACCTCACACTCCTCCTACCCATCCCAACTATCTCAAATCCCATCGCTTGTGAGTCCTGGGATGAGCACAGTGGGTGATACTTATAATCTCAGCACTAGGGAGGTGGAGGCATGAAGGAGAGCTAGTTCCAGAGTCTCCTCATCTACATAGGAAGCTCAAGACCAGCATGGACAGGGGATGCTGATCCTATAGCACCCTGGGAGGTGAGTGATGTCACATGCTAAGTAGACAGTGGCTTCTCACATACTCAAAGGCAGGAGCCTTTCTGGGTAGTAAGCAGTATGTCAAAATGTTACATACTGAGTAGGTACTTCCTTTGACTCCTAAAACAGAGTAGTTCCCCATTCCCAACCCCCAGAGCCTACACTTTCACGGTGATGAAACAATTGCTTAGATTTAAAAAGTCACAACAAAGTGTTTGACATTAAAATGAAAATGTGTATCCCACTATTTTCAGTTCAATTGCCTGTAAATTACATAATGTATTGGAGAAAAAGAAAAGAAAGCCTGAGACTGTATTTCTTCTACAGACATTGTGAAGAAGTATGTTGAGACTTGGTGTGTTGATCATAGTGATGCCGATGGGGGAAGTCAGTAGAAAGTGGCTTTCACTTGAGTAGCACAAGCCTTAAATGATGGGCTCTGTGACCTTGGACTAGCTACTTGGGATGCCATTTGCTTATTCATTAAATAAATATTTCTAAAGATTTAACTATGTGACCAGATCTGTGCTAAAATTTTGTTATAACAGTAGATAAATACAGTATCTACTATCTATGGGTTAATGGTGTGTTGATACATACACTTGAAAAATAAGGCTGTTGTCTCTATTTCCCAAAGCTGTAGTGTTTGACTGAGATGATTATATATGGAGCTTGAAAACCAGGCATAATGGCACTTACTTGTAAGCCTAACACTGGGAGGTTGAGACAGGCAGATCTCTGGGGCTCACTGACAAATTTGCCTAGAATAGTAGTAAGCTCCAGCCCAGTGAGAGACCCTGTGTTAAAACATAAGATACGACATTCTTGTGCATTGATATCTGATGTGGTCCTCTGGCCTCCACACGCACACACTCATGCACACACACAAATACATGTGACCTGTACATGTATACAAACATATTAAACAGACAGGGCATAAACATGGGTGCACGCACGCACACACACACACACACACACACACACCGACTACAGTTAGTTTCTAGAGACTCTTTGTCTATATTCCACTTCCTGGATGGGATCTTGGGTGCCTCAGCATTGGCCAAAACTACTTTCCTTCACTTAAAGCAAAGGCCTCTTCCTCCCTGCGTTTCAGTGTACCTCAAGGGAAAACTAGAGTGACTGCATCATAGACTGGAGGATTCTGGGATTCTCGCTTCCATGAGTTCCACTGAATCTAAACTAAATGCATTTCCCCCACCATATGAGAAAGAGAAGTTGACCAATTTGGAATTTTTTTTCAACCAATGTACCCTTAGAATATAGAACAAAATCTATGAGACTAAAGCATATAATTTTTCCCTTTACTCTGCACTTATTGTGTAGAAATTCTCTGTGGAAAAAATTAACTGCCCATTTCAGTTTGTTTCCTGACTTCTGCTTCATTGACTATTACCAAAAGTGTAGTATTGATGATGATGATGATGATGATGATGATGATGATGATGATGATGATTTTTGAGAACTTTCTACCCTCTCACCTAAATGAATAATACCTTTTAAAAGCTGTATCACAGGGGTTGACACAACAGTGTAGAAATAACCCAGGAAGCAATTAATGATCTTGACTTTAAAAATAAAAGCTTGTGCTCCACAAAAATACTGTCAAGAGAATGAAAAGGTGGGCCATAGACTGGGAATAACCCTAAGGTGCTCTCTGGAGTCTCTGATAAAAGTAGTAGAATCATTCACAAGATTTCACCGTGGTAGCCCAGTCACCTTCTAAAGTCCCCATTTCCAAATATCATCACATTGGGGTGATGTATTTCACACCCGTGGATGGTATTCATTTCTAGCCATTGAATTCAACAAAAAAATGTAGGGGAACACAATCAATTAATCTATAATGATTAATTAATGGAACCTGCGTGTTCCAGGTTTCAAAGCCAGTAAGTACAGTTTCATATAGACATAGATTTTCAGTTCATTCAGGCTGACAACTCAGGGAGCCCCCTTCAAGATGAGATATCTAATTAAAAATCCACAAGAAAACTAAAAAAAACCACCTCAGCAAAGAATACACACACACACATGTGCGGCAGGTATGTAAATGATCAACCTTATATATCATTAGGGAAGTGAAAATTAATGCAACAAAAACTCACCACATATCTACAAAAACCACTGAGTCCAAGGCAGAAGAGGGTCAAGAGCAACAGAAATAGTCTTTCCTTGCTGTGGGAATTCAGGCTGAAAGGCACTGTGGTAGTTTCTCAGAAACTGTACTGTGTCTTTATTGTATAAGCCAGTGATGCTGCTTCTTGACAAAGGGGGCTCCCTGAGTTCTCAGCCTGAATGAACTGAAAACCTATGTCTATATGAAACTGTACTTTCTGTCTTTGAAACCTGAAACACGCAGGATAATCTTTAATGGGCCAATGGGTAAATAAACTGTGGTGTGTCCAAACAACAGATTCTTACTCAATGCCAAAAGAACTGGGATATCCAGTCATCAAACAAGAGAGGAGAGACATAAATCTGTATCACTAAAGGAACAAAGCAAATCTGAGTGTGATTCTAACTGATGACCTTCTGAGGGGGAAACTCGAGGTCAGTCAAAAGCAACATACAAGTAAGCAATGAAATTTTCTTGACAATAATACTTTAACGTGGGTTCATAAAGTATATTTAAAAATCCGTGTTAGTTTTTCTGTCACTGTGAAAAAAAAACCTGAGAAAACCAACTTATAAAAAAAATCAACCTAAATTAAAAAATCAACAACAAAAAAACCCTGCATGAGTAATAAAGAGGTGTTTTTGTTGCTTTTTGCTTTTTAGATTTTTGTGCTCTTTCTGATTTGTTGTTGTTGTTGCTGCTGCTGGTGTTGTTATTGACTTTACATCCCACTCACTGACCCCTCCCAGTCACCCCCTCCCACAATCCTTCCACATTCCCCTCCCCTTCTCCTTTGAGTGGGTGGTGGCCCCCCCTTGAGTATCCCCGACTACCCTGGCACTTCAAGTCTCTGTGAGGCTAGGCACTTCCTGGCCCACTGAGGACAGACAAGGCAGCCCAGCTAGAAGAACTTATCCTACAGACAGGCAGCAACAGCTTTCGGGACAGCCCGGCTCCAGTTGTTCAGGACCACATGGAGACCAAGCTGCACATCTGCTACATATGTGCCGGGAGGAATAAAGAGGTCTTATCTAGCTAGCCATTTCCCACATGCCAGTTGCAGACTGAGCCGGCTGGCTGCACTTGCTCCAGTGTTTCACATTCTGGACTTTTCTTTCCACAGTCAAGGAATAGGTTCTTATTTCTCTTTCAATAAAGGGATACAACAGTTTACATACGAGAGAAATGGATGAACTTAAGGGAATATTTCTTGCACCAGTTGTGCATACTGCTCCACTCATTGCTCTCGTATTTATAGAGGTCCTACTCTGTGACATCATCATATGAGGGAGTCCCCATCTGGGAACTATTCACATCTATACAGAATCCCACTGTTGAAAAGTTTGCTGACAAGGAAATTTTACATCACTTAGGAGCAGTGATTACATTGGTATTTTAGTCGTCTGGGGGGAAACTTTGATACTCTGGGAGAGTCTGGTTAGGTTTTGGTTTGGTTTGTTTCAGATTGATACACATTTGGGTCATCTGGGAAGGGGGACCTCAGCTGAGAAAATACCTCCGTGGGATTGAACTGTGGGCCTGCTTGCGGGGCACTTTCTTGATTAATGATTAATGCAAAAGGACTGAACTCACTGTGGATGGTACCACCCATGGGCAGGTTTGTACAAGAGAGCAGACTGAGCAAGTCATGGAAAGCAGCGTTTCTCCATGACCCCTGCTTCAGTTTCTGTCTCCGGGTTCCTGGCCAGCTTCAGTTTCTGCCTTGGGCTTCTCTCCATAATAGATTGTGACCAGAAGACGTAAATCAAATGAAACTCTTATCTCCACAAGTTGCTTTTGTTCATCGTCTTTTTCACAGTAATAAGAAGCAAACTAGGACTGTGTGTGTGTGTGTGTGTGTGTGTGTGTGTGTGTGTGTGTGTAGGAAATACATATAACTATCATCTGTGTGATGGTTTGAATGGAATGTCCCCACAAGTCTCCATCATTTGAATACTTGGAGCCAAGTTGGTAGCCCTGTTAGGTGAAGCTTCAATGGCATGGCCATGCTGGAGGAAACACGTCACTGGGAGAGACCTCGGGAGTTTCAAAGGCCTTGCACCATTCCCAGTGTGCCATCTCTGCCTCCTGTTGCAGTTCAAGAAGTAAGCTCCCAGCTGCTGCTCCAGCCACCCGCTGCCTGCTACCCCTCTCTGCCATCATGGTTATTATTGCTCAAGAACCATTAACAAAAAAAAAAAAAAAAAAAAAAAACCCTTTCTTCTGTAAGTTGCCTTGGTCATCATAGTTTTACTATAGCAGTAGAAAAATAACTAAAAGAAATCTGTTATTTTTGGTAAGCCAAGAAATATATAAAAATAGATTAATAATTGCTTTGCATATTAAATAGTAGCTCAGGCTTGGAAGAAAACCAAGGTCAAAACTAAAGGTCTACAGCCAGGCTCTTTAGCGAGGGAGGTAAATATAGAAGAAGGGGGGTGTGTGAATAAAATAACAGTAAGAATGTCTGAAAAGCTCCTAAGGTCATCATACTATTAAAGTTTGCCCCTCAAACATAATACACATAAGTCTGTGCATAAATATACATATGAAGTTTAAATAAAATTTTTCTCATTTCAGCTAACAGTGCTTCCTCCAAGAGTCAAAGATCACCTAACAAAAACCCCAAGGGCGGGCATGAGAAGCCCTCTTTTGAGTTGTTGGTCGATATTTTCCAAGACACTCCCCAAAACATATAGCCTATCGCTATTGCCCTTGGTTGCCCCCCCCCCCAAGGTGGAGGGTAAGTCCCTGTTGCTGAAGGCACCATGTATTTCAGACATAACACCCAGAAGCTGAGCTGGAACTGACCTGAAAACAAGTTCCCTGAGGACAGAAGGCATCATGCAAGCTTCCAGAAGAGGAAGAAAACCAGTCTTGCTCAGATACGACACCTGTGAACTATAACACTTACCAGCATTCTATCATAACATTAAAAAAGTAAAAGCTTCACCAAGAACACTCTCCTCCCTGGAACTATCTGGTTGTCTTGACTCTTACTGGTATCTTCCTCCACCCCCAGACGTGATATTTTCCAAGCCTCACACTCCCACGCCTGAACAGCAGTAAGAGCTTGTAATCAGCAGCTACAATTATCCAGGTGACAATATAACTACGTTCACAGCACCAGAAGAAAGGGGAGCAGGGACAGAGCTGCCAGTCTAAAAGACAAGGACAATTACTTGTGCCCTACTGTGGTGGTAGGGACTCTGTGACACAAACCAAGCCCTAGTGCATTTTGCCTTGGTTGGCTGGAAACTTCGATGGGAGAACGTTCCTCTGGGTTACAAAGTGAAATAAATCACATAATGAGTAGCTAGAGTTTCCTTTCTGTTAAAATTTAATAAAAATGAACCATCAAGTTCAAAAACCTACACACACACATACACACACACACACACACACACACAGAAGGGAAGGAGGAGAGAGGGAAGGGGAGTGAAGATGGGGGAGGGAGAAAGGGGGAAAGAGAGACAAGAGGAAAGGGACAGAGGGGGAGAGGAAGTGCAAGAGAGAGAGAGAGAGAGAGAGAGAGAGAGAGAGAGCACATTGTTTTTAGGTTGTGGGTATGTTTAGTGACAGTTAAGCGACAGAGGACCCATGGTGCCTTCATAAGGCATTAGAGAAAGCTGAAGTCAACAAGTATAGCTCTTGAATGGGATTCTAGTATTTCTCTATCATAATAACTCTCTTCCTTCTCAAAGTCCTAAGGGTAGAGTTCTACAAATGACAGTATGGTGCTGGAGAGTTGGATCAGCTTTTATAAGTAATTGTATACTTATGGATTGTTCCACTAACTAAATCTTGGTCAGATTAATATTGAGGATCTAACACACTGCCTTGCTGTATGCGGAATCTCACTGTGTTCTTCCAGAGGACCTAGGTTTAATTCCCAGCACCCACATGGTGGCTGTCAACCATCTATAACTCCAGTGCCAGGGACACTGAACCCCTCTTCTGACATTTGTAGACACCAAGCTCGCATGCGCTGCACACATATATAGACAGACAAAACACTCATACACAGAAAATCATAAAATAATGAAAAGTTCAAAAGACAAATGTACGTTTTTGTTACTAAAATCTTCTTGCTGTGTTCTGGATTAAGCTTAGGGGACATACGTGGTGGTGCCAAGGCCTCCTGGTACTTCTAAGCCAGCAGCCATTTGTTACTTTGCTCTTCAATCTGAAGGTTCAGATACAGTAGGAACTTCTTGTTTTGGTTTCATGCACAGGGCCACTCGTGGGTATATTTGGTTTCTTATAGGTATGGCTTTGGCAAAGATGACCAGCAAGCATCATGGATGTTAAGGAATCCACACTGGGTAGCTTCTGTGGCACCTATAGTAAAAACAATAGCTAGAGCTGTGTGGTATGTTGATACTGACATCTTTATCGTTTCATGCAATAAATGTTCCCATTTTTTCACTTTAAAAGAGAACAATGAAAGAAAATGTCTTTCTTTCCCAGCAGCCATTATCAAGTGATAATCCTTGAGAGGGGTGCAAGCCCTTACTCCAGCATACTGCCTCCTGATCCTCCATCCTCTCCACGAGAGAATGTTTTGTGATGGTCTCCAGCTACTGTGACTTCAAGATAGCAATGGCCATATTGTGGCTAAAGAACAGAATTCCACCAAATTGACAAGCCCTGCCCTGGCTCTGCCTAGTTCAAATAACTTCTTGTTACAATAGTACATGACTTTGCCCTGTGTATGACCCTGCATATATATTTCACCTCCTAGGAATGATTGTCACTGCCTAAGACTCACCTAACCCCAATATGACTTCATTATAACTATCCATAGTTTTATCTACAGATGCTCTATTTCCAAATAAAGTTAAGTTCTAGTTCCAGGCAAAATTGGATGAGGGATGGTAACTACTTAGCTCCCTCAGAAGGTGAACAGCACCCTATATTATAGAGACCATTATAATTTATATCATTATCATTATTTTCAAGAAAGCAAACAGGACAGTCTCTTGCCTCCTTTTTTCCAATGGCAGCTTTGAAAGAGAAGACACTAGAGTCTACAGAGTGAGGTAGGAAATCACATGACACTTCCAGAGAGGAGACTAGAAGGGGGCAGGAACACCTGGCTGCTCACCACCTCTCCTCCCTGTGGGATTGGGCTTGGATTTTTACCTGCACTCACAGCTTGGAGATCTAAATGTTCCTATTGTCCCAAAGCCCATCTGAATTCCCACTTGGAATTCTGTCCAGAGCAACACGACACCAGATCAGGCAAAGGAGCTGTATTTGTACCCCATTTTGCTTTGCAGTAAGGACACAAATAAATCATTGATGCAGGTATGACTCAAACTGCTGAGTAATCAGACTGCTTCCGCTCAAAGGATAAGAACAAGGACTCTTGCAGGGTACCGCAGCCAAGAACTTGACGTTAGAGGCTATTATAGACCAAGGGAATTTGTTCTCACCTGACTGCTATTGATGGCTCCTCCTGGATGGAAGCAAGGGAGAAAATTTTTTAAAAGTATCTTTGCTTTGTCTCCTCGCCAAATCTTCAGATTATCACTAGAGAACTTTAGAAGCTTTAAGAATCCTTGAAAATAAAATCATATCATTCTGTCCTGGTCACAGTGGTAGACAGGAGGACCAAAAGTTACTTGGAGATAAACGCAGCATTTCAATGGCACTTTCGGAGGCACCGTTACACTTTCATTCAGTCGTCAGAAAGAAATGGGCCTTGAGTTTCATTCGCAGAAGTTAATTTTCTGTACTTTGTATTTCCTAGCGGGATCTGGCCACCCGGAGAGTCTGAGTGATAATTCCTGCCAAGATCTGCTGTCCTGGCTAACAGTCATCTTCACCGCAAGACTATAAACGATACTTTAAGTAAGGATTTATTAACATTGGCTCTCAAGTCTAGATAATGGTTCTACACCTACGATTTATGCCTAAGGGTGGGGCAGTAGACAGGAAGCACGGCTTCCTTGAGAGGGTGACATGAGATTACGTCACTACGTTCTGCAGATAGATGTGTTATTTATTGCAGTTTGGAACACCATTTACTGCTCACTCTGTACAGATCAGCTCCATACTTGGCATTCTGGGCAGCGGGCCCGTCCTCATAATTCTGACACATACACTAACATGAGAAGTTCTAGGGCACTAGAGGTGCTGGGCTGTCACCGGATCAGTCACTCTCAGCCTGTTTTTCAAACATTGTGGCCTTTCCAACCATTGATTCCAAGTGACCCAGATCAGAAATACCTCAAAGGTTTCAGTCAGTGAGCTAGGATTTCCAAAGACCTATTGTTGGACAACGAAATCTGCCAGCCAACAGAAATGGTATTTGAATACACCGGATGTTAATCACCTGAACACATAGGACACTGTGAAAGCATAATCAAATTGTAGCTATTAAACACCCACCCCTAAGATAGAAGCATGGGTTTGCTTGGGTTGTAAGGCCTAATCACACTTTAAACATATGCATGCTTGCACAAGTTCTTCACCCCAAAGTATCACGAGCATGCTATTCATAACAGTGTATCAAGTCACGACTTTTATTTCTTTTCATTTAAATGAAAGACAAATAGAAAGTTGAGTTCTAAGCAAAAACAAATTTCAAAACAGAATTTCAAAAACAAAGTCTGTAATCTCACTATTGGACTATTATTTAATAAATTGTATATATTTTATAAATTATATAATGATTACATAAATTGTATAATGTTTATGTAACTTGAATGATTTATGTAGACAATTCCACGGAAGAGCAGATTGGGGGTCAGTATTTAAGTTGAAAAACTAAGTCATTATTTTCTAAATTCTGGAAAACATAGAGGGTCACAGGACTTCATTAACTATAGAGAATGAGAACAAGGGCCTCGGGCTCTGCATTATTGGAATTTCCCAAATACATGGAAACCATGTACTGAAATGTCCAAGCTGAAATGCTAACTGAATCAATAAAGTAAAGCTGCAGATAAACACACGGGGCATCGAGAGTCTGTAGAGGAGCAGGAAGAAGAGCTTGGGAAGAAGTGTGGCCCCGCCTCATTTTGGGATTAGCTGTAAATGACTTTGCTACTGACAAAGCCTATGAAGAATAAATGATTAGATCAATAAAGTGTGATAGAACTTTGTGATGCTTCAAACTCTTACACATAATACTCAAGATCCTACTACCAATTCTTTGTGTAGTCTTTGACAGCTGATCCAGGTCAATCTGCATGAACTGCATACATGGTAACAAAGGATTAGATGGTGGCCAAGGCCCTGTGAGCCCTGAAGGCCCAGTATTCCCTGTGATTTTTTTTTTATTTAAAACATTTGACTTTTTACATGAGAATTATACTTACACCATTTCCACTTCCTCCATCTACGCCCTCAAAACTTTCTCATGTCTCCTCACACTCTCTTAAAGTCATGGGTAGGCATATATTTTTCACAACCTACTTTGGTAAGAGTTCAAACTCCCCTCTAGCCCACCACCCACCAGAGGTAGTGGAAAAGAAAGGTTATTAGGATATGGGGGGGGGGGGCCTGTGTAGAAGTAGTTCTTTGTAGCAATTCCAGTCTTCATTGTTCTCAGTCCAGTCCATAGCAAATGCCAAACATTAATCAGCAGCTGGGGATCAGTCCACTCAGCAGACATCACATACGAACCAACAAACGCACTTCAACCCAGAGAAAAAGACTTGCCTATTGGTCCCAGTTCCAGAAAGTGACTTGAAGCCACAGGAGTCTCACAAGAAGTTCTTTGGTGAGTATCTCTCTATGAAGTCACCTCAAGCGAAGCTCAGCAACACAATGTAAGGCGAACCAATACACGCATGTCACCAGCGAAGACTAGAGAGGCAGGGCAAAGCAAACCAATGCTCAAGCCCCCACTGCCTGCGGGGTCATATTTATATTCTTTCTAAACATCACGCGTTCTTCCTTTCCTGCATTTGCTACGACTAAACATTCTTTCACCTGTCTGCCCCAGCAAAACATCATTATAATCTATGTCTCCAAAGAAGCCAGGAATTTCCACTTTAGTCATGACCCTTTATTCTTTAATTATTGCGTTTTACACACACACACACACACACACACACACACACACACACACACACACACACACGAGGGTATGTTTAATGTTGTAAATATGTACATATAGGGCTGTCCACTTGAGATGGGATAATTTATCAAGAGATCATCCCTATAGAAAAGTGATTCTCCATCTCTCAGCATCCATGAATTCCTTTTCCCATCTAGGGTTGGGATCTTGTGAAATTTCCCTCATCTACTCTGGCATGTTGACTGATGTTTTTCTTTTCCGATCTTGTTTAGGTAGCCATATTGTTGAGATTTCACTGGTATAATTCCCCAGTCCTCCATTATGACATCTTGAAATCTTGGCAGGAGTCCTGGCCCTTTGGTCTTACAATCTTTCTATCCCATCTTTCACAATGTCCTGTGGGTCTTAGCTTTAGGGTTGTGTTGTAGGGTTGCGGTATGAATGGACCAGTTGAGGCTGGATACTGCACCATCAGTTGTTCTCTGCATTATGACCAGAGGTAGATCTTTGTACCAGTTTCCATCTGATACAAAAAGAAGTTTCTTTGACGAATAATGAGAGCTGCATTTATATGCAGATGTAAGAATAAGTATTTAGAATGCAGTTAAAATTTATATTGATCTAGGAAAATGACAATTATAAGTTCTCCTTTATAGTCCATGACCTCTCCAGCTATGAGTATTGATTAGGTTTACAGTACCTATTTAGTGGGCCTCAAATCTAATTAGATGGCTGTTGGTTACTTCCAAGATTTGAATGTCACTATCACACTGTTGGAGATATCTTTCCAGAATAGTCACTGGAATCACTGTTGTGGACTTTAACAGACAGGACTATAAATTGTTTCCCTCCACTAGCAGCTTCCTTATACCTTTCAGATATTATAAGAGCTGGCCCTCAGGTAGGAGGTTTCCAGGTTCATTTCTGTTTGAGTTCTTCAAGCCCCATGTCCAATGTATGTGAGTCATATCTTCAAGTTCTGAGAGGCAACCAAGGGTAACAGCAATATCCTGTATTGTTTTGGGAATCCCTAGGACTCCCTCACCAACAATTAAGGATTTTTAACTCTAGGTACTGGAGGTTTTGTTAGGTAGTCTATGGCTTTAGAGGCATCATTATCCCCACAATGATCTAATAGCATCTAAACCATATGGTTTTTTTTTTCAAACATCCTTAATGTTATTTTTTCCTCGATCTCCCACTCCTTTGGTATTACCTCCCTCCCCAGTTAAAGCCCCATTTTTTTCTTTCCCATTCAAAGGACCTTTGCCCTATCTCCCTCTGTATAGCTCCTCCCCAACTCCCACCCCCTAAGCTCCCTTTCAACTAGCTTCATCAGCTTCATCTTGGAACAGGAGAACAATTGTGGAGACTGAAATTAGAAAAACAAACATGAGATTTAAATCCAAATTCTGTTTCTCAAAAGCTGCTTAATTTAAAGAAAGTGCTACATTAATTGGACTCTGAATTTTTAACTTCAAGGTGACAAGAATAAGAGCAGTCCACACTGTGCTCTAGAACACAGTTCTAACACATACAAAGTACCTACTCAGCTCAGTGCCTGGCGCTTGGTGCCTGGTTGCCCAAGCCCTGGACTATCCTGTGCCAGTCCCCCAGTCTGATTTTCTGCACATCTTTCAAACCCTGGGTAAATATCCTTTTTCTACCACGCAAACACAGCGATCTTGTATCCAGTTGGCTTTCTGTTTACTTGCCAGAATGAATTTCTAACAGATAATGAGCTAGTTTGAGATCAAAGAGAAAGGCTGCACAGTTCTGCACACAGAATCCTGGCTTTGCTGTGGCAGCAACAGACCACAAGGAAAACAGATTTCATAGTTTGGAAACCATCGGAGGCAGGAAGAGAGCATTACAGTTCTGGGGAAATCTCAAGGCCAAAGAACAAGAAACAAATGAAAATAAAACCTGTGTCAAATGAAAGAAATTGAAGAGTTCATGTCACATGGACAGAAGCACAAAAGGTGAAGGTGGGAGAGATGACCAGCTCCTCCAGACAGAGAGATTGATAGCCCTTACCACGGAGTCTTCCATACTAACTCAGAAGCCCCAGTCTCCTTCATCCATGGCTCTAACATTCCTGAGCCTACCGACTTATTCAGTGAAAGATCCAGATTTCTAATCTAAGAGCAAGTTGTTAAGAACTGGTATGGTGGTACACTCCTGCTATGCCAAGAGTGGGAGGCCATTATTGGTTCAGGACGGGGGAGAGCATTATTAGAATTGTTCATTATTTTAAACATTTGTACTAATTACGTGATTGGTAGGACTTCATGTGAGACAGAGCTTTGGAAAACTTCCTTTGTAACTGTCATGATCAACTGCCCAAGTCTTGTAAATGAACTCTCGGTTCTAACATGTATATAAATGTACATACATATGTATATATACAACTAGAATAAAATTATTCTTTTAAAAAGTATATATTTATATATATGCTTATATATACATGTCTTAGTATATATACATATATATGTATACATAATTTTAAAAGAATTTTTTATTATTTGAAATTTTTAAACTTTTTAAAAAATAATTTTGTGCATGTGTGTTGTTTGCATGCATGTACATGTGTGTGTACAGATACATGTGTATGCTTATGAAGGCTAGTGATCAGTGTTGGATTTCTTCCTCACTTACTGTCCACCTTATCTTTGAAGACAAGGTCTTTTGAAGATCCCCCATCTCACTGATTCAGATAGACTTGCCAGGTAGCCAATCCCTGGGATCCATCTGCCTCCTTTCCACAAGCTCTGAAACTGCTGACATAGGCTTCCCTGTTTGGTTTTTAGTGAAGTACTGGAGATCCAAACTCAGGTACTCACACTTGTGTAGCAAGCACTTTACCCAATGAGCTGTCTTCCCAGGCCCCTTACCTCTTCTCTGTTTGTCTCTCTTTGATGGGATCTGTTGAGTTCTGTCACACCTTTTAAAATTTGAGTGTACTAAGTCATATTTCTAATTAAACTGATAGTTCTTCCACTTCGTGATCAAGTGAATTGCGTTTTCCAGAGTCAAGTAAAATATTACTCTGATATTCCTTCCTTATTCATTGTTTCCCTGGGGTTAATTACCTTTAGGTCTTCCATTCGATTTGGGTGTCTGTGCTTCCATTACCTGTGAACAACTGTCAAGTGCTTCTCACTTCAATTTCCCACATGGTCAATGCTGTCAGGTAATCTATCAGTCTGATTTCTCCCCTGGAGTCTTCCTGCAAAATCCCTGACCTGGTGAGCAGGCTGTACCACAGGCTCCATGGGCTGCTGGCATTCAGGGAACACTTCACTATAGTAGCTAAAGGAATTTCCTCTGTGGTTTATCTTCATCAGCAGGTAAAACAACCAGCCCCAATATTGCCTCAGATGATCAACCTGTAGACTGGTCCCTCCATACGCTTAGGAAATGAACCTAGTTACAAAATTTTAAAGAACGTAGAGCATCAATTTGTAGCCTCCGGAGTCTCTTAAGATGTTTGGAATCTTTCTTAGTTCTTAATACTTTGAATGTCATTGGTTTCAAATCTCTGAAATAATTCAGCCTCTTTCCTAATCTTAAAAGTATCTTAATTGTCCTAAATGCTCCATGAACCCTTCCAGCCTTTGAGAGGATCTCTCAGTTCCAGGAAACTTGACAATGTTTTTCCATTTTCTTTTCTCTGTTCTCTGGTAATGAAACTCCGTGAATTTAGTACTGAACTTTCTAAACTTAACATTTAATTTGCTTGTTTTTTTTTTTTTATCAGTGTTAGGAATTTTGTATCTTTTGTTCTTTCTGAAAACGTCATCTTTACCTTCCAGTCCCTCTCCTGAACTTTAAACTCTTTGTTTATGCTTTAAGTTCTAGACAGTCTCTTCTCGTTCTCCATTTTTCCTTTACTTTTGGTTTTTTCCAGTATCTTATTTCTACCCTTCCCCCCACCCCATTCTGTAGCTCTGGTTGTCCTAGAACTCACTATATGGCCTCAAACTCACAGGGATCTCTTTGCCTCCAAGTGCTGGGATTATGCCTGACTGCATCTTACTCTTGTTGCCCAGGTGCATTGTTTTTAGTCTTTCTGGAGTTACCAACAACTATATTTTTAATAGTTTCTTTTGCATTTACACTGTCCCTCTTTCTAGTTTGTTAATCACGACATTAGGGTTCATTTAGAAGGTATCTTCAAGTATTGTCTGTTAACAGTAAGTACCGGGGATTAAAATGCCAATAAGATAATCTGTATGAATAATCCAGCTATACCAGTAGAAGATGCCATAGTCAGTTTCTGTTGTCAACTTGAGACACCTGAGAAGAAGGAGAATCAAATAAGGAATTACATTCAACAAATTGGCCTGTGGGCATGGCTATGGGGCATTTTCTTGATTGATTATTGATGTAGGCGGGTCTAGTCCACTATAGGCAATACCATTTAAGGCATCCACATGCTTTCTTGCTCTGTTTAAGAAAGTAGCTGAGTATGCTGGAGGAAGGACACCACTAAGTAGATTTCTTACATAGTTTCTGCTTTAAGCTCCTTCCTTGATCTCTTGTCTTGGCTTCTCCTGATGACGGACTCTTAACCTGCAAGATGAAATAAACTCTTTTTCTCCCAAAGTTGCTCTCGGTCACGGTATCTGTCACAGCATCAGAGGACAAACTAAGACAGATGATCCTTAGTATTCCTTATAAAGGTCTATGTTTTTCTTGAGAGGAATAGCCAAAAGTCATTATCTGTGGGTTCTGAGTTGGTCATTTGCATCTTTAGCTGCCATCAAACCTTGCAATTATAGATGGTAATTGTGCTTCTCCATTTTGCTTCGCCTTTGGGGTGCTAGAACTCCTCTCGGGGAGGCAAAATGCAGGGGCTCTAGGCTATGTCCTTTTGTCCCCATTGGGGTGTCTTTCCAGGACAGGAACCTGGTCAGGAGCAGATTCAAACACCTACTTTTCTCAATTACAAGAATTGCTGGGGTTCCTTAATCTGCTCAGCCTTCCCAGTTTTTCTGTCTGATGACACGGGTCCACTTGTCCCACAGGATACTCTGTGGGGAGTCGGTCAAAGGTCTCACTATGTGCAAGTGCCCACATGGCACTGTACTGGAGCATGGACTATGACTGCAGGGTCCTGCCTGGTGCCTAGAAGATCCTTGCTTAAAATCCGACTTTACAATTTAGCAGCTTTGTTATTTCACAGGAAGTAGAAAGAAGATGATAATTAAAGGTGGGAAATAGCAGTACCTGTCTCCTATTATAAGGGTATTTATAAGGGTATTATAAGGGTAAAAATCAAGGGAAAGTATAAGGGAAATACTTAGGAGAATACTGGCAACCCTCTCAGCAAAGCAAGTACAATCAGCTTTAACAAAGGCAATAGTAACATAGATAGATAGATGATAGATAGATAGATAGATAGATAGATACATAGATACATAGATAGATAGATAGATGGATGATAGGATAAGTTTTATATCTATATCTACACACACACACACACACACACACACACACACACACACACACACTTATATATGAATGATAAGAAGAAGGAGTGATTTAGCCAGAAAGGAAGGGATGCTGACCATGTGGTTCTTAAAGCTGCACATGTGCATTAAGGACCAAGTGTGATTGCACGGTTGTTTGAAATGGTTTGGCATGGAGAAAAGGCTCTTGGCACAGCCACTCACCCTTACTGTTATCCCTTTGTCCTTGTAATTGCTGTAAGGACTGCTATTGAGGTAGCAGAATACTATAGGGGATGACTGCTTGCATTCAGGGTGCATTGCCTAATTATCTCCAGAAAGACAAGAACAAATGTCTAGTCACCCCAGATAGGATACCAAATCAAACTTGGTGAACCAAAGTGGGCTTATTGGGTTTACCTCAAGGGACTTACAGGACCTTGGATGATGCATGTGCACATGAGTGCATGAGTGTGTGATGAGTGTGTGTGTGTATTTACCAGTTAACATAGACTCACCAATGAACATAAATGTAAATATTACATGAAGATTTAAAAATCAGTGTCTGGTTCCTTCTGGCATAAAGAACCACTCACCAGACATTAGGGAGCAGCAATCTGCTGATCACAGATTCTAAAATGAATTCTGATTTTCCTAACAGTTCCTTAAGCTTGAAGTATCGGAGAGTCTCTTGATACTTTCTCCTCTCCGCCTACAGAATAAGGATGTCTCATCTGCTGCCCAGACTGTTCAGCTTCTGTGCTTCCCTTAATATTTGTAATCAAAGTAAAATACAACTTACTTCAATGATGGACTATATTGTTGAAGTGTAAGTCGGATAAACCCTTTCCAGGTTGTTGTTGGTCATGGTGCTTCATCTCAACAAGGGCAACCCTAACTAAGACAGCCCTGTAGGATACTTTGGGAGACAGATTTCATTACAAAGAAAGGAAAACAGTCAGTGAGGATCTGTGGGACCGTGAAAGGGAGCCTGGTTTCTGGTTGAGTTAGGTTTGAAATCCCGGTGAACCCACGGGATCCCCTGCAAGGGACGGTAGGCGTTTTGCCACGATCCCAGACTCCAGGCTCCTGACACGAGGCTTCCGTAGATTTGTGTGTTTCAGTCATGTAAGGGCAACACCCCTACTAGCCACTCCACGGGTAGAAAACTTGACCACAAGTCGCATAGCCTCAAGACAGATCTCCATATTAATGAGGTACCTAAAGACCAGAAGCGCTTAGCCAATTAAACTTTCCTTCCCAGACCCTCCTCCCTGCAAAAGGTATTTAACCTCAGGCCAGCCCTGAAAAAGGGATGTACGGTTTCTCATCTACTGTCCTCCAATGACAATAAAAGCCTTAAAACCATGGACTGTTCCTCTTTCATCAGGATCTCCCGTGAGAAACAATGAAGGAGGCCTTCCTTCACCTACAGAGCTGCCATCTAATCTCCCGCAGAAGACCTCATTGTGTTCCCAGCCAGTGTCCACCAACCCAAGCAAGCCGCCCACGACCAAGCCAAACCAAGTTGCTACAAGCTAAGGACTCTCCCCAAAGCCTTGGGCCAGTTCAACCCATGGGCACCCCACTTTGTTCTCAGCTTTTCAGCGGCCTCCAGTGGCACCTGGGTGCCCAAGAGCCTGGAAACCATACAGTCGCTGGCCACCCTGCAGGCCCAGGGACCCCCAAGCCAGCCTCAACAGTCCCCAGGACCTCAGACTGCGCTCTTCCACCCCCGGAGCGGTGTCCCACAGCTTCCCATAGCAGGACACCTGCCCAGCACTGGTGTGGGATGAAATGCAATTAAACTCCCGCGTCTCGCCTCCCCAAGCTGAGCGGCCCTAGCCTCGCTTCCTGGCAGGGCAGACCCGCAACTTAACCCAAGGATCCACTGAATCTACTGGTTTATTTCAAATTGTGTCATCAAGCAGTGGGGAAAACAATAGGCATTCAAGCCCAGCAGGCATGGTGAGCATTGGGCCCACCTAACCTAGCTTGTAGAGTTTTATTTTATAAAGATAGATTTATCTAAACAAAGCATGGGAAAATATTAACATATGTCAAACCTGGGCTGATGATAACAAAGTTACGAATTGGTGTATATTTAGTTCTTCTATTTGAGGAGCTTTATAATGGAAAACATTTTAACTTAAACTTTAAAATCTGACTGTGAACAGCATCTGGTACAATAGTCTTCGTGCTGATTTGTATAAAGAAATCAAATTCCAGGCTCAAATCATTCTGAGCAGATTGTTTTGTCTTCCAACTAGCATATTCATTTTTAAACAATACATGTAAAAATAAGGTTAAACATATTAATGGGATCCTGTGTGATTTTTGCTGTAAGTACATATTGTATAACGATTAAATCAAGGTAAACATGGTTAGCATATTTATGTATATCATAATATCTTGATAAATAAAATATTTATCATTTATTTATGATAAAAAATCCTTCAGAATCATTTTTTCAGCTTTTTGAAATTTACAGTACGTTATTGTTCCCGATAATCACCTTATTGTACAAGAGCACACCAGGATTTCTTGATTTTTATCTATGTATCAGCAGGCCTATTATTACCTACATGAAAATCCATCGAAACATTAAAGACATTTATAAGTCAAAAGATACAGATCAGTTTTAGCCATATGAGCCTTCCTTGTGTATTAGGCATCTACTATCTCTGGCTTCTGTCTATTTAGTTCAGGGGAAATGTCACCCAGTCATTCATCAACCGTTCTCCCAAGTGCCTTCAGAAGGAGGTAGTTCTACATCTACTGAGGACCTTGCCCTAAATATTCCCCCCACCCTAAATTTCCATTCATTATGCTTTATCCCATATCTTCTTTGGGAAAAACTTTGCTACAAATTATGTGTCTGACCAGGATTTTCAGGACTTTTCTACTTGATGCTAAAATTCTAGAGCTCTTGAACAAGCCTTCTTCCTGCTCCTATGCTCTGTGCCCAGAGGTAGCTGCCTACCCTCCATAGGTACCCACCCATCACTCAATGTTCTTGTCCTTCCCAATTGGTTAGAGAACAAAAGAAAGTCTTGCCAGCTGCTTTCCCCTCCTCTTTCCTGAGACCTCATCCCCAATTATCCTGGACTCTTGGGAACTCCAGAGACTGAACCACCAATCAAGGAACATATACAGACTGGGCCTAGGCCATCCACATATTTAGCAGATGTGCAGCTTGGTCTTCATGTGGATGCCCCAACAATTGGAGATGGGGCTTACCCTGACACTGTTGCCTGCCTGTGAATGCTATTCACCTAACAGGGCTGCCTTGTCTGGCCTCAGTGGAAGAGGATGTACCTACTCCTGCAGTGATCTGAAGAGCCAACTCATCTGAAGATGAGTTGGTAAGCAGAGGGGACTTCTCCCTTCTCTAGAATACGTTTGGTCATAGCTACACTTTGGAGCAATAAGCTCTCAGATATGCATATATATGTGTATATGTATATATATATGTGTAGATATGCATATATATATATATATGGCCTAAGTCCAGTCTGTATATGTTCTTTAATTGGTGATATATATATGTATTTATGTATATATACATATATATATACATATATGTGTATGTGTATATATATATATATGATCAAGGGTGAATAAATATACATATTCTCACATTTTCAATCACAAATGCATTAAAACACTCAAATTATCCTTTATCCTATTGTTAGCTTGATTTTGTTGCCTTGAATTTGCTACATTGTTTACCCCCTACTAGTTACAATGTTTTCTTTTAAAACAATCGGTTGTGCTGGGAAGATTCCGTATATAGTTTGTGCCACAGAATAGGTTCATTGGTATCTAGTTCTCTGCAGTGTATCTTGTCCATCCTTTAGGTGAGTCTGCAATGCAGTCAACATTCATGCTTACATACATCAACCCAGTTTTGCACTGTAGAATAAACAACTCCCTCAACATTACCTGTGGATCGTCTGAGAAAGAACTGGCATTCCTTTGGTGGACAGGAGGAGCTCTAGTCTTTGACACAAAGATGTTGCTTCTGTGGGATGTTATTCAGCTCTGTAAAAACAAAGCACATTGTTTGTCATGAGTTAGAATAGTCTCTAATTATGCTCAGTTTGATATCAATGGCATAAAAGCAATCATGGTGCAATCAAGCAAGACAGCAGTGCTTGCAGGTTCCACTTGGTTTTCTAAATTACCACACTGCTAAAGGCTGAGAAGTTCCTAGTATTACCGGAAGGCCAGTCATAACTCCATTTATCAGGTCCCCTCTGTGTGTCTGAGAAGTTGCTGTTTGTCCCTGGGGAGCACGGTTAACTCAAGGCTGTTAACAGTTTCTCCTTTCCCAGAGATCTTCTAAAGGTTGGGCATCATCTTCCCGGGGCTAAATCCAGAGCCTAATCTGGACTCAGGAAGCCTGGCTCTTTAAAGATGTACTTTCAGTGCAGAACCGCCCACATGGAAAGTCCCCGGTCTATTCAGATTTTGCCATTTCTTTCATATAGCTGGATTTTCAGACTGCCTGGGAAATGATATCATTGTGAAAATGCATTTGAATAGACTGCTCAGGGCTTTTTTTTTCCCACTCCATTGCAGTATAGACTTGAGTGCACCTGAAAGAAATGGGTTCTCTGAAATCTTTTTTAAAATAGATAATATGCTTTAAGAATTGAATAAATATGCTAATAAAAATAATAGCTCAACCCTACACAAAGAGCTATAGGCAACTGAGGAAGGCTGGGAGCTGGGGAGGTGATCTTCTCTGGGGAAGAGCACACCTGTAAGTTGTCCGGTGCCAAATGGTCAGCCCTGAAAACATACATACAATTAACATTATACAGACTGAGCAGGTTATAGTTAGGGTGTGTGTGTGTGTGTGTGTGTGTGTGTGTGTGTGTGTGTGTGTGTGTGAATGTGAATAAATCATCACCATTGGGTCTCAACAAAAACGGAGCCACCACTCAGTCTAAAGCCAAACAGATCTTGAGGCAGACAGGGACACTGAATTATGTGAAAATGCAAAATCCTTTTTTAAAAAATTTATGTGGATGATGCTTTAGTGTTTGTTCCTTTGGCCTTTGTGGGCATATTGCATAAGTAAATGTCCCAAAGCCTACCCATCCTCTCAGCTAAAACAGACCTCATAATCTGAGCACATTACCCCTGTATTCTTCTCTTGAGTTTGTTTACGTCCTATTTTACTTGGAGTTTTTCAATTTTGCCTTGTTTGAAGTTATTCTATTGTTCATCTCATTATTTCTACCAGACTTTAACATTAACTTTTTGCTAACCTGTTTGAATAAATGTGTAGGCCGCCTCCCCGACTCGGCGCTGGCTTCCGGTATGATCTACTGGTAAACAAGTGCACTGCGCATGCGATCACCCTTGGGCCAACTCAGTTTGGTGCCAACCCCTCCCGAGTGGGATATGCTAATGAAACACTGCAATTCTGACCAATTGTGCTCCTCCACGCGCACCCTCCCACCGGGGCTGAGCATATAAGCAGCTCGCTCTGGGTGTTCAAGGTCCCGGGTAAATGATGAAGGAAGCACTTCAATAAAGGTGTTGGGAAGGATCCAGTTGTTCGTGTCTTTCCTTGCTGGTCGAGGGAGGGCATGACAAAAATGGAAAGGAATTCCATCTTTTCTGTCCTCAATTCCGGGATAAATATCAGAGCTTTACCTAACCTCTGGATATTTAACAGAAGTGTCCAGCAGCATATACGAACAGTGATTAGTGGGTCCCAGTCTTCTGTCCTCATATTACTGGATATCCTTTTTCCTGAGGCATTTGGTGGCAGAGAAGGCCCACTGCTATTCTTAATTAAGCAGATACGATTTTCTTTTTAACACTATGCATGTGTCTAAAATACCCGGAAGTTAGAATTTTTTTGCTATGCATTTATTTTCTGATCTTGTCTACTTTATTTTGCCAGAACTTTTAAAATAATATCTTAGCTAACATTTTCTTATTATTTTGAGAATTTTATATATGCACAATATAATTACATTTCACCCCTTTCAAGATGGATAAGCAGTTGTCTCTCTAATATGATGTGAAGATTTTGGGGGATACACTCAAGAGTGATTTAACTGGATCCTGTGGGCAGGAAAGGTAAGGTCTAGAAAGAGGAAGCAAATATGATTGAAACATCAAGTAAACTCACAGAGAATTCATAACAGTTCTTAAAAACACATTATATACATAACATACATATCAGATACAGAAGAAAAACACATTATATACATATAGATGCATATCTGAAATATATATGTGTGGGTATATACATACGTATACATACACATACACACACATACATCATATACACATACACATATACATATGAAGATACAGAAGAAAACTCATTATCATGAGCTGAATCTCCCAGATAAAGCCTGTGTTTTGCTTTTGCCACTCATGCCAGGAGATGCCGGGCAGAGGATGGAGTACTGAGACTGGCTGGAAGGAAGTGGGGGTATGGCCCCTGGAGCAGGCCGACGGCACCCATTTGACTTCCGGCTGCCAGTGCCCCGCCCTAAGACTGTGCAACCTCATCTCGAATCCCCGTTCCCTCTCACATCACCATGACCCCCGACCTTCACATTACAACTTTACAGCTTTGGATCAGTGAATTTAGTGAAGAAAAGCTGTTCATATAAATCCTGATACATAAACTCTTTAATATTTCATTGTCTTCCCTTTGTGATGTGAGTACTTTCTCTTTGGCAAGCAGCTCACTCTTAGTCTGGTCCATTATTGACGCAGGGGCCCCTACAGTCCTGTTCCCCTCCAACCTCCCTTCCACACAGGAGGCCATGCTCATTTTAGGTAATAAACCTCAGTTACTCTCTCCCTTTAGATGTTAAATGCCCTTCTGAGTCAGGAGGAATCTGCCTTAACCCTTTCTCTCCTACCTCGTCATTCTCTCAAGTCCTTGCAAAGGCCCAGATTTCTTCCTTTAGCTGTTTTAAGAACCTCTAGATTTCCTTCTAAACTTAGTACCAGCTGGGCTATGAAGCCCTCTTCGCTGCCTGGCCCTTTGTGAATCTCTCTCATGGACATTATCTTTTTTTTTTGTACCCTCACTCTTATCCCCCTGCATCATAATGACACTTTACATCCTCATTGTCCATCCCTGGAGAGCAGAGACTGTGGTATTTGCTTCCATTGTAGTCCTTTAGCGTGGTGCCTGGCACACACCACACACCACTAACATATTCAGAATAAATGAAGCCCTGGTCCCCACTCTGAACAGACAAGTGTCCCTAGGACAGATAAAATGGGAGCTGGGGGAGAGAGGGAAGATTTCTCAAGATTAAAATTTGTTGCAAGAGGAGAAAACAAAGAAAGAATGGGGTACCTTTGCCGTAAACAGGAAGCGGGCATTCCAAATATGCATGATACACTTCCCATGTTTAAGAAAAATGCAAAAGCCAAAAATCAGAGCAGGTGCACTTTCTATAATCACAAAACTCAGAAAACTGTACAACTTGACTTTAAGCATGCATTTTGATGTCAACTCCAACCAAATGTCAAATGATTGAATTAGCATTTCTGTATAATTTGTTTATGCAGCCCAGGAATCTAAGGCATTTTTATGTTTCTCCACCTTTGGGGGAGTTTGTTTGTTTGTTTGGGTTTGTCCCTGCCCCCTTGACCTCTGAAACAATACATATGCTTCTTCATGGTCCTCAAATCTACCAGAGTCCCCGTTACTCCTTCTACTTCTATCTAAAATGGGGTACATGGGAGGCTCCTCCTCAGCAAGCCTGGGTAATGGGCTTGTGTCAGTTACCTGCCCAGTCTCTCTGTAGCTCTCCCCTCAACTCAGAAACTGTCTTACTTCTCTCACTATCTTGGGAAGTCAGGAACTCTTGCCTTCTCTACTGCTTATGTTATAATTTCTGGACTTTGGGGTTTATTTCACATCTCATTCCAGAAACTCTTTCCCCTCCCAATGCTACTTACCTCTCAGGTTTCCTATATGAGGCTTCCCTTCCTACCGGCTCCTTTATGTTTTCTCTTCCCTAGGCAAAAAGCTTCTAGCCTCGGCCATTAGTGATGCTGGATAGCCTGCAGAGTAAGCGTGAAACTCTGCTTCCTTCACATCCCAACTCCAATTTTGAAAAAGTCTTACAATTTTTTTTTTAAGCATCAATTTCCTCACTAATAAAATAAGGGAATTGCGCTGGGTTTATAGGCTTATTGTGAACTCTTATGTGCTTAATATATTTAATTAACATATTGCAATCCCTTAAAAGTAATGCTATTCTCAAACTGCCTATGAGTTGGCTGGGAATGGACCCCTTTTCTATCACATTCATATGCCCTTGGTGAAGAGTTTAGAAAGGTTACTAGAAATGTTACTAGAAAAGCCATATTTTTGTATTATTTCTAAATATGCCAAAGAACAAAGATGGGAAGGCATGAAAAAAGTCATGATAAATTCAAAAAAAGTATTTTCTTATATTTTTTTTCATGCCTTTCTTAAAATGCAGCATTGTAGGGGCTGGAGAGATGGCCCAGTGATTAAGAGCCCCGGCTGCTCCAGTCAAGGACCCCAGATCCATTTCTACCACCTGATGCCCGCCGTGTGCATAAAATAAAACATTTTAAAAGACATTTACGTGTGACATATAGGACATCGTGCCAAAGTTCTTTTGCATAAAATAATTAGGAACTCAAAGCTATATTGACTGGGGCTAATAAGTTGTTTCTTTATATAACTAATAGAAAGTTGGATATAGCTTAAATTTATGTTTGTCATGTATTATGAAATAAACTTGATATATATTAAGGTTATCTTAGTAAATAAACTGATTCGGTAAAATCAATCCATGAAAAAAAAAAAACATAGTTAAGGATGATGAAAAAGAATGAGAAAGAGTGGTATTTAATCTGTTTGGAATGGTGTTTGAATACAAAAATGTTGTTCTGTAAACGTTTCACTATATAAATATTACCCTTTAAAAATAACTAAGGCATTAATGCCAGAAATAAATCTGAACCACACACATGAGTAAAACTGCAAACTTTTAAGCCACAATGCTGTGCAGGCCCTGCTGAAGCAGAGCAGCAGACACACAAAAATGAGAAGCCAACACCATCAACACAAAACCAATTAAACATTCTACATCATCCAGCTGTGATGGCGCACACCTTTAATCCCAGCACTCAGGGGGCAGAGGCAGGCGGATCTCTGAATTTGAGCCCAGCCTGGTCTACAGAGTGAGTTCTAGGACAGCCAGGGCTACACAGAGAAACCCTGACTCAAAAAAAAAAAAAATAAATAAAATAAGTACAATAAAATAAATATTCTACATGAATAATCGGAGTCTTTGCAAACAATAAGATTATTACCATTATAAAAGTAATTGTGGTTTTTGTCTCCTTGTAAATAAAACTTAGTAATTAAAAATTCAAATCTAATACCTTTTAAAATAGAAAACATCATAATACTTTTGAAAATTTAAGTTAGAGAGTGAAGAGTATTTGGGTTCAAATTTACCATAAATCTATAGTAATAAAGACAGTAAAATTATTCTATGTGTAAATGTTTAGTCTAACACAAGAACCTAGAGAACTCACCAACAGTCCCATGAATACACAATCACTGAATCTATTGACTCTATTGACTGAGTAGTTAAAGGAGAAACAAGTGGTCTTCTAGTGCATGGTGTGGGAATGGCTGGCTAGTGCATGGCACAGGACCAGCTGCCTAGTGCATAGCACAGGAACACTATAAGAGATCTAAAACTGTAAAACACTGAGAAGGAAGCTGTCTTAGGGTTTTACTGCTGTGAACAGACACCATGAGCAATGCAACTCTTATAAGGACAACATTTAATAGGGGCTGGCTTACAGGTTCAGAGGTTCAGCCCATTATCATCAAGGCAGGAACATGGCAGCATCCAGGCAGGGATGGTGCAGGAGAAGCTGAGAGTTCTACATCTTCATCTGAAGGCAGCTAGGAGAAGACTGGCTTCCAGGCAGCTAGGATGAGGGTCTTAAAGCCCACACCCACAGTGACACACATACTCCAACAAGGTCACACCTTCTAATAGTGCCACTCTTGGGCCAAGTATATACAAACCACCACAGAAGCATAGGAAAGACATTACAACCAAAAGTTTCTCATATAAAATACAATACCCACAAACTGAAAAAAAAAAAATTCATAGAAGGGAAACCTGATCTTCAAACGATACTAGTGTTGAAGTCAAAAGACCAGACCAGACCAGACTGAAAGGATATGTATTTGACAAAGGGCTTATTTACAGGATATATACAAACTCTTACAGTTCAAAAGAGAGGACAGGCAAGCCATGTAATGACATCAGAAGAGTTAAGCAGACCCATAACGCAGACATGAGTGACTGATGCACATCGCACATGTGAAAGGACTGATCGAGAAATGCATATGTTTATAATTGCAACAGAAATATTTATGCAGGTTTTTTTGTGTTGCCATGACCAAAACACCTAGCAGAAATAACTTAAGGAAGGAAGTTTTATTTCTGCTCACAGTCAGTCTCAAAGGCTCCCAACCTATCGCGGTACAGAAGGTGTGGGCAAGCGTCTCAATGATTGGAGCGTGGGTGGGAGCTTGTTCACATAGGCACAGATAGAAAGGGGAGGGGGAAACAGGCAAGAACCAGGTTTCCTTCAGCAGAGTTGATGGGTTTTTATTCTGATTGTATAAACGGGTACTTATGGATACTTTTACTCATCTTTCAGTAATTTCGTTGTTCATTATTTTGCCTTTCCTGAAGTTTTATCTCTACCTCTTTGTTTTATTTCTGGTTATTAATTTGTGCATCTTTACTTACTACAAGCTATTTGTATGTCTCTTCATATACAGTATAAAGAGTTACAACCAGGTGGTGGTGGTGTATAACTTTAATATTAGCACTCAGAAGGCAGAGGTAGGTGGATCCCTGAGTTCAAAGCCAGCCTGGTTTACAGAAAGTTCCAGGACAACCAGGGCTATACAGAGAAACCCTGTCTCAAAAAATAAACAAAGAGCTGCCAGTAGTCTTGGTTATCAACTTGTTTAGATTAAGAATTACCCAGGAGTTTGGTGAACGGCTCCTCTGGGTGTGTCTGTGAGAGTGTTTCTAAAATGATTACATCAGATAGGCCCTGATCTATTGGATGAATCTAGTGGTTTCATAAAACAATGATGTTATTAAAGACAGTGAAAAGTAAAAGGGGTGGGGCCTGGGTGAAAGGGGGTGGGGCCTAGGTGAGAGCGAGTAGGGCCTAGGTGAGACAGTACGCAGTGACAGCCTGCCTCTTAGGGTGCTATCTTGCTTAGTCTGCCCTGTGCTCCCTTGTCTCTGCTTTCTGGCTGCCATGACATGAGGAACTCTATCTGCTCTCCCTCATAGCAGATTGAAACTGCGTTAAAATAAACCCTTCCTCCCGTAAAACCCTTCTCTCACAGCTACCCAAAAGCAACAGAAGCACACTTTTCTTTCAGTGCGTTTATTATAATACTTTCTCTAACTTTGTTTTAAATGGTTAAATGTCTGTCAAAGAAAGGAGGAAACTTTTCATTTCTGTATCTGTATCACCCAGTTTACTGTCCCCGCCTCTCTGCTGCCCCGGCTTTCGGCTGGCACCACCCCTCTTCAACCGAACAGCACCCGTGTGCATTTTCTTTAACTAAACAGCCCATGTGTGCTTGCATTGTAGCACAGCTCCATACAGGACAAATCTGTTCACCTTTAGTATTTCTGGATCTCATTATCTGTACATTTGAAGGATATTTTAACTAAAGAGCCCTTTGTATGTATTGTCCCGTTGTCGTTTTGTCTTGTATTATTTCCTATAAGGTGGATCGTGAACCTTGTCTGCGTAGATCTTTGTTCCCCGTTCCCTTGCGTTTAGAACGTCTTGTGTGGATTTTACCATCTCCACTCTGATGTTCCGGAAGAGCAGCTGTGTCTTCTACTCGCAGTAGGATGACCTTTCCTTTCTGACTCCCTTTCCGGTGCTTTTCTGAGGACCAGTCAAGGACTTCCGCTTACCTTCCCCTTCCTTCTGCATATATCCAACAATTAAATCTGACCAGTGTTAGGTTGCCATAGCAACAAATTGGTCGTGTTGTTCTCAGAAATAAAAAGTGATGGCCCACTCAAACAGCTAATTTCATACTCCTGGTTAGGAAAAAAAATAAAGAAAAAAAAAACTACAGTTTCTTAGCTTATCTTTAAAAACCTAATTAAAAATATAAGTATTTTGTGATTATTAAAATGAGTGTCAGAATTTATTTTTGTACAAGTTTGTGACATGATTCACAGAGAAAACCAACTTGCCTTCACAGGGAAAGGCTGGGTCCCAGTCATGAGACTGATATGTGCGGGTTATTTGCTAGATGTATATTTTAAGTCAGAAACCATGATGCACAGAAACAAGTATTGATAACTATTTGTGTGTTTGGTTTCTAATATCCAATTTTATCTTCTAAATCTGCTTCATAAAATCTACAGTAAAAAATACTAAACAGTAGACTGAGAATAACTCTGAACCTTTAATTCCACTTCATTTAGGGCCTATTGACATCCCACTAATACCTGATTATTTAGTACCTATGATGTGTCAAGCTCCATTAGGAACTGGGGATATACTGAATAAGATTTTTATGCCCTCCATATTAGGTAATGTACAATGTCCAGTGACAGACGCTGAAATAAACTATTACAAAAGCAATGGGCATGGCAAAGAAATAAAAGGTGGTACTATATGTATAAGGCTGGCATGATCAAGAGACTCCGCTCCAGAAAGCTGAGTTTAATATGAGGCCTGAGGATAACTGGAAGTTAACTGGCCAGATCCTGTTAGCATGTTAGCCTATGATCATCATGGTGAGAAGCAGACAAGCATGGTACGAGAAGCAGACAAGCATGGTACGTACTCCTGATCCACAGGCAGCAGGCAGAGAGAAAGAGAGAGAGACAGAGACAGAGACAGACAGACAGAGACAGAGACAGAGAGAGACAGAGAGAGAGAGACAGACAGACTGGTGTGGGCACACCTCCTCTAACAAAGCCACACCTAATCCTTTCCAAACAGTTCCCAATGCTCATCTCAGTTGCTCTCTGATGAGTAAGCATCCCAGCACAGGAGTCCACTGAGGCCATTCTCAATCAAACTGTTCTACCTTGCTTATCTTTAGAAATCCTAGAACCCTTGATGGTCTAAATCAACTGCCTCATAAACTATCCTAAGTCTCATTTGCTTCCCACCTAAACCTGTAGCCCCGTGAACGATGAGTGCCACTCAAGACATGGCCCACATACCATACCAGAACACTGTTCATAGAAAACGCAACTTTTCAGTCCCAATAGGCATTGGCTTTATGGAGCTAAACTGAATATTTTTAAAAACAAAATAAATTCATTCTCTTACAGTTGTGGAGGCCTGACGCCTGAAATCAGAGAGTCTGAAGGGCTGTGTTCCTCCCAAAGTCTCAGGTTGTGGGTGGACACTTTCATATTTTCTCCTAGCTATCATGACTCCAGCCATTTCTTTGCTTGTGGTTGTTAAACACTCTCCAGGCGCTGACAGTCTTTCTCATTGTGTCTTTGTCTCTTCTGTTTCTTCTGATTCCTACGTTACCCAGTATCTTTGATCTTGACATCCCTCAATTATATCCGAGGAGACTCCATCTTTCCATGTAAGGTCACATTCACAGGTTCCATGGATATGTGAACATGTCGTTTTGAATGCCACCATTAGGCATACTGTTCACTAAATCAAGCCTTTCGGTATAGGCCCCCAAGATCTGTAGCCAAATGAATCTTCTGGTGATGTCTATGATTTTAGAGTTTGCAGCTGTCCAGACTAACCCTGTACTGCTCAGTGGGTTCTGCTGTCGGCTCTCCTCAACCCTTTTAAGCTGCCAGTCTTAGAGGAAGCATGAAACACTTGTTCAGAAAGACCAAACGATAGTATCTACATGATCTTGAAGTAAGCATATATTTTTTATTTATTCTTTAATTCTCTATTATTTAATACTTTTGTTATTTATGTCTTTTAATAAGGATAAAAGTGAGTCACAATGCATGTGTTTTATATTTTAATTAATTTATTTATTTTACAACACAATTAACTACTTTACAGCCCAATATCAGTCTCCCAGTAACCCCCCCCCATGCTTTTGAGAAGGGGAAGCTCCCCTCTGGGTGTCAATCCCCTCCTACTATCATCCTCTCCCCCCTGCATCCTCTTTCACTGAAGGCAGACAAAGCAGTCTAATTAGGAGCTCAGGGTCCATAAGCAAGCAGGCAACAGGCTCAGAGTTAGTCACCGTTCTAGTTATTAGGGGACCCCCACAAAGACCAAACTGCTCATCCACTACATATGTGCAGGATGTTTTTCCTCTTTGGTTGGTGATCCAGTCTCGAGGAGTCCCCAAGGATTCAGGTTAGTTGATTTTTTTAAGTCTTCCTATGGAGTCCCTGTCTTCTTTGGGTCCCTCAATCCTTCTCCCAACTCTTCTGTAAGACTCCCTGAGCTCTGTCTAGTGTTTGGCTGTGAGTCTCTGCATCTCTTTCCATTGGCTGCTGGGTGGAGCTTCCCAGATAACAGTTATGCTAGGTTCCTGTCTGCAAGCATAACAGAGTATCATTAATAGTGTCACAAATTGGTTCTTGGCTATGGGATGGGTTTCAATTTGGGACAGTTCATTGGTTGACCATTCCTTTGGTCTCTCTTCTGTCTTTGTTTTGGGCTTTGTACAGGTTTCGTGTGTGTGTGTGTGTGTGTGTGTGTGTCCACAGAGGCCAGAGAAGGACATCAGATACCTTGCAGCTAGAGTTATAAGCAGTTGTGTGTTGCTCTACATGTGTGCTGGGCACCAAATCTGGGTTGTCTGAACCAATATAATTTGCTCTTAGCTGCTACTTTCCAGCCCCTGTTATTAGGGTGTTCGAAGCAGTCTCTCACTGTGTAGGCTGGCTCACCTTTTTCCTATCTCAGCCTTGCCAGTATAGGATTGCAAACCTGTGCTACCATGCCTGACACTGTAATGGTTATTTTCAAAAGAACCTCAGAATTATCTCTTTCCTTTTCTTACTAATACACAAATGTTTTTATGCCTTAGGAATAATGTCATAATATTAGAGTACAAAGAGCAATCCTTTATATGCCAAAATGTATGGAGAGTAAACATGAGAAATTTAAAAAAACAGAATTAACAACATCATTTACCATGTCAAGAATGTTAAATCTCTAAAAAAACTTATTACAACTACTTTCTCTTCAAAGGACAATTAGCCATCATTATCAACATTTATGGTTTAAAATAATAACTTAAGCACAAGACTGTATATCTGTTTGGGGAGTTTTGTTTTACTTTTAAAATGTAGGAGAAAGGAAAATATGTATATTTGTTATACTTCCTTTTGCTGTGACCAAATATCTGACAAGAAGCAACCCCGAGGGAGAGGATCTGACTTACATATTGAGGGTACAGTCTATGATGGTAGATACAGCATAGCAGAAGGAGCTTAAGGCATTGTGTCTGTGGTTAGGGAGCAGAGTTATTAGGAAGTATGACCCAGTTATACACCAAGTTATACGTCAAGGCCTGCCTTCAGTGACCTACTCCCTCCAAGTGAGCCTTCACCTCCTCAAGGTTTTACAGCCTTTGAAAATAGGTTCAGTAGATGGGGACCAAGTGCTCAAACACATGAGCCCATAGGAGACATTTACACTAAAACCACAGCATCTGATGTCCTACTTACATTGTCCTTTAAGAGCTCTTATTCCAAAACCAAGTCTTTCACCCATCTTATAATAAGCCGGACCTAAAAGTAGATAGTATCCTACAGACCAACTGGTATCAAAATGTCAAATGAAAATCTTTTACACTTTTAATCATCTTGACAAGCTCATAAAGCTTAATAAGTAATATTGACCTTGTAATATAGTTAAGTACTTTTCTTTTCTTTTCTTTTCTTTCTTTCTTTCTTTCTTTCTTTGTTGTTGTTGTTGTTGTTGTTGTTGTTGTTTTGTTTCAAGACAGAATTGCCCCCATGTATTTCCAGCTGTTCTGGAACTCACTCTGTAGACCAGACTGACCTCTGAACTCAGAAATCCACCTGCCTCTGTCTTCCCAGTGCTGGGATTAAAGGCAAGCACCATGACACCTGGCCTATTTATATATTTCATAGGGAAAATTTAGTTTGGAGATAGTGAATGACAAATGATGACAGAGAAAGAGAAAAAAATGGAGGTCAAAACTATCTGCTCATGTTTTAAAATATAAACCGAACACTTTGTACACATCCAGAACTGCACACTAGAAATACACAGTGTGTTTGTGTATATGCATGGGTGTGTGTGTGCACATGTGTACATGTGTATGCATGTATGTGTGTGCATGTATGTGTGCACGTTAGTGTATGCACACATATGTGTGTGCCTATGTGTGTGATTGTGTTGTTTTCCTCACTCAGATCAAAACCTGCTGACTGAAATGTTTGTTATCAGATGCTTTTCCACTCACCCCGCTAAGGCCTACCTTCACCTTCTGTTTGAGATTAACCTGAGTGGAAATTGTGCTGATGCCCCAGAGGGCAGCTACATATGGGAAACTTGAAAATGTGTAGCAATTAATAATTTGTGATAGACGTTAACTAAATCCTAGTGTTTAACTGTTACCTTTCTTAAGCCAGAACCTGAGCAGACTCAACTTTAAATGGGGCGAGGGGATATAAATGGAGATGCAGACACACAGTAGGAAAAGAACAAAGTACAGATAGCCATTGGAGAGTTGCTCTGCTTTCAAAGACAGTCAAAGCAAAGGCAGTTTAGCTCAACAGAATTTTAAAAGGCTAATGATTTGAAATAAAAAGCACAAAAAGATTTGTTGAGCTGACTAGTGATCAGCCCCAATGCAAATGTGTAGGATCAATGTTTCCCTAGCAGAGAAGCAATTACACTTAAGAAAGTTTTAAAAGGTGGTTACCAAGCAACTGCTCTCGGCCTACGCACATTGTTCGTACTCTCTGGAAAATTATAGAAGATGACAGCCTGTCATTAGAGAAGAGAAATGTACAGAATTAAGGCATTGTTATTCTATGTTCCTCCTACAGGAGGAAGATCAATTATATCTTTAGTACTGTGATTAGGTTAAATAACTACAATAGGTACTAAATGTGACCGTGCCATGGTATCAATGTGTAATGCACTCGGGAGTTGTAAAGAATGACCTTGTAAGCAGGTACAGTCTTCCCCTGACCTGACTTCATGGCAGGGGCAGATCAAAACACTCCATTGGAAACACCTTTACTGGGTGTTTGGTAGAAATTCCCTATAAGAAAAACACATGTGAGTATAATTCACAAGTTGAGATTCTTTATTCTCCCTAATAAAATGGTGATATTCTTGGCATCAACCTGGGTTTGATAGTGGTATCTTAATGACTGCCTATTACTCCTTTAAATGAGAAGTTTAGGGTGTAGCTGTAAGTAGAACCAAAATGCCTTTATTTAAGACTGCTTAGAAAACACCTATGTGATAGGGCAATGAAATATTTTTTGAAAGGGGTGTGACTGGTACGTATGAGCTAGTGATCTCAAGCTTCAGGGAGAACACACTAACCAAATGTTAATATTCATTCTCCCGTTATGAAGATAACGCCTATGGTCATGGAAAATCAGATATTTATGGATCTCTTTTCATTACTTTATGCATTATAAAACAAGAATATCATTAGAAATGATGGAGTTTTTGTTTGCTGTTTTGTTTTGGTTGGGAGGAGGAAGCAAGCAAAAACAAAACAAGCAAAAAAAAAAAAAAAAAAAAAAAAAAGAAAACAAAAAAAAAAATTAAAATAAACTTTCAAGGTCAGGTGTCTTAGCCATGCTTGTCATTATAAAAATCGCAAGAAAGTGCTAGGGACCTGGCTCAGTTGTTAAAATGTCTGGCAAACAAGGTTATGGATCCGAGTCCAGATCCCCTGCACCAATGGAAAAGCCATTGTGCATACGTCTATAATCCTGCCAATGGGTGAGAGATAGGAAGATCCCTGGAACTCATTGGCCAGCTAACCTACTCCAATTAATGAGAGACCTTCTCTCTCACAGACTAAGACAGAGAGGCTAGGGAGATGGCTCAACAGTTAAAAGCACTTACTGCTCTTGCAACCATCTACATCTCCAGTTCCAGGGGATCCAACACCTCCTCTGACCTCTACGGGCTTCTATATGCACACAGGTACGCACACACAGAACAGCCTAAGGGAAGAAGAAACCTGTGGGCTGATCCTATTAAATTTGGCCTATTGCTGGAGCATCATGACCTAGAAAATTAGGGGAAAATGAGAAAACTAACGCTCCATCAACGGTGCGAAGTGAACAGGAGCTGCCAGAGAGAAGCCTGCGAGGAAAGGGAGCCTCTGCCCTTCCATGGCCGTGTGAACTTTCTGATTCCTCTTACCCTTACTAAATCTACTCAGCAGACATGGCGCTTTCCGGTGGCCTCTGGCTCTTCATAGTTTTGGTTTGCTGTGGCCCTATCTATACTATACGTATCTATAATTCATAATATTTTTTTTTAGTTTTGACCTACCACAGCTAACTAAGCCACGTCTTGGTATTCCTCAGTTAAGCTTTTTAGAAAAAAGGAAAAATAACCCAGTTTATCTTCTTGAGCTACACTCTGTTGTTACCTGAGTGGTTAGGGTCACAGCCAGAGCCCAGACAATCCTGAAAAGCATGGCTTCAGTCATCAGTCCTTGAAAGATCAGTTAAACAAGGAGTAGTGACAAAGCAGAAAAGGGGGACTCATCAATGTGGCCACACTGAGAACAAAGAGGTCTGGTGACTCTACCAAGCCCATCTTCTTCGTCCTGATGTGATGTGCTTTTAAGATTTAAAAAGAAGTCAAGAGGTATGTTAAGCCAAACCGTCCAGGTCAGAGCGTGGTCCTGCTCATGACTGATTTATAATTATTTTACCTTCAGTCCCTTTTGACTATTTGTCAGGACTCTGTGAAGTCTCTTTCCAGGAGACAAGTTCCTTCTCTGGCTGACCCAGTACTTTTCCTTATTTCAACATGAGAGTCCCATGGAAAAATTCAACTTAATAGGGATAAAACTGTTTTATTAATAAAATAGACACAGGCAGGGGTATTTCTCCTTTAAATATCTTCCCTCCTAGCAGCAGGATGCTCACACTGTTACAAAATCAGTACTTGGCCTATGAGTTATGTAGCAGTTTTCTACGCGATTTCAATAGGTTTTTTTTTTACTGGGATTTACAGCTTTTCCCTTTGAATTCGGACTTCACGAACACAGTAGAAGTGGTCTACAGGATTCCAAGATCAGACTTGAAGACACTACTGTTCATCCAACCACACTGGTGTGAGGACCACACCAGTAGATGTGGCCAACGTCCCAACAACCACCAGCATCAACCTCCTGAGCTGAGAAAAGCCACCTCCAAAGGACAACAGCCACTTGCCAGTTAATCACTTGCAGCCTTTAGGTGTTTCCAGCTCACACATTAGCTATTACGAAACAGCATCAAGTCATCCTTGTGCTGATTGGATTCTTGACTCACAGCATCTATGAGTGTTGACGAATGTGTGTTTGATACCACTGAGTTCTGGAACCATTTTTTATGCAGTGATCCATACTTAGGAAATATTTGGGAATAATAAGTCAAATTTCCACAGCTCTGTTTTTTTTTAAAAAAAAAAAAAAACTATATTTCAGAGATCAGGAGCAATTTGTTATCTCTCCTATGTCTCAAGTCAAGAATGTGAAAAGTTCTCAGAAGTCCAGCTCCTGCCCACCATCTCCCCTTTAGCTGCAGTCAGACCTAAGCTGGACCTAAAAGACTATTACTGCTGGGACATCCCAGAGCAGATTGGGCATCATTCTCTTCTGAGAATCCAAGAGCTTTCTGAGTGGCCTCTCCACAAGGAACAATCCAGACTATACCTCAGTGTGGCGAGCTAATGTTTTACATGGTGCCTAAAGCTCTACTAAAACTATCCCAGAGAATCAAGTGAAAAGTGCGTGGCCCTGCAAGCCTGGGATGCCACTTCCTGGGATGCCACTTCCTCCATATGCTTGTCAGTCACTGGCTCAGTAAGTCCAATTTAGATTCAAGGACTCGGGGTACACAGGGCCTACCTTTCAAGAGCACACAGTCAAAAAAGTTAACGATGTCTCTTAAAATCACCTTCAATGGAAACAATCCCATTGCTATTCTCATGAGCTACACCAAAGGCTGGTGAAGTCACTGCTCACCTATGGCCTCTCTTCTGTTAGGGGTTTGGGTCTGGGAGCATCACTTGCTTGCTCTGCACTGAGAGTTCTTCCCATTGTTTCTTCTCAGCATCCCTTTACACTCAGCTAATCCCATATATTGAGCATCTATAGAACTTCCCTTATGCTGACAGTCCCCAGACATCCTTTACAAAAAATTTAAAGAACATAGAAAGCTACAAAGAAGAGGAGGCACCTTGACTCCTACACATAAAGCTTGCCCCCAACATGGTTTGTGTGACAAGGAAGCTAATCTTCTATTAGGACGATAAGAGCATCCTGAAAACTGTGAAGTGTGACTGGGAAAGCCACTTGCCTGAGACATCGCTCCTTTGCAACGGGCTATGTGTTCTCCACATGCCCTGACCCCAGCCTGCTCTCTCTCTCTCTCTCTCTCTCTCTCATCATTACTTTTTACCAATTTCTGACCAGTGATAAATACCAAAGCAGCCTGAATGACACAATGAAAAAGTAACTATATTTATAACACCCACTTTTACCTATGGAGAGAGGGAAAAGAGCTGTCTTTTGATTCTGAAATAATATTTCTTTATGATCCAGTCAAATACATACATTTACGGTCTACATTTCTTCTGGTGTTGTGTTTGTTGCTACAAAAGTCTCTTAAATCAGTTTTTCCTACTAAACTCCATAATAGAAACGCCCATCAAATAAAGAAAAAAGTATGGTATAGCTATGATTATTTCTGTTTTCTCTATTGTCTACTGTTAATAACAAAATAGTTTTACTCATTTATTTTATATTATCTATTTATTTATTTATATTATCTATCCATTTATTTTTTGTTTTGTTTTGTTTTGTTTTTGTTTGTTTGTTTTTCGAGACAGGGTTTCTCTGTGTAGCCCTGGCTGTCCTGGAACTCACTCTGTAGACCAGGCTGGCCTCAAACTCAGAAATCCACCTGCCTCTGCCTCCCAAGTGCTGGGATTAAAGGCATGTGCCACCACTGCCCGGCCCATTTATTTTTTATTTTTTATTTACCTATCCATTTATTTATTTTCATAAGAGCCTCATTTCATGATTCAATTCGTGGATTTTTTGGTTTTATATTTTAAGTATTTCTTAACATAAATATTAGAAGATAATGAAAGGATGAACATATCAAAATATCTGCTTGTGTAAAATGTCATAACACAATTCATTGTTTTGCATGATTAATACACACTAATGTTTATGGTACTGGAAGGTATACTATACTCTACCAGAGGAGAAACGTAAACACCAAACCAAACCAGCTACAGACTCTTCAATCTACAATGGTGACATGCCTGTAAGATGCATTCGTGCAATAGTGGTACAAAGCTTACGAGAGTAACCAACCACTCTCTGACTAGATTAAGGCCCACTCCATGAGGTGGATTCCATACCTGACACTACTCAGGAGGCCAAGAATCGGAGACCAGATAGGCCAGGGCCTAGGTGAAAACCAAACACTGTTCTGCTAATGGAACACAGCAATAAATGACCCTTACCAATATTCGTCTATACTCATAGATCAGTATCTTGCTCGGGCATCATCAGAGCAGCTTCTTCCTGTAGTAGATGAGAAAAAATACAGAAACCCACAGCCAGACAATATACAAACAGTAAAAGACCTTGGAACACTCAGTCATAAATGGAATGTCTCCATGAAATCCATCACAACAGGGCTCATAGAACTTTGTGGAGGAGGAGGCAGAAAGAATGTAAGAGCCAGAGGGGATGGAGGACAAAGCCTTCTAGACACAATACTACTGATGCACATATGAACTAACCCAGACCATGTCAGCATACGCAAGACCTTCATGGGACTGAACCAGATAGGGTCTCAGCACTAAGAGAAGTGGGCACAAACACCCATAGCTCCTAACCTAGAAGCTATCTCCAATTGATAATCACTTTAAAGTAAAAAAAAAGTAGTTATTTCCAACAGAGTCTTACTGGGGTTGCAAACTACCCTTAAGGTCAGGCTCTATGCCCAGGAGTAGATGACCAACACAGAACTAACTCAATGGCATCTTTGGAGGTACTTTGTCTCATCTTGTAATGTTTTGTCATGACATTTTAAAAAAAAAAATTACATGTCTTTTGCACACATATGACTTCTGGTTTTGTGTTTCTATGGGATCCCTGTGTCTAAGCATCTGTGTTGCTGTGTCTATAAGTGTTTCTTGTGCTTTTTGTTTACCTGTTTTTCTTCTTGTCTTAGACACTGTTCTATTGCTGTGAGGAGACCCCATGACCAAGGCAACTTTAATAAAAGAAAGTATTTAATCAAGGGCTGGGCTATAGTGTCAGAGGTTTAGCCCATTATCATCCTGGCAGAAAGCGTGACAGCAGGCAGGTGTATAGAGAAGCAGCTAAGAGCTACATCTGATCCACAAGCAGGAAAATGTCTAAGCCTAGCATGGACTTTTAAACTTCAGAGTTCACTCTCAGTGACTTACTTCCTCCAACAAGGCCCGTGTTACTCCAACAAAGTCACACCTATTCCTTCTAATCCTTTAAAATAGCCTCACTCCCAGTGACTAAGCATCAAATACATGAGCCTATGGGGGGGAGGGCATTCTTTTTTACAACACACTTTTGTGTTTGTTTGGTCCTATTTTGGTCTTTATTTTGTCGTGTTTTCTTTTATTATCATTCTTTACATGTCTGTTTGCTTTCAAACAAAAGAAAGGGTATGGATTCAGATAGAAGGGGAGGCAAGGAAGATCTCAGAGGAGTTTGGGGAGGGAAGAGCCATAATCTGAATATATTTTACAAAAAAAAAATCTATTTTCAATAAATTTATATTAAACAGAAAAAATATATACACTAATAATTTAAAACCATAAAAAGTTGTGTTTAAAACTGAAATGCCATATAATAGTCAATATACATATATATCACATGATGTTCAACTAGGCATCTCAATCTCCTCAAACATCCATCATTTCTTTGTACTGAAGACCCTCTGACTCCTTCCTCAGAAACTAGGCTTTTGAAATGTGCACTAATTGCCGTTATCTGTAGTCACCATATCATACAATATCTAGTTCCCTTAATTCAGCACTCATTGATCATCTTATCATTGCACATCCTCTACTCTCCCTAGATACGGTCACCAGCATTCCGTTGTCAACTATGTTTAATTTCACATATGCATGAGATCTCTTCACTTCCATCCAAATCATTGTTATCTTTTAAGCTGAAGTAAGCAGCACGTAAATTTGCTTAATAGAACTGCACTACTAACTCCTTGAATTTCAAGGGACATTTTGATTGTGAATCGAATTCTCACTGTGTTATCAAAGCTAGCCTCAAGATACCAGGTTCAAGAAACCCTCCGCCTTAGCCTTTTTTTGGTAGCTAAACTTTATACATGTGAACTATTGTGCCCGGAAAGGTATTTTTTTCCCTTAAGTTAGAATGCACAAATCTGTGCATTCTATCTTACATTTACCGAGGGTAAAATAAGTGAATTGAACTTTATTGCTTTCTTCTTGATACCTCTTAAAATGAGGGGAAAGGATTTCAAATGATAAATTCACAAAAAAGAGAAATTATTCCAGCATATGGGAGATAACAACAAAATCTAGAGGCTGACAAGCAATAAATGAGGAATACTATAATAGACTGGAGAAAAATGAGGCTTGAATCCATAATGGGAAATCCAATAAGAAGTAAGCTAATTATATGTCAAAAACTTGATAAGTTACAGGACCTTGGAAATTCTTAAGAGTTGAATAAACCAGACATTGCTGAGTCCATTTAACTTGAGCTGAAAGCAAGAACCTTGACTCACAGTCTTTATAACCCAGTGAATTTCACCTGCCCACTCAGATAGGACGTGAAGTGCAGATGACCAGAGATGACACAGAGATATGGCGACATTAAAGGACAATGTACAACTAGAACCCAGTCCCAGCTGGGCTTCCTGGACAGTGATCTCAGTCCTGTCATCCTGGCATGAGAGTCAAAAAGTCCTCTTTAAAGAATGGGCTTGATGGGAAAGGCTAAATACATTGACATTTAAGCATTTCCTTAGAGGGAAGTTCAGACAATTTATCAAATCACACAACTTGAGCGTTCAATGCAATAAGCACTTAGAATTTCCACTCACAGTGTAAAAGCTTCTATTCAACATTTAAAGACTTTATTCATAAAAATGAATGGTGTCACCAACTCCAATTCATGTGAGAAAAAAAATCCTCATAAAAAAAAAATAAACAAGACCATGAAAAAAGACTCACCAAGAGAAAGAGCTCAGAGGGAAGAAACAAACCAGAAGAGGGAAGCCAGGAACGTCTCCATGCTTGCGGTGACACTATTCACAACAGCCCAGCCATGGAGTCAGCCTTGGCATCTGCCCCTGTGGGAACTAAAAACATGGCAGACACACACATACAATGGGGAATTATTCAGCCACTCAGAAGAACAAGTCACATCATTTGTAAGAAATGTGTGGAAAGAGAGACCAAGCTGTTATGAGATATAAACCAGAGCCAGGGAGACAAGTCGAGTGTTTTGTGTGGGGCCAACAGAGAGCTTGTGCAGGAGAGAATAGTATCACTTGGCCTCTTAAAGGAAGACAGTCCTATCATTTACAACAACATAGATAAACTTTAGATAATATTAATCTAAGTGAAATAACCAAGACACAGAAGGACAAAAACCTCAGTATATCACTTGCAGTTATAATATTAAAATATTTAAAACTGTCAAGTATGTGAAAATTGAGCAGATATACTTTTTAAAATGTTAGCTAAAGGGCTGGAGAGATGGCTCAGTGGTTAAGAGCACCAGCTGCTCTTCCAGAGGTCCTGAGTTCAATTCTCAGCAACCACATGGTGGCTCACAACCATCTGTAATGGGATCTGGTGCCCTCTTCTGGCACACTGGTGTATATTCAGTCAGAGTACTCACATACATAAATCTTTTTAAAAAAGTGTCACCCAGTATACAAAATAATTGTTTTCATTGTAACATTTTCTCTTTTTTTCCCTTTTTAAAAATTTATTCTTTAACCTTTTTTTTTTAAAGTCCAGACTTCATTCCCCTCCAGGCCCACCCTCCAACTATTCCACATCCCACTCTTCCTAGCCCCCCACCTCATCTCCAAGAGGATGTCCCCACCCACCACCCACCACCCACCACCCACCACCCACCCCACCAGACCTCTCTACTTCCTGGGGCCTCTTGAGGGTTAGGTACATCTTCTCTGACTGAACTCAGACCCAGCAGTCCTCTGCTATATATGTGTTGGGGGTCTCATATCAGCTGGTGTATATTGCCAGGTTGGTGGCTCAGTGTCTGAGAGATCCTGGGGGTCCAGGTTAGTTGAGACTGCTGGTCTTCCTACAGGGTCTCCCTCCTCCTCAGCTTCTTCCAGCTTTTCCCTAATTTAACCACAGGGGTCAGCAGCTTCTGTCCATTGGTTGGGTGTAAATACCTGCATCTGACTCTTTCAGCTGCTTGTTGGACAGTCATGATAGGCCCCTGTCTGTAAGCACACCGTAGCATCAGTAATAGTGTCAGGCTTTGGGGTCTCCCCTTCAGCTGGATCTCAATTTGGACCTGTCACTGGCCCTTCTTTACCTCAGTTTCTTCTCCGTTTTTATTCCTGCAGCTCTTTCAAGACAGAAACAATTCTGGGTCAGAGTTTTTTACTGTGGGATGGCAACCCCCTCCCTCCACTTGATACTCTCTGTCTGCTGGAGGTGGACTCTACAAGTTCCCTCTCCCCACTGTAGGGTACTTCATCCAAGGTCCCAACCTTTGAGTCCTTAGAGACTTTCACCTCCCAGGTCTCTGGTACATTCTAGAAGGTCTCCCCACCTCCTACCTCCCGAGGTTGCCTGTTTCCATTCTTTCTGCTGGCCCTCAGTTTCGGTCCTGTTCCCCTACCCAATAACTGATCATGTTCCTCTCTTCCCTTCCCTGTCTTCTCTCCCACCCAGGTCCCTCCCTCCTTCACCCCCTCCTGTAATTGCTTTCTTGTTACAATGAAGAAAGCAATCCTTGTAACATATTCATACACGAGTATCACTGTGTTTTACTTATGGTCATACTTTCATTAATGTCCCTCTGGTTCACTTTCCTTCTTTGGGTAGCCCACGTCTGCCTTCGTTTCATGTCTCTGTTGTCTGTCCGTCCACCCAGCCATCTGTCATCTACCTGTGACTCCAGAATCTGCAGTGAGCAGAAATGTGGCATTTTTCTTCCTGCCTCCCAGGTTGTGCCCCCTTCTCCCACTGAACTCTTTCTTATTCCCACATAGACTCACTATTTTTAGGTCATATATACACATTCCAGCTTCTGCATAGGAGAAAACACAAAAATTTGCATTTTGCTTTTCATGATGCTCTCCAGTTCCATGCCTTTTACTGCAAATGGATATTTCATTTTTTTTATTGCATTATGTGAATCTTCTTTGTTCACTTGCTCGTAGATGGTCATCTATGCTGATTGCATTTCCTTGCTATTGGCAAACACTGCTGTGCTGTTGGCTCCGTCGGTGTGCTGGTTTGGATTATTTCAGGCGTCTACCCGCGAGTGGCACAGCTGGTCATATGTAGACGTTTTAGTTTTCTAAGGTACTTGAAAACTGCTTGACTCCACACTGGATGCACTGATGACACTCCCACCAGCAGTGTGTAGGACTCATCTTCTCTCCATCCTCCCAGGCATTACTTATCATTTATTTTCTTGAGGGTAGCCAGTCTAGTTGGAGTAAGACAGAATTTCAATGTAGTTTTCCTAGTGACAAAGGACATTAAACACATCATCCTGTGCTTACTAGGCCACTTGTATTTCTCCTCTTAGCAACAGTCTTTGCCCATTTACAGATAGGACTGTGGAGGCTCATAGATTCTGGTTATTAATCCCCTGTCAGATACACAGTAGGCTGTTTCCGACTCTGCTAAATACTGCTTTTTCTGTGAAGAAAGTTTTTAATTGCATGAAATCCCCTTTGTCAGTTCTTGGGATTATTTCCAAAGCTACTGCAGTACATTCCAGAAAGTCTTTACCTATGTTTTTCTAGGTTTTTTTTTTTATATAAAACATACCATTTTCTAATATATTTCAGAAAAATGAAGCTTAAATGGATTCTATCAACTCTGTGAAAGTAACAGGTTTAGAAAAAATATAATATATTCTTTTCTGGGTTTCCTCTCACCCAACTCCACCCAGATCCTCCCCATCTCCCCTCTCCCCACTTCCCTTTCCACCCAAATCCATACTCTTCCTTTCCCTCTCATTAGAAAAAAATATCTAAAAAAATAAAATAGGATAAGATAAAAACAATCAGAATGGGATGAAGCAAACACACAAACAGGAAAAAAAAGGAGCCAAAGAAAAAGACCAAGAAACACATACAGATGTGGAGACACACACATTCACACACACAAAGAAATCCCTTTACATAAAATCGGAAACGGTAAAACATAAGCAAACGCCGTGGCTGTACAGGTCTGCAATCCCACCAGCGGTGGATGGTGTTCCCCGTACCCCACAGCCTTGTCACATGAGCTGTCACTTGTTTTATTGATCTTGACCATTTTTTGGCTGTTGGAAGGTGAAATCTCAGAGTTGTTTTGATTTGCATTTCCCTGATGACCGAGGATATTGAACCTTTCAAGTGCTTCCCGGCCATTTGTGTTTCTTCTGTTAAGAACTCTGTTTAGAACTGTAGCTCACTTCTTAACTGGCTTATTTGTTTTCTTGATGTCCAGTTTTTAGAGTTCTTTATTGCACTTTTAGCCTTCTGTCAGATGTGTCTTTTCTCACCCCACAGTGGTGTTCTTTGCCATACAGAAGCTTGTCACTTCCGAAAGGTCCTATTTATTGTTAATTTTAGTGCCTGCGTTAATGGTATTCTATTCAGAAAGTCTTCTCCTGTGCCAGTGAGTTCAAGGCTATCCCCCCACTTGCTCCTCTATTAGATGCAGTGTATCTACTTTGGTTTCTGATGTCCTCTCTCAATCTTAGGAAGTGTGGTGGTTGTGGGTTGCTTGGTAAAAGTATTTTTAAATCCCTGCCTGGTGTGGGCACTAAGGGTTAAAGTAGAAGATGTTTCTATGTATGTGAGGCTGACACAAAGGAATTGAGATGAGATGGGGGAAGGTGGTGTGCTGAAAAGGTTCAGATGGGGAAGGAAAGCTGGCTCTGCCAGGAGGTTCAACAGAGTCCCCAGGGAGGGGAGTGAACAGAGGACGGACAGACAAGTTGTCTGTTACAGGGCTAGGGGCGAGATTGGCAAATTGAAAACGGGAGACAAAACGGAGAGTGAAGATCACCTGCCTGATTCTCAGGTGGCTGCACGACCAGGTCTCCGGGTACAGTGCCTCCAGATACAGGGACCTGATACAGAAGGACAGGTTGTATGGAAGACTGGGTCCTTTGGAAGGATGGCAGAATCCCCAGAGAAATTGTTTTCCAGGTTTTCTCTGGCTTTGTTCCTCTAACACTTTTAGAATTTTAGGTCTTACACTAAAGGTCTTTGATACATTTTATATTGAACTTTGTTCAGGGTGGTGGATAGGTATATAATTCACTTCTCTATATCCGGATCCTCTGTCCTTGCAACACCATTTATTAAAGAGGCTGTCTTCTCTGGTGTATGTTTTTGGCACCCTTGTCAGAAACCAAGTGGCCACAGCTTCATGAGTTTACTTCCGAGTGCTTTATGGTATTCCATTGGTCAATATATTTGTTTTTGCTCCAGTACTATCTGGTTTTGCTACCATGGCTGTAGAGTATAATTTGAAATCATTTTATGCTCATAGTTATTTTGGCTAGTACTGGTCTTTTCTGTTTCCATACAAACTTTAAGATAATTTTTCCTAATTATGTGAAAAAGGTCCCTGCAATTTTTGATGGGGATTGCATTGATTCTGCTTTTTATAACATACTCATTTTCACAATATTGATTCTTCTAACTTGTGAGTCCAGGAGTTTATCCATCTTTTAGAGCCCTTCAAGTTTACTCCTACGTATTAAAAAGTTTCTTTGTCAAACTCTTTCACCTCCATGGTAAGGTTTGCTTCAAAGAATTTTAGAAGCTATTCCGAATGAAGTCTTTTCGCTGCTTTCTTTCTCAGCAAGTTCATTATTAGCATATAGAAAACTGCTAACGTTTGTACAATGATTCTGGTAACATGGCACCTCTTGGTAAAAGAGCTTGTCAGATCTATTGTTTCTGTTAAGAGTCTTTTAGGATCACACCAGCTGCAAATGGGGACAATTGAAACAAACATACTTAACAGCACATGGGTCAAAGAAGAAACCACAAAGAAAATTTAAAGAGATTTCAAAGTTAATACAAATGATGGCCTAGCACATTAAAACTTGTGGATTAAAACTATAGAGGGCCCGAAGGGGAAATCTCTAACCTTGAGTTTTCACACTATGAAAAAACAAAACACAAAACAATAAAGCAAAAAAAAAAAAGTCTATAGTTTCCTATAAGAAAGCAGAAACATAACCCTTTGCATTTTTAATGATACAGTATTTTATGAATTCGTTGAGAATTCCATGTGTTAGATCATTTTCACCCAGCTCCCCTCCCTGATATACATCCAGCCCTTTCTCCCTACCCTCTGTCTCTTAAATTTCTTCTTCAATGTTCCCTGAGCCTTAGTTGTGCTGTATGAGTTGGGGTGGGCACCCCATAATCAATTGCTTTCTGCATTTTGACCAGTTGTGACCTTCTGAAATGATCTCCATCTGATGAAGAAAGAGGCTCCTTTGATGAGGGATGGGAGCTACACTTATCTGTGGATTAAGGATAACTTCTTAGAATGCCTCTAGAAATTGTACTAGTTTAGGAACGTGTCAGTACTGGGGTTTCCTCTAAGTTCCATGACCTCATCGACCATTGGTGAAGTTTACAGTTCCAGGCATGAATTCCCTCCTTCTGAACAAACCTGAAGTCTAACTAGGTGACTTTCAGTTACCCCCAAAATATAAGTGCTACTACTGCAGCTTTTGGACTATCTCGCCACATATCCTTGTGGTTTGTAGCATTACAGCTGGGAAGGACTGTTAATCACTTCCTACCTTGACAGCCTCCTTCCAATACTACAAGAGTCGTCAGGGTGGAGGCTTCCAGTTCAAATGCAGGTAAAATCCTCCAAGTCTTGTCCTAGGTACGGTATCCTCATCAATGGAGTCTTACCCTTATATTCAAAGTGTGCTGTCTTCATCAATGGGGTCTTACCTTCTTTTTCTGGAAGGCAACCAAGGTCAACACCAATACCCTATATTGTTTAGGGGTCTCTCAGACTCCCTTATACCCATTCTTGCCAAAAGCAAAAGTACTTAGGAAGACAAAGACATGAATAATGAGTGGGAAAGTCTACAGAACTTATTTGTTCAGAGTTTTTATTATCTTCTTTTCTAAAGACATCACCAATAAGAAAGCAACATGACAGGCCACAGGCTGGTAGGAAAAGCTTGCCTACGCAAATAGAGAATCTTAAATTCAGTTACAAGGAGACAAACATCCCAACCAAAATGGATACTCGCAACTGGGTTGAAATGAATCTTCACAGTAGAATGTGCACCAAGTATTGCCAATAAGCATGTGAAAATATGCCCAGGGCTGTCAGTCATCAGACACAGGCTAAAAATACATTGGGAACCATTGTATTTTCACAAGAACTGCTAGAATTTTAAAATAGTGAATATGCAAAATACTGGAGAGAATGTGAAGTAAATAAATTCTATCTACTCTTGGTGCAAAAAATAAAATTCTGTGGCCTCTTTAACAAACACTGAGGTGTTCACTTACATGGTTACTTCTGCTTTTACTGTAAGGCTCAGCAGTTCATTCCCAGGTATTAACTCAGTTCTTTGTCCACAGAAAGAATTGAATGATAATGTCCATGGTGTGGTGTTGGCGGCTCACATCTGAAATCCCAACATTCAAGAAGCTGCAGTAGGAGAATTATTCAAGTGTGAAACCAGGCTAGACCATATAGTGAAATCTAGGCCAAGCTGGGACATGCAGATTTTCTCTTAAAAAAATTTTTTTAAATATTCATGAAAATCTCCATTCATAATGGCCCCAAATTGAAAATAATTCACTGTCTGCCAGCATAAGAAAGGATCAACAAGTGTATACACACTAGTGTTGCCCGGTTTGGAAACGAAACTATTTGTGTTCTAATGTCTGACATGGCTTCATTTCTCGTAACATTTCAAAAATATTCTGGGAAATTCAAGCACAGTTTTACTCAAAATTAACCTTGGGTTTTTTCAAGCCCTTTCACACACACACACACACACACCCCATAAGCTCTTATGTCATTTCTACACAGTACATTTTGCACACAATAGAGCCATTCTCTCCATAGGTGAAGACTTCATACTCTTCACCCAGGTACACCCCTATAGCGGGACTGCTTTTCTCGGTGATGTTGTTTTACTATAAGCTCACTCCTCAAGTCCCACCTAGAAAACTTACATTTTCTACTAGAAGAAATGAAGATTAATGGAGTTTCTATAAGCACAGCAGGTGCCGTGTGCCCAGTGCTAGTGCCCCACAGGCATGGTGAGGACTGGAAATGTTTGCTACCCTGACAAACTCCATTCACCTTAATTCTGCAGTCATTCGTTGTACATCTAGAGTGTGCCATTCAAGGCAAAACTCGCTGAGAGGCATCAGGGATGGAATCAGAGGCCTTGATATCGAGGGTGCCAAATGCTCTTAGAAACCAGAATGTCCTAAGTACATAGAGAGGCTGCCTGGATGTAAGGACAGAGTCCTATCTAGGTCACTTCTCATGTCTTCTTTCTAACAAACCCCCAAAGCTGGGGCTTTGAAAAACTGGTGACTGGATCTCAGCAACTCCACTCCTACTCTTCCACTGCAGACTGGCGTGGAGCAAGCCCAAGCTTGTGGTTTGCTTCCCAAGCTTACTTCTCACAGTATCTGTCTAGGTGGTAATTCTCTTGTAGCTATGAATAGAATGTGCTGGCAAAATTGAATAAGAAATTAATGCAGGAATGAGTGGAGCAACTCTCAATTCAACACTTTATTGTTAATTATAAATTTGCCTCATAATTTCAGTTCCCAGGGAAGCTTAAATTTTATTCTAATTAAAAGAGACAAGTGGAGTGTATCAGAAGCAGCTGCTCTGGAGAGAATTGGTGCTCACAGTCATTTCCAAAGTACGGAGTAATTCCACTGCCTCAGTCCTATGACTACCCGTGCAAGATGACTGAGCTAAAAATCACTTTTTAAAATATGTAAGGATGAAATATGTGTAATATAATAAGGATGGAAGAAGGAAAAGAGAGGAGATGGACATAGAAAAGATGAATAGAATGGTTAGGATACGTAGAGAGGGAAGTTTTCTGGAATGCAGAATGAGGGAAGTCACCCCCCCACTTGCTTCTGCATTATAATAGAACATCTGGACTTGTAATGAAGCTTAAGTTAGCATGCTGGAGCAAGATAATCAATGGGGTAGGCTTGAGGGTGAAATGGCTCCAGGCTTATTCTGGTTTGCCAATCTGTTACAAATGATAAAGCCTTCGACAACTCGTTTCCTACGCTTTAGATTCTCCATCTCCAAAACTGGGTTAATAATGACACCTGCCACATAATCTTGACATGGGCGCTGTGATGTGGTCCCATTTCACACCCATCAGATAAGCCTACACGTCAAAATCTAATAGTAAGCATTCCTGAGAAAAACTAAGGAATAACGTTCTCATACAGAGTTGATGGAACTAGAAGTTCATAAAAACATATATCCATAAAAGAAAATGTAAAATGTCCATACTTGACTCACCTAGGGAGATACTCACCAATGACCCCTGGCCTCCACATCACGTGTGTGCATGCAAATCCACACACATGTGTGTTTACATGTATTCCAAAAAAGAAAAAAACCCTACATGTTTGAACAGAAACTCACATAAATGTCTTTACTACTGTTATTTTTAACAAATAAGGATGAAAAATAAAATATGTATATCAAAAAAACAAAGAGCAAAGAATATTCATATTCTAATGAAAATGATTGGTTTTAGTGATGTGTATTAATAGAGATAACCCCCCTACATGTACTGAATTTTGAAAAGATTATTTCTGGTGTCAAGGTTATTAGGACAGATTCTCAGAAGAAGTGGTTAAAGCCTCAACTTCACCACCCAGAGAAGCTGAAGTTGGAAAAGAATATAAAAAATTGTCAAGTGATGCCCATGTCTCCAAAGAGCCCATCCCTGATCTGGTAGCAGGCAGACCACACTGGGTGTCCTTCCTGAGAGAGGTAGAAATTTAAAATCACTGTGGTTGACCCTTCAGGGTCTAAATCTGAAGTCCCCAGCTACTCTGGTGCCACCTAAGAAATGAGTTCACCATCACAATGTCCTTGCAGCATATAATTTCTAAAAAAACAAGATCCACATAGAAGGAGGAAGAGACAACAGGCCTCAGTATTTTATGTAACACCATTTATATAACATATATAATATGGGTAATGTCATATGGTGGTGAATGAATTGTGGCGCTGTAGAGGAGTGGTTCTGATATCAGGAATCTGCGCGAACTGACGCTGGCCTTGTATCCAGTTGGTTTTTGATCTATCAATAAAAATGCCAGTGGCCAATGGATGGCCAGAAAGAAAGAAGTGGGACGTTCAGGTTCCCACAGGCTAAGAGAGAGGAGAGGGCTGGGAGAGAGAATGGAAATACTTTGGGGAAAGAGACGGAAAAAACTCAGAGCTGCAGGAGAGATTTTCCAAAATGTATGTGGAAAGGAAAAGTAGCCCGTGGATGGGCAGCCTGAAAGCTTCTTGGGCAGCAAGACCAGTGGGTGTCACAGCAGGTAACTGGGCAACGAAGCTGAGGGAAGATTTAGAGGTGTTGAGCTAGGAGTAGGGGGAAGGACACGATACCCGCAAAGGCTTAGAAGAGCCCAGCCACTGAGCCAGTAAGGCAGGTTAAAAATGAGCTTGTGTGTGTGTGTGTGTGTGTGTGTGTGTGTGTGTGTGTGTGTGTGTGTGTGTGTGTCTCATCTGCCGATCCGAGAGAACCTGGGCAGATGGCTGGTAGCACAGCCCCCCAGGAACATTAAAGCAGGGTAGCACTACACGGAGCACTGATGGGATTTGTGCCACCTGGCTGGAGGTGGATTTGGAAATGAAACTGGAAGTGGTGGAACCTAAGCCATCTACCACTGAGAAAGGATAAGAAATACCCTTTCTCTCTTTTCAAAAGTACGTGAAGTAAGGTGTGCTTTGAAGGTAGGCAGCCAATAGACAGGAGGGTGGTGTGTCAGTATCTTTGGTTCCCTGCTTTTATACCATCTCCCCTTCCTGATCTATGGGAGCAGAACATCTTCTAGAACAGTGGTTCTCAACCTTCCTAATGCTGTGTGACCCTTCAATACAGTTTTTCATGTGACCTCCAGCCAAAAAAAAATATTATTTGCTATTTTATAACTGTAATTTTGCTACCATTATGGATCGTAATATAAATATCTGTATCTTCCAGTGGTCATAGGCAATCCTTGAAAAAGAGTTGTTTGACCCCCTCGAATATTAAACATAAGAGGTAATAATGAAACAGAGAAACTGAACTATGAGCAGTACAGCTGGGGTGTAAAGAAACAGAGTTGGAAATGTTTTTTTTTAGGATCCACACAACATATACTCTGCCACCCAGGACCAGAGCAAGTTGGAAGCACCTTAACAACCAGAGATAAAAAATGAAGTGTATATATCAAAAAATGTAAAAGCAAAGAATATTCATCAAACAATATCCATATCATAATGAAAAAAAAGAGATGAAGCATCACAAGTGATAGAGGAAAACACCCAGTGTCTACTTCTGGCTTCCATGCAGGAACACACAGGGGACCACACCCATGCCCACACATACGCATAAATAAAAGAAAGCATAAAGCAGAAATAAGACTTCATTAAAGAATAAAAGCTAAGGCACTTAAGCCTATTCCCCTCTTGTGTCAAATCTTGTTTTCTATCCCGTGTTGACTATGCACACATATGCTGGGCCCAAGATTTAAGCAATAAACTGGTAGTCTTCCAGTCATGAATGCTGGCCTCACCTCAGCTCTCTGAAGCCCACTCCCTCAGTTCGTCACCCAACAGGAAGTTCTGAAGCCTTCCTTAGTTCAGTATCAACGGACATAGTCTGCTTCTTGGAACACTCACACGGAAGCTGTTCATAGACATGCTCTGAGGTTTCCTCGGCCTCTAGTCCTCTGGAAGAGTCAGTGAAGAAAGTGTAAGCATATTGAAATGGAATAAAAGACTCATGACTTCTGAGTAAAAACAAATTTTTTCTGTAAGGGGAGGTGCTGATACTAAAGTCTGTCTCCCTAACTGGTTCTTGATTTGGTCAATAAAGAAGGTGGGAACCAATTGCTGGGCGAAGGGTACAGATGGGACTTCCAGGCCGGGAAGAAAAAAGAGATGTGAGGAAAGAGAAGGGGCATTTTAGGCCAGGCTTTGGAAGGAGAAGCATGAAACAACCATGTAAGATCTTGAGGAAGCTAGAACCAGCGGCCTCCGCCACTGGCAGATAGCCAAGGAGGTTGGTAGCGGCTGGCTGATATAGGCTAGCTGATAAGAACAGGAGATTCTGGGTCCAGCAGTTGTGCTACCTGGCAAGTTCTAAAATAACAAAGCTGTCTGTATTTTTTCATCCACAGAGCAAAGGTGGGCAGAGAGAGAAGCCTGGGCAGTAGCTGGTGGCTTGGTGAAGCTAAGCTGAGAGGAACAAAAGAGAAGGAGTCAGTGGAGCGTGGATAGCAGCTCCCTGCTTTCCCAGATTGGGGGATGGTTGCAATCAATCCTGGGCTAAGATGGATAGAGCAAAGGGAACCAGAAGGTCAGAGTGGCTTAAGTTCCTGGGGAAGAAAATTACATGCAACATTTTTCTTCCCATCTCAAGCGGACCCCATGTGAAGATTTGTCTGTGCCATGGATATGGGGTGAGGCACCTACTATACACATTATTACATAATGAAGGATGACTTACTTAGTGTCTCACTTGGCCATTTTGACTCTGTGTTTCTAAGCAATTGTGTCATAACAGCTTTATCCCAAAGACTTTCTGTCCCAAAGTACAGAGGTGGGAATAGCTGCTTCTCTTCCATGTTTTCATGGTGACTTCTTTTATAGTTGCAGGGATTCTGTGGGTAATTTCTCAGAGAGATATGCTTGCCAACTTAGGTGGGTCACTCATTAGTAAATCCTCAGAGCATTCTTCAGAGACAACAAAGTCAGGTATCAGCCTTCTCTTTCCCACCTGGGTTGTTACCTGCAGGCTGTGATGGCCCTTCCTGTCTAGTGCCCCATGGTCAACATGTGACTTCAGACACTTGTTGACAACTAATAATATGGTTGAGTGGCAACTGCATGACTCCCATGTCTAATCTCCACTAAGTCCCACAGGGAGAAGTCCCTTACAGATGGGTCTGAGGCTGAGGTGGGATAGAGGCACTAGGAGGGTGTCTCCATGATCCCTCTTTCTCCCACAGCCTTTTCCTTTCATGCAGTCTTCTCCTGCCATCACTGGGATGCACACCCACAGCTCAGCTGCCATCTTGTTTGGTGATACACCACAACTTCACAGAGAAATGCATCTCAATCACCATCATTTTTCTCTGAAACTCACAGGAGTTCCACATCGGAAGATTTCTATCACTTCTATTTTCTCTGTTCAGGCCAAGGCCAGGTCTGTCAATTCTGACCTGGGCAAGGGTGCACTGAGAGACAGGAAGCAGCTCCAACACTGGGCTCTGCTCACTCTCTTAAAAGAACTAAATTATTAAACATATTCTGTAACGCTGAGTATTAATCCTTAGCTTCATAGCACGTGGTAGTCCATAAGACCCATGACTCTGGTTTTACCTTACACGAATAAATACTGTAAAATTATTATGCTGAGACTAATAGATCTGTCCTCTCATAAGTTTGAGGACAAAACTATTATACATGAAGGAACCATAAAATTTGCAAGACCCAAATTCCCTCAGAGGAATGTTTTCAGCCTTAACTATGGTGGGTGAGTTTAATTTGCTCCACTGCACTTGTCATAGCAGTCTGGCTGACCGTGACGTGTTTTGTTTTGAGCCATTATAAATTCCAATTTTGTAAATGCTACTTAAAACTTCCCCATGACTCTAGCACTCCCAGTTTTATCATGGGTTATCACTTAGGAAGTCACCAGGATGGCTTGCCACCTCTTCTCTAGCATTTTCATGTTTTCTGGTAGGAACTGGGTATCCTCTGCCATTTAATATGACCTCCTAAAAGTCTTTTTACTCATCCCAAGGAAAGCCACCTATCTTGAATCTGACAACTTTGGCATTATAATCTTTTTGATCATCAAATGATAGTTAGGACTGAGTGAAGAATAAGCTCTGGCTGGCACTGCTGATGATGTCATCAGCACGTACTGCTCACAAGGAACCAACTTGTGAACAATGGCATAGTCTCATTCAAGAGATACTGAAGCCAAGACACCGAAAAGAACAGGAAGGTCAAGGCACTCAGAGTAGGTTTGGTGCGCCATCTTGGTGACAATTACTACAAATGTTCTGCATGGTATTTGCAAAGGTTCTCTGCGGCGACCTGACTGTCTTGAGCGTTTTGAACATTAAAAACTACCAGTCATTAGAGTTTTTCTGTTATTTCAACACACACACACACAAAGGACCATATGATGGGATGTTTTTAGACAGTTATGGAGTCCTCACTACTTTTGATTCTGGTTGTGAGGTAAAAATGAGTAAAGTCCCCAGTGCAAAAAAAAAAAAAAAAAAAAAAAAGCAGGTGCACTCGGCATCTTCCCATGGCTTATGCTGTGATATCACAGAATAGCAGGAGCAGGCTTCTATTGTGATCATTTCAAAATAAACTAAACTTACCACACACACACACACACACACATACACACACACACAAAGGCAGACTCTAGACATTTTAACTTGCTGCCTTGAATACCATGTGACAACTATCCGGTATTATTTGCAGGGATAGGGTTGCTCTTAAGTGACTTATTGTGATGGTTAATCGTCTTTGTCCACTTGAGTGATAGAATCACCTCGGAGGCTGGTTAAGTCTCACCTCTGAATGTGACTATGAAGGCATTTCCAGCAGGGATCACATGATGGAACAGCACTCCACTGTGAATTCAAGCAGCACAGCTGCACCAACCCTCCACTTCCTTGGTTTCCTACCCCTCTGGCAATGCCAACTTAGCTACTCCACCATGCCCTCCATGCCAAGACTAACTGGATAGTTTGAGACAAAATAAACCTTTAGTCCCCTCTGCTATTTCTGCCATGCACTTTGTCACAGTGACAACAGTCACCAATATATCCTTGGCAAGGTGGCACCTGCTTATAATCTCAGCTGGCTCTTTCTGCATGCTCCAAATTTAATTAAACTAAAAATATATTTTGTTGGATGACAAATTTTTTTAAAAAGTAAACAGTCATTAGAACTGTTTTAGATTCACAGGAAATGTGAGAAGACAGCGCCCTCCGACATTTGGCCTTGTCTCTATTATTAACACTATTAGTGCACATTTATCAAGTTATAGACAAATATTGATACACTGCTTTTAACTGAAGTTTGTTTCCTTGGTTTTCACTCAGTGTGCTTCCTATCCTAGAATCCTATTCAGGACACCAGACTCTAGCGAGTATTCATGTGTCCTTGCTCCTTCTGCTGTGACATTTTTCTCAGCCACTCATTACTTCTGAGGTGGTGGGCAGTTTTGAGTGGAATTGACAGACATATCATAGGCTTCTTCTGCCTTATTTGTCTGATGGTTTTCTCACAGCCATGCTCTGGAGGAAACATATTGCAGAGGTGAGGTCTCGAGTCTTTTTCCCATCACATCAAGGGTGCATGCCACCATGATTTAGAACCATTGACGATGACCTTAACCACCAGGCTAAAGCTGCATTTGTCAGGGATCTGTCAGCCACGGCCACTCCTCTTTCCACCCCTCTGTCTACTGAACACCGTGGGAGAGTGCCACTGTGAACAGACAGCGCCTAAGTTGTGAGGACTCCTTCTTTTAGGGCAAAGTTGCTGCAGAAAATAGTATTTTCAATTATTCTTCAGAGGATACACTTAATTGTTCAAATTCAATATAAGTGTGCAACAACATCTTGAGAGTTAATCTCTACACCGAAGAGACAGCTTTCCAGCCAAGTGCGGTATTTTCAGCTTCTTTTGCTTTTAATCTCACAAGTGCCTCTCAACAAAGTTACCCTGTCTGCTCTTTCCCCCGCCCACTTAAGTAAAGCAATTTCAAACTTCTGCAATCCATTTAGATTTTCCTATCATGCCTCTTGTTCTCCTCCTATGCTGGTGCCCTGACATCTGAACTCTTTTTCATTTGGTACATATTGGGTTTTATTCTTTATTCTGTGAAGTTCTGCGGTTTCAATAAATACATGACATCCACTATTACGGTGTCGTGTGGAATAGTTTCACGCACTTCCCTGGCCTCTCTCTCCAATCCCTGGAAATCACTGATCTTTTTACTATTTATATAATTTAGCATTTCCATATTTTCAAAGAGTTGGAATCATGGAGAGCATAGCCCTTTAGGATTGACTTCTTTCATGTGAATATGCTTCAAGCTTCTTCCATGCCTTTTTATGGCTTGAAAGTTTATTTCTTTTCACAACAAAATAATGTTGCATTGTATAAATATACTATCTTATTTGTCCATTCTGTTGAAATGTATCTTAGTTGTGTCCAGCTCTTTGGATAGTAGAAAGTTGTGGTCACATGAAGGCTTGGTGTGGAGGTGTTTTCATTTTATTTGCTAAACATCTGGGAATATTATTGCTGGATCCCATGATGAGACTGTGTTCGGCTTTGTAGAAACATCCAAGACACCTTCCAAAGTGGCTGTGTCCTTCTGTGACACCACATAAGGGGTCCCTGCAGGAGTCAGATAAGGATGAAAACTGCAAGAAGAGATGAGAATGAAAACCTGGCGCAGATTGACCTCAGCAACCTGGTATCAGATTTCAGGGAGTCCAATGCCAGACAGCTCAATGTCAGCATATTTAAAACCCAGTACAATTTGGGAAAAGGTTTCCAGGTAACAATCGGTCCAATTCCTGGTGCACAATAGAGCTTAAGGTGTGACTACATGGAAACGCGTTCACAAAGTACGTGTGACCAGGAGGGTGGGTTCTATAGCTAAAAGGCCTAGAGTCTAGTGTGGTCTTGTGAGAACAAAATTTGAAAGCAGCATTGTAACAATAACAAAAATTCATGGTTAGCAAAGACCACCAACAATTTGTTAAATATAGTCATAATAAAAATATTAAGCCCCTGCAGGGACAGGGTGACCCCAATGACAAGGCATGCTAAGACGTGCCCAGATAAGCCCAGGTGAGTAATGGGCCATCTGGTGTTTACTTTTCTCTCCCCCTTTCTGAGAAGTCCAAGGTTTCATGGTCAAAGTAACTAGTCATCTGCCAGCTCACACGTAGCCACTTCTGCAAGTTGCTGATGTTTGAAATATCCAATCATATGTAAGCACGCTAAATTTTCCCACCCACCCCCAACCCCTACCCATAAATATCCCAAATTTCCTGGGTTCTGGGTCGGAACCTCTATCTCCTGCATGAGATATGTTCTGGCCCGAGGGCCCTCGTCATTAAACCTCCTCTGCAATTGCATCAAGAAGGTCTCTCGTGTGTCCTTGGAGCGTGCAGGTCCATCCCCTTGCAGGGGTCTTTCAGTCTCTGACTGATAGCATGGAGGTCAGCAGGCCATGAAGTGCATGTGACATCTCCCCTAAGGATGTGTAACAGTCTAGGGAGGGAAGAATCTGGAATAATCATTCTGAGGAATTTGGATGAGGTCTGCCTCTATAGCAGAAGGTAAGTGAAGTCTGCCTCCACAGATAGTAAAATGGTCATCAGGTCATTAACAAAATCTACTTTGAGGAAGTACAGATATTTGATTTTTATCTCCTCCATTGAGGAGATGCCCCTTCCTGCCTGACTAACATTCCTGGTTCTCTTAGTGCTTCACAGTACCTTAGTGCTTCTGTACCTGTCTAGAGCTGGCATTTATGTTTGAAAGAACGTGACAGTATAATTCTTGTCCTATTCCTTCCTATTCACGGTATTACAAGGCCCTCTGTGTCCTCAGCACCTACAAGCAATAAGTAGAAATCCCAGTACAGTTTTCTCAAACTGTTAGAGCAGTAAGCCTTCATGAACATAGAACCTCATATACAATAGATTAGCTACAGAATCCACTCTCATGGTCACATGTACTTTGTAAAAGAGTTCCTATGTAGTCACACCTTAAGCCCTATTGTGCACCTAGAACTGGACTGATTGGACGGATTATTGCCTGGAAACCTTTACCCAAATCGTCCTGGGTTTTAAATATGCTGTCATTAAACTGTCTGGCATTAGACTACCTGCCTACACAACAGTTCTGCTGTGAGAATTAGGGCAGCATTCAGTATCCATGGCTCATGCCTACTATGGAAGGAACAATGAACTTCTGTACCTGTCTAGAGTTTCAAACATTTAGAAAGAACGTGACAGTATAATTCTTATCCTATTCTATGCAATGATCACACTCTGGCCATGTACCATGTCCTGACCAGCTTCTAACTACTTGCCTGGCAAGTAGTTATGCAAGGCTACTGGCAAAGTTATGCAAGTAAACCTATAAATAATCCCAAATATACCCATAAAGAAAGAAAAGTACACAATGGTACTGAGTTTGACCAACCCACAAGGAGAAGAATGTGTTCTGTTAAGTATGTGTTACATGTTCTTAACAACAATTTACAGAACAGATACTTTATACATACAAATATGCATAATGGGCCCTGATTCCATTAAAGACACTGTGATGACTAATGTTAATTGTCTAAATCTATATTCACCTGGGAATTGAGCCTCTGGGAATGCCTCCGAAGAGTTATTTTGATTAAAGCTAGTGAGACAGGAAGACTTGACCTCTGCAGGCAGCAAGACTCCCTGGTTGGGATCCTGGAGTGAACAAGTGAAGAAAGGGAGCTGGGCAGGAATGCATGCATTTATTGACCTCTGCTTCTTGGGAATGGATACAGTGCAAGCAGCTGCTTTAAAGTTCCCGTTGTCCTAGCTTCCCCACCATGATGAACTATACCTTGACCTGTGAATCACAGTGACCCTTCTCCCTTAAGTTGCTTTCGTCATTGTATTTTATCACAGCAATAAAAATAGAAGCAAAGATAAGCATTAATACATATTCCTAAAAAGCTCACCCACAGCCATCCCATTTAGGATATCTCCTCCAAACCATGTGCATTCATCCTTGGTCAAACTTGACTCGTTAAGACTCTAATAAAAGAGGCCACTACATTGAGAGTTAACCAGTCAAGAATGCTTTCAGTTTAAACCTTGAACGCCATCTTCTCTTTTCCACACACAACAGCTACAACGACTTGCCTTTATCTCAAGACTACAGTTTCCACAATTGCTCTAAACAGTCTTCTGCAATGGTGGCTTTGAAAGTACGCATCCTAAGGCCTAAGAAAACTGGACTGGTAGTGAAGCAATACCAAATTTTCCAAGCTTTCTCTCATTGAAGGATTCCATCTGACAGCTCATTGCGTAACACACTAACGCCACTTCCAAACAAAAATAATGTGGAAAGGTATATAGCAGATAAAAGAGACATTTGAGCCAGCTTTGCTACCCTTGAATTCACGGAGAAAGAGAAATACCTCTCAGCTAACCTGTGTACTTAAAAACCTAGCTCATAAAGTGTGCCTTCCCTTCAGAAGATCCAAACCTATTTTTGCCAAGTCCAAGTTTTTCTGTAAAGACAAAACAGAAAGCACAGACCAAAAGAAACCAGAATTTATTTGCTGAGCTTCTAGGGAACAAAAATGTACATTGGTGTCCTGTTACCTTGAATGCCATTAGGGACAGATGGATCTGGAGATACCAGTGCTGAAGTTGAGACTACCCAGGGCACAAGCAGGAGAAGGGGCACCTTAAGTGGTAGCCAACTTCTGATTTGACTTGATGTGATCCAGTGATAAAGACAGAGAGACAAGACCATATTTTATTCTCAACATATAAAAGCCAACCAACAGAGATAATCAATATTAAAGTGCTTATTTGCAGCTTTAAAGGAAAAACAACTTAAAATCATTATTTCTATAACACCTCTTTCTCTGATGAGTTCGGAACAATTATCGCCCACACCTAATTAGTCTTCACAGTTTGAAGTTTCTCGTAATGGGGAAGACTTTCCAGGGATGCTATTCGTGAATCACGTAAGAGACTCTAAGGGATATTTTTAAAGGACAGAAAACTTTCTGGATCTATCCAGGTTATTTCAGTCCACAATCTAGAGGGAAACTATTGTCCACCTGGAGCTGTCATGAGTGCCCTCGGTACCAATATGACCTTCAAACATGAGCCAAATCCCTCACTCGGTTGTAGCCTTTGGGGTTCTGGATTTAGAGGCATTCAGAGACTGAAGTTCACCATACTGGGGTATTGTCAGTCTTACCCATCTGTAACCTCTGGGAACTACAGTGACAAGCAGCATAGCAAGACATACACGTTGATCCAATAGTGGCATGAATGCAGTGTAATCAGCCATTTTCTAATTGGATTTAAGATCCGTTGCACAAGATGAAACCCATACCATGGCACCATCACTAGGGCCAAGACCCTGTAGCTACGTAGGTGGTAAGCCCTAGGGGAAAACCTATTGCCTTCATTCTTCTAAATGACCACAGTGTTAAACTGATTCTGAATGACTTATAAGTCATTATACCCAGGTATTAATGCATTCCTCATTCCTCATGAGAGATGCTTCTATTTGTAGTAGATGGCAATTACAATTACGCTGCTGATCAAGGTGTAGACAATAAAAGACTGCAGAATGCTCAGCCCTATTGCACAACTCTATCACACACTCCCTCTCACTGTTTATGGATTATTGCAGAAGAAGAAATAGAAAGATATATGAGCCAGAGATGGTAGGCAACTACAGGAAAACCATTTTTCAGACACACCAGGTCAGTTGCACATATAAACTCTCAGTGCTTGTGAAAGTATGCACAAGATCTTTGCAAGCTCAATCCAGAAAACAATTCCAACATGGAGAGGGAGTCTGGGCACAAATCCCCACCCCTAACTGAGGAGCTATTGACAACTGATAACTGATGTGAGGGACGGGGGGAGGGAGAGGGAGAGGCAGTCAATTTTCTTTGATAGTATAGTCCCAATATGTAGACTATGCTCCAGGGAAGGCCATTACTTTCAAGTGTATACAGACAACATAGGTTGGGCTCTATGGTAGTAGGTCCTAGAGGCATTGGAGGTACTGTGAATATAATCAAAAAGTTCTCAAAGAACAAATTTTAAAATTGCAAAACATAATAATAATAATAATAATAATAATAATAATAATAATAATAATAATAATAATTTTCTCAACTAGAGACTCTGAGGGTACAAATAGGAGATCCTGGAGAAAGCCATCTTCAAATTTACAATACCTCACATCGACAGAGAAGTGAAACAAGTTTGACAGCAAACTAGCCCTAAACAGCCCTAGAAAAGGCTGTCCAGAAGCCCATAGCTACTCTATGATGCAAGTCTCCTTAGCAGAGTGGACTGTCACACATTCCGTAAATCTGGCTGGGAGACACTGGAGCAAGACCAACAACATCAATACACAGAAAAAAAGCGTGAGGTGCTAGGGGTCCAGGCTCCTGGGCAAGGTGATGTTTTCTGTCTCTTCCAGATGTTTTATTCCTTCCCAGGCAGTTAGAACTACTTAAGAAAGTTTCTTAGCCATGAAAGTTGGTCCTTGCTCGCAAAGCTTTGCTTATGTTACAGATGTTCCTACTGCACTAGAGACTGGAGAAGCTGTTGACTCCCGGAGCTGCACGGGGCATGTCACTCAGTGGTATGGCACTTGCCTAGAATGCTCTGTCACCTGCACTATAACAACAGAAAAAATGTCTGCAGTGCTGCATAGTCAGGAAATGACCAGCATGGAGTTATCTCTTGGTGTCCTTGGAATGCTGATTCCTGCACCTTTCCCAGACACTGAAACTCACGAGTGCTCCGGTATCTGTATACAAGATGGTATAGTATCTGTGTCTGACCTCTACATGTATGTTTCAAACAACTCTAGACTACTGATAGCACCTAATGCTATGTAAAAGATGCTAAAATGTACTGTTTATAGGATGATGACAAGAAAATCATCTTCACATACTCAATACAATCTTTCCTGGCTATTTTTAGTTTTCAGGCATGTGAGACCTGTGGACTGATTGTACTAGTTCTGAACACTTGCTGTGGCAATTCATGTCCTAAAGCAACATGCATTTATTTTCTTATAGTTTATGATACTGGTAGCTAGAAACCCAAAATCAATTTCATTGGACTGAAATCAGGGCCTTGGGAGAACTGTAGCCCCTCCAGGGTCTCTAGAATGAATAGATTCCCTTGCCTTTTCCTGATCTGGAGCTATGGTTCTTTAGTTTGTAGCTTCTTGGGTCCATGAAGACAAGCACAGTATTATCTTACTTCTGTCTTCATGTTGTTTATATTCTTCCACAGTCAAATCTTTCTCTGACTCATTCACATTCATTCATTCATTCAATCATTCATTCACTCATTTGTTCATTTGTTCATTTTGTACCAATGGAGATCAGAACTAGGCTTTCATGCATGTTAGCTTAGTGCTCTACTGCTGAGTCACATACACCCTCACCTTCTGTCTTCTTCTCATAGCAACACTGGTGATTGTGTGTAGGCCTGACCTTGAACTTATTTCAAAATCTTAACCACATGTGCAAGATCTCTGTTGCATGCACAGGCTTCAGGAGTTGGGATTAGGATATGTTTGAAGGCTACTTACTATCCAACCTCTTAGCCAAAAACTATGAGTCCTCATACAGCAAACAAACATGGGTACTGAGAAAGAGGAGACTATGGAAAGGAAGAGCATTGAGGTGTGGAGATAACTGGTGTCAAACTGCAGGGCCTGTAGAGCTAGGAAACCAAAGATGGTGGATGTGGTGCTTCTGATTATTCTCTGTAGTGGAGTGCACACATTGCCTTCTAAACATAATGATGTTTACTGATAAGGCTTGAATCCATTTTCTTTCTGAAATTACATTTACTGTTTTTACTAATTACAAAATCAAACCTATTCACAGAAGAAATTTTTCAAACCATAGAAAGTAAGAATTATCTATATTGTTTGATGCTACTAATAACTTGACATATGCTCAACTTCTCTTGAGCCTAGATTTATTTATTTCAATATGGGTTCTTGGTGTGTGCTCAGATTGGCCTTGAATATGCAATCCTCCTGCACCGGCCCCTGAATGCTGAGATTAGAAACCAATGTTCTTACTCTAGGTCATCTTTCTTTAATAAGTTTTGGAATATTTTAAGTTCAACTCTGTCATGAAATACCTACTCTGGGTGTCAGAAACAGCCTTCACAGT